>NC_060119.1:92075555-92700555 GCF_021461395.2 Schistocerca americana
GTTGCGAGAAAGTTGTTGTACGTAGCGAGTCGCGAGAGCATGTAGTTCAGTTCGAGATCAGTAGCGCGTGCGAGATGACACAGTTGCGAGAAAGTTGTTGTACGTAGCGAGTCGCGAGAGCATGTAGTTCAGTTCGAGATCAGTAGCGCGTGCGTGATGACACAGTTGCGAGAAAGTTGTTGTAGGTAGCGAGTCGCGAGAGCACGTAGTTCAGTTCGAGAGCAGTAGCGCGTGCGAGATGACACAGTTGCGAGAAAGTTGTTGTACGTAGCGAGTCGCGAGAGCATGTAGTTCAGTTCGAGAGCAGTAGCGCGTGCGAGATGACACAGTTGCGAGAAAGTTGTTGTACGTAATGAGTCGCGAGAGCATGTAGTTCAGTTCGAGAGCAGCAGCGCGTGCGAGATGACACAGTTGGGAGAAAGTTGTTGTACGTAGCGAGTCGCGAGAGCATGTAGTTCAGTTCGAGAGCAGTAGCGCGTGCGAGATGACACGGTTGGGAGAAAGTTGTTGTACGTAGCGAGTCGCGAGAGCATGTAGTTCAGTTCGAGAGCTGTAGCGCGTGCGCGATGACACAGTTGCGAGAAAGTTGTTGTACGTAGCGAGTCGCGAGAGCATGTAGTTCAGTTCGAGAGCAGTAGAGCGTGCGAGATGACACAGTTGGGAGAAAGTTATTGTACGTAGCGAGTCGCGAGAGCATGTAGTTCAGTTCGAGAGCAGTAGCGCGTGCGAGATGACACAGGTGCGAGAAAGTTGTTGTACGTAGCGAGTCGCGAGAGCATGTAGTTCAGTTCGAGAGCAGTAGCGCGTGCGAGATGACACAGTTGCGAGAAAGTTGTTGTACGTAGCGAGTCGGGAGAGCATGTAGTGCAGTTCGAGAGCAGTAGCGCGTGCGAGATGACACAGTTGCGAGAAAGTTGTTGTACGTCGCGAGTCGCGAGAGCATGTGGTTCAGTTCGAGAGCAGTAGCGCGTGCGAGATGACACAGTTGGGAGAAAGTTGTTGTACGTAGCGAGTCGCGAGAGCATGTAGTTCAGTTCTAGAGAAGTAGCGCGTGTGAAATGACACAGTTGCGAGAAAGTTGTTGTACGTAGCGAGTCGCGAGAGCATGTAGGTCAGTTCGAGAGCAGTAGCGCGTGCGAGATGACGCAGTTGGGAGAAAGTTGTTGTACGTAGCAAGTCGCGAGAGCATGTAGTTCAGTTCGAGAGCAGTAGCGCGTGCCAGATGACACAGTTGCGAGAAAGTTGTTGTACGTAGCGAGTCGCGAGAGCATGTAGTTCAGTTCGAGAGCATTAGCGCGTGCGAGATGACACAGTTGCGAGAAAGTTGTTGTACGTAGCGAGTCGCGAGAGCATGTAGTTCACTTCGAGAGCAGTAGCGCGTGCGAGATGACACAGTTGCCAGAAAGTTGTTGTACGTAGCGAGTCGCGAGAGCATGTAGTTCAGTTCGAGAGCAGTAGCGCGTGCGAGATGACACAGTTGCGAGAAAGTTGTTGTACGTAGCGAGTCGCGAGAGCATGTAGTTCAGTTCGAGAGCAGTAGCGCGTGCGAGATGACACAGTTGGGAGAAAGTTGTTGTACGTAGTGAGTCGCGAGAGCATGTAGTTCAGTTCGAGAGCAGTAGCGCGTGCGAGATGACACAGTTGGGAGAAAGTTGTTGTACGTAGCGAGTCGCGAGAGCATATAGTTCAGTTCGAGAGCAGTAGCGCGTGCGAGATGACACAGTTGGGAGAAAGTTGTTGTACGTAGCGAGTCGCGAGAGCATGTAGTTCAGTTCGAAAGCAGTAGCGCGTGCGAGATGAGACAGTTGCGAGAAAGTTGTTGTACGTAGCGAGTCGCGAGAGCATGTAGTTCAGTTCGAGAGCAGTAGCGCGTGCGAGATGACATAGTTGCGAGAAACTTGTTGTACGTAGCGAGTCGCGAGAGCATGTAGTTCAGTTCGAGAGCAGTAGCGCGTGCGAGATGACACAGTTGCGAGAAAGTTGTTGTACGTAGCGAGTCGCGAGAGCATGTAGTTCAGTTCGAGAGCAGTAGCGCGTGCGAGATGACACAGTTGCGAGAAAGTTGTTGTACGTAGCGAGTCGCGAGAGCATGTAGTTCAGTTCGAGAGCAGTAGCGCGTGCGAGATGACACAGTTGCGAGAAAGTTGTTGTACGTAGCGAGTCGCAAGAGCATGTAGTTCAGTTCGAGAGCAGTAGCGCGTGCGAGATGACACAGTTGCGAGAAAGTTGTTATACGTAGCGAGTCGCGAGAGCATGTAGTTCAGTTCGAGAGCAGTAGCGCGTGCGAGATGACACAGTTGCGAGAAAGTTGTTGTACGTAGCGAGTCGCGAGAGCATGTAGTTCAGTTCGAGAGCAGTAGCGCGTGCGAGATGACACAGTTGGGAGAAAGTTGTTGTACGTAGCGAGTCGCGAGAGCATGTAGTTCAGTCAGTGCTAGTAGCGCGTGCGAGACAGTCGGAGTTGTGTGTGAGGAGTCGGCGGGCGTCGACATGCGTCTCTGGTCAAGGTTCAGGATGAGGTATATTTTTTAAATAAGGTAATGAAGCAGCATTGCGCACATCTTATAATGTAATGTATGTTAACTGTAATAAATTTGTTGAAGAAATGCCCCAATAATAATTTTGTTTTCAAAGCTATCATTTTTTTAGAAAAGAATCATTACAATTGAAACAATATTTCCTTTGCCTTTCCTCCCAGAATCAATTTAGCATGTTGATCTTAACGTTAATTTTGTAGGGACTTAACATTATTGCACAGGGCTTAAGGTTAGCGCAGCTACCCTTATAAAATTTATCAGGTTGATCTTAACGTTAATTTTGTAGGGACTTAACATTATCGCACAGGGCTTAAGGTTAGCGCAGCTATCCTTATAGAATTTATCAGGTTGATCTTAACGTTAGTTTTGTGGGGACTTAACATTTTTGCACGTTTTTATCATCATTGAGTTTTATTGTTGTGGGAAGCTAACATTTGGCTCTATTTGCAATACTATTCAATTCTTTTCATTTTCAAAATTTTGTGAGGAGGCTACACTTAGCACGATGAATATTCACATTTAAATATTTTCATCCATCCATTTTTTGTGGGGAGGTTACAGTATTTTTTCCCTTCTGTATCATTTTTGCTCAACGGAGTTACTTAACAAGTCTTTTTACTTTCGTGCCATTTTATGACTATTTCTGCAATTATATTCATGTGACTACTTACTGATGATTATCGTATTTTTTCTTAGCAAGTGCCCGGCAAGGCAAAGTTAGCAGGTCGCTTTTCTTGTCATTACACATCAGACCGTGCACATTTTCCATTTTTTTATGTATGTACGATTGTTTTCATGTTTTGTTTGTATGCACTATGAAATGGTTAAGATATAGCAAACACCAGTTGACTTTGACATTTTTTTGCCCTATGATATCTCAACATCGTGACTGTTTTACATTTTTTTTTTTTTGCTGCTGCATTGTGATATTCTGTGTACATTTTTGCATCTGAACACTGTCAATGTCTTTGACATATTACGTTTTCTGTCATGGTATGCAGTATACTCAAATTATGTTACTATAAACCAGTCATTATTTAATGAGTATATGATGTAAATGCACGACATTAATCTTTGTTCATCATTTTCAGAAGGAAATAACGTGTAAAGGAAATAAATTAAACAGAAATGGGAATTTCACCTACGGAATAAACGAAAGAAGATGCAAAAACTTTATGAGGAAGAGTAAATGGATCAGAATCAACAAGCATTAACAAGAATATACAATACACATCGTAGAATAGCAGTCTTAACTAATTTTTTCTTTCAGAATACGAAGCGATTGATGCAGGCTGTCAGACAGAACTACACATCTTAGTTTTAGTGATGAAATATGCTAGAGATATGGAATAGTTATGTAATGAGTAATGAAGTGATTTTTTTGCAGATGATAATGAATGCTGATGAATAATGATGTAGAATATGCTACTGTGGATAATGAAGTTTTTCTTTATAGGTGATGATAATAATGGAGTTATGATAATATAAGTAATGAAGTGATGGATAATGAAGTTTTTTCTTTACAGATGAGGATATTGTTGAAGTTATGTATTTATGCTATGTAGTTATTTAAGTATTTGTTGCAGTTCGCTTTGACAGCGGGTGTTATATTGCATAGTATAATGACGGAAGGTTTTGGAAAGGACAGCTATGGAACACATTTTTATACACATTTCACTACCTGCTAATTCGAAGTTCACTACTTTTCAGCATAAAAGGCGCTTCTTCTTTCAGCTTAATAATCCATTTTTTGTATCTTTTCGCAGGAGAAATTATTTATGAAATTAATGTGCTATAAGCAGTTGTTCATTAAATCTATGTCATCTATGAATGTGATTACATATACTCTACTTGTTTCATAATCTTGCCACAGCTGACTCATGACGAATGACGTTACACATTTTCATTTACACCAACAACCCAGAAGCAAATTTTTCTCTCTTGCTTTCCCCTATAATTACCCAACGCAATGCATTGCTAACAAAAAAATGTATTACCAGTCCCAAATAATGATACCAGTTTAAGAGAGTTCTGAGTAATGCTGATTAGCTATGAATAATATGTCACCTAAAAAATGAACACTACTAATTACTGTATTTAAATGACCAATGATTATTCATTATGCTTTATAACTAGGAAAAGAATGATACTAATTATGCTTGTAACTAGAAAATGAATGCTATTCATTATGCTTTGTAACTGAGAAAAGAATGTGATTATTTAATAATGCTTTGTACTACTAATTATGCTTTGTAACTAGAAAATGAATGCTATTCATTATGCTTTGTAACAGGGAAAAGAATGCGATTATTTAATAATGCTTTGTAACTAGGAAAAGAAGGCTACTGATTATTACTATATTGAAATGACAAATGATGATTAATTAATAATGCCTTGTAACTAGAAAATGAATGCTATTCATTATGGTTTGTAACTGGGAAAAAATGCAATTATTTAATAATGCTTTGTAACTGAGAAAAGAATGTGATTATTTAATAATGCTTTGTACTACTAATTATGCTTTGTAACTAGAAAATGAATGCTATTCATTATGCTTTGTAACAGGGAAAAGAATGCGATTATTTAATAATGCTTTGTAACTAGGAAAAGAAGGCTACTGATTATTACTATATTGAAATGACAAATGATGATTAATTAATAATGCCTTGTAACTAGAAAATGAATGCTATTCATTATGGTTTGTAACTGGGAAAAAATGCAATTATTTAATAATGCTTTGTAACTAGGAAAAGAAGGCTACTGATTATTACTATGACAAATGATTAATTAGTAATGCTTTGTAACTGGAAAATGAATACTATTAATTAATAATGCTTTGTAACTGAAAAATGAATACTACTAATTACTATATAGAGGCGACCAATGCTTTGTAAATAGGATATGAATGCTACTAATTACGCTTTGTAACTAGAAAATGAATGCTATTCATTATGCTTTGTAACGGGAAAAGAATGCGATTATTTAATAATGCTTTGTAACTAGGAAAAGAAGGCTACTGATTATTACTATATTGAAATGACAAATGGCAAATGAATACTACTAATTAATAATGCTTTGTAACTGAGAAACGATGACTGTATTGGGATGTCCAATGATTGAGTATCAACATTATTATTGACTACCTCCTGTTTTAAGCAATGACTTCTGATGATTTGTAATTAGAGAATGGGTGCAAAAATTCTATGTAAAACAATTAATGAACATTTTTCTGTAATACTACATACATGGTACATAAATGTTCAATAACTGGTCTATGAATGCCGCAAACTACTAATGTAATTCCTAATGAAGACTAGTATGTGACTTAATGTCCTTCACCTTCTGACCTCACTGCCCTGAATTACTGCAATATCCATTTGTCCTGTACATCCTCCTGATCATGGGGCTCTATATTTGGTTTTTGCACTAATTCTACGTTGGTGTGCCTTGTAAGAGCGTGGTGTTGACACGACATGCTGTCCATCACTGTGAGCGATGGAGACGTTATTATGAACCCACTGTTTGGTGTACCAAATGTACTGCCAAAATGAAATCATGGAATATTACTACGACATTTCAGTGTCTTGGATACGCTGATAAATACTCCTGGGAAAAGAACTTCAAATTGTCTCACTTGGTGTTGTACTTCTGTGGAAAGATATGGACTTTCAGTGCAGCTGCGTGCAACCTAAAGTGCTACAACAATGATGCAATCCTTCCCTTTCCTATCCTAATTCTTGTAACATAGTGAAAATCATTTTTTTGCTAATATCATTTATATTCATAGCCTATGCATTTTTTTCGATTTGCTGAACTGCAGTACATGTGCACTTATGTCACTTATCAACATGATTTTTTTCCCATTATGTTTATTTGTTGTGAAAATGCTGAAGAGTTTTTCAGCGCGTGTGCACTTATGTCATTTGTTTTGTACTCACATTTTGTCATCGTCTAATATGTTTTGTACTTGATGCATGTGCACCATATTTCCTTCATGTTCTATATCTGTATATATGCTGTAATTGTAAAGTTAATTAGTTAAGAAAAAATTTGTTGCTCATGGCAAGTCCAAATGACTCACCATCGCTGCCAAATTTTTGCCCGCCCCCCCCCCCCCCCCCAGTGGAGGGTTATGAAACACATATGTATTCAGTAGCAGCGATGGCGAGGCATGACAGAATCTCTGACCAGAGAGTTATTTATCGTTGCTAGTCTGCGCTTGACCGCGCGTGAGGGCAGTTGTTGTACATAGCGAGTCGCGAGAGCATGTAGTTCAGTTCGAGAGCAGTAGCGCGTGCGAGATGAAACAGTTGCGAGAAAGTTGTTGTACGTAGCGAGTCGCGAGAGCATGTAGTAGCGCGTGCGAGACAGTCGGAGTTGTGTGTGAGGAGTCGGCGGACGTCGACATGCGTCTCTGGTCAAGGTTCAGGATGAGGTATATTTTTTAAATAAGGTAATGAAGCAGCATTGCGCACATCTGATAATGTAATGTATGTTAACTGTAATTAATTTGTTCAAAAAATGCCCCAATAATAATTTTGTTTTCAAAGCTATCATTTTTTTAGAAAAGAATCATTACAATTGAAACAATATTTCCTTTGCTTTTCCTCTCAGAATCAATTTAGCAGGTTGATCTTAACGTTAATTTTGTAGGGACTTAACATTATCGCACAGGGCTTAAGGTTAGCGCAGCTACCCTTATCAAAATTTATCAGGTTGATCTTAACGTTAATTTTGTGGGGACTTAACATTTTTGCACATTTTTATCATCATTGAGTTTTATTATTGTGGGAAGCTAACATTTGGCACTATTTGCAATACTATTCAATTCTTTTCATTTTCAAAATTTTGTGAGGAGGCTACACTTAGCACGATGAATATTCACATTTAAATATTTTCATCCATGCATTTTTTGTGGGGAGGTTACAGTATTTTTTCCCTTTTGTATCATTTTTGCTCAACGGAGTTACTTAACAAGTCTTTTTACTTTCGTAACGACATTTTCAATCCAGAAAAAATTAATAATAATTACTGTTAAGAAAGAACAGCGTTTACAAAACATTGTGAAGTGCGTTCTCTTGATACTTGTGGCCTGCACTGCACGCGCAGCATCGGCCAATTTGTCTCGCTGCAAATAGTCGGCCGTGTAGCTCGCTCGCGTAACACAAAATGAAATAATTTAAAAACAAGAATGTGAAAGAGATTCTTAGCGACAATAGTATATATTATATACTGTAGTCTCTTAACCAAATCCCAGTCAAATTAGACATTACCTATGAGTGCGCCTACGGCATGTGTACGAACGCTAGTACCAACAATTTTGTGACATTACATGTTGCTAATATTAACGTAGCTTGTCTGGCACGTGCCTCTTACAGAGTAGCAGAAGAATGATGATCAGTTGCAAGTACGGAGGCTGGAAACCTAAGATCGTACGAATAACGTTTCGGAAAGTGTAGCATATTTGCAAAAGAAACAGCAAATTAAGTTCCCATGAGACAAGTTCTAGTGCACAGTTCATATATTTAAGATTTTCACCAACGGTACTGAAGGATTTAATGAAAGGACTGTGACAAGGGCGATTAGGGGACACAGACAGTTATGTTAGCTCCATTTTAATTTTATATTGCACTATTGTTGAGTGCAACACCAATGGTAAGAGATAAGAGTATTGCAAAATAATAGTTCTACACAGAATATTTTGAAAGGTGTTGTAAAAAGTTTCGATCTTTAACGCGTAAATAATATTCTACTTCATTCCCCCGACTAACGTTTCTTATTTGTGTTAGATTTTGTCGGCACAGCACCCAATTTTTGATATGAAAGAATAGTGTCTTGGTAACGAATTTAAAACGTTGTATTGCCCAAGTGTTCGGGATCCATCCCAGATAGGACTAAGAACGGCTATTGACCGTATACTAAGAAAAACTGCCCGGTTGGATCGCTTGAGGGGCGTCGCGGAAATGCTGAGAAATTTGAATGTCATACACTTGAAGACGTACATTTTCTGTGAAAGCCTACTTACAGAGTTTCAAGAAACAGTACTAAGAGAGGAATCCAGGAATAAACATCCTCTGCATAGGTCACAAATGGACCTTGCATTACATGTTAATGGAACGGGAAGAAACCCTAAACCGCAGTACAGTGGAAAACATCCTTTGTCATGCACATCAGAGTGGTATGCTGAATATGGACAAGAATGTAGAGGTGGCATCTCACTTTTTTTCCTTTATAGTGTTTCAATATCCCATATGAGCTGGGCTGGCAGCAGCATATGCTCTGCTCTTCAGCCGAAAGACAGTAATTATACAAAGAACACATTTAAAATAACAGAATGGAGAAAACGTGGCGTACATAGATATAAAAAATTGGGGGACAGTACGGAAGAGAATCTACAAAAAGGGGGCGACTGTAAAATGGAGATAAAAACAGTAAAAAAGTAGTGCATACAAAAAAAGCGCCCACACACTGGGACGATTAAAGAACACAAAGCCAAGTATGACTGGAGCATAAGAGTAACAACGGACAGCGTAGCACATAATAATCACTGACAGTACAACTATGGACAAGACCAGCACACAATTAAAATCACAGCTCTTGATGCATGGGAGAACAGCACCAAACACAACACTGATGTAGAACACTGGTTACGATGAGCATACTGGGAGGATCTGCCAGGGGCATACAGATGAGGGAGTAGGGAATAAGGGAGGGAGCTGAGGAGAGGGTCTAGAAGAGAAGAAGGGGAGGAGAGGGGGCAAGACGAGCGGGGGGCGCGCCGAAGAGGGCCAGGGAGGGAAGGATGTGGGAGGGAAGCAGAGGGGGTGCAGGGACTCGGAAAATCCGCTCTGGGAGAATGAGAAGAGAGGAAAAGGAAGCCCGGAGGAGGGAACAAGGCCAGGTTACAGTTGGAAGGAAGGGTAGATGTAACGGCGAAGTTCAACATCCAGGAGGGAGAGGTGCTGGAAATTGCTCTGATGAAGGAGGATGTGGAAGTGGAGAAAGGGAGGGATACAGCGATAGAGGTGCAGCAACAGGTGGGAGGTGGAGAGGAAGGAGGAAACCAGGGGGTGGGGGGGATCAAGCCTGCAGACAGTGTAAAGGATGCAGAGATGTTGGAGGAAAAAGAGGAGGTGGGGAAAGGGGATGAGGTCATACAGGAGTCATGTGGGGGGAGGAAGGCAGATTCCGAAGGCAAGATGGGAGTGAGTAGTGTTTGAGGATTTGGAGGGCCTTGTAAAAGCGGGTGGGGCGGGGGGGTTTTGGAGATCCAGGCAATGCTGGCATAACGGAGGGGTATGAGGGATTTGTAGGTGTGGAGGATGGTGGAAGGATGCAATCCCCATGTCTGGCGAGACAGGCATTTCAGGAGGCGGAGGCAGGAATGAGCTTTCTACTTGATGGTCAAGAGGTGAGGGGTCCAGGTGAGGTGACGGTTGAGGGTGAGGCCAAGGTATCTCCAGGTGAGGGTGAGCTGGATGGGGCGACCATGAATGGTGTGGTAGAAATCGTGGAGACGGAAGGAGCAGGTGGTGCAGCCTATGATGATTGCCTGGGTTTTGGAGGGGTTCAGACTAAGGACTTGGTTACACCAAGTGGTGAAATGGTCAAGGTGGGTTTGGAGGGTGCATTGGGACTGTTGAAGGGTAGGATAGAGAGCCAGGAAGGCGGTGTCATCAGCATATTGGAGGAGGTGGACAGGTGGGGGTGGCTTGGGCATATTGGCTGTATACAGGAGATAGAGGAGAGGGGAGAGGATGGAGCCCTGGGGGACACCAGCAGTGGGATAAAAGATATGGGAATTGGTGTTGTGGAGGGTGACGTAGGAAGGACGGCGTGAGAGGAAGGAAGCGACCAGACGGACAAAACTGATAGGCAGGGCGTAGGTTCGGAGTTTAAAGAGGAGACCGGGATGCCATACGCGGTCATAGGCATTTTGGAGATCGAGGGAAACAAAAAGGGCGGAGCAACGGGAGTTAAGCTGGAGAGAGAGAAGGAGGTTAAGGAGTAGGGTCGGAATCCACACTGGATAAGGGGGAGGAGGTGGTGTTGATAAAGGTGCTGATGGATACGACAGGAGAGGATGGATTCGAAGACCTTACTGAAGACAGAGGTGAGGCAGATGGGACGATAGGAAGAGGCGACAGAAGGGGTGGCATCTCTCCGAGGGAAACAAATGTAAAACGTTATATACTACAAGTGGCTATGGGCCATAATTGTTCTAAGGAGAAAGTAAATATATTTCTAGAGTAATGATGAGTGTATTTACTTGAGATTTGCTTCGGAGCTTCTGCTCCCCGCGTTGACGGAATTTATGTACTTTGTTTGTTACCAAAAATGCTGTTTGAACGTTTTATCACTGTGGATTTTACAGTGAAGGAACAAATTCAGATAATAAACACAGGTAATAAAACACAGAAATTTGGTGTACACTCAAAAATCCCTGTTCGTGTAGCAACTTAATAGAAAAATGGAATTTTTACGTATAATTGATTGAGGCAATATTTTATTATTTACCTTGTCTTTAACTTCTGTCATCTTGTATTCGAAACACGGATTATAAATAGATTTAACTGTCACAATTATTGTGACGAAATATATGTGCTCAAAGTCACAATAACCACCGATCTTTTTTTTAATCCTGCGCAGCAACTGCATCGCTTACTTCGCAGTTTTTGTCTCCTGCCACTAGACGGCAGGAGTGTCTTTCTTCCGGCGAACCACCAGAGGGATCGCTCAGCCGAATTCATCTCGGTGTCCGCTAGGTGGCACGATCCTTCCTTCTGGCCAACTATCGGTGGTCACACTGTGACCCTTAACAGCGGCGTGGAGCAGGCTGTCGCTACATTCGCTCCACATTAATCCAAGCGTGAAATTATGTCCGCGTTACGGAGCGGCTGAGTGAGCATGACAGATTCGGTCAGTATTAAGACACAGCATATGCGTAATCGAAGCCACAGGTAGTGTGTAAAGCGTTAAGTAAATAGTTATCATTCCATGCTATTACTACGCTCATATAAATTCTACTGTTTTGAAATGTAGTAATTTTTGTGAAAGTTACGATGGGCATGTTGGTCTAGCGGTAACGTGTGTGGCTGGAAAGGGGTCGCAGGACCGAGTCCTGTCCGACTCTGGAAATCTTCACTCTGCCTTTAATCTAGTCCAGGAATGGAACGTGGTTCGGATTCTACATTAAACCATAGGTCCCTTTTCCCCCACTGAATAGAGGGACACGCAAGTCGCCGAAGTGACATCCATTCAAAGGCTTGCAACCAGCCATTGAGTCACACATAATAAAAATTATTTGAAAATTACAACATAACAATGCTGCAGATTACATAAATGATTCTGCATGATACCGGTATTACCTCGGCATAAAAATGCTCAAAGGACTAAGTGGAAGGCCCGAACCTTATGGCAGGGGAGCGTTCACCTTTTTATTCTTCACAATATTTATTGAAGTCAATCAACAGAAACAACAGTTATCATAAACTTCAAGTGGGGGAACATTTGTACATGAAGCCCATCAGTTGGCTGTAAATACCAGAGAATGTAGAACATCTTTTCAAATGAGAAAGGTAATACCTTTTTTTTGTAGAAAATAGAAAACACTGCACGGCCAAAGGGCTATCGTAAGTTCACTTACAGACAGTTTTAACACATTGCCCAAATACATTCGCTTAAAAGAAACAGTAACCTTACATACGGACTCCCAACTACACAGGCAATAATATACATCTGACGCTTCTCTTACAAATAGTTCCTAGCGCACTGCATCAACCAAGTGCGGACATGAACGTCCTGTGGAGCAGCCAACATGGGCCACCTCCTGGTTGTGCTGCTCGGGCCCGATTTATCGACCCGACCGTCGGCGCAAAGTACAGTATGAAATTAGAATATTAATACCTACAGCTGCTGACGGGCGTTGATATATATATCAACGGGGACAGATGAAAATGTGTGCCCCGACCGGGACTCGAACCCGGGATGGCAGATGCTCTATCTATCGGAACCACCGAGGGCGCAGAGGATAGTGCGACTGGTCAAGGTGGGTTTGGAGGGTGCATTGGGACTGTTGAAGGGTAGGATAGAGAACCAGGAAGGCCGTGTCATCAGCATATTGGAGGAGGTGGACAGGTGGGGGTGGCTTGGGCATATTGGGTGTGTACAGGAGGTAGAGGAGAGGGGAGAGGATGGAGCCCTGGGGGACGCCAGCAGGTCCTTGTATGCTCAAAGTGTCAGGGACATGAGTTAGGTGGAAATTTCATGGCGATACAAGGAGTCGCAGCTGAAGCCTTCATGCGCAAGCCTCCCGCGAGACCCACATTCTCACCTGGTATGTCCACACACTACATTCATAGTGTCACACCCCACCATACTCATCACTCGTGGAAGACATTATTACCAAGTCCGAGTTCGGGGAATATGTGTGCAGCCGCACAGAAGAAGAAGGTCGTGGCCGGTATTGCCAGAACTACATACTTACATGGATATTGTGTCTGCTCTTTCTGACATCACAATTTTGCAACCTGATTCAATATTTTAAAGAGTTGACGAAACACAATCAGGTTCTTGACGCGCCCTTTGAGCAGGAAGAGTTAATAAAATTATGCCAAATAAAGATGCTGAACTGAATGCTGTAGGATATTGCACTTGAGGTCGAGACGTATGGTATAGGTGCATTATTGCATTTATTGCATAAACTTGGATATGACCATTAAAGAGAAGTTACAGAGCCGGTCCACATCGTGCAGACCCACTAGAGGCCGGTACAGCATGCACCATCCAATGCAAACTGGCAAGCAAGACATCTGTCCCCAAGAATGGGGATATGTGGCGTAGGAACAATCCTTGCGGATCGTGGGTGCCATTGTATCAGACAGCTGATCCTCTCATGAAGGTTACATCTAGCAGCGAAGTGAGGGAGCTGAGATACGTTTTGACACCCGCAAAATAATCCAAGGAATGACGGTGGTGGTAAGGACGCGAAGCGTGCATGACTAGCATCCTCTGCTTTGGAGATCATTGTCCTAAATGTAGAGAGACCAAAGGTGCTTTATCTTTATCACCAGGAGCTCTGACAGACTCTGTCAGGGGAAGAAGATGAAATTAGTTCTAGCTGTCCTGTAATTGGAAGGAAAATTAGCATTGGCCGTATTTTGTTGTTTTAATGTCAGCAAAATCTATTTTTGGTCACTTAGTGACCATCCTCGGTGCTATAATATACAATTAAAATTGGTAGGCACTGGTATCAAGCTATAACCACAAGCTTAGAGCAATCACATAAACTGTAATTAATGCAGAAATAGCGAATAGAAATCTGCATTGTATTTTAGGCTGTAGAAGCCCAATATACACACTAGAAGCCAAGTTGTCAGCACTAGATTAATGTTTTTATGCTGTTTGTGATAATGACATAGGTCGATTTTAATGGTTAAGTATACTAGGATCCACAGTGCTGTTACCTACAAAACTGCTAATGTCAAAGGACAGGTCCTTGTATGCTCAAAGTGTCAGGGACATGAGTTAGGTGGAAATTTTATGGCGATACAAGGAGTCGCAGCTGAAGCCTTCATGCACAAATTTGAAATGGTAATTACTAAACAGACTTGGTTGTTGATGTGCGAGTTGAGTACCAAGAAGTGAGCTTCTATCTCACTGATCACATGAATAAAGATGGTGAATCCAGTTCCGTGACTCTGAGGCTTGTAAGCATGGGTGTCAATGAAACTTAAGACATTGTAGATGACATTAGTAGGAAAGAACAACATAGTGTGTCCCCTATCGCGACGAAGGATTTAGGAAACATTACCGAGTGCGAGTGGTTTATAAAGAAAGGCACAAAAGGAGATTCTGGGTATGCTGGAAGAGGATGTCAACGAAGCAGCTGCCAACTCTTATAATGACCACCTCCTGTTCATTATCAAAAAGGATGGTCCTGTTCAGCTGATTTTAGATTCATGGCGAATCAACATAACTGAGACAGATAGATTGACCGTAAACCTTAGAAGATTTGCTGCAGTGCACCATGTTAGGTATATGCTAATATCAGTAGATTTGTTTCTGAGTTACTGGCATGTTGAACTTCACCCATTGTGCCAACAATACAAGGAATTTTTAAGTTTCAGATGGTGTTACCACTTCAAGAAGTTACTGTTTGGACTAAATTCATTATGGGGTGGGTTCCATGGTTTCAGAAACACTAGGGACAAAATGACATTGTACATAGATGATGTACTCGTCACAGGAAAGACATGGAAAGAACATTATGCAGAACTAGATCATCTGCTCAGTGCTTTCAAGAATCAGGGAACTTCAGTCCACCTAATCAAGTTGGAGTTCAGACATGCATATTCACCTGTGTAACTTCTGTGGATAGTAACAGGCTGGACAGAAATAGACTTGAGGCCATACAGAATTACACTGTACCATAAACAAAATAGCAAGTTTGTGTATTTCTGGACCTCAGTAATTTCTACAAGCAATTTATAAATGAGACAGTCACAACTACAAAGACATGTTGTTTGCTGGGGGAGAATGTTGCATGGCGTTACGTAGTAGTTGAGCAGGAAGTGTTTAAACAAGCCAAGGAAACTGTATAGATACCTCCACTTCTGTTCCATCCCAAATTTAGCAGAGAATTATGCATGTTCTTGGACATGTCTCACACTGATATTGGGGTAAAAGAGGTAGAACAAGAATGAATAATAGTCAAACAGATGACTGTATTTGGTAGTTACATCTTTAATACGTTTTAGAGAAACTAGTGACTAAATTAGAGGCACTGGCAATGGTCTGGCTATTTACTACATGCAAATACTTTTTAATAGGCAGAGTAACAGTCTATAGTTATCACAAAGCTTTGGAATTCTTAATGAGTGCAAAACTGATATATGGACAGCTCTCTTTCTGAGCAGTATGTTGTGTAAGTAGGCTCTTTAGGTTTCTATGTTGGTAACGCCATGTAGCGCTCTGTATAAAAATCACTGGCTGTGCTGTGTGCAGTCTGTGGCTGGTTGACATTGTTGAAATATTCTCTATTGTAGTGTTGGGCAGTTGGCTGTTAACAGCGCGTAGCGTTGCGCAGTTGGAGGTGAGCCGCCAGCAGTGGTGGATGTGGGGAGAGAGATGGCGGAGTTTTGAGAGCGGATGATCTGGACGTCTGTCCATCAGAGACAGTAAATTTGTAAGACTGGATGTCATGAACTGTTATATATATTATGACTTTTGAACACTATTAAGGTAAATACATTGTTTGTTCTTTATCAAAATCTTTCATTTGCTAGCTATTCCTATCAGTAGTTAGTGACTTCAGTAGTTAGAATCTTTTATTTAGCTGGCAGTATTGGCGCTCTTTGTATTGCAATAGTTCGATAACGAAGATTTTTGCGAGGTAAGTGATTTGTGAAAGGTATAGGCTAATGTTAGTCAGGGTCATTCTTTTGTAGGGATTATTGAAAGTCAGACTGCGTTGCGCTAAAAATATTGTGTGTCAGTTTAGTGTTGATCAGAATAAGTAAAGAGAGTAATGTCTGAGTGCGTTCCATTTTGCTCAGTTGTTTGAAAATCAAATAACGTAAGGGGTTTATCAGCACAATCATTCATAAATTTTTCTAAGGCGACGCTTCATATGTCGACTCTTAGCCGAGGATACCTCACTGGAATCTTCTGATTTTTTTTGTAGTTTGTGTAATTAGTGTAGCTTTTGTTTATTGCTAGCGCGTAATTGTAGAGAGAATCTCCTTTGCAGTTGCAGTATTTCATTGTTGTACAGTAAAACAATTGTGGCATTCATGTAGATTTGCACCAAGTATTTCGCAGCTGCGCTTGCGATTAACTAGATATTATTTTCAGTGCTATGTTAATGTGTTTTCTTATTTTTGCTCTTCAAATTGTGCTTTTCTGTGTTATCGTGTGAAATATTGTGACAATTATGGCGTGTTAAAAACGTAACACTACGCACCAAAGTAAACTGAGAAATGACAGTGAAGACGAAAGCAGTGTGTTAGCGCCACTGTGTAATGAATTAACTATGTTCAACATAGTAATTTGGTAATTGTGCATAGGGAAATGGAGCGGGCGGCAAATAATGGTGTAGACAGTGAAACAATTAGTGAACAGGGGAGCATTATCGATCGATTGGTCAGCAACAGCTCGCCTCAGGAATCCGAAATGACAGGACACAATCTTGCAAATACTGCAGATTCAGGTTTTGGGTCCTCACCGTTTTCTCAAATAAGACACATTTTTTGCTTGTCAAAATGTGAATGTTGCCGGTGAAAATGCACTGCCAAAAAGCATAGAGAAACAGATTCCGGACACTAATACATGATTACTGCAATTAATGCAACAAATGAAACAAAATCAGAGACAAACACAGCAAAAGATAGACACAATGGAACAAAATCAGAGACTCAATGGAACAACCGCTTGAACAAACACGTGAAGATTAAACTGCAGAGTTACTTAAAATCGAATATAAATGTCGAAAAGTATGTAATTATGTAAAAACACAAATTTGTGAGCATTTTCAACCTAATTTTTCGCGTCATGAAAATGCATTACAGAATCACGAAGCAGCTATAAAAGAACTGCAAACAATTGTTCATGAACATCACGACACCTTGCAAGCTAAAATTGACTCAGTTGCATCTACCGATTCGGTTACGCAACTTGCAAAAACTCAGGTAAACTTAAAGGTCACAGTAGATACGATTTCAACACAAATGGACACTCTGAAACTTGGTTCAGAAAAGCACACTGAGGAAATCAGTTCACTATCAGAGAAAGTAGCCGAACTTTCGGATCAGTTCACTAACTTATCTACAAAGGTAGATGATGATCTGAATGACACATGACCCGTAGCCTTCACTGACACAGAAGAGTATGAACAAATTAGAAAATTCAAACAAAATCAAAATCAAATCAATACACAGTACAAAAGAGAAAACCAGGAAGTACAAGATCAGTTGACACAGGTAATACAAGAATTACATATTTCAGAGGACACTCGCACTCCAATATGGGATGAGGGACATAGAAATATGGAACAGCCACAAAATAATAACACAGGCCACTTCGGAAATTATGAAAGAAATTGGCAAGGTACACCAAATTTTGAGATGGAACTGCCGAAAAGAAGTAACAATGACCGATGTGCGAATCGCCGACATGATGATTTTGACTATAAGCTGTTCATTATTACAAGTAAATTCAAAACATTTAAGAATTCTGGCAGCTGTAAGAATGCGATTGGTCATTCACGATTGTCACAGTGAAGGAGAATTTTATCATGCCTTCCTCTCAGCATATTGGTCTCAAGCTACACAAGACCGAGTGAAACATGGCATCATAATGATGAAACATTTCGAACAATCTAAATTTTCCAGTCTTGTGAAATATTTTGCAGACATGTTGCACAAGACAATATGGGAACCAAAACAATTATTATCAAGGGAGACAGAATAACTTCAGACACAACGGTCCTCCGTGCAGTTACGACTCAGGGAGAAGTTCTCCACCACGTGACCGACAAGAAATTAATTACAGAACTTACCGACATGACGACAGACGATATAATCGTAACGACAGACCTGAATTGCATCAGAACTGGCGAGCTTCAAACAGGGCAGGGCCTTCTCATCGAGGTGAATTTGTAGAAGTTAGGTCTCCTAATCCTAATAACGACGCGCGCCAACAAAGAGACAGACAATGACTCGCACCACAGGCAGCCACGTGCGCCGGCTGGCTCAGAGAAAAATAACATAGACGCTAACCTTTGGAAAAATTCCACTGTTCTTTACCGACTTATACTGCATGATAATTGCGTTCAAGTTGAAACTCTGAGTACTATGAAGAGTAAAGGTTTACACCACATTTCACATGTAAAACCGTTTATTGAGAGATATCTGCTTTTTAACTTAGTCTTTGCTATACAATTTTTCACTTCACGTTACTTGTATGCTTTGTCAGACTTAGAAACTGTTAACATGCAACAATGTTTGAAGTTAAATATCCAGTCAAGAACCAAGAGAACTTATTTAAACAGAAATTACAAATGCATTGTTATAGCGAACAGACGACACAGTGTTGTTATGTGTACATTCTTACTTGTTAGTTGCACGATTACTTAACGACTATAGGGCTAACATACTTAGAAAATATACTGCTAATGAGATTTTAATGCAATATTTTGGTTTACATGAAAATACATTCTCGATTTAAAGTACTTTCTGAGAGATACCAGATGACACAGTGGTTAGCTTATGTGACAGCTACACGATTATATCATGACGCTACTAATGAGTGACAATTTACATTGTTGCTTTTGCGGGTGTATCTGCACAGTTTTTCTGTATTATTCTGGAAAGTAAAACAAGTTTTAGTAGTAACTTTTGTGGTATAGCTAGAATGAGACAGCCTTTTTCGTAGCACAGCAATATGTTACAGTGTAGTACTTTCTTGATCATGGTACTGTATGTAATAACTACGATATCTATATGCATAGCATTTCGCTTTTGTTTATTACGAGGTAAGTAGATTGACTTCCACAGAATTTTGCTTACGGACGACGATAATTACGACACTTGGCACATTTTTTACCCTTAAGTAATGACAGAGATTATGTTACAACAAGACGCACAATTTAGCGCGGCAGTACACGTATTTCAGCGATTAATTTTGTACTTAAAACATTTATTTTTAAAGATTTTTGAATTACAATGATACAAAGGTTTTCTGTGATACATTTCATTCCGTTGCTGTAATCTGTAACACCTGAGGGTATAATTACATTAATCCTCAGAGGGGTAAACGCTTACTTTGTGTACCATGTGTTTGGCAAGCACAATGAGCCCTAGCTAATATGGTATTTGCTTATACAACTTCACACATTGGTACCATATTTCTCTAACACATAAATTACACAGCTATCTGATCATTTAACTGAGAGAGACAAACATTTATTTTACTACATCAGTGACAGATGTTTACGTAACTACACAGTTGGATAATTTCACACTTATGAAATTGTATTTTGTCTGCACTCTGTGAACTGTTCATATTTTTTGGAACCATTGTGATACTATAAGAGCTTTGAATGACATATTTGGTATGGGATCATGATTTTTATAGTACATTTGAGGTAGATGACACTATTTAAATGAGCAGAGAATTTTTTTTTCGGTTTTGAAATTATTGCAGAAAGCTACGACGTTTTTGAAATTTTGCTGAGTTTTTATGATGTTATTATTACGATGACAATTTGTATTATGCTGTTGAGGTATGTTTATGATCAATAAGCTGATGCTATATGAGGAATCTGATTATGCTATGTATTTATTATGATGAAATATTGAAGTATCGACGCAAGATTGACGTGTCGACGAATATGTGTATGTGTAATAAGGTAAGAAATAATGAGTAGTGGTTAGGGACTCTGGTTTGTGAAAAAGGATGTTGGAAACCAAGAATCGTACTTTAAGAGTTATGAAATGTGTGTATATGCGTGAATGTATCACAATACTGGCGAAAATTTTTTGGACAGTGTTGTATTTACAGGATTCTGTTTCTACACATTTGTAACGCAAATTTTGGACCCATGAAAATTTTATATGAGACTGCCACTGTAGTGGAAACTGCTGCCGTAAATATTTCAGTAAAGAAGGTAGATGACCTTGACGTAATGTGCTGTGGAGGCCCATCTGAGCGACAGTCACCTGGAAAAAAAACCCATTAGTGCGTGCTTTTCAGAGGCACAGGTGGAGAAATAAGGAGGCCATTAACCACACTATTGACATTCCTTTGGAGAAAGCATCGCAAATACGACATGCCCAATCTTGAAAACATGTGATTACACTGTGGAGCTCTTCATTTATGATATTTACTAAAATGCCTAATGAAATGATGAGAAACATTTTACATATAATACACAGTACAAAAGAGAAATCCGGGAAGTACAAGATCAGTTGACACAGGTAATACAAGAATTACATATTTCAGAGGAGACTCGCGCTCCAACACGGGAAGAGGGACTTAGAAATATGGAAAAGTCACAAAATAATAACACAGGGCATTTTGGAAATTGTGAAAGAAATTGGCAAGGCGCACTGAATTTTTAGATTGAACGGCCGAAACGAAGTAACAATGACCAATATGCGACTTGCTGACATGATGATTTTGACTATAAGTTGTTCATTACTACATGTAAATTCGAAACATTTAAGAATTCTGGCAACGACATTCATCCATAATCGTGGCTTCATCACTTCTCTCATTGTTATCCTCCCAACTGGTCATCTGAGCACAGGTTAAAATTTATGTGTGGCTACTTAGAGAATGAACCAGCTGTAAGAATGTGATCGGTCATTCACGATTGTCACAGTGAAGGAGAATTTTATCATGCCTTCCTCTCAGCATATTGGTCTCAAGCTACACAAGACCGAATAAAACATAGCATCATAAGGATGAAACATTTCGAACAATCGGAATTTTCTAGTCTTGTGAAATGTTTCGAAGACATGTTACAGAAGAATCAGTATCTTTAAAACCCATACAGCCCCTCAGAACTCATCCGCATTTGCTGAATCAAATTTCCTGAACATTTACGACATATTACTTTGCAGGACGTTGCAAAGACGACATTGAAGCTGTTCAGGGACTCTTACAAGAATTGGAAACTGACACTGACAATCGCAGAACGCGAAAACTGGAGCACAACAATTAGAGGTCACATTCGTCACAAATCCGCGATGAAAGAAATAATAACTGGACACGACAAGGCTATTCTTACAACGTAAATCGTGACCAAAACAGACACCACCCGTATGACAACCGTTGGCAGAGCAGTAATAATTACAGGGAAAGATCACCTCTCCGCCGTAATGGCTATCACAGAGACAATGAGAGAAGCAGACAATATGGGAATCAAAATAATTATTATCAAGGGAGACAGAATAACTTCAGATGCAATGGTTCACCGCGCAGTTATGATTCAGGGAGAAATTCTCCACCACATGACCGACAAACAAGAAACTATGTAAACTACCGACAAAACGACAGACCTGAATTCCATCAGAACTGGCGGGATTCAGACAGGGCAGGGCCCTCTCGGCAAGGTGAATTTGTAGAAGTTAGGTCTCCAAATCCCAATAACGATGCGTGCCAGCAAAGAGACTATAGGCAATGACTCACACCGCTGGCAGCCACAAAACGTACTTATGAAGCTGACGACGTAGCTGCCGTGGCTAGTAATTACGTAAAAATGGAAGACATTAGAGACATCTTACTCCAGGAACACGACGTAAAACATAACAACATTGCATATTCTGTAATTCACATTACAGTAAATGACGTAAAATTTACAGCAGTACTTGACTCTGACAGTCCCATTTCAATAATTAGTATAACAGCCTTTAGCAAATGCAACAAGTCGAACGATTGCCCCACACTTCCGTTACGTAAGATTAAATTACAATGTGCAATCGTTGCAAAAAGTGTGGATGTACACCAACAAACCAACTTAGAATTCTTTTGTCAAAGCCACAGTTTCTCTATGAACTTCGTTATTGTTCCATTACCGTCAACAGAAATTATACTGGGAGTAGACTTTTTGAATGAATACAAAGCAATCTTAAACTTTCATGATGCTGAAATAATTTTAGAGAAAAAGGGTAAGTCAATAGCTTCGAAATTTGAAGATTGGCTCTCAAACCATGACGAGGAAATTAATCGGCTTTACCTCCTGTTAGACAACAGTTCGTAATTTTCGACGGAACTTGACACTAACAATCACTCTGCAAGTACTGACAGGGATGATATCGACGGCGTATTTGATACTAATGAGTTAATTCAGAATAAAATTCAAACAATTGAGAATTGTAATGACACTGATAAGCAGGACCTTTTTGAGATTTTACAAGCACATTCCACAATTTTTACTCACAAAACAGGAACAATCAAGGGATTTCAATACGAACGTCGTGTTCGTGAGCATACTAAATTTTGTGTTAGACCATACGTTATTCCGGCACATTGTAGGGACCGTGTTAAAACAGAAATACAATCTATTCTGGACGAGGGCATTATTGAGCCTGCAGTAAGCTCATACAACAATCAATTACATGTTGTTGAGAAGAAAAATGGACCGATCAGGCTTGTCTTAGATTCGAGACAAATCAATACTACCATCATTCCTGAAACAGACAAGCCGCAAACGTTGGAAGAACTTCTTCAAAATTTTAATGGTGTAAAAGTGTTGTCTTCCATTGATCTCAGATCCAGCTTTTATCAGATCGAACATCATCCAGACTGTAGAAAATACACAGCTTTCGGCGTTTGTTATCAGTTTCGGAAACTTCCCTTTGGTTTGAACATTTCTTCGGCAGCATTCATTCGTGGGCTAAATTCCATATTACCTGAGTTCTTAAAACGTCACATCACCTCATATGTCGACGATATTCTAATAGCAGAAGCTTCGTGGGAACAACATAATCGCGTCCTCAACAGTTTGTTACGCATTTTTGCAGAATCTGGAATTACAGTTAACTTGGAAAAGTCTGAATTCGGTAGGCCAAAGGTGAGGTTTTTGGGACATATTATTTCTTCTGAAGGCATTCAGCCGGATCCTGAAAAGTTAGAAGCAATCAGAGCCATTCCAGTTCCATCCACAAAAAAAGTCCGCAGTTTTCTAGGTTTCGTAAATTTTTACCGTCGTTTTCTGAATATGCAAATTCTAGTTACACCAAAACTTTGTTCTCTCACTGGAAAAAATACTGTTTGGAACTGGGATGAACAGGCACAGTTGGAGTTCAACTCTTTCAAAGAAGCGCTACTTGACGTGCCAATACTAGCTCATCCAGATCTGTCACAAGAATTCTGCCTTAGCACGGATTCTTCTAAAGTTGGTCTTGGTGCCCATTTATTTCAAGAAGCCATAGAAAATGACACTACTGTTCAGAAAACCATTGCTTTTGCTAGCCGAGTGCTAACAAAATCTGAAAACAATTATTCCGTTACTGAATTAGAAGCTTTAGCTATCGTTTGGGCTTTTAATAAATAACGTTTCTTTCTTTCTGATAAGCACGTAAAAGTATACAGTGATCATCGTGCATTACAATTTCTTATGTCTTCAAAATCAAATCATGACAGGTTACAACGTTGGGCATTGTTTCTGCAAGAATTCCACTTCACAATAGTCTATATTCCCGGCAAGGAGAACATTGTTGCGGACGCACTGTCACGCCTCCAGCTGGGCTTGATAAAAGTAACACAGAAGGTAACCTTGAGAAAAATTTCAGTATTCTTTACATTCAGAAAGTCGCCTTTGAAAACTTCATCACCATTGCTCATGAACAAGATAAAGATCCGATTTGGAAAGACATCAAAAGTAAATGGCACGAAAAGACACACACTCAGATTCGGCATTATTATCTGGTTAGAAACAACATACTCTTCAAACGCTGCACTGTTGATGACAAGCTATGGGTACTTTGCATTCTTGACGATTTTGTTAATAAGCTCATTTGGTACATTCGTTTCAGCTATGCACATTTTGATCCACGAAAATGTTATCATATTCTTCGGACGACTTGTTATTTTAACAATATTGAAAGGAGAATTCGAAGAGTCTTGTCTATTTGTAAACTTTGTCAAAAAGCTAAACCATCTACTATCTCACATCGTGCTCTGTTGTTTCCTATCATTCCTTCTAAAGTAAAAGAATTTGCTGCTATTGATCTCTTGAGGCCCCTTGTCAGAACATCTAATGGATTTTCGTACGTTCTAGTCGCTGTTGAGCTTACTTCAAAACTTGTTTCTTTCACTCCGTTACGTAAAGCCACTGAACGGTCTGTATCCAACGCCTTTGTTAAAAATTTCTTACGTGAAGTTGGACACGTTAGTAAAGTCACTTCAGATAACGGACCACAATTCAGGTCTGCTGTTTGGTCACGCATGCTTCAGAACCATAAAATCAAACCTGTTTTTATTTCATTGTACTCACCACACTGTAACCCATCTGAACGGATTATGAAAGAAATCAATAAGATTTGCAGATTTTATTGTCACAGAAAGCATCAGTATAGGGACAGATATTTACATTATTTAAAAACGTGCTGAATGAAATGCCCCATGACTCCACTGCTTTACCACCTATTCTTGTACTGAAGAATGAAGAACCACCGAACAGAGAGCTTGTACCTTTTCCGAATACACGTAAACTTTGACACAATGACATAATTGATTTGGCTATTAAAAATATAAGTTCTGCTACAGACAAATGGGAACACTACACGGTAAAGCAAATGCAAAGAAACTGTATATTAGTCAGAAAGTTCTCGTTAAAGCTCATTCATTGTCACATAAGAAGAACCACTTGAGTCACAAATTCTTTCTGGTTTACAATGGACCTTACAGAATCCGACGTATACCACATGATAATTGCGTTGAAGTTGAAACTCTGCGTACTAGGAAGAGTAAAGGTTTACACCATATTTCGCATGTAAAACCTTTTATTGAAAGATAATCTGCTTTTTAACTTAGTCTTTGCTATAAAATTTTTCGCTTCACATTACTAGTACGCTTTGTCAGACTTAGAAACTGTTTAACATGCAACTATGTTTTAAAGTTAACTATCCAGGCTAGAACCTAGGGAACATACTTAGACAGTAATTACGAATGTATTGTTATAGTGAACAGACGACACAGTGTTATTGCGTGTGTTCATTCTTACTTGTTAGTTGTACGATTATGTAACGACTATAAGGTTCACATACTTAGAACCTATACCAGTACTGCTAAGGAGATTTTAATGCAACATTTTGGTTTACTCGAGAATACGAGAATTTGTTTTAGGTTTTGACATTATTGCAGAAAGCTACGACGTTTTCGAGATTTGACTGAGAAGTTATGATGTTATTTTTACGACGATGATGTGTATTATGGTGTTGAGGTATGTTTATGATCAATAGGCTGTGCTATATGAGGAATTTGATTATGCTACATATTTATAATGATGAAATATTGAAGAATATCGACGAATATGTATATGTGTAATAAGGTACGGAATAATGAGTAATGGTTAGGAACACTGATTTGTGAAAAAGGATGTTGGAAACCAAGAATCGTACTTTAAGAGTTATGAAATGTGTGTAAATGCATGAATGTATTGCAATGCCGCCGAAATTTTTTTGACACTGTTATATTTATAGGATTTTGTTTCTACACATTTGTAACGCAAATTCTCAACCTGTGAAATTTTTTTATTTGAGACTGTCACTGCTGTCGTAAATATTTCGGTAAGAAAGTTAAGTGACCTTCACGTAATGCGTCTTGGGCGTCCATCTGTGCCACCTGCCTGGAGAAAAAGCCATTAGGTGGAGAAAAAAGTGGCCATTAACCTCGCTATTGACATTCTTTTGTAGAAAACATCGCAAATATGACACGCTATTACTTGGAAACATATGATTATACTGTGGAGCTCGTACTTTGTGCCACTTACTGAAATGCTTATGAATTGATGGGAATTATTCTTACATCTGCACACCTGATTGTGACAAGTGTCTTTCTATGAGAATTGAGAGAATTTCTACTAACTTACTAAATGCCACATGACTATTGAATGATATTGTTATGCTTTGCTTTACATAGTTGGTTATTTCATTTGATATCTGTTTTCCAGCTGTGTGGCAGCATTGGTTTTATAAAATAAAATTAAATGCATTTGCTAATGTGAACACTTTCTGTCAACAGATCTATTAAATAATAATTTTATGATCCACATTCTTCGAAAAAGGAGCACTTGGAAAGGAAAGAACAATAAGAAGGGACTAATAACAGTAACTGCATACATACTTTCCTTTTCAAGTACTTCGTAATTTTTTTGTAGAATACGTTGTTGTGCGCCACTTTAATTACATAGACATTAAGATGTGAATAGACATTTCCCTTATCTACATTGTTGTCTTCAATGTCATATTTTTTCTGCTTGTGGGTTTGTCATGTTTAGACACAAGTTATTGCATTTGCTGCTGCTGTTTGCAGGCATAGTGCTACTCAATTTCACTTTTTGTTACTCTGTTAAGCCAGTTTTACTACTGATTTATTTTTCTTGTTGCTGCACATTGGCTTGTATTCGTTGTAATGTTGCATTTGCACTGCTAATTTAGATATACTGCTGCTTGCTTTGCCAATTTGCATTTCTTTGTCATTGCTGTTTGTGTTAATTTGTTGTGTGTTGCTGCATTGCTTCGTCCCTTAGTTTAGCATCTGAGCTCAGTAGGTTTAAGTTAGCTTAAGAGGGGGTAGACTATATAAGAGAGTGAGTTGTGAGGAATTGGAAGAAAGGCATTGACAAGGTATTAAAAAAAAGTGAAATAAGAGGAAACATCTATGAAATGAAGTTTTGGGTTGGACTGCAGTACCAAACGCCACACTGAAAACAAACCCTGACTTGTCCTTTGTGTTATTCCACTATGTGTCTGTGTACCTTGCGTATTTGTGTTCTTCCTGCCTTTATGTGTTTATCTGATAAGACTTATGTTGTAGAATTTTTGTAATACTCAGCTACATTCACTATGATGAGGAATACTGTTATCCCCAAGCATAATTTGCATTTATAATATGATATTTACTTTGTAAAGATGTTTAGACATTATTTATGTCTGTTTTATTTTAAAGCTCACGTGTGAAGTTGATGCTTCGAAAGTTATTCAGACCTTTTATGTATTTACTTATGTCATAATTCCTGTAACGCTGATGTATATGTTTATTTCTATTCTTTTGTAAAGCCTCTGTTACTACAAATGTTATCTGTATTGTTATGTTCTTTAATGATGTATTTTGTACCTTTGTAATTGTATTCTTATGTTGTAAATTTATAATTGCATAGACACCGGTTCTTCAAATTAAGTTACATTTCACTGCACACGTTTCTGTTGGTCATAGTATATGCACAATAAATGAGAAGGTGGGACTGTTATTGTTTGCATGTTTGTTGATAATTCAGCAAGGGACTGGTTAACAGCATTGCTGGTTCTAAGGACAATTCCAAAAACTTTGTGAGTGCACAAGTGGTGGTTATAAACTTGCTATATTGTCCGCAAGGCTCTTCGATGGTGATTGGGCACCTGCACAGTCGCAATAGATGGCTGCTGGCTATCTCTACAAGGACTACAGTGGGTCTGCATCTTTGGTGGTCCACCAATTCCATTATTTCTACAAGGACTGCAGTGGGTCTACACCACTGGTGGCCCACCAATACCGTAATCTCTACCAGTATTACAGTGGGTCTGCGCTGTGATGACCTACCTACCAATTTTCTTCAACTTCGACTGACTCTACTGTGGGTTTGTTCTGTTGTCGCCCATTACCTGTCTGCATGTCAAGAGTCTGCATTGTTTTTCCGTTGGAAGGACAACACTACTTCTTAAAGACTGCATGGAAATCCACTACTTCCGTGTGCATTTTCTTCTACTGCTCATCCTATGAAAAAAAAAAAAAAAAAAAACCACTGCGATTTTACTGTGATCAATGATCAGGACTGTCTTTATGGAGTGTGAGAAAATCTTTGCTTTTGACCAACAGTGTATCAGTAAGTGTGTGCATTGGATATCTTTCTTATTCTAATTATGAAAAATTCTTCACATCTGTATTGGCCACTACCCAAAACAATTTGTAAAATTTTTTGTGGAGAGCATGGGGGCTATCTAAGTAGGCTGTTTAGGTTTTTATGTTGGTAACGCCATGTAGCGCTCTGTATGAAAATCACTGGCTGTGCTGTGTACATTCTGTGGCTGGTTGGCATTGTTGAAATATTCTCTATTGTAGTGTTGGGCAGTTGGCTGTTAACAGTGCGTAGCGTTGCGCAGTTGGAGGTGAGCCGCCAGCAGTGGTGGATGTGGGGAGAGAGATGGCGGAGTTTTGAGAGCGGATGATGTGGACGTCTGTCCATCAGAGACAGTAAATTTGTAAGACTGGATGTCATGAACTGTTATATATATTATGACTTTTGAACACTATACATTGTCTGTTCTTCATCAAAATCTTTCATTTGCTAACTATTCCTATCAGTAGTTAGTGACTTCAGTAGTTAGAATCTTTTATTTAGCTGGCAGTATTGGCGCTCTTTGTATTGCAATAGTTCGATAACGAAGATTTTTGCGAGGTAAGTGATTTGTGAAAGGTATAGGCTAATGTTAGTCAGGGTCATTCTTTTGTAGGGATTATTGAAAGTCAGACTGCGTTGCGCTAAAAATATTATGTGTCAGTTTAGTGTTGATCAGAATAAGTAAAGAGAGTAATGTCTGAGTACGTTCAGTTTTGCTCAGCTGTTTGAAAAGCAAATAATGTAAGAGGTTTATCAGCACAGTCATTCATTAATTTTTCTAAGGGGATGTTTCAGTTTTATGGATTTGTACACAATGGTAAGGAGAGGAGGGCTACAGAGAGGTGCAGCAACTGCCATTGTAGGAAAGCTGAACAGGAGCAGAAGTGATTAGCGTACAAGTTAACACATTAAGCGGAAGATTTACTTAACTGGTATTTCTCCAGGCATGCGAAGACTCATTACAAATAATCGCCAAGAATTACAGTCCAGGTGATACAATAGCGACAAGCATAAGGCTCTCTGAACAGAAGGATGAACAATGGTGTCAGAACTGCAACTAGGCAGGGCCTGCATAGTGTCATATCACAAAGTAGCTCTGAGTGCTAGTGGGCTTTGTAGCTGCCATTGGCCATCCTATAATCTAGTGGCAGAGAGCATTCACAGTCAGGAGCAGCTGGAGATGTGTCTCAATAGTCATGCACCAATGGGTCTGCCAGATCTTGCATGACCACTGTTGGCATCTGCCAGAAACTCGCAATTCCGAGGCCAACTTTAATGCCTGGTATGGTACCGATACGTGATACCAACCCCCCCCCCCCCCCCACCTTCTCACGATCGTCGTGCCATGTAGATACGTTAATGATGACTGGGAGGAGGGAGGGCTGGATGCAGGTGACAGTGAGGGGACGGGAGCCAAAACTAAGGCCTGTGCTGAGCTCCTCCCCACACCCTAGCATGCGCCCTGAGCCCACATGGGAACACCAACCCGAAATGTGGGCAGAGGGCATGCACTCATGTCTGGAGGCAGAGGAGCAAACATAGTTGGCTGAAACCAGACGTAAACAGTAATGAAATTCTAAACTGAGATTTTAATGTATACCGCAGAGGCAGGCTGGACAGTGAAGGGGGAGGCGTGTTTATAGTGATAAGAAGTGCAATACTGTCGAAGGAAATTGACGGAGATCCGAAACGTGAAATAATTTGGGTGAAGGTCACGGTTAAAGCAGGCTCAGACATGGTAATTGGATGTCTCTATAGGCTCCCTGGCTCAGCAGCTGTTGTGGCTGAGCACCTGAAGGATAATTTGGAAAATATTTCGAGTAGATTTCCCCACCATGTTATAGTTCTGGGTGGAGATTTTAATTTGCCGGATATAGACTGGGAGACTCAAACGTTCATAACGGGTGGCAGGGACAAAGAATCCAGTAAAACTTTTTTAAGTGCTTTATCTGAAAACTAACATTGAGCAGTTAAACAGAGAACCGACTCGTGGCGATAACATATTAGACCTTCTGGTGACAAACAGACCCGAACTATCTGAAACAGTTAACGCAGAACAGGGAATCAGCGTTCATAAAGCGGCTACTGTATCGATGATATCAGCCGTAAATAGAAATATTAAAAAAAATAGGAAGATTTTTCTGTTTAGCAAAAGTGACAAAAAGCAAGTTTCAGAGTACCTGACGGCTCAACACAAAAGTTTTGTCTGAAGTACAGATAGTGTTGAGGATCAGTGAACAAAGTTCAAAACCATCGTACAATATGCGTTAGATGAGTATGTGCCAAGCAAGATCGTAAGAGATGGAAAGGAGCCACCGTGGTACAACAACCGAGTCAGAAAACTGCTGCGGAAGCAAAGGGAACTTCACAGCAAACATAAACATAGCCAAAGCCTTGCAGACAAACAAAAAATACGCGAAGTGAAATGTAGTGTGAGGAGGGCTATGCGAGAGGCGTTCAATGAATTCGAAAGTAAAGTTCTATGTACTGACTTGGCAGAAAATCCTAAGAAATTTTGGTCTTGTGTCAAAGCGGTAGGTGGATCAAAACAAAATGTCCAGACACTCTTTGACCAAAATGGTACTGAAACAGAGGGTGACAGACTAAAGGCTGAAATACTAAATGTCTTTTTCCAAAGCTGTTTGACAGAGGAAGACTGCACTGTAGTTCCTTCTCTAGATTGTCGCACAGATGACAAAATGGTAGATATCGAAATAGACGACAGAGGGATAGAGAAACAATTAAAATCGCTCAAAAGAGGAAAGGCCGCTGGACCTGATGGGATACCAGTTCGATTTTACACAGAGTACGCGAAGGAAATTGCCCCCCTTCTTGCAGCGGTGTACCGTAAGTCTCTAGAAGAGCGTAGCGTTCCAAAGGTTTGGAAAAGGGCACAGGTCATCCCCGTTTTCAAGAAGGGACGTCGAACAGATGTGCAGAACTATAGACCTATATCTCTAACGTCGATCAGTTGTAGAATTTTGGCACACGTATTATGTTCGACTATAATGACTTCTGGTGACTAGAAATCTACTCTGTAGGAATCAGCATGGGTTTCGAAAAAGATGATCGTGTGAAACCAGCTCGCGCTAGTAGTCCACGAGACTCAGAGGGCCATAGACACGGGTTCCCAGGTAGATGCCGTGTTTCTTGACTTCTGCAAGGCGTTCGATACAGTTCCCCACAGTCGTTTAATGAACTAAGTGAGAGCATATGGACTATCAGACCAACTGTGTGATTGGATTGAAGAGCTCCTAGATAACAGAACGCAGCATTTCATTCTCAATGGAGAGAAGTATTCCGAAGTAAGAGTGATTTCAGGTGTGCCGCAGGCGAGTGTCGTAGGACCGTTGCTATTCATAATATACATAAATGACCTTGTGGATGACATCGGAAATTCACTGAGGCTTTTTGCAGATGATGCTGTGGTATATCGAGAGGTTGTAACATTGGAAAATTGTACTGAAATGCAGGAGGATCTACATCGAATTGACGCATGGCGCAGGGAACGGCAATTGAATCTCAATGTAGACAAGTGTAATGTGCTGCGAATACAAAGAAATATAGATCCCTTATCATTTAGCTACAATATAGCAGTCAGCAACTGGAAGCAGTTAATTCCATAAATTATCTGGGAGTACGCATTAGGAGTGATTTAAAATGGAATGATCATATAAAGTTGATCGTCGGTAAAGCAGATGCCAGACTGAGATTCATTGGAAGAATCCTAAGGAAATGCAATCCGAAAACAAAGGAAGTAGGTTACAGTACGCTTGTTCGCCCACTGCTTGAATACTGCTCAACAGTGTGGGATCCGTACCAGATAGGGTTGATAGAAGAGATAGAGAAGATCCAACGGAGAGCAGCGCGCTTCGTTACAGGATCATTTAGTAATCGCGAAAGCGTCGCGGAGATGATAGATAAACTCCAGTGGAAGAGTCTGCAGGAGAGACGCTCAGTAACTCGGTATGGGCTTTTGTTGAAGTTTCGAGAACATACCTTCACCGATGAGTCAAGCAGTATATTGCCCCTCCTACGTATATCTCGCGAAGAGACCATGAGGATAAAATCAGAGAGATTAGAGCCCACACAGAGGCATACCGACAATCCTTCTTTCCACGAGCAATACGAGACTGGATTAGAAGGGAGAACCGATAGAGGTACTCAAGGTGCCCTCCGCCACACACCGTCAGGTGGCTTGCGGAGTATGGATGTAGATGCAGATGTAGTTTGTGGCATGTTGATGACTGCAGAGGGACCCGAGATGGCACGTAGGACAGCTGCTGGGAAGAGTGGCTGTCAAGATGGCGATGACAGGGAATGGGTGTCGACTTCCATTGGCTCTGGAAGTGGTGCTGATGGTGCGGGGCCTGTGGGAGCCAGATGCAGTGAGGGCTGCGTCCAGGCATGCACGGAATCTGAAGGAAAAAAGGCTGTGGCAGGATCACGCTATTCACATGGACAAATGTTGTTCTTGTAGTGTGACACAAATCCTATCGCTCCCGGCAGTAAAAAGAGAGAACGCCCAAGAAGGTGTACAATGGTGTCTTGCACCCAGTGCCTCCATCCACCATATATTCTATGAAGACCTAATCGATAGTGTGACACTTTGCCTGTCTGGGTGAAGTGGGCGACTCCTACCGTGGTGGGTGTAGCATCTGAAGCAAGTTGTGGCGCCGTGCGCGTAACTCCACTGGCGATAGTCTGTCGTATGGCTGAGAGTGGTAGGAAGACAATAATAGCAACAGAGCTTGAACCTATGTATGGGAGGATTGCTTAAATATTCGTACAAACCATTCAGCTTCAACACTGGATTGTGGGCTAAGCAGTGCACTCCTAATGTGGTTGATGCTGGATGCAGCGAAAAAGTGTTCAAACTTGGTGGCAACAGTTTGAGGTCCGTTGTCAGCCTCTAGACAAAAGATCGACAACAAGGCCTGAATTATGGAATGAACTGTTGTACAGTTCATACAGATGACGAAGGGAAATTTGCTGAAAGTATCAAAGAAAATGAGCCAATGCATACTCCAGTAAGGACCAGTGAAATGAAAGTGCAAACGATGCCAAGGTGCTTGAGGTTTGCGCCATTCCAAGAACTGCTGAGGCGGGGCTGTGATTTTCGGCACAGCTTTGGCACTGAGAAGTCAACTGTTTTGCTTATCCAGACTGTGCCAAGTGCAATGATACCACGGCAAATGCTTGGTGCAAATAACGCTCCAGTGACCTTGGTGTATCAAATGAAGCACGTCAGTCTGGAGAACCTGGAGTATCATAAAAGGTGACTTATTATCGGTACAAGGAAAAATGACACCTAGATGAACTGCAAGGGCACGGCATGGGTAAAATACCAGCCAGCCACAGAGCTACGAATCTGTCTAGCTGAACGCGGCCAACCAGTGCGGATATAGTGAAACAGAATCTGCAAATCAGGATCCACTGCTGTAGCCTGGGCAATATCCCGGTGATTAAGAGGAAGACCATGTAAAACATCTGTGTCTTGGGCATCAGTGTAGCAACAAGAAACAAAGGAATCGTCGAATGTTGAATCTGAGCCAACAGGGAGGCGAGAGGGAGCATATGCGGTGGCGTGCTTAGAAGCGGCCAGATGCACAATCTCATAGAGGTAATATGACAAAAGAAAGCCCGCTGTTGCAGCTTCTGTGGTGTGCGAGCTGGGACTGACAGAAAGAAAGGGCTAAACAAAGACTGTAGAGGTTTATGGTCCATCAGCAAGTAAATAAGAGGATGCATCCAGAGCCAAGACTACACGTCAGATCAAAATGAACAAGGCATTAATCATTAAGCAAAGCATCTTCCAACTTCTGGAAAGCAGACTGACACTCTTGCGACCAAACAAAAGGAACAGTCTCCCTGATGAAACGATGGAAAGGAGACGCGATTTGAACGGCGTTAGGAATAAATTGGACGTAATACGTGAGCTTCCCTAACACGGACAGCAATTCCTGCACACTTCTTTGTGGTGGAAGGTCACGGATATCAAGCAAATCTGATTGCAATGGGTGAACACTCTGGGTATAAACGACATGTCCTACGCAGTCATGTTCAGTCAAATCCACACATTTGTCTCTGTTACATTTGAGACCTTCTACAGGCAACACCTGATACAGAGGACGTAGTTTGCTGATGTGTAAATCAGTAGTGCGACCTGAGACGACAATGTCGTCTGGATAATTCCAGCAAAAAGGACCTTTTCAGTTAGATGCTCCGGAAAGCGCTGAAATATGGCGGGTGCGGAAGCACTGCGAAATGGAAACCTAAAAAATTTGAAGAGATCCAGATGAGTATTAATGACAACGACCTGTTGCGGGGCCGGCCGGAGTGGCCGAGTGGTTCTAGGCGCTACAGTCTGGAACCGCGCGACCGCTACCGTCGCAGGTTCGAATCAAGCCTCGGGCATGGATTTGTGTGTGTGATGTTCTTAGGTGAATTAGGTTTATCTAGTTCTGAGTTCTAGGGGACTGATGACCTCAGAAGTTAATCCCACCCCAAACCATCAAACCACGACCTTTATACAGGTCCCTTTCAAAGACATACCTGTACTCGTCCGTGAACATAACCTGGGACCACTGTTACAATTACCAAGTACTGTGTTCCTGACACCAGGCTTTACGGGCTCTCCTGTGGCCAGGGGTCAGTGGAATGCTTCTGGCAGGTCTCCGGACGAATAAACCATGTCTGTTCAGTCGTCTATGGACTGTGCGTCTGGAGACAACTGTTCAAGTGGCTGCGGTAAGGTCCCGAGCGAGGCTACCTGCAGTACTCCGTGGCCGTCTGCGGGCACTGATAGTGAGATATCGGTCTTCTTGTGGTGCTGTAGCCGGCCGCGGTGGTCTAGTGGTTCAGGCGCTCAGTCCGGAACCGCACGACTGCTACGGTCGCAGGTTCGAATCCTGCCTCGGGCATGGATGTGTGTGATGTCCTTAGGTTAGTTAGGTTTAAGTAGTTCTAAGTTCTAGGGGACTGATGACCACAGATGTTGAGTCCCATAGTGCTCAGAGCCATTTTTTTTGTGGTGCTGTACACTGTGGACGTCCCGTGCTGTAGCTCCTGAACACGTTTCCTGTCTGCTGGAATCGTTGCCATAATCTTGAGATCAAACTTGTGGAACACGGAGGACCCGTGCTACGACCTGCTGTTTTTGACCTGCCTCCAGTCGCCATTTTTGAACCTGTTGCGACTGCTCATCCAGGGGTATTTGCAATGAAACATCGCGTAAGTCAATTTTGGAAAAATAAAGGCCGACATCCAATATATCCGTCAGTTCTGCAGGGTCCAGCAAGGAATAAATGTCAGTTACTGTTTGAGGATTCAGTTTTCTTAAATAAGTGCACAACCGGAGTCTGTCTGACGGCTTCTTTAGAACAACACGAGGGAACACACACTGACTGACAGTGATGGGTGCTACCACCCATCTGTTCTCGAACAGTCTGAGGGACAGGGCGAGCTCTAACAAAAAGGGATGTGAATTGTCCTTCATTGTTACAGACAACAAAGTTATTGGATTTGCGTAAATCCTCAGAAAACAAATCCGTAAATGCCGCACATAACAACACCGTCTCGAGGATCAAAGGGAGAGAAAGAAAGTATATTGCTGTGAATGCTTAACCAAAATAAATCAAGAGTCTAGACCAAAAAGAATGGTACTGCCTCGGAGGGATGCACTGTAAAGGCCACTGTCTTTGTCATATTTCGGAAAGTTGCAGGAAGGCTATAAATTCCTAAGATAGGGATGTTTAGGGCAACTTAGGTTTGCCAAGCAGTTCGTAAGTGGTACAGTTGAGCAACGTCACTGAAGCTCCAGTGATGAGTTGCAAATGGACTGATCGTCCAGCAGTAGCAAGAGACAAGAAGAGTTTATTGGTTTCCCATAGCACTGCAGATGAGTAGGAAGCCTTTCCTGAACGGTATTACACTGTTGTTTTGCACTAACGATAATGTAGGGCTTCGAAAACACACCACACACTGTTTGTGATTTGGGTGAAGGAGTAGCAGAGGGTGTTGCCTTGGGCTTCTGTAAGCACACAGACTGCACATGTCCCCGTTTGCCGCAAAAAAAGCAAGCAAAGCGACGGGCAAGATCGGTGAGCATATGCCGTATTATAGAGACGAGAGCGCGACTTCACACCTTGTGTTGAATGCAACATGTGTTTACGTGAGCACTGAGACGGTGGGTGTGCCGCAGTTTACGAGCCGGTTGCCAGGCCTGTTTGCTGTGTCTGTCTACCGAACAAACAGGTGCTACCTCAAGATTGTCTGCTGCGCTTTAGCAGGAATCGTGATACTCTATAATCTGCAGAGCCTGTTGCGTGGAAGGCTCCAGGTATTTGAGAATCTGTTAATGAATTAGAGAGTCAGATACATAAAGCGTGATGGCATCACGTATCATGCCGTCACTATAGTACTTGCCACAGTCACATTTGAATCTACACTGTCTAGTAAGGCATTGGAAATCAGTCACACAATGATGGTTTGGCTCTCCCTGTTGTTTACGCAACCTAAATAATTTGTAACGGGCAGCCGCCACTAGAATCCTGCAATATGTCCTCCTTTGTACTACACGTATGTTCATAAATTAAGGACAGTGCTGATTCATGGTGAAACAACGCTCTGGTGGGCGGCTTGTGGGTTTAAATCACCTCGGGGTATGACCGTGTGGTGCATTTGACCTGCGGTCGTCGCACGGTGGCGCTGGCAACAGTCCACATAAACAGAGGTGTGTTGGTGCATGTCAGAGTACGTTGCACCGAGTAAGTGTGAAGACGTTTTCAGACGTGCTAATGGCGACTGTGTGTTGAAAATGGCTCAAAGAACACATATTGATGACGTTATGAGGGGTAGAATACTAAGGCGACTGGAGACTGGTCTAAAACAGCAGGTCGTAGCACGGGTCCTCCGTGTTCCACAAGTTTGATCTCAAGGTTATGGCAACGATTCCAGCAGACAGGAAACGTGTTCAGGAGTTACAGCACGGGACGTCCACAGTGTACAACACCACAAGAAGACCGATATCTTACTATCAGTGCCCGCAGACGGCCACGGAGTACTGCAGGTAGCCTCGCTCGGGACATTACTGCAGCCACTTGAACAGTTGTCTCCAGACACACAGTCTACAGACGACTGAACAGACATGGTTTATCCGTCCGGAGACCTGCCAGAAGCATTCCAATGTCCCCTGGTCACAGGAGAGCCCGTAAAGCCTGGTCTCAGGAACACAGTACCTGGTAATTGGAACAGTGGTCCCAGGCTATGTTCACGGACGAGTACAGATATGTCTTTGAAAGGGAGCTGTATAGAGGTCGTGGTTTGATGGTTTGGGGTGGGATTATGACTGGTGCACGTACACCCCTGCATGTCTTTGACAGAGGTACTGTAACATGTCAGATGTATCGGGACGTCATTTTGCACCAGAATGTCTGCCTTTTCACGGGTTTAGTGGGTCCCACCTTCTTCCTGATGGATGATAACGCACGGCCCCACCGAGCTGCCATTCTCGGGGAGTACCTTGAAACCGAAGATACCTTACGAATGGAGTGACCTGCCTGCTCTCCAGACCTAAACCCCATCGAGCACGTGTGGGATGCTCTCGGTCGACGTGTCGCTGCACGTCTTCAAACTCCTAGGACGCTCCAGGAGCTCCGACAGGCACTGGTGCAAGAATGGGAGGCTTTACCCCAGCAGCTGCTCGACCACCTGGTCCGATCCATAGTATGCCAACCCTTTGTGCGGCCTGTGTACGTGTGCATGGTGATCATATCCCATATTGATGTCGGGGTATATGCGCAAGAAACAGTGGCGTTTTGTAACACATGCGTTTCGGGACGGTTTTCTCAATCTATCACCAATACCGTGGACTTACTGATCGGTGTCTCGTCTGTTCCCTTTGTGCCTATGCTATTAGCGCCAGTTTTGTGTAGTGCCACGTTGTGTGGCACCACATTCTGCAATTATCCTTAATTTATGAGCATGAGTGTAGAATTCACGACAGAATGTTGGAAATAACTTGGCGCATAGCCTATAAATAGCACTCCCGCTGTCGCCAGAAAATAAGAATTTTTGTCAGTAGCTTGTATGTGACGCTCTGAGATGTGTGCGTTGAACTGTGCTAGGTACTCTTTCCAGTCTTCCTTCGCATCGTCAAACTCACGACAAGGCGCCACATACGCAGGTGGTGCAGATGCTGGCGCTGCCGTTGGGTCCGGTGTCTTGCGTGAAGTCATCTGCGCCGTCATGAAGCGTTTCATTACTTCAAGCAGTTGTGCCATTTGTTGACTGAAACTGAATAAACCGAGTTGAATCAACTGTAGGCAACGCAGCGGGCGATTGTAGACAAGCAGCCATATTAACTAATCAACGCACAAAATAACACAGATAAGCACAGAGAAAGCAAATGATAATGATGTCCCATACTCAGAGGAGCGTAGGGGACGATGCGGGATAACCGCTCCGCTGTACTAGGCGAGGTCCTAGCGGAAGTGGTTTGCCATTGCCTTCCTCCGACCGTAATGAGGAAGAATGATGATGATAAAAACGACACAACGACACCCAGTCATCTCGAGGCAGAGAAAAATCCTTGACCCCGCCGGGAATCGAACCCGGGACGCCATGCGCGGGAAGCGAGAACACTACCGCCACAGAGCATAGAAGGATGCTTCTATGCTCTGTGACTACTGCAAGACCAGGAGTTGCAGACGAGAGCAATCAAAAGAGTGTGCAAAAGCAACAACCTTGAGACCTAGAATATAATGAGCACAAGCAAAGCATTCACTAGGGACACCCAAAGAAAAGCAACAACAGCAAAAACCACGCGAAAGACGACTGAACACGAAGTCAATTTCAAGACATGGAGATAACCACATGTAGGCACGTGACTTTGTACCAACAGTATGGAGGGACGGGTTGCAGAGTGGTGCGGCAACTGTCCTCGTAGGAAAGCTGGACGGGAGCAGAAATGATAAGCGAACAAATTAACACAGTGAACTTCTCCACGCATACAAAGACTTATTACAAACACCGTAGCAAGAGTTGAAGTCCATCTTATACGACAGCATCTCTGAACAAAAGCACGAACGTTGATGTGAGAGCCACGACTAGGTGGCGTATGCATAGCGTCGCATGGCAAAGTGGCTCTGAACGTCAGTGGGCGGTATGGCTGCTGCCTTCTACTGCAGTAGCAGAGCGTAGTTCAGAGCCACTAGAGGCATGGGTCAGCCGGCGTGCACTATTGGGTCTGCTGGATCCCACGTGTCAGCTCTCAGTGTCTGACGGAAACTTATATGCTCGTTGCCAAGTTTGACCAGGGCAGTGTTGTGGCAGACACCTCGGTTGAGCACCCACTGGGTTAACTTGAGAGAAGGACAATAAACTTAAGGTGGCAATCTTTCATGTACTATGTGAAGGGCGTGACATACCAGAAATAGGTAGGGACCTTGCCTGTTGATACTGATACAGAACAAGATACACATTCGACATAGACATAGAATTGAAGTGGCAAGGTGGTGATGTGGCCAGTATCAGACTCTACTACCTAATTAACCATAATGTACTGTTCAGGCAGACCAATCTGACTGAGGACAATTTGTTACTGTATGTGCCATATGAGTTTGTCAACAAGCTTGTGTGCACACTCACTTGAACCACTCGAGTTTTGGACCAAGTAAATGCTTTAAAAAGTTGCAGGAGTCTGATATTTTAACAACGTGAAGAGACATTTTAGGAAGGTGTAAACTAGATATGTGCCACATGAAAAAGCTAAGCCAGCGACTGTTACTCACAGAGCACTTATATATCCCATAGTGCTGAAGGGTTTGCGAGATATGTCAAGATCATTTCAAAGTTTTTAACTCTCATCCCACTAAGACGTTCCACTGGAAGGACAGCAACCAGGGTGGTTCAGATGGTTCAAATGGCTCTGAGCACTATGGCACTCAACCAGGGTGTTTAATGTTTTTTATGAAGAGAATTGTAGCCGACAATGGGCCGCAATTCCATCCTTATATCTGGAAAACTTTCTTGGCAAGTAAGAAGAAACGGACGATATAAATTTCACTCTATCAGCACCCATCAAATCCTAGTGAGAGGAACAATGTTGCCTCCATTGCCACAAAAAACGTAGCTTGAGCATTTAACTGACTTTCAAGATATTCTTAAAAATGTGCCTCACGAAGCAACAGGTATGGCACCAAGAATAGTATTGCTGAATCATCAGCCTGCTGTCATACTAGGTTTGCCCTGAAAGTAATGCACCGCCTTTTTTTTCTCAGCCGAAAACAATGCAACGAATGGGACACGTTACGTATGTATTATCTGAAGTCTTCCGAGTGAGCGCGCCGAGTTTCCGTCACTTCCAACATAAAGCGTAGCTACAGGACAGTTTCAAAATGGCGTCTGTAGGTGATGTACGTTACAAGCAACGTGCGGTCATCGAATTTCTCACTGCACAGAGAGAAACTGTGGGGAATATTGACAAACGCCTGTGCAAAGTCTATGGAGCATCTGCTGTCGACGTAAGTACATTTAGTCGCTGGGCACGGAGGGTGAGGTCATCAGAAGTAGGTTCGGCGGAGCTCCACGATTTGCAGCGGTCAGGGAGACCATCCACAGATGTCACACCTGACCCAGCCCCCTGGGGCTTCCACTTGTGTGGGACATTAAAGAATTGCATTCGTGGAAGACATTTTGAGGACAATGAGGAAGTGATTCATACAGTGAAGCACTGGCTCCGCCACCAGGACAAGGATTGGCACTGACAGGGCATACAAACCACTGTTTCGCACTGGAGAAATGCCATAGAACAGGGTGGAGATTACGTGGAAAAATAGGGTGTATAGATTAAACACCATTCTTTTGTGTGTGTAATTCTCATTATGTTCAATAAAGAATTGTTGAAGAAAAAAATGCGACGCATTACTTTCTGAGAAACCCTCGTATTAAGAGAGGTTGTTGACTACCCACCTGTATGATGTACATATCATCAGGATATAGTGAATTTAGCAATGGAAAGAGTCACTGAAGAGGTCAACAGACGCCAAAAAAACCAGAAAGATACAATATGATAAATCACAGAAATCGATAATTCTCTATTAAAGACGAGGATAAGATCATGGAAGAGCACGTTCGCCAGCCAGAAATTTTTCTTCATCTGTTGTGGACTATACCAAGTTGGAAACTAACACACGACGAAGTGGTAGAACGAGTCTCTAAACAGCCACAAATCACAAATCAAAAGGATAGCAATTACACACCTCAAAATATTTGTTGCAGAAACAATATCAGAGACCACTCAGCAAGTCGCACACCTTTGATTGCACGTAATCTTGAGAATAATGGAGAATCGTCTAGAAGAATTCTGGTAGTTTGTATGGACGACTTCCCAGAGAGGCTGAAACCATTGTAACTCATTGTAACTCTCTCGTCGGATGAGATATTGGATGAGTGTGCACAATGAAGATGATCTGCATTTTTTACTTTTTCTTGTTAGGAGCCAGTAGCAAGAAGTCCTGAGCAATGATTGCCTGTAGTATCAGGATTGGCCAACACGTGTGGCCCAGCCTGTTACAATGTTTAATTTTACACGAAGTGCAAAGAATGCCTTTTAGAAAAGACAAGATCTGAAGGACAGAGGAATACAGGAATTGCTAGGGTGGGATACGGACGTTAGCCCTGAAGGAGGCCAGCTGGAATTTTTGTTCAAAACTTAGTAAGGAGTTCTCTTATTAGCTCATAGCAATTGTTTTGGTAGCGAGGGAGATATCCTGCACTTGCGTACGTGCACACCTTCTCACTGGTTGCAGCTAGAAATGTTACATAGTGGTGGACATTTTCTGCCTTCTTCTGCACTCCAAGGAAGAAATGTAGTTCATTCATTAATCACAGCGGAATCAGTAAGTATGAGGAATTTGCTACCATATTTTTATTACATTATTATTTGCTGGAACTCGCGAGGTGTCTTGCTATTAGCCAGTGAGATTCCGGTGCTGGCAGAACCAGCTAAGCTTTGTCGAGTAGAGTAGGAAAGCACATGCACCAGGGTAGTCATAGCTTTACTTGTTCCATAAGCACCATAGTGAATACTAGCGCTGCAGAGCGAGATATCTGCAGCGTCGAGCAGAACTCAGATGCTGGGTCTCAACTTCGAAATGTCAGCCATTACCGCAGCCATCCTCTGCTCTTGTATATCACCGGAGTGGTACGCATGGGCCATATTTACATCCACTGAGACGAGGCGAGTGCAAAGTCATTTATCTCGTATCACAGTTTCGTTTTGCTGGTCTAATTTTCATAGTCTGTTAGCTGAACCCACCTCTCGCTTAGGCGAAAGTATTGATGTTTTCTTATGCTTTTCTGCGACTTTTCTTCAGGTCATTAACTTATACCGTAATCAGTGGTCATCTTCATGAACGTAGTTTTATATCATTTCTATAACGTATCCTCCCACCTGTGCCAAGGCCGTCGCACATGTCTACAATCACTTGTTCCGTTGATTATTCTACACCTGCATTTACATCTACATGGTTACTCTGCAATTCACACTTAAGTGCCTGGCAGAGGGTTCATGGAACCATTTTTACACAACTTCTCTACCATTCCACTTCGAATGGCGCGTGGGAATAAGGAACACCTAAATCTTTCCGTTCGACCTCTGATTTCTCTTATTTTATTATGATGATCATTTCTCCCTACGTAGGTGGGTGTCAACAAAATATTTTCGCATTATGAAGAGAAAGTTGGTGATTGAAATTTCGTAAATAGATCTCGCCGCAGAGAAAACCGCCTTTGTTTCAATGACTCACCCCAACTCGCGTATCATATCAGTGACACTCTTACCCCTATTGCGCGATAACACGAAACGAGCTACCCTTCTTTCCACGTTTTCGATGTTCTCCGTCAATCCTACCTGGTAAGGATCCCATACAGCACAGCAATATTCCAGCAGAGGACGGACAAGTGTAATGTAGGTTGTCTCTTTAGTGGGTTTGTCGCATCTTCTAAGTGTTCTGCCAACAAAGCGGTCTTTGTTTCGCGTTCCCCACAATATTATCTATGTGGTCTTTCCAATTTAAGTTGCTCGTAATTGTAGTTCCTAGGTATTTAGTAGAATTGACAGCACGTAGATTTGCGCGATTTATCGTATACCCAAAATTTATCGGATTTCTTTTAGTACCCACGTGGATGACCTCGCACTTTTTTTTGTTTAGTGCCAATTGCCGCTTTTCGCACCATATAGAAATTCTCTCTAAATCATTTTGTAATGGGAATTGGTCGTCTGATGCTTTTACTAGATGGTAAATTATAGCGTCATCTGCAAACATTCTAAGGGGGCTGCTCAGATTATCATCTAGATCATTTATGTAAATCAGGAACATTAGAGGACTTGAGACACTACCTTGTGGAACGCCAGGTATCACGTCTGTTCTACTTTATGATTTACCGTCTATCACTACGAACTGTGACCTCTCTGAGAGGAAATCACGAATCCAGTCACACAACTGAGACGATACTCCATATGCACGCAATTCGACTAACAGTCGCTTGTGAGAAACGGTATCAAAAGTCTTCTGGAATTGGAATATGGAATCGATCTGAGATCCCTTGTCGACAGCACTCATTAACTTATGGGAATAAAGAACTAGCTGTATTGCACAAGAACGATATTTTCTGAATCCGTGTTGGTTATGTATCAATAAGTCATTTTCTTCAAGGTGATTGATAATATTCGAGTACAGTATATGCTCCATAATCCTACTGCAAATTGAGGTCAGTGATATGGGTCTGTAGTTCATTGGGTTACTCCTATTTCCTTTCTTGAATATTGGTGAGACCTGTGCTGCTTTCCAGTCTTTGGGAACAGATCTTTCGTCAAGTAAGCGGTTGTATATGATTGCTAGGAAAGGCGCTATTGTGTCTGCATACTCTGAAAGGAACCTTATTGGTGTACCATCTGGACCGAAAGACTTGTCTTTCTTAGGTGAATTGAGTTGTTTCGCTACGCCTAAGATATCTACTTTTATGTCACTCATGTTAACAGCTGTTATTATTTGTATTCTTGATTCACTGGATAAAATACTTTTGATATATTTTAGCAATAAATCAGATTGTTATAATGACTCATCGTTTGTTTTCATAGTTTGATGGACTGCATTATCAGCACGTCTGTGTGGAGTGTGTTAAATATATTTCATACTTAACTGGGCCACCACTGGTAATTTAATTAGAGAAGCTGTATGATCTTACTGAGAGTCATATATAACTGTAGGTCACTAAAGACGGAGGACGCAGCATCGCACGGGGTTTCTAAATGTTCATCGGACATCTCACAGTGTGTGTTGATCTATAGGGTGAGTGCTCCTAAGCGATTTATTGAGAACATAGTTCCATAAAGATAAAAGGTAAATGCATATCCAGTCGTATCTTATATCGTGTCCTACAGTGTGTTACTTCGTAGCAAATGTCCCAATAGGAAAGATTAGAATTGTAGTTAGAATGCGTACTCCTACAGTTGATAAATCCGCCAGACTTTGTCTGAAGCACTTTGGCTCCCCTCCAAGGTTTATGTGGTGTCACCGCCAGACACCGCGGTCCGTTAGTATACGTCGGACCAGCGTGTCGCCACTATCAGTGATTGCAGACCGAGCGTCGCCACACGGCAGGTCTAGAGAGACTTCCTAGCACTCGCCCCAGTTGTACAACCGACTTTGCTAGCGATGGTTCACTGACATAATACGCTCTCATTTGCCGAGACGATAGTTTAGCATAGCCTTCAGCTACGTCATTTGCTACGACCTAGCAAGGCGCCATATTCAGTTACTATTGATATTGTGAATCATGTACCGTCAAGAGCGACGTTCATCATTAATGGATTAAAGTTAAGTATTCCACCAGCTACGTCCGTTTTTCTAAATTCTAATTTCCTTGTCCTGTTCCAGACCTCACGCCAGCCTGCGTGAGTTAAAACGCGTGCCTTTCGGCTTCCTCTAGTAACACGGTGTTGGCTCTCCTGCCAACCACAACAGTTTATACAGTAGCGAAACTTTCCCTCTAACTGCTGCCCTTTGGACATTATGGGCCATCAAGCTTCGATCAGTCTGCACGCACAGTGAGGTGTCCATGACTAATGCATGAGTTGATTGAGACAGTCAGTCATCAGTCTCACTGTGCAGTGGTTAATGCTAGTCGCACATGCAAAATCGTGCGTGGGCGACGTAAGTACCCACTTGAAGCATAAAGCTAGCTGTATTTCTCCAACCAGTTCAAATCATACAGTAATTTTTGTCATCAGTTTAAGATTTGTAATTATTTTGAGTTGATTAGGCCTTATTAGTGTATAGTGGAACATCTTTTAGGTGTCCTGTTTGACATGGCTACAAAGAAAAACGAAATCAGTGACTTTAAAGCTAAATGGATCCAAATTTTCTCGCTTATTGAAAACTTCAATGGCCTTCCGGCTTGCCTGATTCCTCAGGAAAAACTGACTCATAAAAGAAACTTGGAGAGACTCTTTACAACTAAACAGACGTCATTTAGTACTATACATCCTGTCAGTGATGTACGGAATGATGTATTTAAGGAACTTCAGAAGAGTCAAGAAAAATGTTAAATTACAAGCTTAGTGGTTAGTCAAGGGATTGTAAAGAAATGAAACGACATACATTAAAAGTTGTTTTATATGTGCATCTGAATAGCTATTTCAGGTTTCTGACGACAATATATGTGTTCTAAAAAAATTGTAGAGGTACCATTTCTGCTAAATCGGTGAAAGACAGAACAGTTCAAATGTCTTCGAATGTAGACAACCAACAAGTGGAAGACCTTAAATTCGTCTCAGCTCTATCAGCAGCAGCTGACGAGTCTTTTCATATAAATGATAAAGTGCAAATTTAATTTTTTGCACTATTTATTTCATCAGTAGGTCCTGAAGAAGAACCTTTAGGATTAACTCTCAAAAGTCAAAAACATAGAGACGATGTTGCAGATGCTGCAATTGAATGCATTGTAAAGCATTATATTCAAATGGTTCAAATGGCTCTGAGCACTATGGGACTTAACATCTATGGTCATCAGTCCCCTAGAACTTAGAAATACTTAAACCTAACTAATCTAAGGACATCACACAACACCCAGCATTATATTCCACTCAATAAAATTATTGTTTCAACAGATGGGATAAAAACTATAAGTAGTGGAAGAAACTGCTTTGTTGCTACTTGGAAGAAAAAACTTAATTACGAGAGATTTACTTAACATTGCATCATTAATTTAGAAGCATTTTGAATGTAGACATTTCCAGAAGAAATTTACAATGTTATGGAATTAATGATTCAGATTATTAACCTAATTACAGCCAAATATCTTAATCATCACCAGTTTCAAGGACTTGTAATTGAACTGGAAAGTGAGTACGATGATCTTCTGGTACAGAACAAGGAACGTTGGTTCTGAAGACAAAACGTTTTGAAACTTTTCACTTCCTTGTTAACAGAAGCTAAAGCATCTTTCCCCAAGAAGGGTGTTCAATATCCAGTACTAATGAAATACGCTAACGAAATACCACTGACTCCAAGAATTTATTTCATATAGACGTTATGACTAATCCGAATGAGCTTCATCGTAAATTACAAGAGAAATGGAACAATTTTTTCGATGTTAGAAGAAATTATTTAACTCAAAACCAAATTGTCTTCCTTTGCTTAGCATTTGAAACAGAAACTTGGATTCACTTTCCACGACCGTTGAAAATTCGTCGACAAAATAATTTGCTATTTAAAAACAACACTTTTAAAAATGAGGGAATGTTTCAGGAATATAGAAACAGCAGAGAGATGTCAGGCTTTGTTTTTTTAAAAAAAACCTTAATGTCATTGAAACAAAATCCAATTTTTCTCCATTAACAGTAGATACTGGCAACTTTGAAATGGAATTGCTGGATTTAGAAAACAAAGAACTATGGATCACAAAATTTAAACACCTTTTGCTGATACTCCAATACTGGAGAAATACGAATGTGATCTTAGTTCACAGCACAAGTGGTCTGGTTTGAAAGGTCCCTACTTTTGTTACATTCCGATTTCTACAGAGAACTGTACCTCCATGGACGTGTCTCACACTGGTCTAGCGGTGCATCTGTTCCAAGCGGTGGAACAAAATCGAGTAATAATCAAACAGATGATCGCGTTTGGCAGACACATCCTGAATAAGGCCGAGAGAAACTACTCAGTAACTAAATTTGGGGCACTGGCTGTGGTCTGGAGATTTATTAAATTCAGAAACTTTTTAATGGGTGGAATAGCAAAAATCTGTAGTGTCCACTAAGCTTTGGAATCCTTGATGAGTGCAGAACACACACTTGGACAGCTCTCTTGCTAGGCACCATACCTTCAGGAATCCTGGTAAGGACAATGTTGTGACAGACGGCCTTGTTTGGAGCACACTCTGGTGGGTTAACGCGAGAGAAAGACTATGAACATGAGGCAAACTGTGACATACTGTATATGAAGGGCGCAAAATTCGAGAAATACGTAGGGATCATGCTTGCTGACATTGGCACAGAACAAGATAAAGATTAGATCTTGAAAGAAAACGAATTGAATTGGCAAGATGGTGATGTGGCCAGTATCAGGCTGTACTACCCGACTAGCCACAATTTACTGTTCAGGAAGACCAGACTGACTGAAAACAGTTTATTAGTGTATCTGCAAGATGAGTTTGTCAACAAGCTTGTGTATACACTGATTTGAGCCTCATGCGTTATGGACCAAATAAATCGTTAACAAGTTACAGGAATCTGTATATTTCAACATGGAGAGACCTGTCCACCAATTTTAAATCAAAGCACTTGACGACCTCACCTACTTTTTTGCTGCAAATCAGTTAAATTACTCTTCCTCTCTAAGGAACTGTGTCTCTGCGTAACATTGCTATCTGTAATAATGTTGTCTGCTTTTACAGTTTGTGGCAAGTCAATAGAGCGAATAGGTTCCCGACCGCATTATTATTGCTACCCCTTTTATCTAACAACTCCTCCTCCTCAGATCCTTGCAAAACTGATTCTAATTCCTCTACAGAAAGTTTAGTCTTCAGACTGCCAGTTTTGTGTATGATGTAAGCCTTTACTTCATCTTTGTCCTCATCTAATTTGAATCCGTTAACTTGTTCTTCCCTATTAACTGAAACGTTTTGTTTCTCCTTCTTGACCCATCTTCCTATTGGGTCCAAAATGCTGTCAGCTAGATAATGAGCATGATTTAGCGCGTTACTGGTACTGTCTGTTCCTGTTACATCACCCCTGTTGTCGGTTTGCGTGTGCTGACTGACTGTGGTCTGCGTTTTTGTTACTAGCTATGTTACTGTTTACTCCTGGTGATGGCTTCAAATGGCTCTGAGCACTATGGGAATTGACATTTATGGTCATCAGTCCCCTAGAACTTAGAACTACTTAAACCTAACTAACCTAAGGACATCACACAACACCCAGTCATCACGAGGCAGAGAAAATCCCTGACCCCGCCGGGAATCGAACCCGGGAACCCGGGCGCGGGAAGCGAGAACGCTACCACACGACCACGAGCTGCGGACACTCCTGGTGAGCGCCAGTTTCCTCACAGATGGGACTTAGTTTCTCACACGTGGCCTTTAATATGTATTCGATTCAGAATCAGATCGGGTAGCATTCGAACCTCCGTCTTGCCTCAACGGTACATTACTTATATTTTTGCCTTCGTCATAGTAATTAATACGAAAGCACGGTGGCTGTCTACCTCCTCTTCCTCTACCACAGCCTTGACCACGGTAATTATGTCGTATATTCTGAACTTACATATTCTAATATTCACGTTCCCACTGTCAATTGTTTATACCACTGTTACAGGACCTATTATTGTTCTGCACCTGCTCTTCAATAGCTGCTACTCTTTCCACAAGCTCCAGGTACTTAGTACTTAGGTACACATTATCTTTAGATGCAGAAATGATATTTTTCTGCCAATATCAAGGCAGCTTAGCTTCTTGTTCCACGACAATCATTTCCGGTTTCATCTTTTCTGTCAGATGTGACAGCTGTGAAATCAAAGTTTTAGAGAACTTTTCAACTGATTCGCCGGCCGGAGTGGCCGAGTGGTTCTGGGCGCTACAGTCTGGAACCGCGCGACCGCTACGGTCGAAGGTTCGAATCCTGCCTCGGGCATGGATGTGTGTGATGTCCTTAGGTTAGTTAGGTTTAAGTAGTTCCAAATTCTAGGGAACTGATGACCACAGCAGTTACGTCCCATAGTGCTCAGAGCCATTTGAACCATTTCTTCAACTGATTCACGACATGGAGTAAACTTTCCACCACACCAAAAATCTCTAAAACATCGTTTTACTTGTTGTGTGACCAGTACTAATTAAGAAATGAAGTTCAGAAAGAGTTTTGCATCTAATCAATACGTCAGCTGACCATCGCAAAACATCTCTAGACGAATGACCTTCTATGAAAGAAATTTTCTCACGTTCTGACCATGCATTTGGTGAAATATCCTCAAAATCGTTTCAGAATTCTAATGGGTGAATTTGTTTGTCTGGCTCAAAATGTAAAAACTGAAGACATCCGACAAAAGCTGCATCAAATGAAGCAAAATGCTGTAGTGTAATATTGAAAGAGTTACCAGTACTTACTCTATTTTGTATTTTAGTAATACTAGTATAGTACTTCAATTATAGTTGTTCTGCTTCCACTGTGTCATAAAATTTTTTATCGACATTCTCACACACTTTCCTAATATCCTTTTGACAAGCATTCAATTAAGAAAATTTTAGAAAACAGTAATTGTATCCAATGTGGTGCCTCTACCTTGCCTTTTGGCATTTCCGCTGGTTTTAAAGCCGTGACGTGGCTGAATTTCAGTAATATTGAACTCAGCTTCATTATCTGGTAACTGTATTAATTCTATTTTTTCGCAAGGGACGCCGTACAAACCGGGCACACTGACAACTACGTCGCCTTTAACAGGGAGCAGCATATTTCGTATCTTGGGGGTGGGCTGAACACTGGTCTGACAAGGGGAGGCCGCTAATTGTGAAATTCAGATTCGATTCATACTGTGCATAATAAAAGCTCATGGCCAGGGGTGTAATGTGGCAAAGCACCAAGATGCACTTCTCAGCCGTTGTCGAGAAAATCGACAGTTAAAAGAAACCGTTGCGGTGAAATACTCTCTACGCTTAATAATTTTCTACAGCGTCGTGGCGCAGCGGTAAGCGCTCGGTTTCGTAATCCGAAGGTCGCCGGATCGACTCTCGCGCCATGCAACTTATTTTCATTATTTGTTTTTTTGTAATTCAAATATATATATATATATACTTGAAATAAATCCAATCCATCGTCCACCACCTTCTTCGATTTTTGCCGATACGATACGATACGCGTGGTATGCATCAAACCTGACGAACGATAGAACAACTTTTCGGAATGTCAATCAGGTGTGTTTCCTAACAGATAATTAAAAAAACAACTGTTCTTGTAAAAACGCCTCGTTTATCAGATGTGCTCGATGTCGTGCTGTTTTCTGCTTTCCATGTTTCTATGATAACTACCATTCTGGTTTGTGCTATACTCCAGCTACTTCTGGTCACTAATTTTTAATTATGTGCGAGTGTATACCGAACTTATCAAAAATTGTATCCACTTGAATATTATTTGTGATATTGTGTTTTATTTCAAGTTTTATTTTTCCACGAGTGGTTCAAATGGCTCTGAGCACTATGGGACTTAACATCTATGGTCATCGGTCCCCTAGAACTTAGAACTACTTAAACCTAACTAACCTAAGGACATCACACCCATCCATGCCCGAGGCAGGATTCGAACCTGCGACCGTAGCAGTCGCGCGGCTCCGGACTGAGCGCCTAGAACCGCTAGACCACCGCGGCCGGCAATATTTTTCCACGACAAACGACTTTCAACAACTTATTATATGCATAATTGCTGCAACTGATTGCCGGTATATATATATATATATATATATATATATATATATATATATATATATATATGTGTGTGTGTGTGTGTATACACATTTGAATTACAAAAAAACAAGTAATAAAAAAAAGTTGCATGGCGCGAGATTACGATCCCGAGCGCTTACCGCTGCGCCATGACGCTGTAAAAAATTATTAATCGTACAGAGTATATCACCGCAACGGTTTCTTTTAACTGTCGATTTTCTCGACAACGGCTCAGAAGTGCATCTTGGTGATTTGCCACATTACACCTCTGGCCATGAGCTTTTATTATGCGCAGTATGAATCGAATCTTAATTTCACAATTGGCGGCTTCCCCTTGTCAGTCCATGCCCCTGCAGCACATGTCCTAACTTGCTGCTCGTTGCCCCATAGTATGGCAGAAAAGCAGGGGTTTGGCCTCTTCTGCCATTTTACGAGACGTCCATCTTCAGTGCCATCTGAAACGATTTTCAATGTCTCTCTTGCTATGCGTACTTTTTATAAGTGATACAAATATTTCATATGTGGAAATTCTGCAAATTACACCAGTATTATCAATTTTCCTATGTATTTCCATGATGTATGCGTACGCGCGTGTGCTTGTGCGTGTGTGTGAGCGCACATTTGTCACGTGTGCCTGTGCGTGTGAAAGAAGAAATGTTTTGAAAAGGCAGAATTTAAGGTTCAGTATGTAATATAAATTTTTTTAATGAAGTATAAAACAGAGAGAGATGAAATTCAGTGAGGTTTTTGGTATTACAGGTGGGTTACAGAGTGGAGTGAATTATCTTAGAGGTTCTATAACTTTAACAAACAGCCGAAACGCGCTTTAAAAATCAGGCAGTGTATGAACTCGAACTCGCCACTTGATGTCTACATTTCGCTTCATTTACCTCAAGGTCACGAGATCACATAGCACTGTAACAACTCGGGGAGGAGGTAACACTTCCTCCAGACACTTCTTCATTCTACAATGTTGCCAAATCGTGTGTAAAGCTGTGCTTAGAGTTCTGAGGGGCGGTCGGTTTTGTTGGTCGCCTTAAATGAACAACCCGGACTTACTCTCTGTGCGGGCTGGCCGGCGGCCAGGATTTATGTTTAAGACTGTATTTATCTCTACTGCAGCTTCCATGTTTCTGTGACTGCCTGCTCCCTTTCAGCCACAGATCTATACCAAATGTTACGAATATGCTCAGACCTTTTGGTGACTAATAAAATATAAAGCACAGTTACCATCGCCTGAACGATATTTTATATTGCACGTTTCAACCCCAGGTCCCTCAAATGGCACTACAGCTGATTTTGACTGAGGCAGAAATGTATAACTAAAAAAAAATAGAAATATGAATTGTGTTCTTGCTAGAAGCCAGCTCCTGTAAATCAAAGAAGTAGTTCGATTGGAAGGTGAATGTTTGAATATGCAAGCACTAGCCCGGAACGCAAGCTAAAAAATGAAATAATCAATAAGAAAATGACCAACACCTTCTCACAGCTAACTGTACTCTCTCTGCTCGCTTATTAGATGGCGAGTGTTCATACCTATGTCAGACACAATATTTTACAGTACATAAAATATGCAGGTATGATATTTGTTAATGTCTTTATACTGGCACTATCCTCTACTTCCCTATTTATTTCATTTGATATCAGAAGATGATCAGTAGCGATCAGTAGCTGGTCTGTCGGTTTACGTGCACTGGGCGACGTCCGAATAAATTATGAGACGTAAATAGTGAGAATAAGGCTATCTGAAGGCAAAAACTTTTACATCGGTTGGAGTGTCGTCAAACGTACAGGTATTGTGATTGTGAATGATGTTGCTAGAGAACAACTAGTAACCATTGCCGATCCACCATCATATGGTTAATATAAATTTTAGTTGCGTTGTTTTAAGGTGTTAAGAAAGCTGGACTTCTGGGAATAGGAAACGAAGAAAAGGAGAAGTCGTGGGATGAGCAGAAAAGTCGCAAAGAAAATACTGGATCTAAAGAATGTCTAATCAACAAGCGCAAAAAAAGAAATAACAACTGCTTAGTTGGCTGTTTGAGGGATTGAGGGAGTAAACAGTGAGATCATCTGTCCCTCATTATGGGACAGTCTATCTGGAATTAGTATCATTAGCCGGAAATATGATCGAATTGTGATAATTCGTGGTTCAAATGGCTCTGAGTACTATGAGACCTATCTTCTGAGGTCATCAGTCTCCTACAACTTAGAACTACTTAAACCTAACTAACCTAAGGACATCACACACACCCATGCCCGAGGCAGGATTCGAACCTGCGACCGCAGCAGTCGCGTGGTTCCACATTGAAGCGCCTAGAACCGCTCGGCCACCCCGGCCGGCGATAATTTGTGGGAATTGCATTGCTGTAGCGATTCCAGCATACTTTATGATATTACATGCGTGGTGTTATGACGTCTCAAGTTCAGGTCGCTTAGATACACGAGGGCAGGTCAATGCAATCAAAATCAAAGACGGCGGAATCAAAGATGGCGGTGATGGTAAATTAAAAAATTTAAGATGGAGGAATCAGATCAGCTGTGCTAGTAGAAAATTAAAAAAAATCGAGATGGCTGTACTAGCACACTTGTTCTACGCCATTAAACGAAACAGCCAATCAGTATGCCCCAGAGCCACCAATCACATACATTCATAAAAGATTGTTGCATATTTCACTAAAAAGTTTATTCCAAATACTGTACCGTTCATTGCAATTATCGATCTCAAAGAAGCGTTCGATAATGCAAAATGCTGGAAAGTATAAGAAATTTTGAGAAAGATAGGCTTTAGGGAAAGATGGGATGGGTAATATACAGTATGTTCAAGAAGCAAGAAGGAACAAGAAAATGGAAGACCAAGAACGCAGTGCACGGTAAAATGGGTGTACGTCAAGGGTGTAGTGTTTTGCCCCTACTGTTCAGCCGATGAAACAATGACGGAAATAAAAGAAAGTTTCCGGAGTGGGCTTATAATTCAGGGTGGAAGGATTTCAACGACAAGATTCGCTGATGACATTGCTATCCTCTGAGAAAGTGAAGAAGAATTACACGGCGTGTTAATGAAATGAACAGATAATGAGTATAGAATACGGACTGAGAGTAAACTGAAGAAAGGTGAGCCGGCCGCGGTGGTCTCGCGGTTCTAGGCGCGCAGTCCGGAACCGTGCGACTGCTACGGTTGCAGGTTCGAATCCTGCCTCGGGCATGGATGTGTGTGATGTCCTTAGGTTAGTTAGGTTTAAGTAGTTCTAAGTTCTGGGGGACTTATGACCACAGCAGTTGAGTCCCATAGTGCTCAGAGCCATTTGAACCATTTTTTTGAAGAAAGGTGAATGTGCTGAAGAGTAGCGGAAATAAGATGAGTGTGAAACTTACGAAATCAGGAAGCAGATGAAGTTAAGGAATTCTGCTACCTTGGAAGCAAAATAACCCATGACGGACGAGGAAAGGGGAAATATAAAGCAGATTACCACTGGAAAAAAGGGCATTCGTGGCCAAGACAAGTCTACTACTAACAAACATAGCCCTTAATTTGTGGAAGAAATTTCTGAGAATATAATTTGGAGCACAGCATCGTATGGTAGTGAAACGTGGACTGTGAGAATATTGGAACGGAAGAGAGTAGAAGCGTTTGACATGTGGTTCTACAGAAGGATGTTGAAAATCAGGTGGAGTGATAAGGTAAGGAATGAGGAGGTTATCTGGAGAATCGGCGAGGAAAGGAAACTATTGGAAACTCTGACAAGAAGAAGAGGCAGGATGACAGGTCATGGGTTTAGACGTCAAGGAGTAGCTTCCATCGCACTTCAGCTAACGCTGAAGGGTATAAACTTCAGCGGAAGACAGAGATTGGAATACATGCCATAAATGTTGTTCCTGGAAGTAATGCGTTTTTCTGACAGCCCCCCCCCCCCTCACCCACCAGCCACCCTGCACCCAAATCTAAATTGGCAGGCCCTGACTCCCAGCAGACCGTCCATTGCCCCGTTAGGATCTGCGGAGGCGAACAGAACGTCCGTTCATGGTCGTTCTATGCAGCTACAAACGCTTTTGGAACCACTGTCTATGCGATATTCCAGATTCTCCCTTGAGACTGTTGACCATGGAAACACGAATTCTTCTGTGGTCTTCCATATCTTGCGGTTACTTGCACCAGTTACCATCCCACGTACATCGGTAAACTGGCTCCGTGCTGCCGTGTTCACTACACACCTGCCTATAACAGACTGCTCGGGCACGGCGCGTACAATCGCGCCGCATTAAGCATCTAGCCACAACATTTACATACATCTACCTCATATATTCCAAAACGGAGCGCATTAAAACGGGATTTTTCAAGTGCTCTTACCTCGGGTTATGTTGGTGAAGGAAATATAGAGTCAAGTGTTCTGAATAGCTTTTGGACTGTGGACCATTGGTATATCCAACAGAAGATCGGATTACTGTAACTATCCTACGATACAGAGTAGAAGTTTGAATATTACACACTTCATCCGGCTCAGGCACAGGGAGCAAATCGATTGGTTCTTTTTGCATTAGATTTGATCTGAAGTGCGCCTTAGGAGAGTTATGAAGGCACCATTTAGTTTATGGGCGGTTTCTGAGAAAACCAAAAAATTATGTTTTCTAGACACCAAAAGAAAGCAACGGCTTCCAAGACGGCTATACACAGCAAGTGGCTGATATATTCATAAGATACCGATATAGAATAATCTCGAAAATTTTCTTAATTTATTTATCGGTTTCCGAGACCCAGAGATTTTATTTTACCCTACTTTTACGCGTGAAATATGCACGTAAAATCTGATATCAGGCAAGAGAAATATGCTGTGAAGGTTATCTGGTGTTCTGAACAGCCTTTGGGCTAGGGACCATTGGTATATCCAACAGAAGATCGGAGACGAGGTACTGGTAGAAGTGAAGCTGTGAGGACGGGGCGTGAGTCGTGCTTGGATAGCTCAGATGGTAGAGCACTTGCCCGTGAAAGGCAAAGGTCCCGAGTTCGAGTCACGGTCCGGCACACAGTTTTCATCTGTCACGAAGTTTCATGCTGTGAAGTATTCTCGGGGCGCTATGATATTGTAATACTGAAGCACATGCAAAACTTTTGTTCTCTTAAAATCCGTTCTCAGGAGTAAAATTAGTCTTGCGTTATTTCAATTTCACATATCAAAATTTTACTGACCCATGAGGTCCTTTTCATATGAGTGACATGTCCTGTTGTAGCAGGGATAAGAAGAGAACCAGTGAAAAAATTCTTCTAGTGCAACAGAAAAAAGTTGAATATGCTTCTCTTTACTAAAATACTCTGACTGAGGGACCTGATGCATCGTTCCACCTTCCTCAGAACTTTTAAAAATTTTCCCAAAAATTTTGGCCTGTGAATATATTCATATTTTTTATGCTTAGAGAGAAGGAGCAAGTGGTAGTGAGAAAGAGTCGCAAAAGTAATAAATATTGGAAGACAGTAGGCGCAGTATAGGGAGAGATAAGGAGACAATGGCAGTGAAAGTGACAGAATAGTGCTAGGGAAAGAGTTAAGGCGACAGTGCCAATGGGAGAAGAATAAATAGAAGGAGAATGTGAAAGTGGGTGAGGGCCAGTGATACTCAGAGACAGTGTGTGACAATGACAGCAAGGAAGAGAGACATAGTAACAGAAGAGCGCACAGCAGTGGGAGGCAATGACTGAGATAGTAGCAGTAAGAGAGAACAAGACGGAGACAGTGACATTAAGAGGAAAATTAGCAGGACAGAACAAAGAAAACTGTCGTTGTGAGACGGAGGGCAGTGGCAGAGAGACACAAAGAGATAATGACAGTGAGCTGCGCCGAATGAGTGCATGGCTGTGTGCACGGTGCGGCTGCCACGAGTCGAATGAACATGCTGTTGCCTCACGAGCCAGACTAGGCCCCCTCCAGCGGATGTGCGAACTGGTAAGAGCGCAACCAGCCTGAGCGGCTCACAGCGAGGGACTAGAGGGTGTGAGCCAGTTACAGTTAGGGGAGCTTGTGGAAGTGAGAGGTGATCTGGATGTGAAAAAGAGCTCGAATTCGTTTGCATGCAAAAATTTTAGGAAAAATTTTAAAGATGCCAAGCAAGGCAGAATGAGGGAGCTGGTACCCCTCTTTTCAGTCAGTCTTGCAATAAACAGTGCGCATTCGCTTTTTTGAGCTCCGATAGGAGCATTTCCCTCTGGCGGGTAAATACGTGTCCTGTATGGTTTTCAAGGGAATCTTACGTCATTCATCCTGAAAAATAGCCACAATTTTAAGTAACTATGATCGTGGTAAATAATGACCACACATTATTCTCTCCAAAGTAGATACCGAGTTTGGTGAATGTGGTGATCAGAAGATTTAGGAAAAACCAAGCTCGTGGTCATAAAGACGGTCCTGGACGGCACGCGCTGCGTGACCATGGGCTCTGCCGTCTTGGAACACAGCGCCACCACTGGGGAACAAACTCTGAACAATGGGATGGATCTGGTCAGTTAGAATGGTCACATAATCCTTGCCAGTAATGCGACTTTGCAGAGTAACCATGGGGCAGAGGGAATGCCACGATATGGCTGCCCAAACCATACCAAACACTGGTCACGTAAACTGGGCCAGAAGTTGGACACAGTGTGGAACAAGACTCGTCCGACCAAAGGATATTCTTCCATTGCTCCATGGTCCAGGTTCTATGAGTTAGGCACCAACGTTTTTCAGTTACGTGCATCTGCGTCACTGACGTGTGGTTTCCGATTTCCATCTCGTCTAGAAATTCCCAGCTTCTGGAGCTCCCTTCACGTTGTTTTTGTGCTGACAGTGTTTCCGAGTGTGACATTCAGTTCTGCAGTGACTTTCGCAGCTGTAGTCGTCTTGTTCTTCGTCATAGTCCCCTTCAATGACCGTTCGTCACGATCACTCAACATACACTTCCGTCTGCATTTTGACTTAGCTGATGTTGAATCTTATTTGTGTGAGTCTGCTGAAATGACTGAGTAGGTGAAGCCTCTTAGTGTTTGCTTAAACTGCTGAGTGGAACTTCTGCTGCTGTCTCGTTACTTATTTTTATCATTTCAACACTGACCTACGGAATTTTCCCTGAGAAAGTCAACACAAACTTAACCTATTCATTTATTACCCACAATATACAAGCCAAACGCAATCTGACTGCTCTACAATGACAACATGACTTCAGATAATCAACACAAAAGAATGGCCCTGAATTGGAAGAAATACTAATGGTAACCCATACTTTTCATAAGTCACTTACCTCACAGAAAATCTTCATAACACGAACTACAGCAATTACAGCAAGCAGCAGCTACAGCCAGCTAAATAAAAGGATTCTACTATAGGCTCTAACTGCTGGGAAGCATATGGTTAGCAAAAGAAAGATTTTGTTGAATAGCAAACAATGTATTTAGCAGATTTTATCTTATTCATTTGACATTCAGTTCCAGAAATTATATAGTCGTCAATAATACCACTACCCAAATAGTACCAACTAAATCCATCCTTATCTTACAATGCACGTCCTACCAACACTGAGTCTCCACGAAGGGCACGCGTACAAGTCGTCCACTCGTCAGCTGCTAACTGCTAACTGCTAGTCTTTCGAACCACAGAGTCCCTTACCAAGGGCGCAGAGCACTGTCAGCGATATTAATAACAGTCTATAGCGCTGCCAACATACAAACATATAAACAGGCTACTTATATATCCCCCCTGTTCCCCTCAAAAAATTTCACAAAGTGTTTTGGGCAGTGGCCAAGACTAAGTTGTTAAAATCTTTTTTATTAACAATATCAAATAGATCAGATGCACACAAAGGTGAAGTAATTTGCTGCTGGTCAATAAGGTAAAAATCTCCTCATAGTCCATAAAGATAGTTCTAATTCGGCAGAAGAGAAGTCTACGTTAGTTTTATGCACAAAGGCTGAGCAGTAAAAGAAAATGAATAAGTAAGTAGTGGACAACAATGCAGTCTTGAAGAAGTAGTGCTGTCCTTCCCACAGAAAGACAGTGCTGAGTCCTGACATTAAGATTTCGGTGGATATCGTAAGATTGGTAGCGGGTCACAACAGAACAGACCCACAGCAGAGTCAATCGAAGCCTTGAAGAGTATTGGTAGAATTGGTGGGTTACCACAGAGCAGACCCACAGAATTCCTTGAGCCGTGCGAGGTTCATGTTCCCGCCATCACGTATTTTTCACCCTGTTTTTAACGTACTTCCACCTCACTACGTTAATTGAAATTACTACTGTCAGTTGCTGCTTTGCCTGACCGTGACCGGCGCTAACAGTGGGTATCGATGTATCCCCTCTCGTAGTATCTTTGCTCGACTGCTATTACTTCCCGGTTGTCGTCTGTCGTAAGTGAGTTCTGGTCTGCCAGTCAGTTGGAACGTGTCTGGAGCGCAGTCCGGACCTGCCAGTAGGGGAGTTGCAATGCAACACTAGTGCAGTCGGGTTGGAGCAGCAGTGAGGTCTGCGTCGACATGGCTCGCCCGACCACTAGAGATGGGCAAAACTGTTCTTTTCAGAGATTGGATCAGAACTGTTCACTCCCTGAAAAGAATTAGCTCTTTTTCATGACTCACCACTCATTTACAATAGAAAATAAATGGAAGGCACATTGTCCTTTAAACTTGGTTTATTCCAGTACTACACCTGTATTTTGATCTTATTTGATCCTATTTTTAAGTAACACAGATAATGAGTAAGAATTTTGTATTGTTTATTGAAATTTCCACGATATGACAAAGTTTTTGATTATTGATTTATTTTGCACTATCGTGGTTTTTTGGGTGATCGGAAAATGTAACTTGAGATTTACATTAACAATATATTTGGCTATAATGTATTAAAATTTCATTAACCTCATACAAATTCATCGCAAGCCATATATTTTTAAAGTGAACGTTTCCTTCCGAAGACGCCTAAAATCGCAAAATCCGTACCAGAATAAGAAAAAAAAAATATAAATTTGACTGTAAAACGAAAGTGCTGCATATAGCCTTACGCAGAATAAAACAAGGAAAATATTGGTGTATCACATTTTGCGATACGTTTATCGGTTCGCTCGTAATTAAAGCGTAAATTCGAGTGTCCATAATAAAAATCCTATAGTAAGAGGAGTCATCAGGAACCTAATCTAATCAGTTTAAACAAATAAAAATAAAATAAAAACAATTGATGTATACATAACATAATAATGTAATATACATAGCGGTATTACTACGAAGAACAATATCCAGTAGGGACGAACTCCGATGCAGAGGCGCTGAGTCGAGCGGGTCGAGCCGCGAGCTGTATTACTGCGTGAGCTGAGACCGCAGAGACCAGAGTGACACCTGAGTCGCTTTGCTCAACGCTCTGGCTAGAGTGGAGACGGTGGGGTGAGCGTTGAGCGGGCGAGTTCCGAGGGTGGGGGGAGCGGTGAACTCACCCGCTCCGAAACAAATCGTCCGTTCCCTTGCGAGCAGGTTGTTGCAAGTAGTTCCTATGTTATCCGCTAGGTGGCTCTCTGTCCTGTTGCTCGCATCAACTGCCCAGAGGGCAGGACGTGCGACTGAAACGATCGCCGACAGAGTGCGATGCGAAGTTAAGCTGCGGCAGACGACGCACATGGACGGCACGGCATATGTGAAACACAAAATCCAATGGGGCACTGCACAATGCAGGCAGCCAAGGTAGAAGCAGGGCAGAGGCCGGCGCTGGCTGTGTTCTGTGGCGTGCACTGTGTTCTGACCAGCAGAGGCGCTGCTGATATGCTCCGTCTCTCTCTCTCTCTGCCGTGGGAAACGTTTGGAGCTACCGTTCTTTTTTTCTGAATCACTGATTGTTCACTCCTTTGAAAGATTCAATTCTATGAATTAGTTCAAGAGCGCATCCCCCATCTCTACCGACCACTGCCGCCACGCATCACTTGAGCTGGACCACGGTCTTGGTCGGTCGTCGGTTGGTCGTCCTACCGGACGGCACGTTTTGGCTCGCCGATCGTTCTTGAGTCGGCTGAGTGTGGGTGCATCGACTCCAGATGTGTCTTCGTGCATGCTTGTTGTGTATGGTTCAGTGTTTGTCAGTTGTGGGTGTAGTTGGCGTTATTTCCACTGACGACTATTTTAGATGCTGTCGGCATACTGAGGCGAGTCGGTCGGTTGCTGCAGACGAGGGAAGTTATCTCCGCGCGGTGCAGTCGGCTCGGTCCGCAGGCGGACCCTGCGCAGTGTCGGAGCGTGTGTGCAGCTGTCCGATTGCTACGAGCTTTGTGGTTTACCGACCCAAGGACGTCAAAGTTGAGTAGGGGTTTCAACTACCCAAGCCACAAACATTCATGTTGTGTGGTTCGTTTCGTTGGCTCGCTGTTGGGGAGGCTTTCCTGTGAGCATCACAGAGTGTTTCTATTGCTTAAATTTAGCGGCCTTGTTGTGCAATTAACTATATTGGTTGACTACAATTCGAGTGCACCAGCGGAATTTTCTGCCTTGTGGCCGTTGGTGTTCTAGTTACCTGTCCTGGCCACTAACGTAATTTCAGGCAGCGTCCTTTCCTCACCTGTTGTTGCTGTCCAACATGGTGTGTACACTCCTGGAAATTGAAATAAGAACACCGTGAATTCATTGTCCCAGGAAGGGGAAACTTTATTGACACATTCCTGGGGTCAGATACATCACATGATCACACTGACAGAACCACAGGCACATAGACACAGGCAACAGAGCATGCACAATGTCGGCACTAGTACAGTGTATATCCACCTTTCGCAGCAATGCAGGCTGCTATTCTCCCATGGAGACGATCGTAGAGATGCTGGATGTAGTCCTGTGGAATGGCTTGCCATGCCATTTCCACCTGGCGCCTCAGTTGGACCAGCGTTCGTGCTGGACGTGCAGACCACGTGAGACGACGCTTCATCCAGTCCCAAACATGCTCAATGGCGGACAGATCCGGAGATCTTGCTGGCCAGGGTAGTTGACTTACACCTTCTAGAGCACGTTGGGTGGCACGAGATACATGCGGACGTGCATTGTCCTGTTGGAACAGCAAGTTCCCTTGCCGGTCTAGGAATGGTAGAACGATGGGTTCGATGACGGTTTCGATGTACCGTGCACTATTCAGTGTCCCCCCGACGATCACCAGTGGTGTACGGCCAGTGTAGGAGATCGCTCCCCACACCATGATGCCGGGTGTTGGCCCTGTGTGCCTCGGTCGTATGCAGTCCTGATTGTGGCGCTCACCTGCACGGCGCCAAACACGCATACGACCATCATTGGCACCAAGGCAGAAGCGACTCTCATCGCTGAAGACGACACATCTCCATTCGTCCCTCCATTCACGCCTGTCGCGACACCACTGGAGGCGGGCTGCACGATGTTGGGGCGTGAGCGGAAGACGGCCTAACGGTGTGCGGGACCGTAGCCCAGCTTCATGGAGACGGTTGCGAATGGTCCTCGCCGATACCCCAGGAGCAACAGTGTCCCTAATTTGCTGGGAAGTGGCGGTGCGGTCCCCTACGGCACTGCGTAGGATCCTACGGTCTTGGCGTGCATCCGTGCGTCGCTGCGGTCCGGTCCCAGGTCGACGGGCACGTGCACCTTCCGCCGACCACTGGCGACAACATCGATGTACTGTGGAGACCTCACGCCCCACGTGTTGAGCAATTCGGCGGTACGTCCACCCGGCCTCCCGCATGCCCACTATACGCCCTCGCTCAAAGTCCGTCAACTGCACATACGGTTCACGTCCACGCTGTCGCGGCATGCTACCAGTGTTAAAGACTGCGATGGAGCTCCGTATGCCACGGCAAACTGGCTGACACTGACGGCGGCGGTGCACAAATGCTGCGCAGCTAGCGCCATTCGACGGCCAACACCGCGGTTCCTGGTGTGTCCGCTGTGCCGTGCGTGTGATCATTGCTTGTACAGCCCTCTCGCAGTGTCCGGAGCAAGTATGGTGCGTCTGACACACCGGTGTCAATGTGTTCTTTTTTCCATTTCCAGGAGTGTAGTTTTGACAGCTAATATATATTTCACTGTGGATAGCCACGTTTGTAACCTTTCGTGTATGAGTTCTCATGTACTGACTGGTGGCAAGCAAGTCGGTGTGTCGATCGGTCCATGGCTGTCCCCTGGATGGGTTCCGACGGATCAAGTGTAGTTGGGCTCACCAAACTGAACAAGGGCAGACCGACGTCCCTGGAGGCTTCTGAGTGCCGCTTTTTTTATTGTCCTTCTCACCGGTATTTAATTGTCTGTTTATAATCTATCTTAGCCAATGATTTAAAAATTCTTGTTTTTACTGGACTTTGTGTATTTAAGTATTTTGAATTTTGGAAAATCAATTGAGGGCCTTAAGCCGCTCAAAACCTTATTCTTGAAATTACCCTTTAAGTAAATCATTGTGGCCTTCTGCCTTAAAAGATTATGGTATATATTTTAAAATTATCAAATTTAATCGTGGCCGCTTTTATTGCACCTTGCATATGTTTGTTCTATCTACTTTTGCCTTGAGGCTTTCCAGCCTAGTTGTGACACCATGTGTATTTCAATTATTTTATTTGCTATTTTAATTGCATTCTTAATTTGTTGACTTTTAAGATTTCTTATTTGGAGGCCTTCAGCCATGAAATTATTGCCTTTTTGAAACTCGTAGTTCTAAAGCTTTGGCTATGTGCCGTTTTGGTTTAATGGAGTTATTAAATTACAATAAATTACAATTTTGAGTGAACCTGACCGACACCTTATTTGGCCCTTTCCACAATCCTAATCACCTGTTCTGCCCTGCGGGTTTAGCGGGCGTCTCATTCTTTGTAGACATTATGGCAGTAATGGGCCACCAAAGGTGCAGATCCGCTGTAGTCCCTGTAGAGATGGCCAGCAGCCATCCGTTGCTACTGTGTGGGTGCCCAATCACAACTGAGAGTCTTGAGGGTAATTTAGCAAGTCCATTAACCACCAATTGTGCACTCACAATTTTTCTTTCTTTTTTTGCAATTTCCTTAGGACCAGCAATTCTGTTAACCATTCCCTTGCTGAATTATCAGCACATGTGCAAGCACTAACACAATCATATAATCTCTGAGATTTGATACATACAGTATGACAAGAGACAAATGTGTGGAGTAAAATGAATCCCTACTATTTACCTGAACTGATGTCTATATAATTACAATCTTACAGCATATGGATACAATTACAAACGTAAAGAAGACATCATCATATTAAAGAACATGATAATACAAATAACATTTGTAGTAAAATAGGCTTTTAAAAAAATAATAAAGATAAACATATGTATGAGTAATACAGGGATTATGACATAAGTAAATAAATGAAAAATGAGAATATCAGTAGAAGCATCACAGAATTCATATTTTGAAAAGCAGAGAGTAAGTCTTGACTTAACTGAGAAAAGTGTATTCACGCAAAACCTGAATCTACGGTATTTTCAAGATTTTGTTCTGTTATTTCGCATTTCTGAGGCGAACTATTACCGACCGATCAACTGACAATAGCTCCCTATTCACTGATTATTTCAATTTATACCCTGTTATTTGCTGTCTAGTTCATGTCCCTAAGCACTGCTACCAAATTATTATCTTGAATATTTGTCATTTCTCACTTTGCTTTGCTGCCTAGTTTTACGCTTTTCATTCACCACGATTATCACACTGTTTCACACAATAAGACACAAAAAGCAATTTTAAAAGCAAAAATAGGAAGACACACTAAAATAGCACGGAAAATAATCAATCTCTAATTAGTTGCAAAAGCGACTGAGAGATGCTTAGTGCAAATCCACATGCATGCCACAACTACTTGCTCATGACAATACAGTACAACAATAAGAAACTACAACTTCAAAGGAAATTCCATATACACAATTACGCCCTAGCACTAAAAAATAACTAATTTATAATCATGCGCTAATTATTCAAACTACAAGAAAATCGGAAGATTCCAATGAAGTAGCCTCGCCTAAGGGTCGACAGGTGAAACTTCTCTGTGTGAGTCTATTGAAATAACTGAGTAAGTGAAATCTCTAAGTGTTTACTTAAACTGCTGAGTGAAACTGCTGCTGCTGTCTCGTTACTTATTTTTATCATTTCAACAATGACCTACAAAATTTTCCCTGAGAAAGTCAACACAAATTAAACCTATTCATTTATTACCCACAATATACAAGCCAAACATGACTTCAAATAATCAATACGAAAGAATGGTCCTGAATTGGAAGAAATCATAACAGTAATCCATATTTTTCATAAGTCACTTACAGAAAATCTTCATAACACGAACTACAGCAATTACAGCAAGCAGCAACTACAGCCAGCTAAATAAAAGGATTCTACTATAGGCTCTAACTACTAGGAAGCATATGGTTAGCAAAAGAAAGATTTTGTTGAAGAGCAAACGATGTATTTAGCAGCTTTTACCTTACTCATTTGACATCCAGTTCCAGAAATTATATAGTCCTCAGTAATTCCACTACCCAAACAGCACCAACTACATCAATCCCCATTTTACAGTGCATGTCTTACCAACACTGAGTCTCCGCGAAGGACACACGGAACAAGTCGTCCACTCGCTAACTGCTAACTTCTAGTCCGTCCAACCACAGAGTCTCTTACCGAGGGCGCAGAGCACTGTCAGCGATATTAATTACAGTATATAGCGCTGCCAACGTAGAAAGATATAAACAGGCTACTTACAATGTTTTCCGCTTTGGCTGTATGCAGTATAAATATTCGATACGACACCAATGAAACACCATTCACTTTGGATCCGTCGATTGCAGAAGAACCCACCGATGAGAACCAACTATTTTCCCACGCTTGAATTCACTTAGATGCGACATAAAGCACTCATAATTACACAGAACACTGTTCTGACAGCGACTGACACTTGCTACTCATTTGGGACGTAGCACATTGCATCCTAAAACCGCGGTTCCAAATGAAATTACTGACTTAACTATTAAAGGGATGATGGTAGCTTCTGTATATTGACGGTCTGACGATACAGTATTGTTTATAAATATTGAACGTCTGACGGTCTCTTCTAGACTGACGATGTCGGGATGGATGCAGACGCGACGGCTTTAAAGCGGAGATTTGCAGGCATTGCCAGCTGGAGACGTGAAAAACAGACTGGTTGAAATGGATATCCATATTTTAGAGCTGAGAAACCTTTATTTTTCTGCATTTGTTTGATCTCGGTTATAATACGTGTTTTTATTTTTTTTACGAATAAGACGGAAAAGAAACCGAAATATAAGTTAGCCACAGGAGCAGTGCAAGAAGTTTTTCATCTTTAAGCAAACTTTTTAAACAACGAGTAATGTTTATTCGTAATATTTGCATTGCTTTGGAGGACTGCGTTATGATTGAAAATGAGGAAAGCCGACCAATTCTGTTGTAATAATGTCGACAGGAACGAGCAACAAACACATGGCATAAGAATTGGCATAGCACCAAAAGGACGATATTGCACTCGTTGGCATGCGGCGTGGTGTGGCTTATTAGATTGTACATCTGTACATGCAGATTGCTTGTCCCATTTGCTCTACTGGTAATCGTCTTCGGACATCAGTTGGAACCATCCCTAGTAGAATCATTTTAGCAAGTGCATCATAAATGAAGTACGGTCGTTTTAAAACATTAAAAACAGGAGGAGTCATTACAAACTTGCGACATAATATAAAGAGAAAACTTAACGGTTCATTCATAGTTCACAGTAAAATAGAAAGCAGCCGTTCTGCTGCTTGTGTCTACACAACATGCTTTTATCTGCTTTTATCCCTTGAAAACGGACAAATTAAGACGAAAAAAATACAGATCTTCAGCCTCAGTTTGCATCCTTTAGCACCGATTATTCGTAATGTCCGAATAGTGGTATGATCCTCGATTACAACATAATTTTTGAGCAGAGTTTCAAAAAATTAGAACCAGTAGGAGAGAACTGATGGTTTTTTTGTGGTAGCCAACCACTTATTATTTTTCGAGAAAAGTAGCGAATGACGAAAGGACTAAGTTTTCTTTTATTTGTCTACTTAATTTAATATTTGATTCTACGTATCTTGAAACGGAGGGAGTCAAAAGTTCAACTTTTATTAAACAGGAAAAAAAACGGAATATCGGTCATTTCGAGCGGTTTTAACAGGCCGGTGAAACTGGCCTCCCTTCGTCCGGGGAAATCATTCCACGAACTGCCAGGAAAAGACGGTGCCCGGAAATCTCCGGCAAGTCCTATTGTCCGCTTAAGCCGCGTACACACTGCCACTGGAAACATGTTTCTGTTGGAAACATTGTTTTCAGCGATGTTTCGCAAATGTTACCGACTTTGTTTCTGGTCTCTGTTTCCGTCCACACTGGCGGCAAACATTCCTCGTTGTGTGTTCACGCCGTCTGCAGTGCTCCTTATATTATTGTGTTCGTATCATCTGCTGCTGCGTTATGTGTGGTGTCGAAGAAACAATAATGATAAGTGGTGCTGCATTATTAATACTAGAAGGTTTATACAAACAAAATGAAAGCCGTCCTCGTCATTGGCGGAGAAAAACATTCTATAGAAGAACTGGCGGAAATAACTTGCTACGTGAGCTGAGTATGGAAGAATGCTCAGACTTCCGCAACTTCACTCGGATGTCATCTACCGATTTTGAACATCTGGCAAATATGATATCACCATTTTTTTCAGAAAAGAAACGAATTTTAGGAAAGTGATTTCAGTCAACCAAAGGCTTGCAGTTACTCTTCGTTTTCTGGCAACAGGAGATTCATTTCAGAGCCTTGCGTATTTATTTCACATTTCGAAGCAAGAAATATCTCAAATAGTACCTGAAGTATGTGGAGCTCTGGTGGAAGTACTAAAGGATTATGTAAAGGTAGGTAAATGAAAAACATCGTTTCGAAATGTTATTATTTGTCAATTACATTACATATCTCATCAAACACAACTTCTTCAATTGTGTTATCACTATATTCGTAACTCGTAAATGTAACAGGGGAATTATCACTTGATGATGATGATGGGCCAGCCACATTCATACCCACTGTCGACTGCTGACTTTCCAAATACGCTACGTGCTGTTTCATTAACACTTCATTAAGCAAAGCTATTGCTTTCTAACTCTGACAATTTCCGTAACACTGATGCCACACACTGCCAATACGTACTACATTCATCGTTCTTTTCTCTTCTTGTTTTTGCAGCACCCTAGTTAATAATTGAGACGCAATGTTGTAGGGTTGCTCTATATCTTTTTTCTCGCCCATCCTTCTAATTTTTCGTGGTGGAGGACTGGAAGGTCCAGCCGCAACCTCTTCATCTCCATTTGTGCCCTCTGGCGAATGTACGGAAACCTGAAATCAAATTTACACTACTGACCATTAAAATTGCTACACCACGAAGATGACGTGCTACAGACGCAAAATTTAACCGACAGGAAGAAGATGCCGTGATATGCAAATGATTAGCTTTTCAGAGCATTCTCACAAGGTTGGCGCCAGTGGCGACACCTACAACGTGCTGACATGAGGAAAGCCGGCCGAAGTGGCCGTGCGGTTAAAGGCGCTGCAGTCTGGAACCGCAAGACCGCTACGGTCGCAGGTTCGAATCCTGCCTCGGGCATGGATGTTTGTGATGTCCTTAGGTTAGTTAGGTTTAACTAGTTCTAAGTTCTAGGGGACTAATGACCTCAGCAGTTGAGTCCCATAGTGCTCAGAGCCATTTGCACCATTTTTTTGACATGAGGAAAGTTTCCAACCGATTTCTTATACACAAACAGCAGTTGACCGGCGTTGCCTGGTGAAACGTTGTTGTGATGCCTCGTGTAAGGAGCAGAAATGCGTACCATCACGTTTCAGACTTTGATATAGGTCGGATTGTAGCCTATCGCGATTGCGATTTATCGTATCGCGACATGCTGCTCGCGTTGGTCGAGATCCAATGACTGTTAGCAGAATATGGATTCGGTGGGTTCAGGAGGGCAATACGGAACGCCGTGCTGGATCCCAACGGCCTCGTATCACTAGCAGTCGAGATGACAGGCATCTTATCCGCATGGCTGTAACGGATCGTGCAGCCACGTCTCGATCCCTGAGTCAACAGATGGGGACATTTGCAAGACAACCATCTGCACGAACAGTTCGACGATGTTTGCAACGGCATGGACTATCAGCTAGGAGACCATGGCTGCGGTTACCCTTGACGCTGCATCACAGACAGGAGCGCCTGCGATGGTGTACTCGACGACGAACCTGGGTGCCCGTCTCCAGATCTCTACCCAATTGAAAAGTCTGGTCAATGGTGGCCGAGCAACTGGCTCGTCACAATACACCAGTCACTACTCTTGATGAACTGTGGTATCGTGTTGAAGCTGCATGGGCAGCTGTATCTGTACACGCCATACAAGCTCTGTTTGACTCAATGCCCAGGCGTGTCAAGGCCGTAATTACGGCCAGAGGTGGTTTTTCTGGGTACTGGTTTCTCAGGATATATGCACCCAAATTGCGTGAAAATGTAATCACATGTCAGTTCTCGTATAATATATTTGTCCAATGAATACCCGTTTATCATCTGCATTTCTTCTTGGTGTAGCAATTTTAATGGCCAGTAGTGTATTTCTTTCAGATACCTGCGACTGAAAATGATTGGCGTGAAACAGCATGTTTTGTTCTCACAAATTCTGCAGTTCTCACACTGCGTCGGAGCAATTGATGGGAAACATATCGTGCTACAGTGCCCTGTTGGTAGTGGAAGTGAATATTATAATTATAAAGGTTCATTCAGCATTGTGCTGCTTGCTGTCGACGATGCAAGCTACAACTTTTTTCACGCAGATATCGGCTGCCAAGGCAGAATATCAGATGGTGGTATGTTCAAAACGCGAGCATAAGTGAGTTAATTAACAAAAAGAAACTTAACTTGCCACAAGCTGAATGCGTACCATATGGCACAAAGGCAGTATAGCAAACGATGCTTTTCCCTTCCAGGAAAACATTATGAAACCGTACCCAGGAAAACACGTCAAAGGTTCAAAAGAGAGTTTTTAATTACAGAGTTTCTAGGGCCAGAATGGTTGTTGAGAACACTTTTGGCATTATGGCTTCAGTTTTTCGTGTCTTTCGAAAATCTATGTTGCTACAACCGGAGAAGACAAAAACTGTCGCACTTACAGCTGTATGTCTCCACAATTTTTTAAGACGAAATGCTGAGGCAAGGAACCAGTACACGCCACATGGAAGCTTCGATTCCTACGCTTTACAAACACGTGAGTTGATTCCAGGCACTTGTAGACGAGATGACACTGCATCAGTTTTCAATGCAGCACAGAATATACCAAGGAAAGCTGCTTCCACGAATAAACAAATTCGAGACGAGTTTGCTAACTATTTTTCTAAGCCTACAAGGAAATGTACCGTGGCAAAATAACCATGGGTGAATGTGACTGTATAACATAAAATACAAAAATAAAGACAAACAAGCATAATTTTCGTACCTCATTTTCCACAGTGTCTGTTGTCTCCTTCGGCTCATGAACATCGTCCAAGAACTGCAGCAGCCGATAGCAGAACCAGTTGGAGTCATATGAAGTGTCTGCACCTCTAACAGATGGTTTGCTGGAAATAATATTTCTCTTCCCACGCCTGTAAGCAACCACGAGAGATGGTATTTTTTTCTCTACACTTCCCTTGTCCGTGCCAAAAGCTGGTGCAATTTTTGGAAGTGCGTCGCGGTTTTTAACATTGCTTTTATATTCCTTGCTCCGGAACTTCCATAAGCAATCCTCCCCCTGGTACATGGCAATTAAATCAACAATTTGCTGCCTTGACCACTCCATTATTCTAGGAAAATAAAGCGAAAACGACACCATAGTAAACACAACACTACATAACAGTTGACGACACACACACATACGCCAGCGCCGTGCAGCGGTGACAAGTGGTAGCTAGCAACATGTTCCCATATGGTGTCCACATCAAGTAGCCGGAAACATGTTTTGAAAACATGTTTCAGGCTCAGAGTGTACGCGGCTTTATATGCGCGTATGCTTTCCTTCAGCATTCATTTGGGCGGGCCCAGGTTCATATTATGTAATCCTGGGGCTTTCCTATTATTAAAGGATTTCAGTACCGTGGCAAAATAACCATGGGTGAATGTGACTGTATAACATAAAATACAAAAATAAAGACAAACAAGTTCCTCTACAGTGTTGAGTCAATTCCTGGAGCAGCTTTACCTATGCTCTCACCCTCTTGACTGTGATTTTACGATGAGGGAATGCTTGTTGCAACTGAAATTTCGTCTAATGATAACGACTTTAAAATCAGAGAAATTATGGCCCATGTAGAGTGCTTCCGACAGTCTCTCTTCGCACACAGGGGTGAGTTGCCTAAATTGTACCACTTTTGAGATTTATTTTATTATAACTAAAAAGTAAACACAAAAAAATTTTATGCAATGCCTCCTTAAGTGCAGGACATTGTTCTCTTTATCGTTCTGCAATAAATAAACGTATTCCAGTTAATTTTCTAAATGTACGTAAGTGTTAAAAATTCGGAATCTGGTTTCTTAATTTGTACCAATCGGTACATAAACTGTACCACCCTTCTGAAATGTGTGACTGAGACTGCAATTGTGTACTAGTCTATGTTCTATATTTTTGAGCTTCATCACTATTTGCGAAAATTTGCACTTATTTCACCCCTCGCTCCCCCTCCCTCCTCCTCAAGCACAATTTTGAATGAATCCTCATTTTGTATTTCATGCATCTGATCATTTTTTCCGTTCGAGCTTCCACGCATAACTCGCTATACTGTTATGCGAATGAGTTTTTGCAGTGGCTTCCCCATGGTCTCCAAAACACTTCCTTTCTTCAGATGGAGCGTAGTTCAAGATTTCTCCTCGTATGTTTCCGTTAGCTTTCTTCTGCATGGGCTACCCGTCAGCACACAGTGTCCTTGGGTAGATCTTAAGCTTTTACTTGAATTCAGCTTTGTTTCTAGGAAGAACACCTCCAGCCGACTTTTTGCTTGCCATGGTTTCTTCTGCATTGAAATAGTGGGGCAATCCGTTTCGTTCTGCAATGTCGAATAAAAGTTTTTTTACGTCTGATATGATTAATCTGAATATCGTCTCCTCAGATATAAGAATATGCTGTTATGCTTCGTTAGTGCGGCCAAAGAGATTTATATCTCCGTTTACATTTTTGTTTTTATTTTAGGCATGCCTCTTAACTGTTGGCTTTGGCACATTTTATATGCGCGCAAATTCATTTAATCCGTGATTAACAATAAAATATACTGTTGCAGCTAAATGCAAGTCATTTCTGTTCCACTTTCAATAACGCTTTCCTGTTACCATACTGTAACACAAAATAATTATTCAATTAATAACATACGATAAAGAGCGCATTAGAAAATTCGTATAGTTTCTGAGCATTGTGTTGGGCTAATAATGCTAAACCCATTTTAAAGTTCGCTACTTGGGCAAGTTTCTAAAATAGTTCCGGTACGATATCGAAAACTTACAGCGGTACGTTATAGACAACGTCATTTTGTTTTTGTCAGGTCCCTACTGGCGTACGACAACGAATGCAGATACATTACTGCCTGAAAACTAAGGGCATTTCACGAATATTCACTCATAAATGATAGCTATGTGTCATTCTCTTCGCCACGTACGCAAAAAGTTGGATGAAAACTACAGCAGATTCAACGCTGCCTTCAGACGACCTCTTCCCGGAACACACAGATCTCCTAGCAGCGCACAGTCCACACATACCTCACTAAATGTCGCGTAGTACAAGAGATACGAATTTTATAGTAGAGGAACAAATTAAGTACCGGTACAATACAGGCAACTCTCCCCCTAGTTTCATAGAACGGAGCAGGAAGGCGGAAAACGAGAATGTTGCATACCGTATACAAACGAATGGGTACGGAGTATAGCTGTGGGTGTGGATTTACGGCTGGTCTGCTGATGGGAGAGTACTGAATGTGTGGTGTCACCGCCAGACACCACAGAATGAAGTATATGTATTCGAAACAAGTGCTCCCTCCGCCGTATGCCCTGAGGTAGTCTGTCAAAAGTAAACGTGAACGTAGCCAAGTCAGAAATTCCTCAACTGGCGCGCGTCCGGCGAGCAGTCAGCACGTAGGGCCGAGTTCGTGTATGCCAGAGTTGTAAAACACGCGTTCCGCCTACGCCCCCACCCCCGCGCTGCGCAGAGCCCTCTGTCGGCAGCTGCCAGACTTTGCCCCGCGGTCGCCGTATGAACATGTGGGTACCAGTTCCGCGTAGTCGCCGGCTGCAGCTGTCGCTGAAATTGTCTGGCGGACGTCGTGGCTGGAATCCTACGTCACGGTTGAACTTGCATATCTGGTACAGCGCAGGGTCTGACTTACTCGCAGTATCAGGAACTGCGCTCAGTGGTTCTGCACATCGGTTCAGTAACAGAGTTTCGCCATCTTTTACGAATTCACCCGTTTAACCATCTTCTCAGGATTTTTTTTGTCATCATTCGTCTGACGGGTTTGATGTTTGATAAGAGCCTGTCGGACTTCCTATTCTGGCCAGTCTCTTCATGACAGAATAGCCATTACACTCTGAGCCGCGTCGGCTCGTTTTCTGAGCTGTTACATTGTAACGTAACGTAAGGTTCTCTGAATAACTCTGCCCGTTGTTTGAAAAGAAATTTAGGCCCATCTAAATTTTAGGGAACAATCCCTTCACAGATTAAGTTTATAAAGGTCGCAACGGATAAAGCAATGAATTATTATGGGGCAGTCAGAGAAAACTACGTCCCGTTAGCTACACTTGTACCAAGAACTACGTATTTTAGTAGTATAATCATCAATGAAACAAATGTGACTCTATTTTCAGACGTACAGGAAAGGCATAAATTAAACTAGCACGGAAATAGCTTCAAATGATGAAATATTTATTTTGGCTAAGATTTCGCATGATAACAGCAGTCTTTTGTATTTAATAGACAGACAAATCATTCTTGATACATTTATATAAACGAACCTATGGCCTCACGTTCGCCTTAATCTGGCGAGTCCTGTGGGGTGGGGGAGATCTGGAGAGCACGTGGTCACTGCTCAGTTTCGAAACACAAACACTCACGCGCACTAAATCCACATGAACAAAATGTTGATAGCAGTTTTGTAAGAAGTGTTGTGTGTACCTCGTGGTTGGTGTCGAGCAGGATTTTGGGTGGCTGCATACTTTTACGTGAAGCGCTTCGAATCAAGTCGATTCATTCTTTGCCAAATGTGCCCTCGATACAATTTTACTGATAATTTAGAAGTGCACTACAAATAAAATAATATGGCAAACCGAAATTGTTAAGGCTTGGGCTACGATTTGAATCTAGGGACCGCGTGGTCGCGACTAACGCAAATCATCTCATTACGCCACTGATTAACTGAACCAAAATTGTAACCAGAACCTAAATGGTAATTCAAAATAGCTAGGAGAAGCAATTGTTGAGATTAAAAATTTTTAACACATTCAAATACCTTTTTGTCCTTCGTTCGACGCAGACGTTCTGAAGGAACGTCTGGTCGCTTACCTGTCTTCCGAATAACTCCCTGTAACCGTCGCGCGGAGCACTATCCGAACCGCCCGAGGTGGTGGGGGAGACCCATGACCAACCTCTGCTACGAAAAATGTTTTTGCTTTACTCATCTTTGGCCAAGACCTCCTGTTCCTGCTCTCTGCCTTCCACCGACACGGTTTAAGTTGGTAGAAGATTAGGAAACCCATCACTTCTCTGGTCCGTCTGCTACTTCATTTCATTCACTCCCACTTGACCACACACTTTCAGGAAGGGTGAGAAATGGGAACCAGGACACAGGACGTGCTCATAAGAGTGAAAAGAAACGTGTCGACCCATATTGTTTTTACAGGCATGTAGTTGTCAGAGCAGAGATTAGTTAGTTGCGTAAAGATTGATTTATTATTACAATATTATATGTCAGGTAGTATGGAGATTTGTTTTTGCACTCATTTTTTAGTCATGTAACGACACCTATTGTGGCGTTACAACATCGTTGCTTATTGGTACGATCCGTTTTTCTGTCACGTCACCGGGTCGCGCTTCGGTCATCTTGTAGTTGGCTCTTTGGTTAGAGGAAGCTGGAGGCAGGTTGTTAACGGACGCCGAGGCAGTAAGGGGGAGAGGGGCGGGTGACAAAGGGTGAGCGTGCGATTACGGGGCCTGATCGGAGGTCGTTCGCCCAAGTGGGCGGCTACTTGTGCGAGGCCGTGTTGGTGTGGACTGCTGGGCTCCACGCTGTTGGGCCTGGTTGACTACATGGGTTTGCGAGTGACCGCCTGCTGATGTGGGTGTTGTGATCACGTTGATTTTCGCTGGTGACAGCCCGTCCTACTTCTGTTTCTGGATTTTGGCACCTAGACTTGTTTCCGTTAGTCTGGTTTGCCCGCTGCTCTCTCTCCGTACTCAAGCTACTAAATTCGTCCTCCCTCTCTCTGTGTGAACTCCCCTTATGCACGATATATGCTGAAGCGACAAAGAAACTGGTGTAGGCATGCGTATTGAAATACAGAGATACGAAAACGTTGTCTTACATAGACTTTGCCGACCGCAGCGCCGTATTCTGCCTAAGTGTCTGGCCCAGTTGTTAGGTCGGTTACTGCTGCTACAATGGCAAGTTATCAACATTTAAGTGAGTTTGGACGTAGTGGAATTGTTGGCACGTGAGCAATGGAAATTACAATCTCCGAGGTAGCGATGAAGCGGGGATTTTCCAGTACAAACATTTCACTAGTGTACCGTGAATATCACGAATCCGGTAAAACATCAAATCTCCGACATCGCTGCGGCCGGAAAAAAAATGATACTGTAAAAACGGGACCAACGACAACTGAAGAGAATCGTCCAACGTGACATAATGCTACCGTTCCACAATTTTCTGCAGATTTCAATGCTGGGCCATCAACAAGCGTCAGCGCGAAAACCATTCAACGAAACATCATCGACGTGGGCTCGTGTACCTTTGATGACTGCACGACACAGAGCTTTACGCCTCGCTCGGGCCCGTCAACACTGTCATTGGACTGGTGATGACTGGAAACGAGTTGCCTGGTCGGACGAGTCTCGTTTCAGATTGTATCGAGCGGATGGGTGTATATGGGTATAGAGAGAATCTCATGAATCCGTATTTCCTGCTTGTCAGCAGGGGACTGTTCAAGTTGGTGGAGGCTCTGTAATGGTGTGGGGCGTGTGCAGTCGGAGTGATGTGGGGCCCCTGGTACGTCTAGAAACGACTCTGACACGTGACACGTACGTAAGCATCCTGTCTGATCAGCTGCAACCATTCATGTCCACTGCGCATTCCGACGGACTTCGGGAATTCCAGAAGAACAATGCGACAACCCACATGTCCAGAATTGCTACAAAGTGGCTGGCTACCAAACTCTCCAGACATGAACATTATTGAGCATGTCTGGGATGCCTAGCAACGGGCTGTCCAGAAGAGATCACCCCCCCCCCCCCCCCTTGTACTCTTACGGATTTATGGTAAGCCCAACAGGATCAATGGTATTCATTCCCTCCAGCACTACTTCAGACATTAGTCGAGTCCCCACGTCGAGTTGCTGCACTTCTATATGCTCGCGGGAGCCCTACACGATATTAGGCAGGTGTACCAGTTTATTCGGCTCTTCAGTGAATTTGACTGTATTTGAACTTTATTTTCCTTTTTTGAAATTTGTTCAAGATTTAGGTGCTTTTGTCGCTATTGCTTGCGTGTGAAATTATTTTGGTTGTAATGTGTTCATGACATATACACTCCTGGAAATGGAAAAAAGAACACATTGACACCGGTGTGTCAGACCCACCATACTTGCCCCGGACACTGCGAGAGGGCTGTACAAGCAATGATCACACGCACGGCACAGCGGACACACCAGGAACCGCGGTGTTGGCCGTCGAATGGCGCTAGCTGCGCAGCATTTGTGCACCGCCGCCGTCAGTGTCAGCCAGTTTGCCGTGGCATACGGAGCTCCATCGCAGTCTTTAACACTGGTAGCATGCCGCGACAGCGTGGACGTGAACCGTATGTGCAGTTGACGGACTTTGAGCGAGGGCATATAGTGGGCATGCGGGAGGCCGGGTGGACGTACCGCAGAATTGCTCAACACGTGGGGCGTGAGGTCTCCACAGTACATCGATGTTGTCGCCAGTGGTCGGCGGAAGGTGCACGTGCCCGTCGACCTGGGACCGGACCGCAGCGACGCACGGATGCACGCCAAGACCGTAGGATCCTACGCAGTGCCGTAGGGGACCGCACCGCCACTTCCCAGCAAATTAGGGACACTGTTGCTCCTGGGGTATCGGCGAGGACCATTCGCAACCGTCTCCATGAAGCTGGGCTACGGTCCCGCACACCGTTAGGCCGTCTTCCGCTCACGCCCCAACATCGTGCAGCCCGCCTCCAGTGGTGTCGCGACAGGCGTGAATGGAGGGACGAATGGAGACGTGTCGTCTTCAGCGATGAGAGTCGCTTCTGCCTTGGTGCCAATGATGGTCGTAGGCGTGTTTGGCGCCGTGCAGGTGAACGCGACAATCAGGACTGCATACGACCGAGGCACACAGGGCCAACACCCGGCATCACGGTGTTGGGAGCGATCTCCTACACTGGCCGTACACCGCTGGTGATCGTCGAGGGGACACTGAATAGTGCACGGTACATCCAAACCGTCATCGAACCCATCGTTCTACCATTCCTAGACCGCCAAGGGAACTTGCTGTTCCAACAGGACAATGCACGTCCGCATGTATCCCGTGCCACCGAACGTGCTCTAAAAGGTGTATGTCAACTACCCTGGCCAGCAATATCTCCGGATCTGTCCCCCATTGAGCATGTTTGGGACTGGATGAAGCGTCGTCTCACGCGGTCTGCACGTCCAGCACGAACGCTGGTCCAACTGAGGCGCCAGGTGGAAATGGCATGACAAGCCGTTCCACAAGACTACATCCAGCATCTCTACGATCGTCTCCGTGGGAGAATAGCAGCCTGCATTGCTGCGAAAGGTGGATATACACTGTACTAGTGGCGACATTGTGCATGCTCTGTTGCCTGTGTCTATGTGCCTGTGGTTCTGTCAGTGTGATCATGTGATGTATCTGACCCCAGGAATGTGTCAATAAAGTTTCCCCTTCCTGGGACGATGAATTCACGGTGTTCTTATTTCAATTTCCAGGAGTGTATTAGTGCCCACTGAGGTCGAATATTGAGCCTCAACTTTAATGTGGCAAGTTCCTCCTCGCCCAACTTGCACACCAATTGTAACATCGGGTATGGTCGTGAAAGGAAAACGCAAGTGGCCCGATGAATGTTGTCTCGTTCTCTGTACTCACACTGGATTGTCTTTGAGATCCAGCATCTCCCTTAAAAGAAGGAATTCATTGTTTTACTCTTGTATATTTGTTACTACTGCGACATCGTGCTTAGGTATTAGCGCTTAAGCATTTCTTCTTAAGCTTGATTAAGTGAATTTGTCTTTTTTGTGGGGTCTTCTTAACAGGTAGGTGTTTAATCAAATTAATTCCTGTGTTTGGTCATTACTGTTAAGCGATTAACCTCTTAGCCCTTGTTTTAATTATGCAGTCGTAAGACATAGATTTTGGTCGGCGTCTGGGGTAGGGTCTGCATTTGGTATTCTTGTCTGGCCATGGGAATTTACTTATTAAATGCTCATTGTTGCATGAATTATATGCCTGTTTGTTTACCCTCGACTTCCCTAGTTGTTCGTAGCGTTGGAACTGTTGGCTCCGGCGTGTTACCCACTACCTGCCAACTCACTGGGCGTGGCTAGTCCACGTCGGTTGTGTACGTGTGTGCGGTGTGGTGTTCCGCCACCAGTCTTGCGGTAGCCGTTGAGGCGGCGCGGCCTCCTTGCTTACCACGGCCTCTGTCTACAAGCTAAGTTCTTAATTTTATGTCACTCGGACTTGAGTTTACTTCAAGATGTCCGCTAAGCTAAGCTGTCCTAGCCAAGCCTTTCCTCCCCCAGCCCTGCCTCATATTGCTGCTCGATTTGAAGATCTTCAATTCTTAAAGGTGGATTGCTGTAAATTTTGAAATCCTTGTTACCTTCTATGCGAAGATTGTTACTGCCCAAAGGGCGTTCCAAATCATTGTTGTAATCCTGGACCTGTAAAATTTAAAAATATTGTCAAATGCCGAACTTGTAAAATTTTTTAATATTGTTACCTTTCTGTTTGAAAAGCTGCTGAACTACTAGCGCCAAAAGCTCCCTCAAGTTATTTTAATAGTAACCCTGCACTTGTAAAATTTTTCTAGATAAGGGCCACCTTCCTTGTCTGAAGTTTGCTATTTAATGAGTGGTTTTCAAGTAGTTATGCTAATACTCTTTCTATGATTGTAGTGAAGTCAGGTTTGCCTGGTTGAAATCTTACGGAAGCCTAAGGAGCTCTCGAGCTGTTTTTTTAATGAATGTTGAACTTGTTATTTTAAAGGGGTATTACTTGTCCTATAAAACAAAAAAGTTACCGTAAGTTTGGTTCGCCATCCTGAAATCGATCTGACAGTTACTATCGATTTAGATGTTACTGATGTTTTTAAGTACAGGGTTATTACAAATGATTGAAGCGATTTCACAGCTCTACAATAACTTTATTATTTGAGATATTTTCACAATGCTTTGCACACACATACAAAAACTCAAAAAGTTTTTTTAGGCATTCACAAATGTTCGGTATGTGCCCCTTTAGTGATTCGGCAGACATCAAGCCGATAATCAAGTTCCTCCCACACTCTGCGCAGCATGTCCCAATCAATGAGTTCGAAAGCATCGTTGATGCGAGCTCGCAGTTCTGGCACGTTTCTTGGTACAGGAGGTTTAAACACTGAATCTTTCACATAACCCCACAGAAAGAAATCGCATGGGGTTAAGTCGGGAGAGCGTGGAGGCCATGACATGAATTGCTGATCATGATCTCCACCACGACTGATCCATCGGTTTTCCAATCTCCTGTTTAAGAAATGCCGAACATCATGATGGAAGTGCGGTGGAGCACCATCCTGTTGAAAGATGAAGTCGGCGCTGTCGGTCTCCAGTTGTGGCATGAGCCAATTTTCCAGCATGTCCAGATACACGTGTCCTGTAACGTTTTTTTCGCAGAAGAAAAAGGGGCCGTAAACTTTAAACTGTGAGATTGCACAAAACACGTCAACTTTTGGTGAAAAGCGAATTTGCTGCACGAATGCGTGAGTATTCTCTACCGCCCAGATTCGCACATTGTGCCTGTTCACTTCACCATTAAGAAAAAATGTTGCTTCATCACTGAAAACAAGTTTCGCACTGAACGCATCCTCTTCCATGAGCTGTTGCAACCGCGCCGAAAATTCAAAGTGTTTGACTTTGTGTTCTGGTGTCAGGGCTTGTAACAATTGTAAACGGTAAGGCTTCTACTTTAGCCTTTTCCGTAAGATTTTCCAAACCGTCGGCTGTGGTACGTTTAGCTCCCTGCTTGCTTTATTCGTCGACTTCCGCGGGCTATGCGTGAAACTTGCCCGCACGCGTTCAACCGTTTCTTCGCTCACTGCAGACCGACCCGTTGATTTCCCCTTACAGAGGCATCCAGAAGCTTTAAACTGCGCATACCATCGCCGAATGGAGTTAGCAGTTGGTGGATCTTTGTTGAACTTCGTCCTGAAGTGTCGTTGCACTGTTATGACTGACTGATGTGAGTGCATTTCAGGCACGACATACACTTTCTCGGCTCCTGTCGCCATTTTGTCTCACTGCGCTCTCGAGCGCTCCGGCGGCAGAAACCTGAAGTGCGGCTTCAGCCGAACAAAACTTTATGAGTTTTTCTACGTATCTGTAGTGTGTCGTGACCATATGTCAATGAATGGAGCTACAGTGAATTTATGAAATCGCTTCAATCATTTGTAATAGCCTTGTATTATGGTTAAATAACGGATTCCCAAGTACTGTGACGCAACAAATGGCCTTCCATAAACGCAGCCTGCACCTTCCTCCCAGCCGTTAAGTTGTTGTCACATCTTGGGGCGTCGACTAAGATTTCACATTCAACGTCAATTACTTCTTGGATATATTCAAATCTCTGTCCTCCCCACCAATTTTCGTCGTTTACGGCTCTCTCTAGGACAGTGAAAATTATTCTTTGCTGTTTTAACACATATCTTATTATCTTGTCCCTTCTTCTAGACTAGGAGTGATCATTTGTTTTACCACAGCCCGCTTTGGCAATTGTGTTGGCAGTAAAATTTTCTAACTGCGCACCGCTTCCACAGTAATGGTGACTTATAAAGTGTGGAAGTAACTTTACTTTAATAATCGGCCGGAGTAGCCGAGCGGTTTTAGGCGCTTCAGTATGGAACCGCGCGACCGCTACGGTCGCAGATTCGAATCCTGCCTCGGGCATGGATGTGTGTGGTGTCCTTAGGTTAGTTATGTTTAAGTAGTTTCTAAGTTCTAGGGGACTGATGACCTCAGATGTTAAGTCCCATAGTGCTCAGAGCCATTTGAACCATTTTTTAATAAATTTATAAAGCAGCGACAAAGGAATCGAAAGTATATGATAAGTTAGTTACTAATACTTTGCTTCCAAATTTCATGAAAACTTAATCAAAATATTTTTAAAATCCCTACCGCCTACAGCTCACCATGAGAGCAGGAACACATACTAGTGGAGAGTAGAGAACAGGTTGACTGCCACTGTTCCACTCTCTGTTTTCCACATATTTCTTTCTTAGCCAAATATACCGAGAACCACTTCATTTCTCTTTTCTCGTCTCCTCACAATCCATGACTCCCTTATATACACTGATCTGCCCTAGATGTATCAGGGGCAGTCAAATGAAAATCGAACACCTGCCACAATGGAATCATGGAATGGCTTCCTCCGAAAGTAATCACCACACGCGTTAAGCGATTTATACCACGTGGAGATGATAAATTCCTCTGTCGTAGAACGCGATAGGCCGCTAACGGATCCACAACCGCACCCACTTTTGTACTTCCTTGTCCGACTGAAATCGACGTTCAAACGTTACCAAATGCTTGAAAATCACACGATGAAGGATCCGGGTTGTACGGAGGATGTTGGAGTGTTTCCCAAGTAAATCGCTCAAGCGTAGCCTTCGTTCGGTTAGCACCGCGTGGGCGGGCGTCATCATGCGATAAGATGACTCGACAACATTCCTACAGCCCGAGGCCAAAGGGCAAGGCCAGCAGTGGAAACATTCCACATCCCCCCCGACAAAGAAATCCAAAGCTGTTCACACAAGTTCTACTGCAGGGGCCCTCTGTTCATTGAGTTCCTCGAGTGCGGAACCACAGACAACGTGCAGAGCTATGAGGACACTTCGTTGAAACTGCGACGCGCCATGAAAGTCAAAACGGCCAGAAACGCTGTTGGACGGAATCATCCTGATGCATGAGTTGGGTTGGGTTGGGTTGTTTGGGGGAAGAGACCAAACAGCGAGGTTCAAAATGGTTCAAATGGCTCTGAGCACTATGGGACTCAACTGCTGTGGTCATCAGTCCCCTAGAACTTAGAACTACTTAAACCGAACTAACCTAAGGACATCACACACATCCATGCCCGAGGCAGGATTCGAACCTGCGACCGTATCAGTCGCACGGTTCCGGACTGCGCGCCTAGAACCGCGAGACCACCGCGGCCGGCCAACAGCGAGGTTATCGGTCTCATCGGATTAGGGAAAGATAGGGAAAGAAGTCGGCCGTGCCCTTTCAAAGGAACCATCCCGGCATTTGCCTGGAGCGATTTTGGGAAATCACGGAAAACCTAAATCAGGATGGCCGGACGCTGGATTGAACCGTCGTCCTCCCGATTGCGAGTCCAGTGTGCTAACCACTGCGCCACCTCGCTCGGACATGTTGCATGATGACGACCATCCCCACTCTGCCAATAGTGCGAGGGCTATGATTCAACGATTTGGTTGGGAAACACTGCAACATCCATACAGCCCGGATCTTTCAGCGTGTGACTTTCACATCTTCGGTGACCTGAAGAAAGACACGCATGGACGTCTATTTCGGTCGGACGAGGAAGTGCAATAGTGTGTGCGGTTGTCGATCCGTCAGAGGCCGACGGCGTTCCTCTAAACAGGAACAGCACTATGGGACTTAACAGCTGAGGTCATCAGCCCCCTGCCCGCATCTCGTGGTCGTGCGGTAGCGTTCTCGCTTCCCACGCCCGGGTTCCCGGGTTCGATTCCCGGCGGGGTCAGGGATTTTCTCTGCCTCGTGATGACTGGGTGTTGTGTGATGTCCTTAGGTTAGTTAGGTTTAAGTAGTTCTAAGTTCTAGGGGACTGATGACCATAGATGTTAAGTCCCATAGTGCTCAGAGCCATTTTTTTCATCAGCCCCCTTAGAACTTAGAACTACTTAAACCTAACTAACCTAAGGACATCACACACATCCATGCCCGAGGCAGGATTCGAACCTTCGACCGTAGCGATCGAGCGGTTCCAGACTGAAGCGCCTAGAACCGCTCGGCCACAACGGCCAGCTGAACTAATTGTCTCGTCTCCTATTGCGATAAATCTCTTAACGCGTGTGGTGATTACTTTTGAATGGAACCATTTCATAGTCCCGTTGCGGCGGGTGTTTCGTTTTCATTTGACTCCCAGAAAATTTATGCTCCAATTAAGGCCTATCCTTGATGTAGTACACTTCTTTTAACGACGATTGCCTTCTTCAGCTGTGGTAGCCTGCTGCGTGTATCCTAACTGCCTCGTCCGCCAGACGTTCTTTTCCTTCTAAGGGAGTACAATTCCTTCGGCTACTTCATGGTCCGCAATTTTAATTTTGACTTTATCGTTAGTCTTATTTCTGCTGCTCCTCGTTACATTCGTCTTTCGTCGGTTTACTCTCAGTTCATATTCTTTTCTTATCACACATCTACATCTACATCATACTCCGTAGGCCACGTAAGGGTGTGTGACGTAGCGTACTTTTTGTACCACCAACTGAGGGCTCGAACCCTGTTCCACTCGCGAATAGCGCGTGGGAAGAATTATTGTCAGTAAGCTTCTGTATTGGCTCTAATTTCTCGAATTTTCTCCTCATGGTCATTACGCGAGACACTGTTCGTTACATTCAACAGACTCGATAAATCTTCCTCAACAAGGTCGCCAGTGCATGTTACTATTGAAATCATTTCACAATGAATCATTACGCCAGGCCTGAATCTTTTATTTCCATGGTTGCTTCTTCGATGCATAGGCTGAACACTAGGGACGAAAGAAAGACTGCAGTTGTGCACTAAGCCCTTCTTAAACCGAGAACTCCTCGCTTGGTTTTCCTTTCTTATTCTTCCATCTTGATTGCTGTGTATACCGTATCTCTGCTGTCTTTCCATACAGTTCTTACCTTTTCTTCCTGAATTTCAGACATCCTACACAATTTTACGTTTAAGATCGCTTTTTCTAGGTCGAATTATTCCAAAGAACAAACTGTACTCATCTTTGGAATAACAGTTGTTCTAGAGCGGTAGTTACTTGGCCCGATTTGTAACATGTGAAAGTTCTAGCGTTACAAGGAAAAAAAAAGTTTTGAATTATCGATTCGCTGAAGAATTACAATCTGCGTCTGCAAAGGTCGGTGACTGGTCTCAGAAAATAAAGGAAACAAGAGTTACCAATGAAATACCTTTACTGACCTTGAAGGTAGTCACCACATTTCTGACAACGATTGCAGATGTGCTGGAAACTGTCAACAAACGCTTCATGTGGAATCAGTTAAAGCACCGTGGTCACATGTTGTTGGATATCCAAATCATCACACCAAGTGACTGTTAGTGGCATGGTGTTCATCGACTTCCCCCTCCCTCGGGTGGACATTCATGATCGATCAAGCCCTTACTGTAGAAAAGAGCCACCAACATCGTCACAATCTTGGATTTTATCAGCCGACTCTTTTTGGGAAGCGAAGAAGGCGATGAACGGCATGCCATTGACTCACAAATGGTCTCTGGATCGTACTGGTAGCATCATTTCTCATCTCCTGTAATGATGAGGATATCAAACAACGCGAGACCGCCGTGCTTAGAATGATTCCACAAGACGCTTTTGCTGACAGTTTTCAATAGCTTTACAAGCGATGTCAAAAGTGTGTTGTAGCCAAAGATGATTACTTTGACGAACAGTAAAAGATACTTTGTTTTTAACTCTTGTTTCCTTTATTTTCTGAGACCGTTCACCGAACTTTTCAGACGCACCTTGTGCAACAACTGTAAGGTTGGAAGAAACCTATTTCTCACAAGCCTTGTACATAAAGACTTAATACAATGTGCAGAACTAAGTTTTTTATCGACCGGTTTGAGAGTTATTACAGATAACAGAGACACAGGAGAGAAAATTATTTTCTGGGAGTTTTGCTGGTGACAGATGGCGTACCAAGATGGAAACGGTACGAGGGTGAGTCAAATGAAAACCTTAAATTTGTATTAACAAATCGAAATTTCGTACCGTTATCCTGTAAGTTGGTAAGCGTGCTACAAACAGCGTGCAGAATGGCCTGTAGGTGGCAGCATAGTGCAGATGCACACATACCGTCGCGGTATCAGTATAAAGAAGGCCGCCCCACTTGCGACTTGCGCCAGGGAAGAACAGCGTTCTGTTATTCGGTTTTTGCGTAGTGAAGGTGTGAAACTTATTTAAATTCATCGACGAATGAAGGTTCAGTACGGTGATGCATGTTTGTCACAGCAACAAGTCTACGATTGGAGTAGGAAGCTCGCAAATGGTGTGACTTGAGTGGAAGATGCTCCTCGTCCAGGTCAGGCGCAACGAGTTGTGACTCCACAGAACATTGCAGCAGTTGAAGCCATAGTGAAGGAAAAGCACCGAGTGACACTGAATGACATTGCAGCATGTTTACAGATTAGTCATGGGTCAGCACATCACATTGTGCATGATGTGCTCAAGTTTCCCAAAGTGTCTGCAAGATGGATGCCACGGCAGCTGACTCCTAAAATGAGAGAATGACGTGTTGATACTCGCGAGGAACTTCTTCGGCGCTTTGAACGAGAAGGTGATGGCTTTCTTGCAAGAATGGCTACTGGGGACGAAACCTGGGTTCACTTCCACCAACCGGAAGCGAAGAGAGCGAGCAAGGAATGGCGCCATTCGTCACCACCAAAACCAAAGAAGTTTCGAACAGTTATGCTGACTCTCATTTGAGACGAAAAAGGCGTCATTTTGGAGCATTACATGCCTAGAGGGACCACTGTCACCAGTGCATCATACACAGATCTCCTAAAAAATTATCTGTGGCCTGCAATAAAATCAAAGCGACGTGGATTTGCTGTCAGCAAGTGTCCTTTTGCAGCATGACAATGCAAGGCCCCACACTGCCCGTAGGACAGTTGCAACAATCACAGACCTGCATTTTGAGTGTCTTACTCATCCACCACACTCACCAGACCTTGCCCCAAGTGATTTACATATGTTTGGACCACTCAAAGACGCAATGGGAGGAAAGAAGTTCCGTTCTGATGAAGAGGTACGCCACGCGGTGCGTGAGTGGTTGCGCGGACTACCAAAAGAATTTTTTTTCTAAAGGAATTTATGCACTTTGTAAGCGCTAGAGGATTTTCATTGAGAAGGGGAGAGATTATGTCGAAATGTGATACAGCTTTGTACCATTTCTGCACAATAAATAATATTTAAAAAAAATTAAAGGTTTTCATTTGACTCATCCTCGTATATCTCAGCGCTACGATAGTTTTCAGTCCCTCTTGCCTGTTGCACGGTGTGGAATGATGAGCTTATGAAGCCTACTGGTCGAAGTTATTATACGATGTTGGAGTATGGATAAGATATAAAAATTACATTTTTAGGGTTTCTTGAAGCGGATATCAAGGATAATATGAACCAGAAAATTTGAGTTGAAGAAAATATTCCTTAGCTGTGAAGAGGTTAGTTCCGAAGAAAGGAACGGGAAGTAAGTTATACAGGAGATTTGAGAATACAAAGAGATCCTCTTGCTTGAAACTCAGACATGCGTGTGCGGTTATCTCTTTTCACGGTCTTAGAAAACTTTCCTAAGTAATTGCACGATAGCTTGACTGAAAATGGAATTCTTGTGCCTGACGGTTTTTAGTTAGCTTACATTTTCAAAAGGGATTTATGTTAATGTACAATCTATTAAGAACCCTTCGATTTCCTTTGATTATTTTCAGTGGAACTGAGGAGGTGCTTAGGATCAATCAGGTCTTTATTTTTTTCGCTGTTAGAAGTTTGTAATCTGTTTGCCGGCCGTTGTGGCCGAGCGGTTCTAGGCGCTTCAGTCTGGAACCGCACGACCGCTACGGTCGCAGGTTCGAATACTGCCTCGGGCATGGATGTGTGTGATGTCCTTAGGTTAGTTAGGTTTAAGTAGTTCTAAGTTCTAGGGGACTGATGACCTCAGATGTTAAGTCCCATATTGCTCAGAGCCATTTGAACCATTTTTTTGTAATCTGTTCTCGAACGCAGTGGACGGAAACAGTGGGTATAAGATTGTAATGAGATTTAGTCGCCTTCTTCATCGAGGAAACAGTGACGAGAGAAGATGCCTAAACAAAGTCAGTGAGTGAACTCAGGAGAATCATTGACAATGTAACGGTACGCGTTTTTTTTTTTTTTGTCTCACGGAAATATAACAACTTACTACAAAACAATTCCACTTAACAGTTTGAAAACTGAACACTTACAAGATATGTAAAGAGAATAATCAAGGAAAGGGGACGAAATGAGAGAGCCAAAATTTAATTTTTCGAGAGATTTACAAAAGGAAAAGTCCAAGATAGTGTGTCCCGGAAACGTCGCAGGTACAAAGGCCTTAAAATTCATAACCTGCAGTGTGCTCCACCATGATACAAAGCGAACTAAAGCAAGAAGAATAATTTGTATGCTGAATAAAATGGACAACAGAGGCTGTAGTGACGTATTTCGAAGAGGAATTCCAAATGTTTACGCCTGGTCAGAAGTGCATAGAGACACTCTATGAAAATTAGAATAGATGATCAAGCATTGGATAGACATGTATCTAGTAGAATTGTTAATGACAGAAAAGACTCTCCGTGGTATACGGTCACAGTTTTAAATAAACGGAAAAGACAGTTATAAATAAAAAGCAACAAAATAGTAAATGTAAAGCGAAGCGTAGGGCTACAGGTAGAGAGGTGAATGAAACACGTTTGGCTGCCTTTCTTTATAGCTCATCCATTTTCTTCTGAGGATTTCAGTCGTCTTACACAATTCTAGGTTTCTCTAGATCTAATTATCCTATAGACCTGTACTTATCTTGGGAATGACGTAGTTACTCCAGCACATTTATATAGTGATATTACCGATGCGAAAGACAATGTTAACGGTAACCTGTGACCTTTAGTAGATGATGAATCCATATTTATAAAAATTAATGTACGTATGCATGTAAATGTATGTTCCTCGTCGCCTCGTAAACCACTGGACAGATTTCAACGAAATTTGGTACACTTATCACATACTGTCTGGAAAGAATAGCTGTGGAGGTAAGAACCACCTACCTTTCGAGGCAGTGGGGGTGGAGAACGAAGTGTAGCCCACGACACGAGAATACTCGAGCTTTATTCGTCCCGTGTGCGAACTTTACACATCATTTCAAACCTTTACGAAACTTTTTCTCGCTGACAGTCCCCATAAAATGACTAAAGGAAAAAAGTGTATCGCTTACAATATTTTCAGTGTTCATGCAGTAAAACTGCCGCATCTGGCGTGAAGTTTTAATTTATTACTCAATTACTCATTTACTACTAACTGTATTCGCGACACATTTGGAGACAGTATTGAAACATATCCCCGAATATACGTGAAAAATTGTGTCGTTGTACTACATAAAGTTCAGGAGATATGACGCCATAAACAAGGAGGTGCATGAAAACGAAAGTTTCGGGCGAAATTTGCTGGAGGTATAGGTGAAATACGTGTCCGTACAAGGACATATCAGGATTCTGTCAAAGAGTGTCCAGTTTGTTAAACAGGATTTTAAAGAAGTTCGTGTTTTTCTTTTATACTGAAAACACATATATTGATTTATTAATTTTTTGTACCATCTTCGAATTGTCTGTGAAAAGTGTATAGTCTGGTACAGTATTTAAAATTTAGAATTACGTAATTTGACGTATTGTAGAAATATGGTATGCTATGTACATTAGGTGGTCTTGATTTCTACACACATAAAAATATGTTTTGCATCACCTCGGTTCCGAGAGTTCCGGAACCTGTGCAGAAAACTGCAATAGAGATGAACATAAACATCATTTCCACCCTTTTTATGCTCATATAAACCACACATTGCATTTTGAACCACCATACAGCAAGATCTTCAGAAGTGGTGGTCCAGATTGCTGTACACACCGGTACCTCTAATACCCAGTAGGATGTCCTCTTGCACTGATGCACGCCTGTATTCGTCGTGGCGTACTATCCACAAGTTCATCAAACGCACTGTTGTCCCTGATTGTCCCACTCTTCAACGGCAATTCGGCGTAGATCACTCAGAGTAGTTGGTGGGTCCCAGGCATGTTCGATGGGGTTTGGAGAACATGCTGGCCACTCTAGTCGACCGATGTAGTTACCCTGAAGGAAGTAACTCACAAGATGTGCACGATGGGGGCGCGAAATGTCTTGCATGAAGACGAGTGCATCGCCAATATGCTGCCGATATGCTTGCGCTATCGGTTGGAGGATGGCATTCACGTATCGCGCAGCCGTTACGGCGCCTTCCATGACCACCAGCGGCGTACGACGGCCCCACGTAACGCCACCCCAAAACATCAGGCAACATCCACCCTGCTGCACTCACTGGACACTGTGTCTCAGGCATTCAGCCTGACCGGGTTGCCTCCAAACACGTCTCCGACGATTGTCTGGTTGAAGGCATATGCGACACTCATCGGTGAAGAGAACGTGATGCCAATCCTGAGCGGTTCATTCGATATGTTGTTAGGCCCATCTGTACCGCGCTTCATGATCTCGTGGTTGCAAAGATGGACCTCGTCATGGACGTCGGTAGTGAAGTTGCGCATCATGCAGCCTATTGCGCACAGTTTGAGCCGTAACACGATGTCCTGTGGCTGGACGAAAAGCATTATTCAATATGGTGGCATTGCTGTCAGGGTTCTTCCGAGCCGTAAGCCGTAGTTAGCGGTCATCCACTGCAGCAGTAGCCCTTGGGCGGCCTGAGCGAGGCATGTCATCCACTGTTACTGTCTCTCTGTATCTCCTCCTGTCCGAACAACATCGCTATGGTTCACTTCGAGACGCCTGTTGTTGAGAGCCCTCCCTGGCACAAAGCAACAATGCGAACGTGATAGAAACGCGGTATTGACCGTTTAGGTATGGTGGAGCTACAGACAACACGAGCCGTGTAGTTCCTTCCTGGTGAAATGACTGGAACTGATCAGCTGTCGGACCCCGTCCGTCTAATAGGCGCTGCTCATGCATGGTTGTTTACCTCTTTGGGCGTGTTTAGTGACATCTCTTAGCAGTTAAAGGGACTGTGTGATAGCCGGCCGCTGTGGGGTTCTAGGGGCTTCAGTCTGGAACCGCGCGACCGCTACGATCGCAGGTTGGAATCCTGCCTCGGGCATGGATGTGTGTGATGTCCTTAAGTTACGTTTAAGTAGTTCTAAGTTCTAGGGAACTGATGACCTAAGATGTTAAGTCCCATAGAGCTCAGAGCCATTTGAACCATTTTGACTGTGTGATACAATATCCACAGTAAACATCTTTAGGAGTTCTGGGAACCGGGGTGATGCAAAACGTTTTTTGATGTGTGTATATATCGATGCCTCAGTTGCTGTCACACTACTGTACGAGTTCGTCCTTTGATGATGATGGAACTATCGTAGAGGTTAAACTTTAGCTGGAGCGGTTATTTGTGATGTTGTCGAATTATGAAAGTTTATTTCATAATGACGTTACTGGAGAACTGTATTGACTGTTGAGTCAGCGATGATATATGGTTACTGGCAGTGTGCTTGTGTAGGTCATATTTTTGTTCCCGAACTATATTATGTTGCTTATACGATTTATGTTTGTGTGGTTCTCATATGCAATTTAATCCTACTGTTTTTGGAACTGGTTATGCCAAATTATCCTGTAGTGCACGAGGTTCATGACAATTTCAGGATGTTATTTTATTCTTAAATGTATGCTCTTCAGCCCTTATTTTTAATTTCATGGTAGCACGAACTCTGATATGCTTGCAGATTTTGTTTCTTGCTACTCACATCGTGTTTGGGAGGATAATTACAATAAAATTTTCTATGTAACGTTTCTGTTTTAAATCGATCTGTTCATTTAGAATTTGATGAGGGTAATTGTGTGTGTGTGTGTGTGTGTGTGTGTGTGTGTGTATATATATTTCGATCTCTTCAAGCTCCATTCGAAACACAAACACTACATAGAAAATTTTATTGAAACTGTCCTCCTAAACAAAATCTACAAACGTATCAGAGATCATGTTACCATGATATTAAAAATAACCACTGGAAGCTGCCATAAATCTCACACATCCCAACAGTCTCTGGCATTACCAACTGAAAAAAAGCAGCAACTAAGACATAGATGTCACATAGATATCAAGACCACCTGATGTACATACCACACCATATTCCTATAATACGTCATATTATCTACTTTAAAATTTGGAATATTGTGCCAACCTATATGCTTTTCACAGACAGCCTCGAGATGGCAGCACGCCAAAATACTCCTATAATAATAAACAATACAATCAAACACAGCAGCGTCTTGGTTTCATAGCATAATATGTCCGCCCCGGTAGCTGAGTGGTCAGTGTGACAGACTGTCAATCCTAAGGGCCGGGGTTCGATTCCCGGCTGGGTCGGAAATTTTCTCCGCTCAGGGACTGGGTGTTGTGTTGTCCTAATCATCATCATTTCATCCCCATCGACGCGCAGGTCGCCGAAGTGGCGTCAAATCGAAAGACCTGCACCAGGCGAACGGTCTACCCGACGGGAGGCCGTAGCCACACGACATTTCCATTTTTATTTATAGCATAATATAAAATATCCTCAGGTGACATACGACGCAGTGGGCCTAAATGACTACAAATATTTCTTCATTTGCCAATATAATAACTTCACTCTACTAGGAAACGAATTAAAATTCGCATATAATCTATTGCTTCTTTGTTAACAAAGCACATCTGAGTCTTCTAATATAAGGTTCACTACCGCAGAGTAGAAGAATCTTAACGTTGGGATGAATAGCTTATAACGTTAAGCCGGTTTTCATCTCTCTTGACAATAGGTACCTTTCTCCTGCTTCCATCTTCTATTTAAAATTACGACCCATCTGAAACCAAATTATAAAGCGTCGTAAGTTTCTTAGTTCAGTCTCAAATTTTATTAAAGTATCATTTCATTAAAATTCTACAATTTCTTTAAGTGATTAAAACTTCTTTTTAAAATTATTGTTTCAACAGTCAACTTGAAAATATAGCAAATAAATTTGTTTTGGGATCTTAACATTGATTCAAACATTAATTTCAACTTGACTTATCGTGTATTCGACCTCATAAATGCGTTTGTATTTATCCCTGGTAGTATCGCCAAAGTCTTTGATGCCAATAAATTCTTCTGCATTGTACAACATACATTGTCGTTTATATGACGTTTATTGACGAATACATTAGAGTTGTGACGACTGAACCCACTCCTCCGAGAATATTACGACTAAGACATTTCACAGTAGAACTTCATTGTTGTAATAAATGTTGTAGACATGTTATATATCCGTTCCACAAGTGAGCCATCTTTATAAAGAGATACAAAGTACAAAATGGCGATCGTTAGCAGCCCTCCAGTGTAAATACGGCTTTTAGTGCCGGGAGTCTCCGAATAGATGTTCGGCTCGCCTTCAGTGCAGCTTTTTTTCATTTAAGCAGAGATGCTGCATCTTTATGGAAATTGGAATCTGTCGATAAGAAAGGAATTCAGAAAGAATTGGCTGTGGCCTATAGTAAGTGACCAACCGTGACATTTGCCCAAACCGAGAATAGGAAACCACAGAGAACCATTTTTAAGGTTTACGGCGGATGTATTCGAACCACCTGGGCCTCAGAATCAATGCGCAGAGCTACCCAGATAGGCGGAGAATGTAAAAAAAAGTGGTTTTTATACATTGCTTCCAAATAAAATAGAAGGCATCACAACAAAAGATGAAATTCTGCTAGTGCATGTTTTTCCTTTAATTATACATGTTACGTCATACTGAACTCAAAGGCGAGCAATGTACAAAATTAGTCTCAGTGGCTAAAGAAGGCAATGGTGACAGCCGACAGTGCTGTTACATATCTAATGTTTCATCTTTTTCCAGAGACGCAGGTTTCTTAACTACTGCGCTGGTTAGACATGAGTTTGTGCTGTCGTGTAGGAGGGGAGATTTAGGACCTCTAAAGTCCTGTGATTGGCTCAAGATGGGGTGAAGGCGGTGCCATTCGTGCACTTGATGGAAAAAACGGAATTGTGTTCTCTGGGAGACGATAAGTTTGTGGAGGTATGTGGCACTCGATGTCTACATACAGGTCACGTAATTCGCGTACATAATGCACCGTTGATTTGCGTTCGTGGTGATGGCTTCCGATATCGACCCAGATGGGTTCCACAGGATTTACATCACGTTAGTTTGGACAAGAAGAGAACAGAAGCTTTCGAAATGTGGTGCTACAAAAGAATGCTGAAGATTAGATGGGTAGATCACATATCTAATGAGGAGGTATTGAATAGAACTGGGGAGAAGAGGAGTTTGTGGCACAACTTGACTAGAAGAAGGGATCGGTTGGTAGGACATGTTCTGAGGCATCAAGGGATCACCAATTTAGTATTGGAGGGCAGTGTGGAGGATACAAATCGTAGAGGGAGACCTAGAGATGAATACACTAAACAGATTCAGAAGGATTTAGTCTGCAGTAGGTACTGGAAGATGAAGCAGCTTGCATAGGATAGAGTAGCAACAACAACAACAATTTGGTCACCAAGACCTCAACGTGAGTTCACTATAACGCTCCTCTAGCCACTGCAGCACGTTCGGGCTTTGAGACACGGACAATTAAACTGCTGATAGATGACATCGCCGTCGGGAAAGACATCAAGCATGAAGGGATGCAGGTGGTTCGCATCTGTCAGCGTGTCTTCGATTACCACTACCACAAGTCACAGGCAAGAGCAGGGGAACGTCTCCAAAACCATAATACTGCTCCCTGCGTCCGCGGCGCGCTGCACTTTTCGAGCTGCCTCGATGACGGCATTTGTGGAGACGACCATCGAATTAATGTAGCAAAAATGATTCGCCCGAAGGGCCCACTGTAGTTTTAATTGACGATGTCGTTGGATCACCGTGTGAACACGTCGGGGTTGTCGGTTGGGGAGTTCCATGTTCAGCAACGTACGATGAACGGTGTGCTCCGAAACATTTGTGCGTTCACCGGTATTATGCTCTTTCAGCAAAGATGCCACGGATCACTATCTATCCTACTTTACAGGGAAGACAAGCCTCCCAGCCACACGTTGCATGGGGGCTTAATTAAATATGATTGAAAATATTTTTAGTGTTTTTAGTAGCTGTATGTCCGATTACGCTGTGTCTCGTAAACGGTTGGCCCTGACTAGTATTATTACGCTATCTGACTGCAAAGAACAACAACAAAGAATGAAATGAAAATTTTCGTTAACACAATTAATTAATTAAGTCCCCAGCAACTATAAAACCTACTAAACCAAAGCACAAATGTAACTGTTCTGTATGTGGAAGTATGACTCAACGCACATCTGGCACGGTTCTTCTTCAACAAGACAAGAATTTTTAAATACCAATTTTACTGACGTGATAAAAGAAAGTTACAAATACTATAATTGCGTAAGGAAAGCAGAATTAAACTCTAATACAAGAACACACGCCAGATGCTTTGTTGACTGAACCTGTAATGACGCATTATTTAGGACACTGAAATAAAAAGAAACGGAGTAAGTTACCTCATTTATATTGATGAAAATCACTCTAATCCTTACAATATATCTCTACATCGATTCTCTACTGCCACATCTCAACAAGACTCTTCAGTATCACATCTCAGCAACCACTGCCTACTAGCACATCTCAACAAACACTCTCTGCTACGAGTTCTCAACAAGACTCTTCAGTATCACATCTCAGCAACCACTGCCTACTAGCACATCTCAACAAACACTCTCTGCTACGAGTTCTTAACAAGTACTGACTGCTACGAGTTCTTAACAGGCACTGACTACTACGAGCTCTCGACAAGCACTGACTTCTACGAGTTCTCTCCAAGCACTGTGGAGGCGGCTTAATTATACTCCTTGGCGCAAACTCTGGCGCAGTGGCACAGTGTAGCCACCTTTCATATGCCCCTCCTCCACAGGCCAGAATTTGATGGTATTTTTGCCAGCATTGGTGGTGAAAATACCACCAAATTTGTCCACAAAAATACAGACAAAAATAAAAGATAATATTAAGACCTAAATATCACATAATTAGTTAAAATTTTGCCTTTGCACTGACCTTTCAATAACCTAATATATAAAATACAGTAAGCAATACAACTTCTTTTCATACATGTGACTTTACGTAAGAGTTCACACAATACACAAAAAATCAGTTTATACAAATGTTCACATAAAATGCTTTCAATGATTAGTTTATACAAAAAAAGACACCAACAGGTGACATCTTTTCAGTAGAAGCAGTCCATCAGTGGCACCCAGTTAAGTTTAGCAGGTACACCCAGCAACAAGTCACATTAGTTCAGTAGAAGCAATCCATCAGTGGCACCAAGCAATGTTGAGTAGGTGCAGACAGCAACAAGTGACTTCATTTCAGTAGAAACAGTTCTAACAGTGGCACCCAGCAATGTTGAGTAGGTGCAGACACCGGCAAGTGACATCATTTCCATAGAAGTAGCTTCATCTGTGCACCCAGTAATGTTGAGTAGGTGCAGACACCAACAAGTGACTTCATTTCAGTAGAAGCAGTTCCATTAGTGGCACCCAGCAATGTTGAGTAGGTGCAGACAGCAACATGTGACTTCATTTCAGTAGAAGCAGTTCCATTAGTAGCACCCAGCAATGCTGAGTAGGTGCAGACAGCAACAAGTGACTTCATTTCAGTAGAAGCAGTTCCATTAGTGGCACCCAGCAATGCTGAGTAGGTGCAGACAGCAACAAGTGACTTCATTTCAGTAGAAGCAGTTCCATTAGTGGCACCCAGCAATGTTGAGTAGGTGCAGACAGCAACAAGTGACTTCATTTCAGTAGAAGCAGTTCCATTAGTGGCACTCAGCAATGTTGAATAGGTCCAGAGAGCAGTCCATAATATTCACTATCACTGATCACACTGTTCATCAAAGTTTATAAGCAGAAATTAAAAATGTCCTAGTGGCACCAATCATGTAGAAAAAGTACAAGTAACAGTTCATAATATTCACTATCACTAATCACACTGTTCATCAGCAGAAATTAAACATGTCCTAGTGGCACCAATCATGTAGAAAAAGTACAAGTAACAGTCCATAATATTCACTATCACTAATCACACTGTTCATCAGCAGAAATTAAACATGTCCTAGTGGCACCATTATGTTGAAGAGGTGCAGGTAACAGTTCATAATATTCACCATCACTAATCAGACAGTTCAGGCATGAACAATAGTTTGAATACACATACAAATGCTTTTACACACTAGACATATAAATTCTAATAAACACACAAATGATATCAGATAATTGTCATATTAACTATTACAAATACTCAAATATCAGTAAACCTATAATATTTATGGGTGTCAGTGCAAGCTACAACAAACAAATAAAATAATATTTAGGAGATAGGTGGGTAAGATTAGGAAAGAAAACACACAAAACACACTCACTCATCTTTCATCCACATTAAGTACTACTGTGTAACTGAATAGTGATAACTGTGTAAATGCAATTCTGTCAAAATCTGATGTTCATCATGTGTATCAAGTAGTAGTGGCAGCAACGTATAACAGTCAATAATAGTTAAGTCAACGTCATAGTCATCATGTCAAGACCAATGTTTGCCAAGCCATATCAAAATGTACTGTTGCTGAACAACTGTCAATGAGCGAAGATATGCAAATACTTCCTCTCTTAAAAAAAAAAGTATATACTGCTTAGTGATTTAACAAAGTGTGTGTATAGACTATCTTCCTTCTACTTGAGTGTTCTAGTCTGCTATCTTCATCCTCCTTGTTCCATAAGACCAACAAAAAAAAATATGTTCCTCACTTACTTTACCTCTTATATACCAAAACTCCAATAATCATCAGCATCACATAATCTCAATACTTCAATAATACCTCTTACGTCGATACACATAAATCTTATCATCAATATCATTTACCTTACCTCTTGTCCACAAAAACTCCAATAATCATCAACTTCACACAATCTCAATAATACCTCAATAATACCTCTTCAATACGTCGACACATATAAACCTTATTACCAATATCACTTCACTTCCATAACAACTCTTTCCTCTAGTCAGTCTCCTCGAACAAGTACAGATAAAATCCTAGTGCAAACTTCAGTTCATCATCCCATACAATCTGAAGACACATTGTCAACACACAACCTCTGTGTAATCCATCTGACCCAAATCTTCTACTCATTATGAATTATAAACAAAGAAATGCATACATGACCTCTAACAGACTTAGTTCGAATAACTCTCAGTAATTAAGTACGATTACGGAGTGTGAATGATCATAATATTTCACAGTGTGTACACCACTTCAAGAATTATGGCAAACAGAAGCAAACATGTGGAGTATTTCTTTGTGTCAAGTGTCACTTCCTATTTCAATTGCTCACGAAAAATGCAGTGTAATAACTGTCAATGGTCTAAACCTAGTTTCGGTACGTCATGTCGTTAGCTTCCTTCCTATTAGCATAAATTTATACAGCTCTCATAAAACCTCCAGCTCATGTGACTTCTATGAAGTTTCTTGTACTAATGTCGTTTATGTCGAATTATAGCAGTTCATTTTCTTTTCTTAAAAATATAAGGCACTGAGCGTAAACAAAACAAGCAATAGCGAGTAAATATACCAGTAGAGAACAGAATGTCAACAAGTGGATGCAGTACAAATCCTACAACGAGGCTCTGCCAAGCGAACAATCTATAATTAATACCACAGTGTGACCTAAACTCTATGTTCGTACACAGTATATCAGCATTTCTATACACCAAATTAAAGAGTAGTTATGACAACAACAGATATGTATAAATATGCAATCCATACGCATAGCAGTAAACATGTCATTAGCATCATATCAGCATAAGCAAATAAGTGTTCATATGTAATCTTAATAAGTAAACATGAAGGCGCAAGGAGATAAATGACAAAGTATAACTTACATACATATCAGCACAACTAATCAGGTGACAATTATAATTTAAATAAATAAGCACAGCAGGCACATAATTAAAAAATATGACATCAGTGAAAAAGCTGTGCAGCCAAGCGATGCATAATATATACAAATAACAATCCTGTTCATTAATAAAACATTGACAAAAATCAGCAAATGTACGCAAGCACGTCGCTTCACACGTAAATTCATAGAACATGAAATTAGCACGAAGTATGAATCACGTAATCGCGAGCAGCAAATTACGTCTAAAGTACGTACCTAAGTGGAAATATGTTACCTGAAAAATGAACTCAATTAATAGTTACCCTTTTTAGTTTATTAGTTTCTTCTTCGAAATTACATTCTTCCTGAAAATTTCTCGATAGCAAGTCCTCTTAACGTCGGACACGCACAGAATTTACCTGAAGTTCTTAAATATTTTATACAACCGTATCCTGAAAAATACTGAATGTTAATAACATAATTCATCAAGTCACTATAGCTTTATACTGAATTTAATCGGAGAAATTAGACTGTGTATTTGTTTACGGCTGTCAGTGCATTCGCACTGAGCGCTGGATCAGCTGTAGGCGCGTGACGTAGGAAGCTACTGTTTGCGGTCAACGACTGCCTTGTGCGGCGCACAGACTTGACTGTTGCTTTGAATATGTGCCGCCGCCAAAACACAGCGTGGTATCCTTGTACTCTCCGCATGTTTACATGTAGCTGTGAGTTTCTCTAAAGTATGTCATTCCACAAAAATTTTTACGTTAGATATATGATGCATTCCTTTAGAGCGTCGAGATTTAAGAGTTTCTACTTCGACAGTGTTATCATGAATAATTTTACGAATTCTATATGGACCGTTATAAAGCAGAAAAAATTTGCGACACAAGCCTTTTCCTTTGTGAGACAAACGGTGAGACTTAATTAACACCTTCTGACCAACTGACAAGATTTTTAAACGACCAGGATGTTTAGCTGATTTTTTTCTTCTAGCAGCCGCAGATGCAATATTTTGTAGAGCCAGGTAGACAACTTCAGAATGCCGCAGTTTCCGTGAAGGCGGAAAAGGAACTATTTCAGAAATGCGATTTGTCGGTGCTTTGTTTTTTAATATCAGTGTAGGCGGTAAAGAAGTTGAGTCATTAGGGAGTTCATTCAGAATGTTTTGAAAAATATGAAGATACTGATCCCAAGTTCTGTGATTCTGATGACAATAAAGACGACACAATTTATTGATTTCCTTCATCCATCTCTCTGAAGCGTTAGATTGAGGGTGAAAAAGTGAAATGAAAATTGGTTTAATTTTACGACGCTGTAGAGTACGAAGCCAAATTTTAGAACGAAACTGTGATCCATTATCTGATATAACCTTATCAACATGACCCACCTCTTTAAGAAAATTTTTGATGATAGCGTTAGATACTGAACGAGCTGTTGCTTTGCGTAAAGGTGTAAAACACACATATTTTGACGTCAACTCCACTGCTACGAAAATGTACGCAAAACCATTAGTAGAACGAACCACTGGACCGAACAAATCGACTGCAGCCATCTCCTTTAATTTCGCTGGAATGATAGGAAACAACGGTGCTCTGTGAGAAACTGTTGGCGGCTTAGCCTTTTGACATAATTTGCATTTGGCCAGAACAGATCGAATACGTTTTTCCATATTACTGAAGTAGCAATTTTCTCGTAATTTACGAAAGCATTTTCTGGGACCAAAGTGTGCATAACTGAAATGCGTATACCAAATCAGCTTATTAACCCACTCATCAGGAATACAAACTAACCAAACAGAGTTGTCGACCGATTTTCGTTTAAAAAGAACTTTCCAGATAGTTCGCAAAAACGAGGTGTGGCCAAATTGTCCAATCTAACAAAGCGTTTAAGAAAATTACAGACACCAAGGAAACTACGAACATCACGTTTTGTGGTAGGAACAGCATAATTACGAATAGCCTCTAGTTTCTCTGGATCAGGAAGAATACCTTCTGTAGAAATAATGTGACCGAGAAATTTCACCTGAGTACGACCAAATTCAGATTTTTCCAAGTTTACTGTAATGCCAACTCTTGCAAAGATACGTAACAATGAATCCAAAATTTTGTTGTGCTCACTCCAAGAATGTTTAGCAATAAGAATATCGTCAACATATGAAGTAATGTTGTCACGAAGATAAACAGGTAAAATTTCATTTAAGCTACGAATGAATGCTGCTGAAGATACAGTAAGTCCAAACGGTAATTTCCGAAATTGTTTTTAGGTACAATTAGTCATATCAGGTTATTATTTACTTACTCACTAGATAGATTGATAGTCGAAGAGTTGTTTTGACAGATGCAAAGAATAGTAAAAGAGTAGGCAGCGGTACAGAAAACTAAAAGAGAAATAGCACCACTACAGCTCGGGGCCCTATGCTCGCTACGGCACATATTCACTTAGAGTAGTGAATCCCGTGAGGACATTAATAGCCGCACATAATTTCCAGTTTGTGTCTTAGTGGACAATTCGGTGGAAGTGCGTACATAAATTGATCTAACCATGAACATGGATGTATGTCATTCTTAGAATTGCGGAAGATCTTAAATTTCCGAACAGTCAAAAAGTGTTTATAGTCAAAGTTTTCTCCTCGTGGCGGCAAAGACCTGCCGCGACTGTTCCAGTCCGAATGTCGATTATTGTTAAGTTCACGCGCCTCGCGCTCTCTTATTGCATCCCGTAAATGAAATAAATTACTTTCTTCAAACCCCTCTGCTAAACTAAGACTTGTCAATTTATCTGAGATCTCCTCAACTCTTTCCGATGAGTCACTTAATTGTTCTTTCTGTTTATTTACGTCTTCTGTAAATGTCGCGACTCGGGTTTCAGTATTGACACATTTGGTAGTTAACTGTTCATATTGTTGTGTTATGTTATTTATTCTGTCATTTGGTACGAATTCCTCGATTCTTTCAAATATTTCTTCCTTATCCTTTGCACGTTGTAAATTTAACTCTGAAAATTTTTGTACTATCACGCGACCTCTTTCTTCCTGTTCTTTATCCTGTTCCCTTTGTCTAATCTCTACTGCAATTAATCTATTATTGTGAGAATTCAAAATCGGTTGTACTTCTTCTCTGATTTCTTTCTTTAACTCATCTTTCATATTTTTGAAACATGTCCCTATTCGTGAGTCTAACCGTGTTTCCATTGTTTCCATCTGTGTTTTTAATTCAGATCTAAACTGTGTTTCCATTGTTCCCATCTGCGTTTTTAATTCAGATCTAAACTGTGTTTCCATTGTTCCCATGTCAGTTTTTAATTCAGATCCCAAAGTTTCCATCTCAGTTTTAATTGTTCCTATCTCTGTTTTAATTGTTCCTATTTGTGATCCTAGTGAGTCTAACCGTGTTTCCATTGTTCCCCTATCTGTTTTTAATTCAGATCGTAAATTTAATATTGCACTCATCAACTGCTCCATATTAACTTGTTCTAAATTCTTTTCGCCCCTAACATTTCCCGCAAAACCAGTTTCCTTCGTCATAACTGTAAAGCTATCTGTGTTCGATACTATTCCAGAATCTTCTATCGTTAATCTCGTATTCTGTGAATTTTCTGATTGAGAAAAATTTTGAAATGGTTCCGGACTATTTTCCCGACTTATTACATTGTTTTCAACTCCATTATTCATCATACTGTTGTCCTGTGTTGGCGAGTTCGCTATGTCAACAATTTCGTCATTCTCACTATTCATCATTTTTGCCTTTTTCATTGATTGCGTAATCATTTACAAAATATACAAAACTCGTCACTATGAAAATTGCACTCAATGACACTTTATCTCAACAATACCATTTACATGAAAAGTTTCCCTCAAACACGATTAATCGAACAATTGAAATAATTGCACTAAATTGTCAAACCCGCAGACAAGACAACAATTTAAATTTTGAAAAATACCATTAGAAGAATGGCAATTACCAAATCTACACATGCAATACAGACTACAATTACTAAACTCAAATTACTACAACAATACTACTGTCTACTATTTTTACAGTCAGAAGATTCCAAGGGACGATCCGAAGCAGCGGTCGCCACGTGCATGGTGGCTTAATTAATTATGATTGAAAATATTTTTAGTGTTTTTAGTAGCTGTATGTCCGATTACGCTGTGTCTCGTAAACGGTTGGCCCTGACTAGTATTATTACGCTATCTGACTGCAAAGAACAACAACAAAGAATGAAATGAAAATTTTCGTTAACACAATTAATTAATTAAGTCCCCAGCAACTATAAAACCTACTAAACCAAAGCACAAATGTAACTGTTCTGTATGTGGAAGTATGACTCAACGCACATCTGGCACGGTTCTTCTTCGACAAGACAAGAATTTTTACATACCAATTTTACTGACGTGATAAAAGAACGTTACAAATACTATAATTGCGTAAGGAAAGCAGAATTAAACTCTAATACAAGAACACACGCCAGATGCTTTGTTGACTGAACCTGTAATGACGCATTATTTAGGACACTGAAATAAAAAGAAACGGAGTTAGTTACCTCATTTATATTGATGAAAATCACTCTAATCCTTACAATATATCTCTACACCGATTCTCTACTGCCACATCTCAACAAGACTCTTCAGTATCACATCTCAGCAACCACTGCCTACTAGCACATTTCAACAAACACTCTCTGCTACGAGTTCTTAACAAGTACTGACTGCTACGAGTTCTTAACAGGCACTGACTACTACGAGCTCTCGACAAGCACTGCCTTCTACGAGTTCTCTCCAAGCACTGTGGAGGCGGCTTAATAATACTCCTTGGCGCAAACTCTGGCGCAGTGGCTCATGGTAGCCACCTTTCAACGTTCTGTGAAGAGTTATGGACGCCCAGATATTTAGCACCTAGTGCTAGTTTCATTGTCGTTCTCTTTCCGTAGATCCACACGACAGGAGCATGTGAACATTCCACCAGCTTCGTCGATTTCTATATACTCATTCACAGGCTCTGCGTAATAATAATCTCCTCTTCGTCGAAGTCACTGATCTTAACAGATTTACCCATTTGCAGCTAGGGTGATCCCCATCCGTGTCGGCGCCGCTAACATACCTTTCTTAGCGCGTGACTTACCCGCGACCATCACCAGGCGGCATCAAACGTCTTGGTGGGAAGTGGTCATAATGTTTTGACTTATCGTTGTAGAACACATGTCGTATCATCTAGTCCGTTCGCATTTTTGTTGTTTTCCGAATATTTCTTTCCTCACAGAATCTGTGGAGAACGTTCTCATTTCTAACCATAACACCGAGCGAGGTGGCGCAGTGGTTAGACACTGGACTCGCATTCGGGAGGACGACGGTTCAATCCCGCGTCCGACCATCCTGATTTAGGTTTTCCGTGATTTCCCTAAATCACTCCAGGCAAATGCCGGGATGGTTCCTCTGAAAGGGCACGGCCGACTTCCTTCCCCATCCTTCCCTAATTCGATGAGACCGATGACCACGCTGTCTGGTCTCTTTCCCCAAACAACCAACCAACCATCTAACCATAACAGTCCACAAAATTTTCAACGTATTTCTATGCCACAACGTCTGAAACGCATCGATTATATTCTCTTTCGGCTGCCAACAGTCAATGATTCACTTCCATAGAATGCTGTACGCTAGACGTACATTATCAGAAATTTTTTTCTCCAATTAAGATTGATGTTTAGCTCTAGCAGACCTCTTTTGGCTATGAATGCTACTACGCTTCTTCTTGCTTTTTTTGCCACTCATACGTTATTTTACTTCGAAGACAGCTGAAACCTTTCACTTCTTGGTCTCCACATTTAATGTTATTAAACTTATCACTAATCTTATTTCTAATCATAACTTGTAGGCCTTCACGACCGGCGTCTTCATTAATAAAAACTTCTGGGCTAAGAGGCCGTGGTCGAACCCGTATAAATTCTTCCTCCTGATGTTTCGTTGCCAACTGCGGGCAACGTCTTCCGAGATGAGTCAACTACTGGCTGCTGGACCGTGGAAGATCAGTTTATATAGAGCGCATAGAGGGCGCCACCACTCGTCACGTGCTGTCGAAAGTGAAACAATCGCTGACTAGTCATTACCCTCGATCAAAGTTAGTCGAGTGTCGCATCGTTGGTATAAAGTCGACGGGAGTATCTTATCTAACTTTAAGGCTTGTTCTTTTCTGTTAAAATTATTATGGTGTTTATAAATGTCTATGGCTTCTCAGTACATACGTGCATAATAAGGCAATATCTTATTTAGCACTCCTGTCTCGCTAAATTTTATTTCTTCAAAAACATGTTTCACTACAGCCGATTTATGGGTGTGTTTCAGATGACATGTCCATTTGTGTTCACTAAGACAGGTATTAACAGTTCTTTTCGTTGTTCAAATACAAACCTTACCGCAATCGCAGGGAATTGTATACACCCCAGGGGTTGTAAAGGGGTGTCGTGCGTCATTCGCCGATCTTAAACATTCTCTGTCGTCTGGGTGGGTCTAAAGATTGTTTCAACTCGAAACTTGGTCAGAACTTTTCCAATACGGTCCGTAATATTGTGGATAAATAGAAGAAAAACTTTCCCAACCGACGGTTGTTGTTGTTATTGTTGCATGTTTTCGGATACTTTTCTTCTGTCTGTCTCTTTATCAGCGTATCCATTTTTCTTAAAAGCTGTTTGCAAATGATGTACTTTCTCTTGCAAATACACTGGTTCAATGATTATATTAGCTCTGTACACCAATGTTTCAATAACACCTCTCCTCTGCCTGGGGTGATGATACGAATCCTTATGGAGGTAACGTTCTTTATGTGTATCTTTCCGATACACCTTATGACCTAAAGTCTCATCTGCCCGTTTTATTACTGAAACATCCAAAAAATTAAGCTGTCCATTACTGTCTGTCTCCATAGTAAACTTTGGGTTAATACTTTTTAAATACACCATGAAACCATTTAGTTCCTCTTCACCTTGATTCCGTATCACAAAAGTGTCATCCACATATCGATACCTCTTCAGAGGCCTTCTATTGGCTGACTGTAGGGCCTCCTGTTCAAAAAATTCCACAAAAAAAATAGCAGCAGCTGGACTTCGCGGGATTCCCATTGCCACTCCTTCAGTTTCTTCATAGAACTCATTATTATACTGAAAATAAGTTGTGGATATTCGTTAATCGGAACCATGATGAACAGGGATACCACAACGAAACTGACAAGGATATCACGTGGGCTAACAGTAATGACACTTTTGTAATCTGGCGCTCGACTTTTTACCAACGATTTGACTATCGATTACCTTTGATCGCCTTAGTCAGAGATAGTTTTACTGTCAACAGCATGTAACGAGTGGTGGCGCCCTCTATGCGCTCTATATAAACTGATCTTCCACGGCTCAGCAGCCAGTCGTTGACTGACCTCGGAAGATGTTGCCCGCATTTGGAAACGAAACGTCAGAAGAAATTCTACTGTTCGTCCCCAGCCTATTTGCCCGAAAATTTTAATTAATGACTCTTATTTATGCTATTCCTTATTTACGTCATTCTTCGGCTTACCGTCAAGCCATTTTCTATGGTTAATAGACTGCTCATTCCATTCAGTATGTTCTGTAGTTCTTACTATCACTGGTGATAGCAATGTTCAGTATGTTCCGTAACTGTTACTCACTATTACTCTTGATAGCAATGTCATCAGCGAATCTTATTGATATTCTTTCATCCTGAATTCTAATCTTACTTTTGAACCTGTCATTTATTTGCTTCATTGTTTCTTTGATGTACCCCACAGGTTAACCGAGAGCGCTAATGCGCTGCTTCCTGGACTCGGGTAGGCGCGGCGGAACGGGATCGAATCCGCCTGGCGAGGACCGGTGTGCCAGCCAGCCTGGATGTGGTTTTTAGGCGGTTTTCCACATCCCACTAGGTGAATACTGGGCTGGTCCCCACGTCCCACCTCAGTTACACGACTCGCCGACATCTGAACACGTTTGCACTATTCCATGGATTACACTAGACGCAGACAGCTGGGGTACACTAATTCTGTCGCAGGGGTATGGGGTGATAACAGAAAGGGCATCTGGCCACCCTCTGACACTAACAATGCCAAATAAATAGTAACAAGGCCGACCCTGCGTTGAAGTGGGACAAAGGCGCCAGGAAATGATGATGTTTCTTTGATGAACAAACTGAGAAGTACTGGAAAAAGATTACATCCCCGCTTTACACCCACTTTAATCCGAGCACTTCGGTCTGAGGTCTTTCATTCTTATTTTTCCCTTTTGGTTTTTGTAACTTTTGTAAATTACTCCAAAATCTGAACACTCGCGGGTAGTGCGAAACGTTCCAGCAAACGAGAGGTCCCAGCGCTTGTGAAGTAAGATGCCTAATCTGATGGATATCGGTATCTTCTCACAGTGATCAAAAAATTACGTTGGTTTACAAATAATGCTTAAAAAGCAGCTATTACCCGACATAAACCCAAGAAAAGTATGGGGGCAGTTTTGAAGAACATGTATTTCAAATAAGAAAGATTATTTTATAGTTATTGTTCGTCATTCTAAAAGCAGTAGACCATAAGTTGATTCTTGCTTCAATTATCTATCTGTGAAATTAATCTCCATTTCGTCTGCCAACAATTCCTTCGACGTAATTTAGTTTAGATACGTAATTCGGGACCCGATAACATCTTGATCCAAAACGAAACTTCCGCTACAAGTAAAAGTGCGTTTAAGCTGCTAAATCCTCTCTTCTTCTGAAGTTCCTTTGGTAGGAGATCTCTCTACGCAAAGGCTGTATTTACCGTAATCAGAATAATCGGTTTCCACCCGACATTCCGCAAGTGTAATGTCATTTGCTCAATAATATTTATATTCAAACGACACAATATCCCGCTCCCTATTAGCAAATTGGATTACCTGACGTTTTTGAGTTCAAAAGGAAGTAAAGAAAGCGCAAACTGTCAATAAAAACGGCATCACAGTAAAAAACGATGCAATCGGGTTTGGCGTTTCCTTTGAAACGGATTAATCGAAGGAATATTGCTATTGACATTGAGAGATAAGATATTGAGAGCCTTCTGTAAACAAGAGCCGAGACGCAGAAACTCCTTTTGAAAAAGTGCTTTGAAATTCCGGCGAAATTAAAATAAAGATGCGTTCCGAGCTTAATTAAAGTCACTAATGCCGCTCCGGAATATTGACATAGCGATTGTCAAGAACTGTTGCTATCTCTACTGAAACTGACGCTTGCAATCTGAATGCTCTTTGGGGCCAAAGGAAAGGATGAAATATGTAGCTCTCACAGATTTCATTAGAAACACCTTTCCTTTTTAATACACGCTCGTTTTGTTTGTATTGTCAGAAGTCTCCAATAAGCCTCCGCTGAAGGGTGGATTGTTTACTTTCTTAGATATTGCCTGTCATGAGAGTCACACAAAGAGGATAAATAAAGAAAAGAGACATCCCTAAAAGTGGAAATCCCGCTCCTGCAAATGAATAATAACAGGACAACAGTTTTACAAGTTTTATTTCTCACTCGCTGATTACACGTAAGTGTAGAGGATAAATAATAGTCGGTATCATCTAGGAGTGCAGCTTGTCAGCGAAGGACTTTTTACCACGTTTTATTATGTCGCTTTCTTGTCTGTTTGTTCTATTTTTAATCTAACTTGTCCATGAACTAGAGACTTAAAGCTCGCAATGTAGCTCAGAATTGGATCAGAATGCAATAATAACTCGCTTTCTTGTCTGGTGTGTGGCGGAGGGTACTTCGTGTATCACTGCCATTTCCCCCCTTTCCCTGTTCCAGTCGCGAATAGTTCGCCTCCGTGTTAGGTCGAATGTCTCTAATTTCTTCCGTTATTGTCTTCTCGCAAGATATAAGTAGGGGGAAGCATTATGTTGGTCACTCAGGTGAAGTGAAACAGAAATAAACTTGAGATTACAAGGGAGATATGTGGAATATCTTATCAAAATGTTTGAAATCGCCTGAAAAATTTCACACAAGCGGGGCTAAAAATCAGAAAATTGTTACTAAAATAAAACTGACCTTTCTATGTATCTCGTTTTCAAATCGAATTAAAAAGAATAAAATAGTATCTTCTACCACTATACGGATTCCAGCCCTATACAATAGCCTGAAAAGTTTTGATTGTAAATTTTTAATGGCTGTGAAAATACTTGAAAGATCTAAAACGAAAATCGTGGGACGAGTGCAAACAGATGATAGTAATGAGGTGAACTATACACGCACCAATTTCGTACTGCATGTGTTCCACATACTTCGTTTTAAATTTTGCAAGTAGTTTCATACCTATTAAAAATTGACATTTACAAATTTACTAATCTGTGTGGGATTAGGAATCTGTATGGAGCTAGTGGAAATTATTTTATACTTTCTAGTCCAGTTTAAAGACATAATATATTTAAATATTAATTTTTATTTAAATAATTATTTCTTTTTTTCTAAAAAAATAATCATTTATTGTCTCCAGCCTCGTTTACTTCAATCCATGTTTTAAGTTTCTCTTTAGTTTTTATTGAACCATGCCACCAAATACTTTGTACCAATTTACATAAGAATGTGGCAAAAGAACTTGTACAATAATTTAATACACATGCTCTTAACTTGCAGCTAAAAAAAGGATGAGACACCGACTATAGATGGATGAGATCAGGAAAACGAGAGCTCAATAAAGTTTGACAACCAAAACCAGGAGATTAAAATGCTAATATGACCACTGATAATAACTCAGATTTAAGAAAAAAAAAATACGTCCATGTCCCGTATAAAATAATAATGCCCTTTATGTGTTTGGATATCTCGCTGAAACTCTGGGGCAAGCTTATCTGATGGGGAGGGGATTCACTGTTTGGGACGTGCCGTTTTTTCTTGCCGTGCCTCAGAATAACGGATTTCGAATTTCTGCGCTCGAATTTTTTTATTTTTTTTCTTACAGCAATTGACACGAGCTTGTAACTTCTGTCAAATTCTGAGTAATCCATCGAGAATAGATCACTTTCTCATCTAAATGCTCATACAAGAACCGAAGTGCACTCTTGGAAATACCTAAGGATGACGCTAACTCAAAGTAACACAAATGCGGATCTTCTTCAGTCATGCTGTACACCCTATTGGAATGTTTTGGAACAGCAGTCCATTTCGATCGACCTTGTGAGGTCGCTGTTATCGAGTCTCATTCGACACGAGGACAAATACAACGTCCGTGTGGTGCAACAACGCTTCGTTAAGGATCTATGGATTCTACGGTGAGTTTTCTGCTGCTCGTCTTCGATCGTGCGCTAGCGCGGAAGTCGTTAAAATGAAGTCATCGGATGTGATCGGTCGTGAACAATCGGTCGGAGGAAGTACACTAAAGGTAGCAAAGTAATATACTGAATTTTAGGGTCAAGTGTTGGAAGAGTATTGAAGCAGTAATTCGCAAGCAGGGAATGTCGTACAAGAATGAAGCGTTCGAGAAAGTTAATCTCACGGCATGAATTTGTTACGCTAGTGACATCTCAGTTCACTGTGCTCAATGAACTACGCCGAACTAATTATCAAATAATTCTACGGATGAAACATTCCGTTATCGATAAGGGACGCTAATTATCAGCGAAGTGAGCAAGCGATGGGAATCTCGCAAACTTCACGAAACACATTGCTTGCAAAAACAAGACTTCAACGAAATTCTGCTAACCAGTGACAAAAAGTTTTTTTTAATTTTTTTTTTTTTAAGGTGGTTACGAAAAGTTCTATGCCGACGACCTCCAGCTCTGCCTAAGCGTCAGACCTGAAGACGTAAACACTGCAATCGCTCAGATGAATGATGATCTGTCTTCGGTAGTGACATGGGCGAAAAGCCTGGGGCTTAAACTAAATGCAAAAAAGACGCAAGTAATCTTAATAGCCCATCAGAAATTAATAAGTTCAGATTTCCGCGAACGGCTACCTCCTATTCTGCTCGACGGTACTCCAATACCATATCAGAAAACAGTGAAGAACTTGGGTGTAACTTTGGATGAGCATCTCAACTGGGCGGAGAATACAGTCGCAGTGTGCTGAAAGACGTCTGCTTGTCTCTATGCTCTCAAAAAGTTTCGGAACATATTTCCACAGAACTTGAAACGCCAGCTCGTGCAAGCACTCGTTCTACCGAACCTCCACTATTGTGATGTGATTCAACAAGGCACGAGTAGTGGAAACAAAAGACGACTAGAGCTAACCATGAATGCCTGTGTGCGTTACACCTGCAACATTCGCCGATATGATCATGTTAGTGCTTCATACTCCGAGCTAAAGTGGCTGCGGCCGGACAAATTGCGTGACTACCACACTCTATGTCTACTTCACCGACTCCCCGTCGCGCAAGCACCCCAGTACCTTGCTTCAGAGATTAAAAACCTGTCATGCTATCATAATCGAAACACGAGGTCACTCTTATTTGGTATCCTAACTGTGCCCACTCACAAAACAAAAACTTTTGCAAACTCCTTCTCAGTTGCCGCTGTCCGCCTCTGGAACAAACTGCCCCTTACCTTGCGCAAACTTCAATCTCCTGCTGCTTTTAAGAAGAAGTTGAAGCATTTCCTACTATCATCCTCATAAAGTTCTCCACAAAATTAATGTACCAGGCCAATCCTCTCATCTGTCAAATAGCAAAGCTAGCGTCTCCTATCTTGCTCCCGAGATGCCTTCCCCTTCATATATCTCTATTAGCCAGGCAATCTTCTTTTCCTTTATATTTCCTTAATTATGTTTCATCATGTCTCTCTATTCTTCTCCTCCCTTCACCATGAGTCTCCCTCATACTCCCTGCTGCCAGCACTCCTATCTAAAATCTGTCTCTTCAATAATGTCTTATTATAACAGTACTTATGATCTACGAATATAAACTCCATATGTATGTATTTTGTAGGTGTACCTTTCTAATTGTTTATTTCACTTTTTGTACTAGATGTAGTTTAACATGCCTACTAAAACGTATGAATGTAAAATAAGTAGAATGCCTGGTTAGATGTAAGAGAGGGCCTGATGGCCCTAATCTTGCCAGGTTAAATAAATAAATAAATAAAAAAGTTAAACGAATTGATTCGATAAATTTATCTTGAGTTAGGTCCTTACAACAACGCAAAAAAAATCGTATAAAGAAACCTTCACGTGAAATTTCTATTTTTCCATAATAATATCTCTTTCGGCCGGTATCTGAGCTGTCGTTGTTTCGACAACGACAGTTGATAAATTTTAAAACTATAATACCGTCGCCAGCTTGTATGGTCGGTTTTCTTTCTTGTAAGCTAACTAGTAAGGCGACCACCGATCGAATCTAGCGGTTACTATATCCACACAGTGTAGGGCTACCACATAAGAGGGTCAGTCTACTGTACTTTTCGTAGTGTGTGGAATTCATCCCGAAGTCCGATTCTGGTCGGTCCCCTCCTTGGACTCCTATCCACAAACAGGAAACGGCGTTGCTAATGAAGTGTTCGTAGAACAAGAAACTTTCTATGATATTTTGGCGACGTGTCAGGTCATATAACTTCATGCTGACTGGAGCTCAAGCTCGCGCAAATCGAGAAACACAGAGGTTAGACGGTCTGAGATGGCGGAAGGACGGAGAACATGGCATATAGGACAAATTGAAGATCTTGATAGGATAGAAATTGATGTACAACAAAAAGTATCAGTGCAAGTCACGAAACTGAACAAAGTGACAATACAGAGGGAATTGTGGCAGTTTCGCGATTGGTATCGCAGTCTGGGACCGCACAAAAACGAACGGATGTCGAATTGAGTGGGTCAGAAGTAGAATCAGAGAACGAGCAACTTCGGTACGTTGAACCAAATGTTGTAATTCTGAATCAAATGGGACAGTTTCCTACGGAAAGAATACGTGTAAGTGCATCAGCACTATGCACAGAAGTCGATGAGACGTCGCGTGAAAGACGCGAACGGCAAATTTTACATCAAAGGGTTACATAACGATGGCGAAGAGTCTGATAGTGTGTTCGCAATGTTAAAGCAACTCACTATTGTGAAAAGAGAAATGGACGGTTAGCAGGCCTAAAAACCGAAACGGCGAATTTAAAAACAGAAACAAATGCTGCTTTAAATGGTCTCAAATTTGAAACCTTGAAACCAATGCTGGTTTCGAAAAAGCCCTCAAAGATCAGCAAAAGTTGCGAATAGAAGTTAATGAACAATTTACTGAAATCCGGAAAGAGGGGAGAGACTCGCGCAAACTAATTCAATCGCTAATGGCTGACAAGAAAAAGGTGCGTACTGACATTGACTAGGTGCAGGATGTAGTGTCTAATAGCAACTAAAGAGTTGATAATTTTGCACGTAAGGCGCAACAAATCGTAGAAGAACACAATGTCAGAAAAAGTGCCACGCGAAACGCGTTAAAAGATTCCATACACGCATTGTAAACACCGTCACGAAAAATCAGCAGCAGTATGAACAGCTTCGTACAGAACTGAAGCAGAGTACCGAGAACTGTACAGAAGGCAGTAGTGAGGCGACGGAATCGGTAATATCATCCGACATAGTGGTGGAAAAAAAATCAGAGGTAACGAAGTCCGTTATGCAGTCTTCCGTATCAGTAGCGAAAACAAAAAGAGGTCAGGAGATTTCACTTGTAGGTTCACAAGATGTTGCGTCAGTATTTTCTTATTCGAAACAGAAGCAAATGGGAGGAGTACAGTTGAGACAGATGAGCGAAGCAGGTAATGTGCATTCACAGCAGACAATGGTGCGAGAAGCGGTAACCGTGCTCACTCCAACAGAGCAGCAGCCGACCCTCCGAACGTACGCGAATGACGTGATAACACACCAATTTTCGGCGACGCATGTACCAAATTATCAATTTACGAGCAATAGTACCACAGCTCATTTACCGCAGGTTAATATGAATCAAATACAAAGACAAAAGACTGATTCAGTAACGGGAAATTTAAACGTATCTTTCAGTCAGGCACACGAGGAACGGTACGATTTATTGTACACCATTGCATAGATGCGATGCTAGATGGGGCTCAAAAATGTCATCTCAGGATCCAAATGTGGTAGAACAAATAAAGGAAAACATGAAGCAGTTGAAGGGAACGGAAAATGTTGCGAAAACACAAACGTCATATACGAGGTGCATTCAAGTTCTAAGGCCTCCGATTTTGTTTCTCCGAACTGGAAAGAGATGGAAACATGCGCATTGTTTTAAAATGAGGCCGCATTCATTGTCAATACGTCCCAGAGATGGCAGCACCGTACGGCAGATGGAATTTTACCGCCAGCGGTGAGAATGAGAACGGTTTTAAATACTTAAAATGGCGACGTTTTTCTTACTTGAACTGCGTGCAATCATTCGTTTTCTGAATTTGCGTGGTGTGAAACCAATTGAAATTCATCGACAGTTGAAGGAGACATGTGGTGATGGAGTTATGGATGTGTCGAAAGTGCGTTCGTGGGTGCGAGAGTTTAATGAAGGCAGAACATCGTGTGACAACATACCAAAACAACCTCGGGCTCGCACAAGCCGGTCTGACGACATGATCGAGAAAGTGGAGGGAATTGTTTTGGGGGATTGCCGAATGACTGTTGAACAGATCGCCTCCAGAGTTGGCATTTCTGTGGGTTCTGTGCACACAATCCTGCATGACGACCTGAAAATGCGAAAAGTATCATCCAGGTGGGTGCCACGAATGCTGACGGACGACCACATGGCTGCCCATGTGGCATGTTGCCAAGCAATGTTGACGCGCAACGACAGAATGAGTGGGACTTTCTTTTCGTCGGTTGTGACAGAGGATGAGACATGGATGCCATTTTTCAATCCAGAAACAAAGCGCCAGTCAGCTCAATGGAAGCACACACATTCACCACCACCAAAAAAATTTCGGGTAATCGCCAGTGCTGAAAAAATGATGGTGTCCATGTTCTGGGTAAGCGAGGGCGTAATCCTTACCCATTGCATTCCAAAGGGCACTACGGTAACAGGTGCATCCTACGAAAATGTTTTGAAGAACAGATTCCTTCCTGCACTGCAACAAAAACGTCCGGGAAGGGCTGCGCGTGTGCTGTTTCACCAAGACAACGCACCCGCTCATCGAGCTAACGTTACGCAACAGTTTCTTCGTGATAATAACTTTGAAGTGATTCCTCATGCTCCCTACTCACCTGACCTGGCTCCTAGTGACTTTTGGCTTTTTCCAACAATGAAAGACACTCTCTGTGGCCGCACATTCACCAGCCGTGCTGCTATTGCCTCACCGATTTTCCAGTGGTCAAAACAGACTCCTAAAGAAGCCTTCGCCGCTGCCATGGAATCATTGTGTCAGCGTTGTGAAAAATGTGTACGTCTGCAGGGCGATTACGTCGAGAAGTAACGCCAGTTTCATCGATTTTGGGTGAGTAGTTAATTATAAAAAAAATCGGAGGCCTTAGAACTTGAATGCACCTCGTAGTGCATTAGAAAAGTTTGACAATGATCCCTTTTTGACAGAAAATTCCAACATTACAAAGAAAGCGGGAACGGTTTACACCCCCGCGCGTTTATACATCAATTCCAGATCGGTTTACCAGAGCATTGTCCACTTAGCCATAAACCTGACTTCATTTGTAATCATACGGAAGGCGCAATAGCAGAAACAATGCAGAGAGTCGCTGCAAACTGTCAGTCGTATGAACAATTTAAATCCCCATTCTTGAAGTGATACTGGCTCGTGAAAACCCAAAATAGGATAAAATATGAATTGTTACAGAAGGAGTCATTCGAAAATTCATGAGAAAAAAAGCCAGTTAGATTTTTTTAAGAAATGTCCAGAAAGAATCAGTCTTTAGACAATCCGTACAGTGATGGGAAACTGATACGTGTGTGCGCAATGAAGTTACCCTTGCGTTATCAGCAGTCGTTGGTTGGCGGAGCAGGAGATAATATATAGGCGTTTAATGGGATGTTAAGAGAACATGAATCCATCTTCAGTGAAGATGACGCGAAGAAACAATGTGCAGTGAGAGAAACCAATGGTAGGGGGAATAGTAGCAACCGATTGGCCTTTAATAATGCGTACAATGGCAATAATAACGTTGGGAAAGGTGATTGTTTTGCGTTCAAATGGTTCAAATGGTTCTGAGCACTATGCGACTTAACTTCTGAGGTCATCAGTCGCCTAGAACTTAGAACTAATTAAACCTAAATAACCTAAGGACAACACACACATCCATGCCCGAGGCAGGATTCGAACTTGTGACCATAGCGGTCGCTCGGCTCCAGACTGTAGCGCCTAGAACCGCACGGCCACTCCGGCCGGCGATTGTTTTGGGAAGAATAGTAATCGCTCATGAGATAATAATAGCTATGGTTCTGGAAACTCACAGAGGTCAAACAATAACTATGGCTTTAGTGAGCCGCGGAGTTACAATAATGGCTTTGGTCCCAGAAACTATGGTGGTAACTATAATTCGCTATATGATCACCGTACAAACGAAGCAGGAAGGTTTAGAGGCTTTTCACCACAAAACCCAAGTTATTCGGGTGGAACTTGGTTTTTCTGCCAAAACCCGATGCCATTAAAATTTTTCAATACGAATTCAAGGTTAAAGATCACAAGCCATTTAGAGTACCGCCTTACACTATTCCACTGTGTTACCGAACACAAGTATATGTAGAATTACACAAGATGCTGGATTATGACATTACTGAAACTTCAACCTCAACATACAACAATCCCTTGCAAATTGTAGATAAGAAGGATGGAAGTATTAGATTGGTCATTGATGCAAGACAGATAAATTCCATTCTCATTCATGAGAACGATCGCCCAGAAAAATTGGAAGAGCTTTTACAAAAGTTCTTTGGGGTTAAGATTTTCCCTTCCCTTGATTTGAGGGATAGTTTTTGGCAAATAGAATTAACACCTGAACGTAGAAAGTATACGGCTTTTATCTCGTTATCAGTTCAAAAGGCTCCCTTTCGGACTAAACATATCCTCTGTTGCCTTTATAAGAGGTTCAGGAACGGTATTGGATAAAGAGCTCCAACAGCGTCTCACCTGTTATGTCGATGACGTATTAGTTGTTGAACCATCATGGAAACTTCATAATAAGGTGCTTGATAAATTGCTAAGGACATTAAAAGAATATGGAGTAACGGTAAACATAATGAAATCCAGTTTTGGCAATAAAAAGGTTGAGTTTTTAGGCCATATTATCAATGAACAGGAAACTGAACCTAACCCTAGCAAACTGCAAGCAATACAGAACATTGGCACTCCATACAATAGAAAGACGTTGCGTGGCTTCCTGGGATTCATTAACATTTACAAAAGATTCATTTGGATAGAATCTGTTGCTACCCCACGTTTATGGGAGTTAACTAGTAAAAAGATGCCATGGGTGTGGGATGCCCAAGCAGAACAGGAGTTCCAACAACTACGAAAGTCACTGGTAAAGGCACCAAGTTTAGCGCATCCCGATTTGACGAAGGAATTCTGTATGGCAACCGACAGTGCTAAAACAGGCTTGGGTGTATTACTCTTTCAACAATATGAAGAAGACGGACAGGAGGAAAGGAAGACGATAACTTTCGATAGTCGAGTACTTACTAAATGTGAATAAAGTTATTCGATCACAGAGTTAGAAGTCTTGGCAGGAGTACGGGGGTTTCGTAGATTCAGATACTTTTGTTTGGTCGAAAAACCAATGTGTTTACTGACCATAAGGCACTAGAATTTAGTGCAAAATTATTGCCAGGAAGATTAGTTCGGTGGATGTTAACGCTGCAGGAATATGATTTTCGAATCACGTACTTGCCTGGACCATAAAATATTATAGCTGATATCCTTTCCCGATTTCCGTAAAGAGTTAAGCAGAGTGAGTAATACAGAAGAAAAGCAAGTAGCCATGTACTACTTGAAAAATGCGCCGTTTGAAAATTACGTTACGAATACCTTAAAACAGTTTGGCAGGGAACAAGATAAAGAACCAGATCTTGCCAGGGTTAAAGTAATTCGAAAAACCGTGAATCAAGGCACATTAGACAATTCTGTCTCATGAAGGACAATGTCTTATTGTATAGATGATATCCAGATACAAGTTTATGGGTGCCATGTATACCACAGAAACTGATAAACAAGAAAATTTGGTAACTCATTTGAGTAACAGTCATTTTGGTCCAAAGAAATGTTTTTTAAAATTAAAGATGTCTTGTGACTTCCCAAATATGGAGCGAAGAATCAGATAGGTTCTGGATAAGTGTAAGAAATGCCAGAAAACTAAACATATAACCTTTCAAACGAGACCACCAATGTTCCCTATCATTCCGAAGAAATTGAGACACATAGCAGCAACAAATCTCATGGGTCCATTACCTCATACACAGAGAGGTCATGTATTCATTTTCGTTGTCCTAGAATTAACGTCGATATATGTGACTTTTACTCCCTTGAAGAAAGCAGCGGGGAGCAGTATAAGCAAAGCGCTGACACAAGATTTCCTTCCACACTTTGGTCGGGTTAATAAAATGCTGTCAGGCAATGGACCACAATATCATTCAGCACAATGGCAACACTCTGCGCCGACATAATATCAAACCTATTTATATTTCCAAATATATGCCAAGTGTCAACCCAACTGCACGGACGATGAAGTATTTGGGAACCCTCTGTCGTTTGTATTGTAGCAAGCAGCATAATACGTGGGACAGACATTTGTCGGACTTCCAGGATGTTGTAAACGAAATGCCACATAGCAGTGAGTTATTACCTCCAATCACTGTTCTGAAAAATAAGCCGGCACCAGATAAAATCCGAGAAATAATTAGATTCCCACCAGTACACAGGGTACAACATCAACATCTAGTAAAATTAGCACTGAGCAATTTGAAGACTGCAGCTTTAAATAGAAGGAACCGAGTAGACAAAACGGCAAACTCACGAGTATTTTCACCAGGACAAAAGGTACTTGTAAAAACCCACCAACTCTCTAGCAAGAAGAAACATCAAAGCCACAAGTTCTTTTCAGTATACAAAAACCCTATGGAAGTGAATAAAGTAGTCCACGATAATGCAGTCGAGTTGATAAATCCAAAAACAGAAAAATCATTGGGTTTGCACCATGTGACACATTTGAAATTGTATAAAGGGTAAAACAAAACAAAAAAATTAACTCCACAAGAAAATTCAGTTGTATTAAATACCCAGAAGTCAAAGAGTAGGAAAGCTAAGAAAATGCAGACAAATAAAAAATTTTAATTTGTATTTATCTCATTTCAATAAATAGGACTACTTTTGCAGTAGGTTCAAGGGATAATTGTGAAGGAAGAACAGTAAAGTAAGAAATAAAGTAACTCTTCTGCAAACGAAAAGTGTTCTGGGGAATGAGTAGAAAGCAAGGAGGATGACAGAAATCAGCATGTGTATAATTTGATGAAATACTAGTAGATCCTCCCTTAAAAATGTACTGTAAAGTAAAAAGAAAGTTGATTTTTGTGAACGAAAGGAAGTCAAGAAGTAGGACAGAAGTAATGAATTAGGTAAGAAGGAGATGTTCATTTCTGGTTTGTACTGTCGAGGATAGCGAAGATATAGTTGAGGAGATATTTTGGGGGAAAATGAGAAGCATGTATGATATATGGAAGGTACAATAAGTTGATATTAAAATGGAGCTATGAGGGAAATAAATAGAAATGATCGTTAGGAGGTAAGAATTAAGAGAGAAAATTGAATTGTTAATCAAAGTGAGAAACATGTTATATCGTGGAAGGAGGTAGACAGAGGGATGTAAGTTTACTCTAGAGAGGATTTCAGTAGGGGAAAGTACGATGGGGGAAGAAAGGAATATAAAAGTTTACTGTTTAGAAGAAGGAGAAAGGGATACTTACAACTAAGAGAAATAAGCTCTAGGTCAGTGCAATAGAACAGTAGAGAAAGTTTTTGGAAAAAAGGGGGAGATATATTGTATTCTGAAGTTCTGTTACAGCTAATGCCGAAAAGATGAGACTCCAGAGCAGAAGACGCTTTAGTCGGAGTCAAGGTGCGAAGTTTCATCATAATATGAGGTACCTGTTGTTAGAAAAAAAACAGGAAAAAGAACTTACTAACACACTAATCTTCATCGCTATCAATTTCACTCTTACTATCCATCGTGATGAAGATGAGGAAACCATGATCTTTACACTAATAAAATGTTTACATAGAATTGGGATAAAAGACGTAAATTAATAAAAAGGGTAACAAGAAAAATTTTTGTATATTTTAAATAAGGAGTTCTGTAAAGTTTCTTAAGGATTTAGTGTTTGTAAAGCTTGTAACGTATTTTAAGGGAGTAAGAATTATGATAAGGTAGGTAAATTAGAGAATGTGTGAGAGTATAAGAAAAGTAAGATAGACAAAAGTTTGGAAAATATTGTTTTATACATGGCGTCAGCAAGCATGGTGCAGCATTATTGCGGCCAGAACTACAGCAGAACTGTGTAGAGCAGTTAGTCTTGAGAGGAAGGGACACCGAGTGTGAGTGCCTGGTATGTTAGCTTACGACATGATGAAAGAATATGCCTCGGTGGAAGCAACAATCCAAGAGGATAACACCTCTGTGGAAAAGTTTGGAGATCTACAACGCATCCTGGATATAGTCAAAATGTACCATGTGAAAGCCACATGCAGTCGTTATAACAATGGTTTTGCGAAAGTGTTATGCACTTAGCACTTCTATCACAAACTGTTTAGAGCACTGTAAGGAGAGATGATGGATGTCCACCGAACCAGAATGAAGGCGGACATACTACATGAAGGATGAGCACGTACTTAAATTCACTGGAAAAAGAAGAGGCGCATTTCTGTAACTCGGGGTTTAGAATGGCTGAAACTGTTATCATACCATACGGAATTCAACAACTGCGAAAGATTCCCTGAACATTCATGGGAGCAAGCAAGAAAACAAAGGGAGGCTGTCCAATCTATCTTGATGAACAACCTGATACAATAAAGTATACACAACAATTTGAAAAAAAAAAACACCGAAGGTTAAACAGGTCTTCAATACCAATTCCTGGTTCAGAAAAGAACGAAGACACAAGTGTGAAGACAGCAAGAGGCAACAAGAATTGAACATTCAAAGCAGAGCCGGATGCTGTGGCCGAACGGCGAGCTGTTCTAGGCGTTTCAGTCCAGAACCACGCTGCTGGTATGGTCGCAGGTTCGAACCCTGCCTTTGGCATGGATGTGTGCGATGTCCTTAGGTTAATTAGGTTTAAGTAGTTCTAGGGACTGATGACCTCAGATTTTAAATCCCATAGTTCTTAGAGCCATTTGAATCATTCAACACACAAGATTTGGAAGAAAGAAGAGCCTGGATGAGATCAAGAAACCTTTCCCAATCCCGTCCCATACAAGACCATTATTGCATTTACCTACCAACAAAGAATCCAATTTTCACTATTGTAGCAGTCCAAATATCTGATATTCCTTATGACAAATTGCAACACTTTCGGATGTCACACTGAGAGCTGGGAGATGACTACTCGTATGGAAAACAGGAGATGAATTGACCAACAATGAATCGGCGTAAAGATTCGAGGAATAACGAAGATAAGTTTTTATGCTACCAAGAATAGATCTCTAATACAATTTTGGGAACATGCGGAATGGAACAAAGGCAACCAAGCATTCATGACATGCTCATACCTTCAGCAACCTTTCTCACTGCTGACCATCTTTCGATGCTCAGCGGAGACACGTTGAGGCACATGGCCGACCATCATTCCATGTTCAGTGGAGACATGTCGAGGTGCATGAAAAGCAGACTGATGACTACAATGAACCACATTGAAGATATAGGAGAAAGGACTGTCTGTGAAAGACTAGTACCTGATTAAATTTAAAAGAAAGAAAAAATTTACTAACACACAAAGTTTATTGTTGTTTAAAACATATAATTTTTGAAGAATGTGTGTTAGAAACAGATCTTCATTAACAATGCTTTTAAATTTTGATCTTGACATATCAATAATATTTCCTTGTATTTCATATTTCTCAACATGTCTCAGTTAAGAAAACCAAGTGTTAACATATTCTTGGGAGGTTAAGATTCTAGTATGTAATATGTTTGTTAAAATATAGGGTATATATATAAAATGGGTTTAGTAATTCCAGGATTTTAATTTAAAATTTGCATAGAAATGAGTAGGATCAGTAATTTAATATGTTTGTTAAAGTCAGTAATAATTTAAAATTTTTGTGAAGTTATAATGCATAAGTTTAAGATTTTGGGAGAATACAAATATGTTGTGAAAAGGATTATGCTTGTAATGTTATGAGAAGGATATGATTAAGTTTAACATAAATCAAGAAATTATTGTAAGAAACGAAAATTTCTTAAATTATAATTGACATGAAAAGAAAAAAAAAAACGAAAAGGATTGAGACTAGACAATAAGTATTGAAAAAGTGGAGGATAATGTTAAATGAAGGTTTTCTAAACTTCAGTACACCTCCATCATCATTTAAAGTAAGTCTTAAAGTCAAAAACAGATCATTCTTAAATTTAAAAATTTAGGAATGGTTCAAATTTATAGAGAAGCTCTGATTTGTTTGAACGTAAATTAAAATTAAAACACAGACAACCATAAAATAGAAAGGAAAGACTTCATAATATTTAAGTAATTGTATTAAATGAGAAAATTGGAAAGACCATGTTAAATTTTGGAAAATCCTTACTTCAGTGCTCAAATCAGTAATATACATGAAATCAAATGCACTTTAAGATAACGATAAGGAGATTAGAATGAACTACTGTTTGATTATGCCATATATTAAAATAGAAAGCTGGCCAATAAATATGTCAATTACTACAGTCAGTAGTTGAAAGCACTGACTTCAATCAATTTCTCAACCATTGACTAACCCTGTGCAAAACTGAACATTGAAGGAGGAGGATATGTAAGGTGGCAGATTAAATGAATGTAAAAAAAATGGCTCTGAGCACTATGGTGCTTAACATCTGAGGTTATCAGTCCCATAGATTTAGAACTATTTGTACCTAACTAACCTAAGGACATCACACACATCCATGCCCAAGGCAGGATCGAACCTGCGATCGTAGCAACAGCGTGGTTCCGGACTGAGCGCCTAGAACCGCTCGGCCTCAACGGTCGGTTAAATGAATGTCAATTTCGCACCTTACATGAGGGTTATTATACAACGTAACAGGAAGGTGAAAATGTCACCCGATTTACTTCAGCAAAAATGAGCAGATCTGCCTATTAAAATGTACAGTATGCAATGCCAAGGGATGAAACTCAATTGATAGTATGAACACACCGGACCTAAATCCTGTGTGTTAATGAGCAAGAGCTGAAACAAGCTGCTGGAGGAAATGTTTCGTTTGGGAGCAAATGCAAGGGGCGACGTCATGGGCCGAGTTCAACAGAAAGCTCTTAACAGGACCTGCGGTGCGGGACAACGAACAGGCCAGGTGACTCATCCAGGGGGGCAAGTAGCGGGCCTCGGAGTGGTAAGGAAAGAATCTTTAGAAAACTGTATTGGGGAATTTCCAGATGGGTACGATCAAACTGGTGATGCAGTCGATCATGTGAACTGCACGTGGTATGCTCATGATTTATGCATGTAACCTTTACAGGGCTGGAGCGGGCACAAAATGTATGATTGGCTGAAATTCACTAGGAAGGAGTAAAGTGCCGAAACCGATGCAGTTTGATGGTAGGCCCTTTGCGATTGGCAGAGATAGTTTCCACAAAATAAAAGGAACGCTCCTATTGGTCAGAAAAAGCGGTGACGGGGAGCACGAAACAGGGATAGTTTTGCTACGAGACACACAAGTCCAAAAATTTCTGCGACTCTCCTCTGAACCAGCGTCAAGTGCAGAACAGGGTGCCTCACGCAAAGGAGGAATTTTGAGTGAACACTGCGTTCATTTCGGCTGACATTGAGCTAGACATTAGCTGTAGCGTCGCTGAACTCCAACAGTGGAAAAACTAAACAGCCACATAGTTAATTGTTCTTGTGTGAACTGAGAGGGCATTGTAATATGCACGCTGCCCCATCCATGCACGTGCATATCACCATATTTCAAAACTAACGAGAAACATAGGAGATTTTCTGCTGATAAAATCAGTAAAGGTTTTTATTAGCTTGTATAGGGCTTTCAGAGGATGAGAGCAGCCAAGCAGCCGACAGCTCATCACAGCTAAAGTAAATACCGCGTGCAGAGGCGTAAACTTGTTGGTTCACCACCTTACATCCACTATGAACTCGAGCAACTTTGAGTAATCTTTTCCTCAGCTTGTCACAAAAACTAACCATCCTCCGTAGACTTGATCGTCATCCTAAGTAGTACCAAACTTAGAACCGGAATCGGATGATTAATCATAATATAGGCCAACTTCACGATATAGTAGTCAGGATAATTTTGTAAAGAATCTTCTAATAAAAATTTGATATTGTTGTGTTTAGAGTTATTTCGATTAATCAGGACGAAATTCGTTATCTTGATAACTGTCCCAACATTGTCATGTTACAACCTATGTAAATTCGTCTATTACTCTGACAATAATCTTAATTAAAAAAAATTGTGTACAGCTAAACATCGTTGTGCTCTGTCATAGAATAAGGGTCCACTCCTTTACCCAATCATTTATTTTATAGACGCTAACGTACTGAAAGCTGTTTTGCTGATGTCATACGAAAGAGAAAAGGAGTGGAGTGTCAGAAGTTTTAACAGGAAAAGTAAAACAAAAACAAATAGGTCCCTTCCCACAGTCCTTTGTGAATCGTGGCTCAGAATACAAACTCTGGCAGCTCTGTTTAACGTCCACAACTAAAAATCGGTCGATGCCGATAACGCTGAATTTATAGCTGAGGACGGCAGATCATGGCACGGGGCCCAGAATTTGCAGTCAGCCGGCTGTTCGGCTCGTAGCCAAGAGTGAATGCCAGTGAAGTTTAACACGAGTGTCTGGAAAACGTGACTCTAAACGCAGGAGATGCTAAATTATATACTTTCTTTTTCCTTCAAGTGTTCTCTAAAGAACTGACCTCTCGCAGATGAATTTTTCTTGACACATTTTACACAATATGTACTGTCGTGTGCTGTTTATTGTTACTCTCGAGTTCAAAAGTTACGAGAGTTGCCCAGAAAGTAATGCACCGCATTTTGTTTTTCAGCCGAAAACAATTCTGCGAATGCGAAACGTTACGTACGTATTATTTGAAGTTTCCTGAGTGGGCGCGCCAAGTTTCCGTCACTTCTGACGGCGTAGCTGCAGTTTCAAAATGGCGTCTGTAGGTGATGTACTTTACGGGCAACGTGCCGCCATTGAATCTCTCACTGCATAGAAAGAAACTGTGGCGAATACTCACAAACGCTTGTGCAAAGTCTATGGAGCATCGGCTGTTGACACACGTACAGTTAGCCGCTGGAGACGGAGGGTGAGGTTATCAGAAGGCGGTTCGGTGGAACTCCACGATTTGCAGCGGTCGGATAGACCATCCACGGCTGTCACACCTGACATGTTGCAGCAAGCTGATGTTGTCATTCGCGTGGACAGACGCATTACGAGTCGGCAGCTGGCGCTGCATCTGTCAATCAGCAAAGGAAGTGTGGCTTCGCCACCAGGGCAAGGATTGGTATCGGCAGGGCATACACGCCCTTGTTTCGCGATAGAGGAAGGCCATAGAACGGGATGGAGATTACTAGGAAAAATAGGGTATATAGATAAAACACCATTCTTTCGTGTGTGTAATTCTCATTATTTCAATAAAGGATTGTTGAAGGAAAAATATGCGGTGTATTTATTTCTGGGCAACCCTCGTATTTTTTGTGGTGATGCTTTTGTTAGTTCTGAAACTAATACGCTTAAACATCGTAACTGGAAATTACATGCGACAAATCCTCTCATTTGCAAGGTGAGAACAAGTACTTCAAATTCCGATTAAAGTGCCACCCATGTATTTTGATCTAGAATAGCCTTAGCAACCCTGCGTTTGAACATGAACATTAACTCTATAAAATACTTTCGATGTGTGTGATGCCAATTATGTGAAACTGAATCTGACTATCTGTAAATGAAATGAAGTACAAACAGTATCTATCAACATTGCACAGAGTATCTTGCTCATCAAACAATCACAACAGGCTGGATAACTTTAGCGTATTGAAACTGTGTCCTATTAGAACACGTATCTACTGAATTATAAAAGAATTTTACAACTGAATACGGTTCCTAATTTCATCTCTGAAAGTTCATTTAGGCCCGAGGTTGAAACTTACCTTGCAACGGATAACACAGCTCAACTCTGTCATGTGAAATGCTGAACTGCATGATCCTAAGTATATCACTGTGCAGCTGATTCCCTTAGTATTTATTTGACTCTGCTTCTATAAATAAAAATTTTCTTACCTTTCCTGAAATGGAGCTCACTTTTCACACAGTACTGCAAGGTGTGCCGGTGCAGTAATACTACGATTTTCAGTCTCTCTGTGCAGATATTCTTCAGTGAAATGTTTGTAAACGAATGAAAGGTTGTTTGGAAATTGTATTAAAATCCTTTTAATAACACAGACATGAGACTAGGATCTTCTTTTGCGTCATCATAAACGATGAAAATTGGTGCAGACAAACAATATTTATGTAAAATTTACTCCCAGTTTTTCTAATGGAATTCTTTTAACTGAAAGTGGGGGGTGACGAATAATAATGAAGATTCTGAATACATCACTGAGAGTTAATCCTGAATACGAAAATGTAGATTTAACATATATATAAAGCTTGGTGATTTGAAATTGCAGGAAATAGGAATTCAATACAAATTACCTTTTTCCACAGTTGTCATCTCTCTACGAAATCATCTATAAATCATCCTCAATCATATCAGAGGATATCTCAAATAAAATTCATTCTCTATACAGCATGTCTGCGTCAAAGCTCTACACTGAACGACGACTCAGGTCGTTTGTTCTCTAATAATAACAATGCAACCTCTGGTAGCTAAACAGTACGTACCACTCATGCGCTCGTAGTGGCAAACATTCCAAACAAACTGACATTTCTCATTATGTATACACATGTATCATAACCCACATCACACCAGAAAATGTTTTTAATGAATGTTCCTTGCTAGTAGCAAGGAATATACAACAAATTCTGGTACAAATAAGAAACAGAATTGGTATATGAACATACGGAAAAAATAGCCAAAAATAGATACAGCCGTGAATCCAACGATTACCAAGCACAAAGCAGAACGGAAAATATATAAAAAATAATTAATAAAGAAAAAACTCCGCCGCTCCCGGTTCCAAGCCCGGGCCTCATCTCGCAATTGATGAGGAGGGTGGAGGGGGGGAGTAACACGCTGTAAAAAAAAAAAAAAAAAAAAAAAAAAAAAAAAAAAAAAAAAAAACTAAAAGAACCTAAGCTATCACCAATAAGACTGAGGACTAAGCACAAAGGTACTAAACTTCACCGTATAGCATTTGCAGATGATTTTGCGATTCTTTGTGAAAACCTAACAAACGCAGAATACAGATCAATCTCTTAGCCAACAAACCGGATTCAAGAATTTATGAAAAAAAAAGAAAAAAAACTTGATGACAAACATAAGAAAATGCTCTAGAAATCCCAGTAACCGATACTGGATCCATAAAGAGGACTACTAAATTTAGTTATTTGGGAGAAATGACTCAAGAAAATGGCTTGGAAAAATGCGATGTAGATGAAAGAGTACGTAAAATGTAGAGAGCATATGGAATAGCCAGGAACATTTACAACAAAAGGTCTCTGTCTAAAAATTTGAAAATACAGCATTACAACACAACAGTGAAACCAGAATGTCTTTATGCAAATGACTGTTTAGTACTGAATTACAAATCACACAAACTTGAAGTCCTAGAAAGAAGAATCATTCGAAAAACATACAGTCCGCTAAGAAATACGGAGGTATGGAAATTAAGAAGTAATGAAGAAGTATATCACAGCATAGAAAACAGAATGAACGGCAATAAGTTTACCAAATTGATTTTTAAATATCTTTTGGACGAGAAGCCTGGATTCAAGAAATTAGGAAAAATTTGGAAAGAAACAACATAAGCGGAAAAAATACAACAGAAAGAGAGATTTTTAAGAAGAAAGTGTTCAAAATGGAAATATTCCAAAGTAGGAGCGTCAAGAAGACAGGGTCAAAATGGTTGGTTGGTTTGGAGATTAAAGGGACTAAACTGCGTGGTTATCAGTGACTTCAAAATGATCTGAGGAGAGAAAGAGGGCACATAGTGAGAAGACGAAAGAGTACCGGAGGAAGAAGAAAGAAGAACAAAGGAAGAAGCACGGGAATTGGCACCTGGTTCTTAGATGACCGAAACGGAAAAAGAAGAAAATAAGAATAATTAATAAACGAGAGTAGTGGTACTGTAAGTTGGAGAGAAAAACATTTCAAATGTCACTCAGATTACTGTATAATGTTTGTGATCAATATTGCAAGATGAACATCAAGTATGAATAGTCTGTGTAGTTTATGCATTGTCATACGTACAAGATAACAACGCAATAAATAAAATGACAATATGGTGTTATTTCTTGCACTGAGAGGTGAAAATGTTTAACTAATGGCAAATATCACACGCAGTACACTTCGTTTAGTAGTGGACACACTGTTAGATGCTTCATTTAGCCACAGTTGGGCAGGAAGCTAAATACTGATAGATGAAGGGCAGAAACAGTTAGCATACAACCGTGAATACCGCTTGAAACCCTCAAGGAATTAATAAAAAAAACTCGCCCCACGACTTTACAGGCAATCGCGACATTCGAACATTCCTTTCATCCTTACTCTGGGAAACTATGATCACAACCATAGGTGGAAGGATAAACGCCTAAAGACACTGTTAGTTAGGGCATAAGCACCTATGGTGAGCGAACAAGCGACATCATCTGCAAGTTCCTGTACATCAGCAGCACTGACTGGGTAGCCGTCCGCTGTCACAGCCAACCAACAAGCTACAGCAGGGAGAACGGACAAGCTCGCACACTAACGCACAAACAAACTGCCAACACTATCCTACACTGTGAATCCGATATGTACGACCTATCGGACACTAAACGATGATGAACCCAATTGTTACAGGTATGCTCATTCTGACCAAGAAGCCTTTACTGCTACCCAGCTGCAGCGGCGGAGTAACAACGCTTCACAACGTCAAAGGTATCCGCCTGCATGATACCTATTACCTACACAATCTACCCTTGCATGACCTTTCGCAGGCAGCAAGAAATCCGTTACTGCTCTTACAACCTGACTCAACTATTGCAGAGGTTTTTTCCCTTGGCGTTTGCCTTAGTCCCTTTTTTTTTTCCTCTCCTCTTCAAACCACTGCCCTTCTTTCAACATTCTACCCAATCTATCTCCAGATAAGCGCGTATTAGTGGTTAATCATAACCAGACGTACGCAAACACCGCAGTACCCACATCCTGCGACACCTCACTTAGTGAAAACTAACCAATATACAGAGATGGCAGCAGACATTTTGTGTTGGCCATCATGCCGGTGTGGGTGGAAAGGACCTACATGAAAAAAAAGCAAACAAACAAACGCTGTCAACCCGAAGTTCCCGACGAAATAACAGTAACACAGGTAAGGGCAGACTCTGGGAGGCCGGCCGAAGTGGCCGAGCGGTTCTAGGCGCTACAGTCTGGAACCGCGCGACCGCTACGGTCGCAAGTTCGAATCCTGCCTCGGGCATGGATGTGTGTGATGTCCTTAGGTTAGTTAGGTTTAAGTAGTTCTAAGTTCTAGGGGACTGATGGCCTCAGAAGTTAAGTCCCATAGTGCTCAGAGCCATTTGAACCAACCAAACTCTGGGAGGACAAACGTTGAAGCAGTTCCTCCACTGACAACCCTATAATTCACAGCAGTCAAAATAACAACAGTATTGGCTCTTTCATTATTTGCTGTCATCTGCACCGCATCTAGCCCTTTTCGATGAAAAACCAAGCATTGGGACAAATCTCTGAAACAACATTGTGGTAATGTTTGTATAATGGGACACTTGACAGAGTGTCCAGTAAAACGCCTCTAGTCCTCCACTGATAGAAGCAGAAATGGCCATCAAGCTTCTATGTTCATACATAAACAAGATATATGAAATGTAGAGTATCCTGTCTTAACACCCATGTACAGTGGTTAACACGATTCTCATAACCGTTTCCATGTGGCTCTTGATGGGCATATATGTGATGGGTATGGAACCTATGTCGATGGGGAGTGCGTAGGACATCCGTCTGACTCATGCTACTTCCTCGTGCGACTGCGCGGGAGCTAACGTGCGGATCAACTGCGACAACAACAAGAACATTAGTTTTCCCTCTTTCTGTCGTCGCTTGTTTCCTTCTGTTACGTTGTCTAGGTGCTACACTACGGCTTGCACGTAACTGGATGAAGAGGTTGATAAATAATTGATAAATAATTGCCGCGATGGTTGTCATCTGTTGGGATATCTTGCCACATACACGGTACAAGAACGAGCGGCATTCTTTCTATACTCTCAATACGCTATGCACATGTCGGTTTTTTCTGGGTTGGCAAATCTCATCGTCCACTCATGACCTGCTGCTTGGACTGTCAAGCGCTGACTAGCAAGTCGCAATGCACTCCGGGAACACACAAGCTTAAGAGGGTAAAAACTGTGGAACAGGAAAGAGATTGGGATATACCTAGCAAATAATTGACGATATAGGTGCCAAGTGCTACTCTGAGATGAAAAGTTTGCCACAGGAGAAGAATTCGTGGTGGGTCACATCAAACCAGTCATAAGACTGATGATTCAGAATCATGAGGTATCCACCATGTGTCAAACATTGAACTGTCCACTGAATGACTGGACGTGTAATAGTAAATAACTGAGGAAAGTAATAGCTTAGACTCGATAGGTGATATCACAACATCGTAGCCTACCTTGCAACTGCGCAGGTTCAAATGCATAAACAAGTATCGGTGTGGAAACTTTGCGTAACACGGCTCGTACTAGACTATTGTAGCAAACCCCACTTACATTCTAATTTACCTGTGCGTGTGCTCCTGCGATTTGATTGTTCCGGTATAGTGTGTTCAATCTCTTTGGATTCGCTTTGTGGTGCGCGGGTTGGTGCGCCCTCTGGGATTCCGTGCGGGAAGCCGAAAGGGAGTCTCGGGCGGAGAGAGAGACGAGCAGGCCCGGGCGGATCGACGCCGGAAGATCGCGGAAGTCTCATCAGCAAGTGGTGTGAGTGTGGCAGTTCCATTGGGGCCGGCCGAGCAGCGGAACTGGAGGTGCTGCAGTGACTCGCTGTCGTTCGTTCTGTTTACGAGTTCAACTTCCTCACGCTGTGGCTCCGGGCTGGTGTTATTCTGGCCATTACCTTATTAGCGGCATTTGGTTAATATTGTTAAAGGTGAGCTGTTAGTTTGGTGCATCTTCATCTGGTGGAGTTACAGCGAGACTTCTTTCTGTCGTATTCTGGCTTGCGCTGCTGAGCAGTGAGTGTTCCCACGTCGTGTGTTGAAATACTGACTTGTGCCCTGGTTGATTGTCGTATGAACTGGAGTGCCTATGTGGGCGTGTTTGATTAAATTGTTGATGAAGTGTTTCACAATACTCTTACTTGAGTGTCTTTAAATTGCATTTCAGTTTGTTACTGAACTTATGTCAGTTAAGGGACGCCCAAATTGTCACGCTAGTCAAGTAAAGTTTAAGTCTACTGTGACACCACTGTTTACCTGTTGGATTAAAATTAATTCAATCTTAACCACAGATAGGAATAATTCAAGGCTAATTTTAAGTTTTTTTTTTGTCCTTTTCTCCTACCCACTACTGTTGAGTGTTAAACTGTTTTGGAAACCCCTTTGACGTCATTTCACGGTGTGGTTTTAGAAAGAGTTCTCTGGGTACTGTTGTTAACGGCTCCTGTTACAAGGGGGTTTCTGGCCTACACATCTATCGCACGCCAGGGGTTTAGTGCCAATCGCCAACAGTGCGGTAACTTTTTATCAGTCCTTTTCGAATCACCGTCTGGCCTACGGCTATTGAGGGATTTCTGTGGTAAAATTCAAATGGAGGTACTGTCTTGTTAATTTGTCTGAACTGAATTTGCTTGCCTTGTAAAACAGTTCATTACTGATTCTGAGTAGTTGAAGCAGTGGTAGGGCACTCGTTATTCTGGACCAGACTGTACTTGGCATTAATTACATTGTCTTGGTAAATCGGTGTGCTACATAAGATTATAACGAAAGTGCCATTGTGGGTAATGTTTACCATATAACTATATGAGTTGGTTCTGTGAATCATTGTGGCACACAAGGTCACGTAAGACAACGCTGTAGTGGGCAGATATTGCTATACGTCTGTGATATTATTTCCTGTAAGCCATTGTGCCCATTAGGTTATGTAAGGCTTAAATACAGTGACTAGTTTGGTAATTTTCTGTGTTTCGTAATAACATTTTACATACATTAAATTTTTGGGAAAGGTTCAAATATCATATTTGCAGATTGTTTGATGTTAGATAATTTGTTGATGATTCATGTGAAATCAGTTGATGTACATTTAAATTGAACAAGTTATGTGTCAATATGTTGTTACCAGCACGTTGAATGAATTTTCTTGCGTAATAAATTAAATTTTATATTCTATCCTCAATTTGTTGCTCAGCCTTCCACTCCAGCAGCCCCTGTATCCAGCTCCCAACCATATCATTACCCTTCTTTTAGTTTGTTAATGTTAATAATGTGACGTCCCCTCTTCCCTTTTTGTTGTCGTTGTTGATGTTGAACCGCTACTGCTACAGTATGTCCCCGTCGGATAACGTGGAACAGCACCTGAAAATCTCTGAAGAAAGCTGTTCCTCGCATAATGTATGAAAGTCCGTTTGCGAGTCCGCACAGTCTTCTCAGCGATGCGAACTGCTGATTTTAGTTGTCTGTTAGGGTTTTTATGATGATTTGCTATGCCCGGTTAATTAGTTATTGCAGTATTGAGTGAATCATTCAGCACCGGCGTCGTTTCACACCACTGAAGCGAGGAAAAATTCATTTGCGGTTCAGTATCAGTAGTTATTGTTACGTTGCCAGGCAGAATTGTCCACTACGGCATGACGTAAATTCAGAGATAATCTATAATGCTGTCTTGCTTTCGTGCGTCGTGATATTATTTCGGCAAAACACTCGTTTCAGTGCTCAATGTTCATCAAGTCACTCTTTCAATTAGAATGTTCACAGTTAATTAATTTTGATTATCAACTAACACACAGTTCAATTAATGATGGAACCAACACGTGAGATTTCCATTATTGATGAACAATTTTATTTTTCCTTCTTAGCACTTAGTTTATAATCATCACACCACACGCACACAGATGGCTCAGATTAATTACGATTCTTTTGAATTCGGTGATCGTGACAATTACAACTTTTACAATCGGCGTATTTGTATTATCTTCGTGTGGTTATACACTCCTGGAAATTGAAATAAGAACACCGTGAATTCATTGTCCCAGGAAGGGGAAACTTTATTGACACATTCCTGGGGTCAGATACATCACATGATCACACTAACAGAACCACAGGCACATAGACACAAGCAACAGAGCATGCACAATGTCGGCACTAGTACAGTGTATATCCACCTTTCGCAGCAATACAGGCTGCTATTCTCCCATGGAGACGATCGTAGAGATGCTGGATGTAGTCCTGTGGAACGGCTTGCCATGCCATTTCCACCTGGCGCCTCAGTTGGACCAGCGTTCGTGCTGGACGTGCAGACCGCGTGAGACGACGCTTAATCCAGTCCCAAACATGCTCAATGAGGGACAGATCCGGAGATCTTGCTGGCCAGGGTAGTTGACTTACACCTTCTAGAGCACGTTGGGTGGCACGGGATACATGCGGACGTGCATTGTCCTGTTGGAACAGCAAGTTCCCTTGCCGGTCTAGGAATGGTTGAACGATGGGTTCGATGACGGTTTGGATGTACCGTGCACTATTCAGTGTCCCCTCGACGATCACCAGTGGTGTACGGCCAGTGTAGGAGATCGCTCCCCACACCATGATGCCGGGTGTTGGCCCTGTGTGCCTCGGTCGTATGCAGTCCTGATTGTGGCGCTCACCTGCACGGCGCCAAACACGCATACGACCATCATTGGCACCAAGGCAGAAGCGACTCTCATCGCTGAAGACGACACGTCTCCATTCGTCCCTCCATTCACGCCTGTCGCGACACCACTGGAGGCGGGCTGCACGATGTTGGGGCGTGAGCGGAAGGCGGCCTAACGGTGTGCGGGACCGTAGCCCAGCTTCATGGAGACGGTTGCGAATGGTCCTCGCCGATACCCCAGGAGCAACAGTGTCCCTAATTTGCTGGGAAGTGGCGGTGCGGTCCCCTACGGCACTGCGTAGGATCCTACGGTCTTGGCGTGCATCCGTGCGTCGCTGCGGTCCGGTCCCAGGTCGACGGGCACGTGCACCTTCCGCCGACCACTGGCGACAACATCGATGTACTGTGGAGACCTCACGCCCCACGTGTTGAGCAATTCGGCGGTACGTCCACCCGGCCTCCCGCATGCCCACTATACGCCCTCGCTCAAAGTCCGTCAACTGCACATACGGTTCACGTCCACGCTGTCGCGGCATGCTACCAGTGTTAAAGACTGCGATGGAGCTCCGTATGCCACGGCAAACTGGCTGACACTGACGGCGGCGGTGCACAAATGCTGCGCAGCTAGCGCCATTCGACGGCCAACACCGCGGTTCCTGGTGTGTCCGCTGTGCCGTGCGTGTGATCATTGCTTGTACAGCCCTCTCGCAGTGTCCGGAGCAAGTATGGTGGGTCTGACACACCGGTGTCAATGTGTTCTTTTTTCCATTTCCAGGAGTGTAATAATGTTTCCTACTCAAAGCTAATCAAGTATTACAGTCTTCGATACTAAGTCCATTCTTCATGTATCTGTTCATTTTGATGGAGGTTGAGTCCAACAATAATATCTCCAATAATCAGAGTTCATTAACTCGTCGTACACTATCAGAATATCATTTCAGATCAAGTTCTCAAGTCAGAATAACAATCTACAGGTTAGCCTTTTATTCAGTGCATCTACCTACATGGACTTAATAATTTACAACATCAAACTACAACAAATATATCACACAAGCCTATGGAAAGGGAAATTTGATCGCTATGGTTTTCGTAGCTATTATCTGTTGCGCTATTAGTACGAATATCCTAACTGCAAAGAAAAGTCAGTCATTTGTCAGTCACGCACCTTTTCTAATCCTGATTTTATGCTATCTTACTGCTCATATGTAATACCACATCACGATATCTTAAGAGAAATTTTAAATTATGTGTACTTTAATCACATGACAGCAGTGTGGCTATCATATCAGTGGCGGTTTAGATCTTGCTTTCTTGGAAAGTCGCTGTTAAATACTAGACTACAATATACAAAGAAAACATGCATATAAAGGTATTCATCTAGATTCCCTCAATAATTGATCGAATTACCAACGAAGAATACCTCTCTTCAAGCTTCAACATACTTTGTTATCTTCACCCTCTCCAGTATTCTTCCACGCAAAATAATAATAATCATACGCCAAACATCTCATTACTCTGCTCCAGTTCATGATACATACCTCATAACATTCTTATTTTCGTACCTCTACTCAAAAATCTCATAGCATTTCTCTTCACTTTGTGTTACCATCCTTCTTTTCATCTCTACCCATAAATGCACAATAAAATTATTTCTTCATTATCATAATCTTTTATCTTCTAAAATACCTTTAATATCATGCATTGTATCGAGCTACTGAATCTCTTCACGACTTCTTGCAGACAACATCGAATCATCTGTCTTCTTCACATCTTATTCAGGTAAATCGGAATACAGCTAAAACAAAAACTTGTATTGTGACAATAAATAGGCTTGCAGAAAATAAAAATGTGTAGTTCGACATCTCATTGCTATAGTGTATGTAATACATAGACAGCTTTCTCTTCTGAAACGCTATGCAATAGTTTAGGATAATATTTTAACACAAATGACATCCTTAACAGGCCAGGAAATTTTACATATGTACTTTCTTCAAAATTATGATTGATGCAGGACCTAGCAATTAAAGAAAATCCTCATACGCACCAAATACGCTGATATGAAGAAATATTACAGCATGAATGTGCTATGACAACAATGGCAAAACAATAGACAAATCACTAACAACAAAAAATACTCACCATCACTAAAACTTTCTCCACAAACCACCTATTATCTCTAGACTGACTGCTAGCTCTGCCTCATGTACAGATTCTTATACTCATCTCCATGAAATCTATTTCGCTTATCGATTCAAAGCTATTACTTTCCACAGTTATTTACTATTACACTTCGAGTCATTCAATGGACAGTTCAATGTTTGACACATGGTGGATACCTCATGATTTTGACTCATCAGTGTTATGACTGGTTTGATGTGAGCCATCAAGAATTCTTGTCCTGTGTCAAACTTTTCATCTCAGAGTAGCACTTGGAACCAATATCGTCAATTATTTGCTAGATGTATCAGAATTTCTTTCGTCTTCCACGGTTTTTACCCTCTACAGCTCCCTCCAGTACCATAGAAGTTATTCCATGACATATTAGTAGATGTTCTATCATCCTCTCCCTTCTTCTTGTCAGTGTTTTCCATATATTCCTTTCCTCGCCGATTCTGCAGAGAATTACCTCATTCCTTACCTTATCAGTGCACTTAATTTTCAACCCCTTCTGTAGCATCAACTCTCAAATGCTTATATTCTCTTCTGTTCCGTTTTTCGCACGGTCCATGTCTCAATGCCATACAATGCTTTGCTCCAAATGCACATTCTCAGAAATTTCTCCTTCACACTAAACATATGTTTAATATTAGTAGAATTCTGTTGGTCACGAACGTCCATTTTGTCTGTGCTTTTTATGTCGTCCTTGCCGCCCGGGATTAGCCGAGCGGTCTATGGCGCTGCAGTCGTGGACTGTGCGGCTGGTCCCGGCGGAGGTTCGAGTCCACCCTCGGGCATGGGTGTGTGTGTTTGTCCTTAGGATAATTTACGTTAAGTAGTGTGTAAGCTTACGGACTGATGACCTTAGCAGTTAAGTCCCATAGGATTTCACACACATTTGAACAGTTTTTTTTTTCATCCTTGCTCCGTCCATTATGGGTCATTTTGCTGCTTAGGTAGCAGAATTCCTTGACTTCATATATTTGATGATCACCTATTATGATGTTAAGTTTCTTACTGTTCTCATTTCTGCTACTTTTCATTACTTTCGTCTTTCTTCGATTTATTCTCAGTCTATATTCTTTACTCATTTGACGGTCCTGTAACTCTTCCTAACTTTCAAAGTTATTAATGTACTCAGTGAATTTTAACACATATCTTTTCACCTCGAGTTCTAATTACGTTCTTGAACCTTTCTTTTATTCCGTCACCGCTTCTTCGAAGTATAGATTGAACAACAGGGGCGAAATCCTACATCTCTTACACCCTCTTTAATCCGAACACTTTGCTCTTGGTCTTCCATTCTTATTGTTTCCTCTTCGTTCTTGTACACACTGTATATTCTCCATCTTTCCCTATAGCGTACCCCTGTTTCTCTCAGGTTTTTTAACATCTTGTACCACTTTGCTCTGGCGAACGCTTTTTCCAGATCGATAAACCCTGTGAACGTGTCTTGATTTTTCTTCAGTTTTGCTTCCGTTAAAGAAATGTCATAGCTGCCTCTCTGGTGCCTTTACGTGCCCTAAAGCCAATCTGATCGTCACCTAACAGAGCCTTCATTTTCTTTTCCATTCTTCTGCATATAATCGTTGTCAGCAACTTGGATGCATGAGCTGTTAAGCTGACTGTGCTGTAATTCTCGCACTTGTCAGCTCTTGCAATCTTGGAAATCGTGTGAATGATGTCTTTCCGAAAACTGATGTATATCCCCAGTATAATAAATTCTACACACTAACCTGAATAATAGTTTTGTTGCCACTTCCGCAAACTACTTTAGAAATTCCGAAGGAATGTTGTGTATCCCTTTTGTCTTATTTGATTTTAAATCCTTCAAGCTCTTTTAAATTCTGATTTTAATACTGGATCACCTACCTCTTCTGTACTGACTCTTGTTTCTTGTTCTATCATCAGACAAGTCTTCCTCCGCAAAGAGAGGTTCGGCGTACTCTTTCCACCTATCCGCTCCCTCCTTTGCATTTAACAGTGGAATTACCATTGCATTCTTAATCTTACCACCCTTGCTTTTAATTCAACAGAAGGTTGTTCTGACTTTTCTATATGCTGAGTCAGTCCTTCAGAGTATCATTTCTTTTTCGATGTCTTCACATTTCTCATGTAGTCGTTTCGCCTTAGCTTCCTGCACTTGCTATTTATTTCATTACAAACTAACTTGTGTTTCTGTACTCCTGAATTTCCCTGAACAGTTCCGTACTTCCATCTTTTGGCGATCAACTGAAGTGCTTCTTCTCTTTCCCACGGTTTCTTTGCAGTTAGTTTACTGGTACCAACGTTCTTCTCTTCATCTTGTATGATTGCCCTTCTTAGAGATGTCGATTCCTCTTCAACTAAACTGCCTACTGAGCTATTTATTATCACATTATCTTTAGCCGCAAGAATTTCATTCCTTAGTACTTCTGTAAACAGGAAGAGGAGGACATGAACTGTTTAAATTTACGTTCTCCACTCAAATCACCAACTTTGCGTGAGTTTTGCAGTAATATGGGTTATGTAAAAATACTTTATAATGAAGGTGAACAGTCTGTTGAAAGACAAGGAATGATGTGAGACAAAGTAGACAAAGGTTCCTCTGAGGTAGATAAACAAGACCTATTGGAAATTATACATTTTCACTCCAAAGTTTTTACTAACAAACCAGCAACTATAAAAATTTTTCTATATGAATTCAGAGTAAAGGAACACACAAAGATTTTTGTACCACAATACGGCATTCTTCTTATATGCAGGGGAGAGGTGAAACATGAAATTCAGTTGATGGTAGCCCAGAGAATTATTGAACAGGTTGTAAGTTCATATAATAGACCGCTCCATATTGTTAGCAAGAAAGATGAATTCATAAGATTAGTGTTCGATTCAACACAAATCAATACTATTATTTTACCAGAAACAGATCAGCCACAAACCTTAGATGAATTATTATTATTCCAGCTAAACTGAAAGAATTAGCAGGCATTGATGTTTTTGGCGCTATGCCAAGGACGAACCATGGTTTTTCTTCAGTCTTTGTAGCAGCTGAACATACTTCTAAAATTGTTTCTTTTACGCCACTGTGGAAGGCATCCACAAGGTTGTGTCTGCAGCTTTTGTTAAAGAAAGTTGGCCATAATGACAAAGTGATTTCAGACAGTGAAGTTCAACTGCAGTCACATTATTGGTTATGTACCTTACAAAGTAGGAAGACTAAACCGAATTTTCTCTCACGTTACCACTCACGTTCGCTCCAACTCATCACGAAGCAATAGAAAAAACTTTGCGGAATGTATTTTGTCACGAACATAAATCTTGGGATAAATATTTAAGTATTTTTAGGGATGTACTAAATAATTTACCTAAGAGGAGAACGGCACCGGAAATGACCGCGGAGAAGCCCTCGGACGTTGGCGCGTCAGGTACATACAGTCTGCGGCCGCGAGCTCGGCTCCAGTTCACCACCGGCAATGGAGGGTGAAGCTTTGACAATGCCAGCCACTCGTGTTGGCAAAACCAACAAGTGGACACGAAAGCCTTAAAAATTTTGTTTTACCTAATAATTCCACATCTTTAACTCCTCTTATGGTACTAAAAATCAAGAAGCTACCAGATCATGTACAGGAACTACTGTGTTTACCACTACATCGATATTATGTTGTAATCGAATTTTCTCTCACTGACTTCAAGAAGGCAGCAGGAAAAAGGAAGAGATTGCGAAGTGGTCGAATAAATGTAAAGAAATTATGTGTGGGATAGAAGATACTGGTAAGATCTCAGTATTTATAACAGGAAGGACAATCACTTAGTCATAAATTCTTCTTGGTATGCAAGTTTGCAAGTACAGGTCTCTATTCTGCATCCAAAGAATTGCACATGCAAATGCTGTAGAGGTGGAAAGTTTAAGTACTGAAGACGTGAGCGCTCTAATGTCTCATTAACTTCCAGTTTTGGTTCTGCACCATTAAAGTTCAAAATCGTTTTCTGTTCGCGCAAGTGGGACTATTAAATAAGTAGTGGTCCTATTAAAAAAATTATAGAAGATTCATGTCCTTTACATACAAAATCTAAAAGGGTTTGATTCCACACACTAACACTCTTGCCTGTAATTGTTTTTGTGTACACTAATTCTCCTCTAACTGAGTGTCTCTAACGTCGTCCAGATGTACTATACTTATTCTGTTGGTCGAAATATCTTCTGTGTCGGTAAATGTATAATTTGTTGGCTCCTCTGTATGGTCATTGTTGTGATGTTCATCTCATCTCCGATGATTATATGAGTCTGGTGGCCTGATTTCAATGATTTCAGCGTTCTACTCTGGGCTCAACCTTCTTTGATGTTGGTAGATTTGGTTAGCTTTTCCAACATAGTTATTAAAATTGAAATGATTTTCATTTACGTAACATATTTGTTTCCACTGGCAACATCCAAAGTTTCTGTCTTGATAACCTCCATAATTGTGAAAATTTCCTCTGGAATCCTTGTTTACATGGTACGGTTGGTGTCTAATTGAATCTCTGCTATCTTCCCTGTTACTATTAAACTCTCCTCCTGAATTACAGTGGAGCAGCTGATGATGCTGTGAGTGTTAGTTTTGTCTGTGATTATGATTGTTATTATTATTATCATTATTATGTGGTGTGAGTTCATTGTTGTCGAATTCAAGCTCTTGTAACAAACCTTGAAATGCTTGTCTGCCATCCTTACAACAAGCCACCAACATTGTATGTCTTAATCAAACAGGTAATTCCGTCAAATAATTTCGTATTAATTCCAAGGAGTGTAGGGATTTGTCAAAAATTGATTCTTGCACGACAAATACTCGAAAAAAGGAGAAAGACCTTAGAACTCAGACTCTTTAAAATTCTTAAGCATAATAGTTTTGTGTTTAACGCGATCTTCCGTCGTCTCTGACCAGTAAGCTGACAGAAATACAGAATTGAAATCACCGTAACTATGACATTTTAGGGATAATGAGGGCATTTTTGTGGCTGCTTCAGCCTCGAGTTTAGTGTACATAAATTTTTATTTATGATAAATTACGCATGTAGCTGGAAAAGAATGATCCTACTGTTGTAGCCATTCCCTCAGGTTTTTTTGGGTACCAACATTTTAGAAGATGTCATACTTCCTAACAGTGAAAAAATATTTTTAATCGAATCCTTCATTCAAATTAAACTATATGGTTCCAGAGACCTCTTGAAGTGTCAGACATCTATGATGTCTATATACTGTACAGACTGGAGTGATGAATGAAGATTTGTATCAAGGCTGCTTACTAGGAAGATGTGCTGACAAATAAGCCATCCTTACAAATATGCCATCCTTGCACAGTGGCTTTGCACAACTGCACAGACTACTGTGGTACCCTAGCATACACACTTCAGCCCGCTTGGTATTCCTCCCAAATTCGAACAGCATTGCCAAGGCTCCCCAACTGTATTGGAGTAGCAACTCATCTAGCGAACCGCTGTTCAAGTTTGGGTGAATACCAAGTGAGTTGAGATGTGCATGGGAATGTGGATTGAGAAGGGAGGTGTGTTATAGTACTGTTAGCAGTCGTACAAAGGCACTGTATCAGGTTGGCGTAGTGGTTAGTGCATATGGCCAGCGAGCAGGAGAGCCAGCTTCGAATCCTGGTCTTGGCACTAATTCTCATTCGTTGATTAAGTCTACATATATAAACCCATCATTCTTATGTATGCAACAATTTTCTCTTACAACACAAGTTGCATCTGAGCTATCTGCTCTCCAAAAACAATTATGTTCATGAGTAAGCCCCTCCACATGTCACAAGTTTACTTGATAATTAGAATTTGCAATACGAAAACTGTCACACCGTGGTGGCTTTAATTTTGGCTGGCATGCCACTCCACTGGGGCCACTAACTGTATTATACAGCCGATATAAATTCTGGTCATATGCCAGGGCTAGGGTCTTTGGTCGAGGAGTGTGTTGTTGGGTTTGGCAGGGTGTGGTATCAGCAGTTAGCGGGAGACTACGTGGCTAGCGGTTTGGTTTTTGCGCCACTCTTGCTGCCCAAGCTTGAAGCTCGTGAAGTTTTGAGAAGTTAAGTAGGTCGCAGCCAATGTTTATCGGCTGCATTAAGTACTGATAGCGGCGAGTTGTGGGAAGGGCAGCTGAATCCGCGTGCAACCCGGTCAGCATGCACAAGGCCAACTCTGGAGGCTTAAACGTTATGGCACGTGTAGATTACCTGCACGAATTGGAGGCAATTGCAGCCCTGCTTGGAAACCTGGAAGTCATGGCTTCTTCGCCCCTGAGTTAAGGGCTGATCTTGTATTGGTACTTGTTATCGCAAGCCCACGTCTGTGTTAATGTTGAATTAGACTCGTCATGTTCATTACGCCCTCGAGTGACTGTGTGGATGGTCACCAGTGTAACTGATTTTAATCTGTTTGTTCAATATTGTATTCATTGCAAGTGTTGGAATACTCTTTGTTGTAAACTGAGTTGGTGTAATTGGGACTGCAATGTAGCATGTGTCGAAGGCAATGACTGTTAAAAAGAGGGTGTGCTCTCGTATTTGGATTTGTAGGTGGTTGTAGCTCACGTCGTCAATTTTCATGTAATATTAAGGAGCGTCAAGCTCGTGACTTGTACACTATGTGACCAAAAGTATCCAGACACCCCCAAAAACATACGTTTTTCATATTAGGTGCATTGTGCTGCCACCTACTGCCAGCGACCTCAGTAGTCATTAGACATCGTGAAAGAGCAGAATAGGGCGTTCCGCGGAGCTCATATACTTCGAACGCGATCAAGTGAATGGGTGACACTTGTGTCATACGTCTGTATATTTCGACACTCCTAAACATCCCTAGGTCCACTGTTTCCGATGTGATAGTGAAATGAAAACGTGAAGGGACACGTACAGAACAGAAGCGTACAGGCCGACCTCGTCTGTTGACTGTCAGAGACCGCCGGCAGTTGAAGAGGATTGTAATGTGTAATAGGCAGACATCTCTCCAGACCATCACACAGGAATTCCAAACTGCATCAGGATCCACTGCAAGTACTATGACAGTTAAGCGAGAGGTGAGAAATCTTGGATTTCATGGTCGAGCGGCTGCTCATAAGCCAAGCATCACGCCGTAAATGCCAAACGACGCCTCGGTTGGCGTAAGGAGCGTAAATATTGGACGATTGAACAGTGGGAAAAACGTTGTGTGGAGTGACAAATCACGGTACACAATGTGGTGATCCGATGGCAAGGTGTGAGTATGGCGAATGTCCAGTTAACGTCATATGCCAGCGTGTGTAGTGTTAACAGTAAAATTCGGAGGCGGTGGTGTTATGGTGTGGTCGTGTTTTTCATGGAGGGGGCTTGCACTCCTTGTTGTTTTGGAAGAACTATCACAGCACAGGCCTACATTGAAGCTTTAAGCATCTTCTTGCTTCCCACTGTTGAAGAGCAATTCTGGGATGGCGACTGCATCTTTCAACATGATCGAGCACTTGTTCATAATGCACGGCCTGCGGCAAAGTGGTTACACAAGAAAAACGTCCCTGTAATGGACTATCCTGCACAGAATCCTGACCTGAATCCTACAGAACGCCTTTGGGATGTTTTGGAACGCCGAATTCGGACCATTCGTCACCGACCGACATCAATACCTCTCGTCAGTGCATCAATCCATGAAGAATGGGCTGTCATTCCCCAAGAAATCTTGCAGCACCTGGTTGTATGTATGCCTGCGAGAGTAGAAGCTGTCATCAAGGCTAAGGGTGGGCCAACACCATACTGAATTTCAGCATTACCGATGGAGGGCGCCACGAACTTGTAAGTCGTTTTCAGCCAGGTGTCCGGATACTTTAGATCACATAGTGTATGTAGCCATTTCCGCAATAACCTAATATTTCCTACATCTTCGTGTGGCTTGTAGCCTTCTTTGGGGAGATTACTCTTTCTGATACTTGTCGGCCGGATAATTCTGCCAGCGGGCGATGCATGCCTCTTTTCTGGGCCTGGAGCTGAGACGTGTTTTCTTCCTGCTGTGGCGACACTTCGTCGTCGCATGACGTCTTGGTTTGACCGCAGCCAGGCTCCTCTGTCATCTGCCTCGTGTTGGCTCAAGTTAAGTAAATTTGATCGTTTTTGTACGTGCCATGGCGGAGTGTCGGCCAATTAATGCCGGAACTCTTGATCTATTCAAATATTGAGAGTTGAGCAAGCACACAAGCCTCAAGCTGTGTTCTGCAAGTCCGAAGTTCCTTGTGACTATATTTGCCTTTTAACAACTTCTTTAAATCTTGGAGGTCCTAGTTTGCTAGTTCTGGAGCGTGTTGAGTTTTAAAGGCTTTTACTTATCAGTATGAACTGCTGAGTTTTTCTATCCATAGTCATTAGCTAACTCCTGTCATTGTCAAACTTGCGTGGTTCCTGGCATTTTGCTGTGATAACTGGTTGCTGTAATTTGTCACCTTTCTTGTATTTTTAGGATTGTATATTTATTTAAAGGCCTTTATTAATGTTTCTGCTGGTGTGTACCAGTTGGGAGTGACATTTAAGTTGTGTGCATCCCCAGCTTTTCGTGTATTCTGGCTGATTGCGCAGTTGTTTAGGGGTCATTATTAACGTTTCTACTGGTGTGTACCAGCTGGGAGTCACGTTTAAATTGTATGTCTTCCCAGTTTTTTTTTATTTTTAGGGATTCTGTGTTTTATCGCTTAAGAAATTTCATTAAGGTTTATAAACTGTTAAGGGCTTTCCAAAAACCACAGTCAATGGTATGACTTGTTATCGTATCTGTATTTTGGGTGGGCGTTGTCTATTCGTTTAAAGGTTTATTCGTCCCTGGGATTTATTTGTGCGTTTAGTGGCAGTCAATTGTAATTGATTTTACTAGTAAAACTCAGTTTGTAGAACCAGCTTGCACTCACACGTAGCTGGTGTGAGTTTTTACTTGCATTTGGGGACTGTATATTCCTGGTTCTAAGCCATGTTGTTAATGATATAAATTGTTTAAGATGTTCATTAATGAACTGGTCCTTTTTAAGTTCTTTAAATTATTGTGAGCGTTGTTATTCAGTTTTTGACAAAGTTTTGAATTTGTAATCATAATAATTGTTGCTAAGCAATAAAGTGTATTCCATGAAATGACAAATGACGGAATGTGTGGGTCATCTTTCCATATGTTTAGCCTTAAAATGATCCCAACCCTTCTTGCGAAGTATCTCCTACTATCATAAGTACCCTGATCGATTTTCTTTTCCGTATGAGGAAGCTAATCATGAATATTCTTAACTCCTTGTTTATGTAGCTGAGTAGTAGTTATTTGGCCCTATCTGAAATGTTGCAACGATTGAAATTCTTCAGAATCGATGAAAGGGAGGAGCTAAAGGCCATCATAATTTTTATTAAAATTGGTGGCAATAGTGCCATGCTCACGATCAGTAGCTAACGATAATCACCAGTCAGGTTGTAGCTGGTATACACTCCCTCATATTTGTATCGGTTGTAACAGTTCTTGGAAAATTTACTTGCACGAGATATTCGAAATCGTGTTTCGACATTCTGGTAAAAGTCTGGATTAGATTTGTAACCAGCATCAGTTCAAGAGTTAAATTTTCTTAAGCGTTTCAGTTACTTAAATATTAACTCAAACACAAATCCATATTTCTCTTGTTGTTTCCAACTTGACTCCCTGTGTCATGGAAAAGCATTAGAGCTGCACTCACTTCCATTAGTCTCGCGTAAGGCCATTTTGTGGCAATATTATTGTTCCTTGTAACCACTTATGACTTGGAAATGTATTACCACATGCATTTCTGGGCAAATGTTGACGTACATATAGCTACAATTCATGTCGTAATGTTGCCGGACAACATTGTCACGATATATTGTCAGAAACATGCAATATTTATGGCTCATGAAAATGTACCTTAGGTAAAAGAGCGGAAGAGAAAAGATGAAGTGTTTTTGGGTGGGGAAGAAGAAAATATAATACATGAAGGACTTCACCATGGTCCTACAGAGGCTGTAACAGAATAAGATGATGATGGTAATGATCGAAGAAGAAGCCTTTATCAGCAATGTGGAAATATGGCTATGAAGCCACTTGGACAGAGACTGTAGTGAGATTTAGTCTCGTGCAGAGGGAAAGCCTATCATTCCCATTTATAGAAGAAGGAAGTACTAGAGAGTGGGAACCTGAAGCTCCCCTCTGAGATACCACTTTCACTGCTCCACATTGTAATAGTAATGCGATTAATCCTTAAATGTCGGTGTTCAAATCACTATCAAAATGGATAGTTCGTACTGAATTTCAGTAAGCAAGACAGAAATGAGAATTGAGAGGACGCACTACAAACTAGTGGCAGTGGTTTGAGGAAGTGCAGACATCCTTCGATGACCAGGAGTGCTGCGGGCTGTTATTTGAAACAACGCTCTTAGTTCAGTGAGGATCTGTGTTTGCACCACAGTCCGACATGATAATTATCCACAGAGGATTCTAATTTAATTAGTGGCTCAATCAGTATTTTTTCAGGAGAGCAAGTCTGCTGAGGATTAAATTACCAGGTAGGGTGAAGTGAGTGAAATTATTAAAAATCATGCTGAAATCTTCAGCTGTTATTTATTTTCCACAATGCGGTTATAGCTTTGGTCAATGACTATTGTCAAGTTTAGCCTAAAACGAATAAAACAGACCATTAGAGATTATACAGTTTACATAGAAATACATGAGGTTAAATAGTAATTGACTTACTGGCATAAACGGCAGGAAAGCTATACCATAATTTGAACAAAAGTAATTTGCTCTTTTAAGCTCATTATAGTATGTAAAAAGATTCTCACAATCATAACTGTGCTCGATAATTTTCGTCAAGAAGCAAGTTCACATCGACAGCTAGTAACACGACGACAGAAGTAATTAGGCCAAACACTCAAAGATACAGCCGAAAACAGTGCCATGTCAGAGATAACACTTTAGTACATGCTAGCAATCGCAATATATGTTTACTAAGAAGGGTATTATAACCTTTATTCCAAGTAAACACTGTACATTAGTCAGCGAGATAGTGAAATTCTATGTATACAAACGTAATATATCAAGAAACGCCACACTGGCGATCTTTGTAATCTAAAATACATCGTAACTGGCGAACATAAATCAACTGGTTATGCTTATCCATTACGGATATTTTAGAACCGTGACTGTATATTAATGTAAATAAATTATACACAACTGCAACCAGTCACTTTTTTCATTAATAATGCTTTATTACATTAACCGGTTATTTACATTAAATCAACTGGAGCCATAGAAACTACTTAATTGCTTCAATACACCAGGCAAAGCCACATTGGCGAAGTTTTGTGTATTACAAAACTTTGTAATTCCTGAAAAGTAAGTCAGGTAAGACATACTACTGGGCTAGGATGTTATGTTAACAGATAATATGCAGGATAGCATAGCCTAGCAAGTAAACATCAGCTCAAAAAATGTAACATCGTAAAATTTCATGCACATTGTGAATAAAAAGAAAGCCAACTCCACACAGAATCATGTACCAAAATATAACAGTAAATCCACACAGAATCATGTACCAAAATATAACAGTATAATGTTTCTCACAATCTACTGGACATCGGGATTAAAACTTTGTTAAACTTTTAATTCCACATACGCAATGAAAGATGTGGGGTGAGGGGCTGGTTGTGGGAATGGGGGGCACTTCTCTAAACTGTAGAATTTTTTTAACGAAGAATGTGAACATACAGATTAAAATCATATTCCATTATTAATTCCACATACACAGTAGAAGATCTGGATGGAGGGGGGGGGGGGATCGTTGTGTACGTGGGGGGGACACCTTTGTAAACAGTAGAAATTTTTTGATGTATGTGAGTATAGAACATAATACAGAAAAGCAGGGGGAAACAGTGCTATTTTTTATTTTTCGTTGTTTATTTGTATTAGATATTTTTCCCTAAAAAGAGGGTTGGAACTAAGAGGGACGATCAGCTGATAGAACGCTGGGGATAAACGGTTTGAAATTACTATCAAAATTACTAGTGTGAAAAATCTGATATTAATTCTCGTTTAAAGATACAATTTATTATGGGATTCTGCCCAGATCTCAGGGAAGAGCTGTGGTACTGTCCACCGAACGAGGTCTCATGCAAACGGTGGTACGTCAGGACGGTGCCACGAGTAAAGACAGTCGCTGCCAAACGTAGTAACGAATCGGAGACATCAGCATGGACATGTCCCCAGTTTTTCCTTAGTCGCCGCAGCTGGAAAGTTATTTACGTCTGAACGCAGTGCCGCTGAGTCCACTCTCTATCTAATTAGCGACTAATTGTAACCAACACTTACGACAGCAGTGTCGTCGGCGAAGAGGCACAGCTGTGAGTGAACACTATGTCATGTCCAGACCACGACCGGCCATGGTGTGCTAGACTTCATGTCGGCTGAGCGTGCGGGCCACGTGCAAACAACACTCGGCCTGTGTCAACTTCACTTGGTCCTTGTTGGAAGTACTTGGCACAGAGGTACCTTTCATTTATGAATCCGGTGTGGCATTGTTTGGTCCACACAACACTCTTCGGTTCTGCAGAATCGTGGTGACAGCTGTTCGTTTGCAGTATTAAGGACATTCGCAGGGCCAGTGGATGTTTGCACGAAAAGATACAAACAATGTATCGTCTCAAGACTCAGTTAATGTCGTGTTTTTGTGTCGTCTCGTTTCCACTGCAGAGCTGTGATATGCGACGCAAGGAGAGGGTGTTGTTTAGTGGCCGGTATCATCTTTCTACAACTCAACTGCAATGTATTAACAGGGTTCATTATTTATCTTTAAACGAGCTCTTCCATAATAGTCCACATTAGCTCAGTGCTGCGACTGATGACTCGACTCTGTCTGCGACTGACTGGCCTCTCTGGTCCGCGGCGGCGATGTAAATACTAGAGGTCAAGAGGGCGTTGGCGGCGTGTTTGTGAGTCTTTGGCCCCTCTCCTGAAAGGTGCGCTTGCTCCAGCGCCTACTATCGATATTCTCGGAAAGTCTTTGCCGACCGGTGTGCTGGCGACAGCTTATGCCAACACATTTTTCATCTGCGTCTACATCATACTCCGCAAGCGGCGGAGAGTACTTTTTGTACCACTAACTGAGTCCTATGACGCTGTTCCACTCGCGAATAGTGCGTGTGAAGACTGATTGTTGGGGAACCTCTATATTGGCTCCCATTTCTCGAATTTTCGCTACGTGGTCATTATGTGAGACGTATGTGGGGGGAAATAATATGTTGTCAAATTTTTCACAGAACGTGCTTTCTCGAAATTTCAATAGTAAATACCTTCGTGATGCACAACGCCTCTCTTGTAACGTTTGCCAATGGAGTTTGTTGAGCATTTCCGTAACACCCCCACGCCGCCTAAACGATTCCGTGATGAAACGTGCCGCTCTTCGGTGGGTCTTATTCATCCCTTCTATCAGTGTGTCTGGTAGGTATCCAAGAGAGCTGAGCAATACTCAAGAATCGGTCGAACAAGCGCCTTATAAGCCACTTCCATCGTACATGAGATAGTTCCTATGAAACAGAGTCTGCCAACTGCTTTTCCCACTATTTGTCTTATGTGATCATTGCACTTAAGGCCGCTTTGGATAGATACTCCTAAGTATTTCACCGTAGATACTGTTTCCAGCGGTTTGTCATCGATAGTGTAGCTATACAGTAGTGGATTTCTTTTCCTATATGCACAATTTGTTACATATAGTTACGCTGAGAGTCAACTGCCAGAGCCTGCACCATTCATCAATTCTCTCGAGGTCATTCTGCAAGTCTGACGTTGCTACTACGTTATAGACAACAGCATCATCAGCTGACAGCCTTAGACAGCATCCGACGCTTTCTACTAAATCGTTTGTGTATATTGTAAATAGTATCAGTCCTACCACACTTCCATGGGGGTACTCCAGAAATTACCTTTACATCCGTCCATTTTGTTCCGTTAAGAGCGACGAGTTGAGTTCTGCCGGCAATGAAGTCTTGAATCCAGTCGCATTTGTTTTCACTAAACAGCAGTGCGGTACGGTGTCAAATTCCTTCCTGAAGTCGAGGAACACGGCATCAACCTGAGCGCCATTGTCTAAGCGCTGTGGGTCTCATGGAGGAACAGAGCGAGCTAAGTTTTTAATGCCTAAGGACAGTCTGCTGTTTGATCGAAACTGGCAGCGCTTCAGTAGAAAGATGACATACAGCTGTTGGGTCAAATAGCGATTTTTGAAGAATCGATAAGAATTCTGCATTTATTTTAATTGCGTTTCCTATGGTGTTGTTGAAATGAACTTAACTCTCATTAAGTTTTTGTAAGATGTTTGTTGATTTGAAGTTCTATTTTGATTTCTGCCTATGAATCATGAAATACGATATGGCAATTGATGGTGCAAACATTCCAGACCGGTACGTGACGAGTACATTCAAGATGCCTTGTCTCTGTCTCCCTCTCTCCTTTTTTCTCTTCAGTTCTCTCCCTCGATCGTACACACCCACCCACCCACCCACACACACACACACACACACACACACACACACACACACACACACACACACAGTAGTACTAACACGTGGCGTTTCCACAGGCACAGCAATCCAATCAGGAGAGTTTACTTAGCAGACAGAGGCTGCTGCCGTGAAAGTGTATCCTGCAGAGCCGCTCTGTACGGCCGTGCCCCTGGCATCGGTCGGTAGCTGGCTGGCACCATCGACTGCAACGAAGACAAGACACAATGCGATGCAAGGCAGAGGGAGAGAGAGCAGCAGCCAACTTTTTCGGCAGGCAGGCGGAGCAATTGTGAATCTCGCTGAGGCGCGCCCCAGACCGGCAAGTTGCGAGCGCGCCGGCATACGGAATGCGCGCACACGTGGGCCGGAATGCCCGCCACTCTCCTCTCTGATCCCTTCTCGGTCCGCAAAAGCGACGAGCGAGCTGCACAGCAGTTGCCAGGCAGCCAACTCCTCCTTACCCTGCCAACGTGTTTCTGTGCCCCTAGAGACGGAAACAGTGCTTTCAAGTTCTACACGTGTTACCACCGAGTGCTCGTTGAACAGATCGCCGATAGGAAAAAAAGGAAAGAAAGAGGAAACGGAAGATTAGGACATGAGGTCCCAGACGATGAGGACATCTACTACAGCACCTGAAAAAAAAGAAGAGAGAGAGAGAAAGAAAGAAAGAAAGAAAGAAAGAAAGTGAAGCACCTGGAAGATCTCGTCGATTAGTTGTAAATGTAACTTTGTTCACATCTACACTATCGGCGGGCGAGTAAATGATTAGAGTTACAATTTGCTGTGACAGGTAGAACGACCACCAAAGGATATTAGCGTTGCTCATGTTTAGTATTATTACAAGGAATAGTAGGGTATACATGTTGTTAGGGGTATAAGTGCAGATATTTTTATTGGTGACTGAGGACAGTGTACCGAACAACATTACATCAGTTTTTACTTCATTTGTAGACTAAAAGTATTGATGTTAGGTGCAGTATGTTTTCAGGCGCTTTAGTACCTCCAAGTACATGTGGCAAGAGCAAGCCATTAATGCTTATTTTCCCCTGGGCAGCAGGTCAGGTGTTTTTCTTGTTCTTTTTTTTTTTTAGTAGAGATGGGACCCCTCCACACCCGCACCAACGTGGTGACCAAACTAAAAGTTCTACTGTCACCTCCGTCAACATGTTAGTTATCTAGTAAGTGGATCACAGGATGCTGGGCTGTGGTGTTATCCGTGCGTCTGGGTAAGACTACGCGGTCCATCTGGTGATAGATAGTGGACGAAACGCGAGTGAGGGTAGCAATGAAGAGCAGGGGGAAAAAAGTGCCACGGCTCGTGCCGTGGGAAAAAAACCTCTGCGACAGTGGGATGGATAGTAAGAGCAGTAGTGGCTTACTAGCTCCGATAGTTCATGCAAGGTTGGATTTGTTAGTATGGGTGTTGTGGATTGGCAAGACAGCCAATCCACTAGGAGGAAGCCGAAAGGCACGCGTTTAAGCTCACGCAGGCTGGCGTGAGGTCTGGAACAGGACATGGAAATGAGAGTAGCCAAAAACGTACGTAGCTGCTGGAATACTTAACTTTAATCCATAATTGGTGAAATCGCTCTTGACGGTACATGTTTTACAGCATCAATAGTGACTAGTAATGGCGCCTTGCTAGGTTGTAGCAAATTACGTAGCTGAAGGCTATGCTAAGTATCGTCTCGGCAAATGAGAGCGTAATTTGTCAGTGAACCATCGCTAGCAAAGTCGGCTGTACAACTGGGGCGAGTGCTAGCAAGTCTCTCTAGACCTGCCGTGTGGCGGCGCTCGGTCTGCAATCACTGATAGTGGCGACACGCGGGTCCGACGTATACTAACGGACCGCGGCCGATTTAAAAGCTACCACCTAGCAAGTGTGGTGTCTGGCGGTGACACCACAATGGGTATCATGCATCATTACCGTGGCAAGCGATGGCGATGTATCCCACTTGGCTGCAGCCGCTACATTCCTGGAACAGTTGAAGTGTGGACACATGGGAGCAAAACAGTTAGTCTATACTGACAGGCGAAGTCCTTTTTGCAGTGCGGCTATGACTGTGCAGAAAACATCAGGTAGTAAAGTGGCTAACGTGTTTGTGGGAAGGCTGTCATGTGCAGAGGAAAAGCAACTATCACACTGAACAGGGTACATATTAAGGTACTAATGATCACAATATCTGCACTTATACCGCTAACGCCCTGTGCAATGGGTATGAACTGATTCAGATGGTTGAGTGATCACTGGGAAGGATGCGGAGATGTCACACACTCATGTGGAACAGCGTTATCAGCTCTTGACAGAGTTTGAAAGGGGACTCATTGTAGGTCTCCAAGTGGCCATCTGGCCAAATAGTGCAATATCCGGGTATGTGGAGCATTCAGATGTTCCAGTCGGATGATGTTGGACTGCATGGGAATGCGAGGCCAGGGATGCTAGTCGTCGAGGTTCCAGTTGACCACGTCTGACCACCAAAAGGGACAGCTGAAGTGTGCACCAAGCACTTCGTAGCTGCTTCACATATGCCGCTGTCATCCGAGAACAGCGGTCTCCTTGCAACATTCTGTGTCAAGCTGCACCACTGGTCGAAGACTAGCAGCAAGGACTGGGGAATTACGTCCCATGCGTGGGCTGATATTAAGGACAGACGCAGGAAAAACGCATTCTTGTACTTAGACATATATATCTCCAAAAAAATTACAGCTAAATCAGTAAAACTTAAGACTACAATATGATGCTTGGCATTCTGTGCAATTTTTGTTTGAAAATGCGCATCGAAATTCATTTCATAACTATTTGAATTTCTAATTACCATTGTTTCTACACTGAAGATCCAAAGAAACTGGCACACCTGCCTAACATCGTGTAGGGCCCCTGCTGGCACACGCAGAAGTGCCGTAACACGAAGTGGCACGGACTCGAATAATGTCTGATGTAGTGCTGGAGGGAACTGACACCATTAATCCTGTAGGTCTGTCCATAAATCCGTAAGAACACGAGGGGGTGGACATTTCTCTTGAAAACCACGTTGCAGGGCATCTCAGACATGCTGAATAATGTTCATATCTGGGGAGTTTGATGGCCAGCGGAAGTATTTAAAATCAGAAGAGTGTTCCTGGAGCCACTCTGTAGAAATTCTGGATGTGTGGGGTGTCCCATTGTCCTGCTGGAAGTGCCAAGTCCGTCGGAATGCACAATGGACGTGAATGGATGCTATGCTGGTGATCAGACAGGATGCTTACGCGCGTGTCACCTGTCAGAGTCGTATCAGGGTTCCTATATCACTCCAACGTCACACGCCCCACACCATTACAGAGCCTCCACCAGCCGTAATGATCCCCTGCTGACATGCACGGACCATGGATTCAAGAGCTTGTCTCCATACCTGTACACTTCCATCCGCTCGACACGTGAAACGAGAGTCGTCCGAGCAAACAAACATGTTTCCAGTCATCAACAGTCCAATGTCGATGTCGACGGTCCGAGGCGAGGCGCAAAACTTCATGTCGTGCCAAACTGCCTGTTGGCTTCTGTCTCGGGTTCTTTGGATGACGTTCATCTAATTTTACTGGCGTTTCGCCAGCACGAGTGGCTGGCTTTGTCAAAGCCTCACCCTCAATTGCCGGTGGTGAACTGGAGCCGAGCTCGCGGCCGCAGACTATATGTATCTGGCGCGCCAACGTCCGAGAGCTCCTCCGCGGTTCTCCTCTTGCTACCTGCGACGGTCGTTCGCTGCAGTACGGGAAGCCAGGATCCGTTTACCTTAAAGCTTTCCTCTTTCTTGTTGAAACTGTTCGCGTGTTTTTGTATTTCTACAGCTTCTCTGAACAAGTGCGTGTGATAGTGCTTCTCTACAGCCAGAACTTCCGTGTCGGCGAATTTTATTACTTGGTCGGTCTCACTCAGTGCGTGCTCTGCCATGGCCGATTTCTCCACCTGCCCCAATCTACAATGTCGCTTATGCTGTTTGATCCTGGTGTTAATTGATCGTCCAGTCATTCCGATATAAACTTTTCCGCATGTGCATGGTATACGGTATATTCCCGGCATTCCAGATGGGTCCCCTTTCTCCTTCGCCGATCTAAGGCACTCTTTAATCTTTCTTGTCGGTTTGAAAATCGTCTTCACGCCATGTTTGCACAATATCCGGCCGATTCTGTCCGTCATTTTGGGAATGTATGGCAGAAAGGCCGTACCTGAAATTTCATTTTCTGATCCTTACTTCGCCTAGTGTCTGGCTCTATTACACTTCTAATATAATTTTTGGAGTACCCATTGCTCCTCAGAACACTTCCCAGGTGTTGCATTTCGCGTCCGAGGTGCTGTAGCTCACATATTCATCCTGCTCGCGTTACGAGCGTATTAATCATGCCTCTTTTCTGGCTCGGGTGGTGGTTTGATAGTTTGTGCAGGTATCGGTCCGTGTGTGTCGGTTTTCGATACACGCTGTGTCCCAGGTATTGGCCGTCCCTTGTGATCAGCACTTCTAGAAATGGCATTTTGTGGTCCTTTTCTACTTCCAGGGTAAATTTTATGTTGGACTGTTCAAGTGTCTTAGGAAGTCACCGAGCTGTTATTCACCATGACTCCACACCACGAAAGTATCATCGCCGTACCCGTACCACACCTTAGGTTTGCAAGTCCCCAAGTCCAGTGCCTGTGCTTCGAATTGTTCCATGAAAAAGTTGGCCACCACTGGACTAAGAGGACTACCCATGGCTCCACCGCCGGCAATGGAGGGTGAAGCTTTGACAAAGCCATCCACTCGTGCTGGCGAAACGTCAGTAAAATCATTAGATGAACGTCGGCCGAAGAACCCGAAGCCAGTAGGCAGTTTGTCAACAAGCGGCCACGAAAGCCTTAACAATTTTATGTCGTGCAGTCAACAAGGGTATACGAGTGGTCCTTCGGCTTCGAAAGCCCATATCAGTGATGTTTCGTTGAATGGTTCGCACACTGATGAGCCAGCACTGAAATCTGCAGCAATTTGCGGAAGGGTTGCACTTCCGTCACGTTGAACGATTCTCTTCAGTTGTCGTTGGTCCCGTTCTTGCAGGATCTTTTTCCGGTCGCAGCGATGTCGAAGATTTGATGTTTTACTGTATTCCTGACATTCACGGTACACTCGTGAAATGGCCACACGGGAAAATCCCCACTTCATCGCTACCTCGGAGATGCTTTGTCCCATCGCTCGCGCTCCGACTGTAACACCACGTTCAAACTCACTTAAATATTGATAAACTGCCATTGCAGAAGCAGTAGCCGAACTAACAATTGCGTCAGGCACTTTTTGTCTTCTATAGGGTTGCCGACTGCAGCACCGTATTCTGCCTATTTACATATTTCTGTATTTGAATACGAATATCTATACCAGTTTCTTTGGAGCTTCAGTGTGTGACGTACCTTTTCTCGTAAACTAATCAACCAATAAAACTGGAATTTGACAGTTTACATTTACATAAGGAGCTAATAAAACTCGAATAGCAAATTTTTATTGAAGGTCATAGTTGCTCTGAAATTAATTTTTCAGTTTTGTGTTACCCAGAACTGCTCTATTTTTCTGAAACTTTAAAGGACAACTGTTATCAGAGACAAGATAACGGGAAAGCGCTACACAGGCTTATTCAGTAAGTAATTCTGAAGAACTACGCCAAATTCCAAGATGTTAGCTTTTATAATTCCTGAGAAAACGTACTTTGTATCCCAAAAAAGTCACTTTACAGCAATTCACATTTCAATTTTTGGCAACATTCCTATACCTCTAATGACTAATGCTTCTCTTCCTTGTCTTCCTTGACTGATCTCTTCCCCTGCCTCCTTTGCCTAACAAACTTTTGCAGTTTTCTCCTGCTGCCTGAGCTTTGTCCAATAGGGCTTCACCGATGTTTGTGAGTATCTTCATTGTGAATGCACCAGGATGGAAGCCTAGCCTCTGCAGGCACCTAATTCCACCTACATTTTCACTGTTGAACACTAGACAGGCATAACATACAGCCATCTTCACGACGATAGCTGCAGTGATCAAAGGCAATTTTAACTTGCGAAGTTAACCCTCCTCAGTACTGTATTTTCAGAAAGCTGTATACATTTAATAGCAAACATTATACCAGATTTATTTTTAAAACTATCGAGAAATGAACCTACAGCTTCTAAAAATTCAGTTTTGATTAATTTACCATTTTCGTAAGGTTTCTTAGTTTGCGCAGTAATTTTGAAACTCGGATGACGCCTCAGTTGCTATTTCGTTCCTGCCTAATGGTTTTTTGAAGGTAGACTTTTGAGCATTAAGAAAATTGTAAAAAGCCGTTAGAGTTACACAAAAGTCTTTATTAACTGATTACTAGTTTCGGACTTTTTCGGTCCACTTTCAAATAATTCACACAAGTCGTACAACAACACGCACAGTATGTATGTGTGTGATTGAGTGCAACGTATTGTTACAAAACGACTGTTCTGTGCTGCATGCAATGAACTAATGCTAGATGAGCCTCGATCATAGTTAGGCGAACTAAGATAGAGGGCAGAAAACGATATCATATGAACGTACATGCGCCACGACCAGTAACCCCACAACGACTAATCAATACAGCACTAAATATAAATTATTTATAGCGTGCGATTCCTCCTCTAATTGCAAATAATCTTCACTCACTGCGTTTTTCTCCGATAGCATCAGATGCCATAAAGACATAAATGAAATGGCTGCACTGATACTAAAAGTAAAGACGAAGATAACTTTTTATTCAGCTGTATTTATCGACGTAAGTATGTTGTATGGTAGTGACCAGAGTTAAGAAGAGAGAAAAACTCTATTGATGACGTAACTAGCTTAAAGCAGATTCTTGGCAAACAAATTGAGTTAAGCAATGAAACAGACATAATCCTCAGTGATCTCAGAACAGTTTTTGATCGTGATGTTATTCTTAAAATTCTCCCGGCTTAATACGTGGCGAAAGAGTTCAGGATTGAACAGCTGGAGGTCGATGTTCAATGGACACAATGTTTCGGCAAACGACGACGTTGCCATCATCACCTGATGATGCGTTTTGCCTGATGGACACTGACATCCGCCCGTTCATCGTGAAATATTCCATCTCTTCCGTGGTTAATAAGCTAAGCTCTTTCAGGTATCTGACAACAAGGATTTCCCTAAATATTTAATAAAACTAATAAAAAGTAAGTTTCAAGATTTACATGCCTGCTGCAAACAACATTATTCAAAATAGGATGAGCGTCAACCTAGGTTTATGACGTGGGTCCTGTTTATCGCCTGTGCTTTTTAACATCTCGATAAACTAAATCATTTCCGAATGGATAAATGAATTACCATTTTACTCTTTCAATCTTAAAAATCCAGATAATACTGAGGATGCTGCTTGCAACTACATTTACATCTACGTGATTACTCTGCTGTTCCCTGGCAGAGGGTTCAATGGGCCACCTTCAATATCTCTCTTTAGCGTTCCACTCTCGAACGGCGCGCGGGAATAACGAGTACCCAAATTTTTCTGTGCGGGCCCTGATTTCTCTTATTTTATCGTGATGATCACTTCTACCTATGGAGGTGGGTGCCAACAGGATGTTTTCGCAATTGGAGGAGAAAACGTGTAATAGAAATTTCATGAGAAGATCGCGTCGCAAAGGAAAACGCCTTTATTTTAATGATTGCCACTGCAATTCACGTATCATGTCTGTGGCACTGTGTCCCCTATTCCGCGATAGTACAAAATGAGCTGCCCTTATTTGAACTTTCTCGATGTCATCCGTCAGTAGATGGATGATAAGGTAACTGTCGCTAACAGGGAGAGTAATCTACAAAGAACAGCAAATCAACTACAAAGACTATACGCTTCATATAACCTGAAAACAAAAGCGACGCCATTTTGTGGGAGAAACAAAATTAGATTCAATAATGTAACAAACGGGAAAATAATAGCGCCAGTATATTTTAAATGTTTAAGATATTATTTTTCAAATGAAGACGAAACTGATTTTCAAAATAGGCTAGAGGAATTTAACAAGGACTCACACTATTAGATGAATCTTACAAAGGGAAGTAAGAGAAGGCACACTTCTGAAATTTTATGAACCATTATCAATACCCGTCATAATGCATAGAACTGAGATTAAAAAAATTAAGATTTCAGAATGGGGACATTTGAGTTCTCAGAGTGGTAGCGATGCACACAAGTCAAGATCGAAAGCGAAATACGAAAATAAGAGCAGAATTAGAACTAATGTCTGTAAATGAAAAAGAACAGAAAACTACAAGAAGAAATGGAAAGAGCAAATCAGAAGGATGGAGGATGAGAGGCTGCTAAAAGTACTGTACAAATACAAGCCAACAGGACGACGAAACAGAGGCCCTAAACCATATGGGGGTCTAGATTGCGGTTTATTGGTAGAATCCTGAAGCGATGCAATCTTTCAACAAAGGAAATAGCTTACAATACGTTAGTTCGTCCAGTCTTAAAGTATTGTTCGTCTGTATGGGACCCTTACCAGTTGGGTCATTCAAGAGATTGAGAAGGTCCAAAGAAGAGCGGCAAGACTCGTGGCTGGTACATTTAGCCTTCGCGAGAGCGTTACGAATCTCATAGAGAGTATGGAGTGGGACACACTCGCAGACGACGGCGCGCTAAACGAAAGGGGCTGCTCACTAAATTCCGAAATCCGATCTTCACAGAGGATGTAGAGCATATATTATTACCACCAACTTTCAAATCGCGCAATGATCACCATTCAAAGATAGGGAAAATTAGAGCTCGTACTGAGGCGTTCAGACAGTCGTTTTTCCCTGGCGCGATCCACGGGTGGAACAGAGTGGGGGGGAATATGACTTTGGCGCGAATTGTGCCCTCCGCCACACACCGCTTGGTGGCTAGTGGCTAGTGGAGTATATATGTAGATGTAGATGTAGACTAGTCTCTGTCAGCAGCTGTGATAGGCAAAGCCTAACACTTGCAGAATAAGATGGTAATGATGGCGAATATATTATTTACGCAACTAAACAACTAAAATGGTCATAGGGTCTAGGTTAAATGTGGCCTATCTAACGGTTTTAAGGGTCAACTAAAAGTTGGTTCCCACTGTTTCGCATGATTAGTAACCGAATTTTAAAATGTAACATCATATCATGATGTATCATTTAGAGGTATAACCTCGCGTTTAAATTTTAACACAGTAAGGCAAATATTAAAATGACAACCTGTTCTGTGTAACAATTGGCACGCATATTGCCGAGACTACACGCGTCCCGTATTCGAGAAAGAGAGCACTTCGCTACTTCCAGTAAACTTTACACATAATTTCAAACTGTTTCAAGCCTTTTTTCTCATATACAGCCAAACAAAACAATGAAATGCAACCGATTTATCGCTTAATAATTGTTCGTTGTTCATGAAGTAAGACTTCAGCATCAAACGTGACGTTTTAGTATATTTCCAGTTTACGTTTCGGCTTTTTCATTAGCTTAAGAGGTGAATAACCGGAAACCAATAAAACCGTCTTAATTAGTGTCCTGCATCTTCAGTGATAAAAGTTTTACATGCCTAACGTCAAAGATCTAACGCAGCAACACATTTGTAAAGTAAAAACAGACGTCTGAACCTGTTTTATACGGGGGGATTCGATTCTGTAAAGAGTCGTTGGGGGGAATGTGATTACTGATATGTGATAGAATTTGGAGGTAATACGCTTTAGCGTCAGTAGCTTAGCTTGGCTGAATCTAGTCCCCCTCTCATTCAGGCGCGGATACTCATGGGCAACCGTTTGAATCATATTTACGTCCTCAGTTGATGAATTGTATTGATATTTTATCTATTACGGGTGATGAAATTTCTGTATTCTCCTTCAACATGAAAGCAGGTAATGTAATTACACTGGATGATGGCTAACTTTCAACGATTATTATGTATATGAATTTTTTTTTTTGCCAGTGGCTCAGAAGTTTGCTTTGAGAGCGTTCATGATCCTGAGGAGGAAACCACAGTTTCGGAACAGCAGAGGCCGGCAACGTGAACAGAGACGGTATCAACGTAATCTGGGAAACCGGCAGAGAGTAAGGGGTTTAGAATCAAAGACGCATCCGAAGAAGGCCCCAGGGGAGAACTCGCCTTCGAGAAGTAATTATCCGTCCCGAATGAATGTTCGCTTCCAATTATCGGACGCTAGAAAAAAAAGCTCAGCACAGGAGCAAAGGGGGTGCAGGGGTGGCGAGGGGCAACTTGAATAAAGTTCACGTGATTCATGAGGGCAGGAGGAGGGGGAGGGGAAGAGGGGGGGCGGCGTTGGAACGTATCGGGTCAGCCCGTTCGGGAAAGAAACAGCCACGCCCCCCTCCCCCTCCCCCACCCGGTGGCGAGTAATCCCTCGACTCACGTTCCTCGCATTTATAGCGCGGAGTAATTTGCATTCAGCCGACGGTGGCACCTTGCAGGGGTACAATACCGCGGCATTCCGCGTGCGGAATACGGGAGCGACGACTGGTGGGAGGAGAGGGGGGGGGGAGAGCTGGTAGTGAGGAGTGGGGGTGGAGGTGGGTGGAGGGGGGCGGGAGTAACGAGCTACGTCTCAGGAGCTCTCGGCCATATAGCCTCCACTTCCCCTCCCACCCCAAGACTAGTCATAGCCGCGTTAACTTCTTAGCCGTCAGCTTGCCGCTCGTAGATCAGCAAAGCGCCAAGACGGAACCATCGCTGGAAACAATCACGTCCGTTGAATGTCTGGCAGAGTGCTTAGGGAGCGATTTAGAGTATAACGACCACGTAGGACTAATCGTTGGAAAGGCAAACGCCAGACAGATTCATTGGAGCCAGGAAGCAAGCCGTAGATGCCGTCGCCCATGTTGATGTCTAGTTCCATGGCTTATAGATTCAGTTCCGCACAGCTGCCTAATCAACAAATCAGACTGTACGTATTATCAGGGCAGCTGTGTGTCTGGAGTTTTAAGCAAACAGAACACAACATCGCATTCTCAACAACAATAATCGTCAGACAGAAAAATACACTGCTGGCCATTAAAATTGCTACACCAAGAAGAAACGCAGATGATAAACGGGTATTCATTGGACAAATACATTATACTAGAACTGACATGTGATTACATTTTCACGCAATTTGTGAGCATAGATTCTGAGAAATCAGTACCCAGAACAACCACTTCTGGCAATAATAACGGCCTTGATACGCCTGGGCATTGAGTCAAACAGAGCTTGGATGGCGTGTACAGGTACAGCTGTCCATGCACCTTCAACACGATACCACAGTTCGTCAAGAGTAGTTACTGGCGTATTGTGACGAGCCAGTTGCTCGGCCACCATTGACCAGCGTTTTCAATTAGTGAGAGATCTGGAGAATGTGATGGCCAGGGCAGCAGTCCAACATTTTCTGTATCCAGAAAGGCCTGTACAGGACATGCAACATGCGGTCGTGCATTATCCTGCTGAAATGTAGGGTTTCGCAGGGATCGAATGAAGGGTAGAGCCACGGGTCGTAACACATCTGAAATATATCGTCCACTGTTCAAAATGCCGTCAGTGCGAACGAGAGGTGACCGAGACGTGTAACCAATGGCACCCCATACCATCACGGCGGGTGATACGCCGGTATGCCGATGACGGATACACGCTTCTAACGTGCGTTCACCGCGATGTCGCCCGACACGGATGCGACCATCATGGTGCTGTAAACAGAACCTGGATTCATCCGGAAAAACGACGTTTTGCCATTCGTGCACCCAGGTTCGTCGTTGAGTACACCATCGCAGGCGCTCCTGTCTTTGATGCAGCGTTAAGGGTAACCGCAGCCATGGTCTCTGAGCTGATAGTCCATGTTGCTGCAAACGTCGTCAAACTGTTCGTGCAGATGGTTGTTGTATTGCAAACGTCCCGATCTGTTGACTCAGGGATCGAGACGTGGCTGCACGATCCGTTACAGCTATGGGGATAAGATGCCTGTAATCTCGACTGCTAGTGATACGAGGCCGTTGGGATCCAGCACGGCGTTCCGTATTACCCTCCTGAACCCACCGATTCCCTATTCTGCTAACAGTCATTGGATCTCGACCAACGCGAGCAGCAATGTCGCGATACGATAAATAGCAATCGCGATAGGCTACAATCCGATCTTTATCAAAGTCGGAAACGTGATGGTACGCATTTCTCCTCCTTATACGAGGCATCACAACCTTTTCACCAGGCAACGCCGGTCAACTGCTGTTTGTGTATGAGAAATTGGTTTGAAACTTTCCTCATGTCAGCACGTTGTAGGTGTCACCACCGGCGCCAATCTTGTGTCAATGCTCTGAAAAGATAATTATTGCATATCACAGCATCTTCTTCCTGTCGGTTAAATTTCGCGTCTGTAGCACGGCATCTTCGTGGTGTAGCAGTTTTAATGACCAGTAGTGTACTGCAGGCGTACCCCAAGGGGCAGTTGGAGGGCCACCACTTTTCACAATACGAGCTCTGTTCAAAAAGTTCCGGATCTTTGACTACAAAATTTTTCCTGGCTTACCTTTTCCTTGTTGTGCGTGCTCTCCTTCAAAATGCTCTCATCCACAATTGAAACACTGCACCCAGCGCCGGCCGGTGTGGCCGTGCGGTTAAAGGCGCTTCAGTCTGGAACCGCGTGACCGCTGCGGTCGCAGGTTCGAATCCTGCCTCGGGCATGGATGTGTGTGATGTCCTTAGGTTAGTTAGGTTTAATTAGTTCTAAGTTCTAGGCGACTGATGACCTCAGAAGTTAAGTCGCATAGTGCTCAGAGCCATTTGAACCATTTGAACTGCTCCCAGCACCGTTTCCGTTTCCGGGAGCAGTCTTCGTACGCCTTTTGCTGGATCGCACGAAGCGATGCGCCGTCTCCGAATTTTCTTTTACCTCGTCTATCGTCGCAAATCTTCATCCTTTCAATGTGTTTTTGAACTTTGGAAATAAAAAAAGGCCCACAGGGGCCAGGTATTGAGGATGAGGTACCACAGCGATTTCTTTTTTTGTGCAATAGTCACACACCAACAGGAATCAATGTACAGGTGTGTTATCGTGATGCAAGAGCATTAAATTGTCACACCACATTTCAGGCAGTTTCATTCTCACATTTCCTCGTAGGCGTCGCAACACGCCGCGATAGTACCATCGATTAACAGTTTGTCCCTGTGGCACGAATTCATCATGAACTAATCCTTCAAAGTCAAAGAAAACTATCAGGATGGCTTTGACATTTAACCTGTTCTGATGAGCTTGCTTTGGTCTTGGAGAACCTTTCCCGACCCATTATGGAGATTGAACCTTGGTCTCGACATCATAACCGCAGAACCACGCTTCATCACCAGTTGTGATTCACTTAAGGAACATCTCGTTCTCATTTGCGCGATCCAAAAGCTCTTCAAACATTGCGATTTTCAGGTATTTCTGGACTTGACTCATGAGCCGTGGGACGAATTTGGAGGCAACAAGTTGCTGTGTCAGAATTTCATGACATGCTCCAACTGAAATGTTACATTCTTCTGCAGTCTCTCGGACAGTCAGTCTTCGACTCACACGCACAATTTCGTTGACGTTCCTGACAGGAGCACATCGGTAGACGTCGAAGGGCGTCCTGAGCGAGGGTCATCTTTAACTTACGTTCGGCCATTTTTAAACCGTGTGGACCATACGTATCACCGAGTGCGGCCTGAGCACTCATCACCGTAAACATCCTGCATAATTTGCTGTGTCTCTGTTAAGATTTTCTTGAGTTTCACACAAAATTTAATGCAACGCGTTGCTCCTCTAACTCTGCCATCTCGAAATTCGCGAACTCTGCGACCCAACGTTCTACTCAATACAGCACTGAACAATAACTAATAGCCATACAATAATGAAACTTCCGGCAGTTACACAATAAACACAGACGCGTGTAGGGACGCCAATGGTGCTGTTGTATAGAGAAAAGTCGAAAAATCGCATCGCTGGAGAATTGCAGCGAAATGGACGGAAACCTGCAGAGGATCGGGGCTTGATAGGGGTATTAGCAGTTGATACTCGTCATAAACAAAGATAACGCATAGCGCAGAAATAGGCAGAAAGACAAATTGTTGTGTGGTTACACGATTGCACAATAATCACTAGAGTATAAGTACTAAAACAGAACGTCCACAAAAATGCTAATTGCAGTGAAGGCAGATGGAAGACTGACATTCACTCGAACTATTCAGAGGATATATAGAGCACCCTCAAAGAAGGCATCAAAAAACTCTCACTCGGCCAACACTTGAAAACATTTGGCTCTGTACCAGATAAGACTGATAGAGGAAGCAGAGAAGATCCAAAGAAGAGCAGTGCATTTTGTTACACGTTGATTTAGTAAGCGCGAAAAGGAAGAGAAGCCTTCTGCCTCACGGTGTAGTTTACTGCGGCTACTCCACCATTCCTCTATAGCATCAAATTTCTAAAGCTTCTGTTCTCTTCTTGTCTGCACTGCTTATCATCATCGTTTGTCATCCCTCCCGTTCCTGGCTACGATCCAGACAAATACCTTACTAAAGGCTCTGAAATGGTCCTGTAGCCACCTTTCATTAGTCCGGTAGCCCATTTTCACTAGCATTTCTCTTTCTTTTCCTTGTTTATCTTTTCTCATAACTCTCATAGTGGTGTGATTGAATGAATGTGGTTGTGTGTCACTTTGCTAGACGTTGGCGTAGTCTGCTGCAGAAAGTCTGCGATAGTCATACAGATTCAGCAGCAGTTGTACAGAATAGCCAACTCTCGTCAAATAGGCAAAGAGGTTTGCGCTACTTGTGAGAAATCAACCTGCGTTAGGTTGGTGCCGGAAATGGCATCTTTGGGTTTTGAGGGCCACGCGGAGCGTGGAAGAGGCTGGAGAAGAAAAAGGAAGGCAGTCTGCCGCCGGTACGGGAAACGTCCACAGCTCTGCTCCAATCGAAGAAGGGTGAGTTAGACTGACCGCGTGGCTCGTTGTTCCTTCGCGAGAGGAGAGCTGTTAGTGTTTGTCTCGCTTTTCAACTCTGAAAGACTGCTTTGCCTTGTCGCAGCAAGGAATGCAAAACTTTGGCAGATTTTTCTTTTAGTAAATTTCTGTTGCAGGCATGGATCTGCCGGAAGAGCGCCACACAAAGGTGTCGATAAGAAGTGAGCACTCCCTTCTGTATGAATGCCTGTTTGCCTTCAGCTGTGCCTGTATAAGCTTTCATTTTTTCTAAATATTAATAACTTTGCCTTCTCGTAAATTTTCCTTGCTTTATGTATCTTTCGTCCGTGGGGAACCAACCACGTGGTTGAACATTAGAGTTTGTTGGGCTACCGTCATCACTAAATGTCCGATCTCATGTTTGTTTTAAAGAATGTTAACTGTTCATGATTGTGTGATGTGATATTGTTGCAACTTGGCCACGATACCTAGAAACTGCATCTCCACAAACCACGTGGGCACGCGGGTGTACTGCGAAACGCGTACCGCTTTACGAGTTATTGCATTCAGTTATCAGGCAACAGCAGTTGTATGAATGATTCACACCAATGATTTTAGGTGTAGATTATGATGGTGAATGTATCGATGCTTTTCTTTAATGGTTCAAATGGCTCTGAGCACTATGAGACTTAACATCTGTGGTCATCAGTCCCCTATAACTTAGAACTACTTAAACCTAACTAACCTAAGGACATCACACACATCCATGCCCGAGGCAGGATTCGAACCTGCGACCGTAGCACTCGCGCGGTTCCGGACTGAGCGCCTAGAACCGCTCGGCCACCGCGGCCGGCTTTCTTTAATGTTTTAGCAATTAATGTTATCAGGAATTGTGTACATGCCTCACATCCATATCTTAGGAATAAATGATTTTATCCACAATTTTCTCTTGTGTTCCGAGGTTAGGTTTTTGCACCTAAGCCACTCACCTCATAGCTTTCCCGTTAGCACATCCAACGCGTTTCCTTGCGCACAGGTCCAGTGATTAGTTTCCCCTTTTATTTTAAAACAAATGCTTTAGATTAAGTCTTATTTTCAGGTGTGTTGCTGAGATCTGACCTTATGCGCAGTGTCCATGCATTTTCTATTTTATTTCAAATGTTTGATTCTCGTGAAGAGTGCACCGGCAGTACTATGAATTACACCGCATCTCCTATGAGCGACATCACAACGTATGCAATTTTATGAGTTTTGGTCTGTGATCAAATTAATTTATTTTCCGACTCGGCCAAACCTTTGATTAGTTGTGTCGTTAGAGTCGGTGGCGACCCTAATCTTCTCACGCTAATTTCACAAGTAATAAGTATTTCCATTCCCAATAATAACGTAATAACCCGTAGAAACAGGTTAGTTACAGCTTCCTCGCGTTGAACTTTATATTCGATGTCAAAAAAGTTTGTTTTTTAATAAAAGATTGTCTTGCTATTGTCAGTCTGAATTTTATATTACCGCTAGTGCTACCATAGGCAGTTATTTCGGTTCCCAAATAGCAAAACTCATCGACTACTTTTAGTGTCTTATTTCCTTATCTACTTCGCTCAGAATCGCCTAGTTTAATTCGACTACGTTCCACCATCCTTGTTTTACCTTTTTGATATTCATATTCTTTTCCCGGGATTTTAATTCAATTCACAAATGTCTTCTCGGTTTGCTTTACTGCTTGCTCAGTGTACAGATTGAATATGTTGGTTGATAGGCTACAATCCAGTTTCACCCTGTTTTTAGGTGCTACCTGTCTTGTTTGTTTTTCCATTCTTGCAACCGAAGTCTGTTTCTGTACAAGTTTTTGATAATCTTTTGGTCCCTGTGTTTTATCCAATTATCCAACATAACTTCAGGTTTTTACAAGAGAATGTGTCCTTGAAAATTATTAAAAGTTTTTACTAGTCAGTACATCGGTAACCATCCTACGGAAAGTGCTACCTGTAGTCAAGTAACGTGGTACTTTCTGCTTGCAAAGAGCAAGGTAGAAGATTTTACTCTTTTATCTTGTGCATATAGTTGAGAGTATGTTGAACTCAAGTATTCGATCTTCAAAACCCCGGGGACAACTTTTTGTGGAAAACATAACCAGGAAATTTTGGCACTTTTTAAGATTATCGCCTGTTTACTCGGATACTATGAATCCTAGTGAAAATTTTACTATTAGTAAAATGAAAGAGCATTAAATTTTGCGTCGTGTCACCTACTTAAATGTCAAAATAAGTTGTCAAAGTTCGTTCATTTTCACCAATGTAGCTAAAAAGTTGGTTCGAACGCCTGTAACACAACAAGGCTACTACAAATGAATAATGTCAAAGTCGTAGAGCATGAAATTTCGTGTTAGAAAAGCATCTAGGGTTTCAGTTTTACGACTTAGTACCTTAATGCATTCAGAAACTTGCCAGGTAAAGCAATTCAATTTTTTGAGTTTAAGTTACTGTACCAAAAATACTTTCCAGTGGGAAGATGGCTATCTAATGAGTGCATATGTGTTTTCTACGTACATCTTTTTAATTTTCTTCATTCATGTGTATTTTTATTCATTTTTATCCATGCCTTAATTGGTAAGAGTGTGTTGCTAAAATGAGAACCAAGTACATGGTAATGGCCAATATGTATTTACGTATGAGTAATATAAAATTTGTAGAACTGAACAAATAAATGGGCATGACAGTATTAAAAAAACACAATTTAAATGTCAGAGATTCGCATTTTACCAAATTCTGATTTCATCGAGGTCGTTTGGGAGACTGCGGCAGGTCCCGGTCCAGCATCCCATCTTCAGGATCCATTGCGTCACCTTCACCAACTTCCTCGTCCTGCAACATATTTTCGACCCCTTCCTCATCCTCGTCGAGCTCAATTTCTGGGTCGTTCTCGCAAGGTAAACCACAACAGTGTTTGCACGTCGAGAAGCAGTTCAGTCCAGATTTGAGACATCCACGTACTACCGTGCATCCTGTTTTCCAAGCGCAGCAACTCATCTTCAGTGGCGTGTGTGGTACCATATCTTTCGTCAGCGTCACGGGAAACGAAGCCTCATAAGTTTTTCTTCCAACTCGATTGGCATGAACCAATGTCCTTCCCCTGCCAAGACTGCACGTGAGGTTAGAGTCGCAATGAGTGCGACCTTGTTGCGTTCGATGCTGGCGAAGCCTTTCAAAGATTTTCTCGGGGCAGACTTTACAAAAAGCTCGTACCTGAGCTCGTCCAAAGTCGCGCAGTTGGAATTCCCATACAGTGCTAACACCGGCTGTTCTCCGGCCTGTGCTAGTACGCCTTGAGAGACTAAAGGTTTAACAAATTCAGCAGCTTGCACTTTTAGGTGTGGCTGTTACTCCATAACGTTTAGTAAGTTTTCTTTACTTTGGCCAAAAAAGAAGAAGTGGTAGCACATTCTGTGAAGGCATGGTTGACAAGGGCAACTGAAAGCATTACCGGAGTACCACACTTCTGCTGATTTCCTTCTTCCCGATTCATGGTAGTACAAGTCGTTATAATTGTTTCCTCGAATCGTTAGCAGAACAAGTACGTCAAATTCCTCGCTTAAGATTGCCACACTGTCAGGCCCAGCAACTTGAGAAATAGCTGTTTCCACAATTAATGTATCCGCATCTTCTTCTGCCTGAAGCACTTTAATACCTCCAGCCTCAAATTTCCTTATGAGCATCAAAATCAAGCGATTCTTGTTGTCCTCATCTGCGAGAAACGTCTCCTGTGCGCCTGCAACATTTGTATTTTCTTCGAAAATGATTTCTAATGAAGAACTTGGTGTCTTTAAACGACGACATCTTTCAGAATATTTTGTTCGCCTTTGCGAAGCGTCACTTCGGAAGCGACTGAAATGTAACTGTGATTTCTGATCCGTAGTGCTTTTTCAGATAGGTTTCATATTTCATACAGATGGTGTGGGGCGGCGGGTGGTTATTTGTTGTTGTTATTCAATAAAAATGTTTTGTTTGTAGAAAAGATGCATTTCCGGGCCGATTAACCATATGTGCGGCGGTAGGTGGAATTAATTGTTATATAAGTGTTCCTATTATTTATGCTGTTGTTTTGCTGTTCTCAACACTGGCTCTCTAACTACAATATTGGCAACCAGAAAGTGATTAGCAAAACGTGAAGCCTGTAATTAGAATTCCTAGTGCCCACTTCATCTGAGAAACACACTTATAGCTGCAGCTTATAGCTCTGAGGAATTAGGAGATTGTCTGGGATTCATAATCAAAAACGATTTTCTAAAATAGTTGAGTATATTCTGAAAGTCACAGATAAAAAAAAAGAATCCACACAATCTGACTAACAGAGCAGTTCAGAGTCTAATGCGCTGATGCAACTATAACTGTCCAAATTAAATATTTAAATGAATGCTCGCCATAATTTGATGATTAGGTTCATCAAACGCCACGCTAAATAATGGTAGAACGTTTGTCCCGCGGCGGCACGTGAAAATACGACATACGCAAACTGAAAATCGATGATTAAAGTCATCCCAGAATTAACACTTCACTCGAAAATGATTTCATGGTTACGCGTATCCCAAGTAACTTAATACGGCATCCGAGGCTGTTTATAGCAATGATACCGACGCGACGCGACTCCCGACACAGATGGTGTGCTATTCAGCGTCTGGAGAGAACTGGGGCCTTGCTTCCTCGCGCAGCGTTCTTATATATAAAACCGCGGTGCGGACGGCTAAGGGAACGCCTGATCAAATCGGCTCTCCCGACTAGTCGCTGGGCTAGTAATGCACCACATTAAGTTACTGCATAAATCATAGCTTCTTTTGCTGATGGCGGATGAAGCTCTCAATTTAAATGTGCATTCAGCACACAGGTAAGTAATCATAATAAAAGTCTGACGTGGCTAAGTAAAATATTTTGGGCGAGAGAATTAATTTTATTACACTGCACACAGTAGACGAGCTCTGAACTTGCCATTTGGAGATACGCTATCGCTATAGTTTTATAGTTATTCAAATGAAACTTCTCACATCTTTATGGTTATAGCGGATCTCCATTCTATTTAAATATAAACATCCTAGCCTTATTTATTAATCTACTTAATCTATCTTGCTTCCTTAATTTTTAAGACAAAAACCAGAAAATTATGAATTTCAACTAAAATCTTAATTTGTGAGATCAAAAGTACTGTTTCTATTAAATTATTATGGAAACGGAATCTAAATGAAAATTTTTAAATCTCTAGCTCTTTTCTGTTGCGCCAATGATTTTTACAGAAAAATGTCCAAATTTCGAAAATGGTTAAAGTTATCGAACTGATATACAACACACATTAATTTAGTATTACTCCTGACATGCTAGAAACATTTTAGGTTATTTACTTGATTTTTAAAGTATTGCGCAACATTTATGACGTCAGAGCTAGTTACAGCGGACTAGGCTGGCACACAATGGAAAGACTGATGAGAATTTTATACAGTGTGAGTAGGCTGCTTCCCTACAATGGCTTCAGACCTGTTTGTGATGTGCCAGACAACATTATGGAGCAGATCACCACCATCCACCACAAAGATTCATTCTGTTGGAGAGACGTGAGTGTATCATAGAGAAAGATGATTTTCTACTATTATTGAGACTGTCTTCTGTGAACAGAGACATAGGGTGTGGAGAAAGTTCAAATGAGAAACAGAACTTCAAGTCTTTAGCAGATTGCCTGATAACAAACAGTCTGTGAAACAATGTCAATGGGCTTGCAGTAGGAATCCTTCCCTATCTTGGAAATCGTAGTGCAGGGTGCAAGTGGTATAATCTAGCGGTTGTGTTGAAATGAGACATTTTTAAAGTTCTCTCCTTTAATTATGTTGATCCCCTTAATGCATTCTACTAATGCCTCGCGACATTTTACTGATTCATCATACGTTACTCCACTGCTTATGGTCATAAGCACATTACATTTTGAAGAGGTGGGTGTTTTAACAGTCAGTCATTCAATTTGTCACTCTCTGATGCATTTCGCCCTCTGCGTGAAGCTCTTTTATCCACACGTTGCTCGCTTATTCCTGATGGAATAGCATAGAATTCTTCAATTGTTTGACAAACATCCTGTGAGGATGCCATCCCTGAAGTCCACTTTGCGAGCACAGAATATGAAATATGAGTTAAGCCACATTTCACACTGTCTTCAGTAGTGTCAAATCAGTCCATATGCCAAACCAAAATTTATCACGTCACCTAATGGTGAAGTAGCCTTCAGTTGTAAATTTCTTGAGCTCAGCAGGATCCATTCGGTCTTCCAGTGTGAACATCTGTTGGAAGTAAAGATCCCAGTTTCTAGCACGCTTAGTGAACTGTTCTGTGAGCCTAACGCTTTGACAATACTGCAACCATAATTTGGTATTTCACACATCTTCAGCAACTGCAGTCGTATATAATAAAATAATAAGCAACCAGTTGCATATAAGAAATTTAATTTCTTGACCAGTTTCGGGCACTTAGCGCCCTTCTTCAGAAGGAGTGTACTAAGTGCTCGAAACCGGTCAAGAAATTAAATTTCTTATATGGAACTGGTTGCTTATTATTTCAGTATATAGCCAAATATATGCAGAGGGCAAAAACTGTAGAGGAAGTCAGAGATTGGAATACATCCAGCAGATAATAGAGGACGTAGGTTACAAGTGCTACTCTGACAATGAGATGAAGATGTTGGCACACGAGAGAAATTTGTGGCGGGCCTCATCAAACCAATCTGAAGACTGATTACGCAAAAATAAACCATAATTTGCTTCAGTGCTGCAAATCGTATTTCCAAACTTGGTTATCACATTCATGTAATCTTCGTTTCCACGGCATTTGAATACTGATGATCGGTTATGGAGCAGCAACAGTTCGTCAATTATTTTCATTTCATCTTCTTTGAAGTCAGTCTCCAGAAAGATGCATTATGACAGTACGACGTAAACCAGTGTATGAGTTCTTACTGCTCGGGCGTGCGCATGCCCACTCCAAAATTTATCCAAACTGTTTTCAGCAAGTATTAAGGACAGTAAGTCTCTCAAGCCACTTCCTGCCATTATTATTCAGATGCATCCCAAGAGGGACATTAGAAAGTGAAACCCGCCTAATCGTACGATGAAATGTTCGAAATCACTGCCTTCGTTTCTTTTAATTTCCATCGCCTTTAGATAAAATGGCTGATCGAAAGTGACGAAACACCGTCTTTGACCAGGTTCTGTTCATTTTCTCAGTGCTGTTACAAGAGATGTATATATTTCTGGAGGATTATTTAAGAGTGAGAGGCACATTACTTATGAATGAACCGACATTCGATGATCTGTGGCTTCTTTCATGAATCCATTCCGCTCTGGCACGTTAGTGAATTTCTCCCAGTTTGCATAAAGCCACAGAATCCCATATCCAGAGAGCAATACCTTCAAACACTCAGGGTCGTCGAAATTGAGATCCTTTATAATAACACTTTTCAAGCCAACGTCATTTCTTTTTTGATAGTTCATCAGCTGAGGTATACAAACCGCAGACAAAAATTGAGAAGTTGAACGTCTTCTTTCACTATCAATGTTCTTGTCAGACTCCATATCTTTGGGGGGAGTGACTGCCATGATTCCTCCCATGGAATGGAAAGTCTTCAACGCATCAGTCGTGCAGGTAGTAAAAGCGGCGTTGTCTGAGATAAACTGGATGAATCCTTCACTGTTTATATTAGGATACTCAGATCGTACAATTGAGAACGTCTCAAATAGGGAAGCTTCCATATACGTAACTGTGAATTCAGTTATATTAAGAGCATCTACAATAAGTCTCGATCCGAATCTTTTGTACACGAATGTACTGAGACCAATCAATGGTGAAGATAGAAATGTCCGTGGCCTTACTACACAAATCACTAAATGTGAACTATCAAACAGTATCTACTTTTTAACCAAGTTGCTAAAATGACCAACTTTAACAGCTGACAGGGGCCAAACGACTGCACCGATTTTGACATTTAAGGAGGTCACACGACGAAAAATGTAATGCTCTACCATTTGGTAATAATATTTTCAGTAGGACGCATGGTTCCCGAGTAATAGGCGAAAATCTGGACTAGTAATACGTTCCAAAACTGAGCGCACAAAAACGAATTTTTTCTGGAGCTCATACCTTTGGTTCTATTGGTGGTAGAAAGGTAAGGCCAGCTGTTGTCGATAGCCCTCGAGCTTTGAACCATTTATATACACAACAGAAGCATCGTCTTAGTGTCGCTATCCTAAGAACAGGGTCAAAGTGTGAGTATTACGCACTTCCTTCTGCTTAGGCAAACGGAGCAAATCGGTTAGTTATTTTTGCATTTGATGTGATCCACGGGCGGTCTTAAGGGCCTTGTAAAGGCACCATTACTTTATATCCAGTTCCTTAGAAAACTCCAAAAAAGTATTTTTTCAATATTTTTAGTATCAAAGCCGAGCCGCGGATTCCAAGACGGACAATGCACAGCAAATGCTTGAAAGTTTTACGATGTAGTCCTAAGATCAGGAGCGATTACACGAGAAAATTTTCTTGGAATCTCTATCCGTTTGCGAGGTGCAAAGGTTCAAAATTATCCTACCTGTATACGTAAAATACGAACGCTAAAGCGTGGTTTATAGACACAGGCAGGAGAGATACGCTGTGAAGTGTCTCCGTTAGCATCATAAACGTTCTGGGAACCCCATGTTACAGTACTGAAGCACATGCAAAATTTATGTACACATAAAATCCGGTCTAATGCGAAAAATTAGTTTTGTGTCATTTCAATTTCGTATAAGTAAACTATCAAAACTTTACTGACAGATAAAGTTCTTTTCATATGAGAGACATGCTCTGGTGTGGCAGGGCAAAGAAGGGAACCACCGGAAAAATGCTCCTATCGACCCCTATCGAAAAAAAGGCGAATATGCTCCTGTTTAAATGGCTGTGACTGAAATGTGGGCTACCAGCTGCCTCAATCGCTTTCCCCAGCACCTTTAAAATTTTATCTAAAAATTTTGGCAAGTGAACATATTCGCACTTTGTTATGCTGAGCCGGCCGCGGTGGTCTAGCGGTTCAGGCGCTCAGTCCGGAACCGCCGGACTGCTACGGTCGCAGGTTCGAATCCTGCCTCGGGCATGGATGTGTGTGATGTCCTTAGGTTAGTTAGGTTTAAGTAGTTCTAAGTTCTAGGGGACTGATGACCACAGATGTTAAGTCCCATAGTGCTCAGAGCCATTTGAACCATTTTTGTTATGCTGAGAGAGACGAAGACAGTGGCAGAGGGAAAGTAGTAAATACTGGGAGATAGTAGACAGTGGTTGCGGTATAAAAAGAGCGAAGGAGACATTGGTAGTGTAAGAGAAAGCGAGGGATATAGTGGCAGTGGAACATAGTTAATAGAGAAAGAACAGTGATACGTAAAGATTGAAGGGAGAGGAATAAAGAGATGGAGAAAGTGGATGTGGATGAGAACCAGTGATAATGAGAGACAATCTGCGACAATGACAACGAGCAAAAGAGGGATCATGAGAAGAGGCAGTAGCTTTGGGAAGGAATGAATGGGACAGAAGCAGTAAAAGAGAGCAAGAGGGAGACACAGTGAGACTTTTTTTAAGAGATGGAGCCCCTCCACGCCCACACTGGCATGATGGCCAACACTGCATAATGGTTCGCTTCCACTAAAATTCTACGATGTTTGCGTACGTCTGGTTCAGGTTAAATATTAATACGAACTGTGATTTGGTCGAAAGTTGAACGAAGGGTAGCGGTTTGAAGGGCAGAGGAAAAAAAAAGTGTCAGGGTAAGAGCCAAGGCGAAAAAACCTCTGCGACAGTTGGGTCAGGTTGTAAGAACAGAAACGATTTTCTTGCTGCCTGTGACAGGTCATGCAAGGGTAGACTTTGTTAGTAGTGGGTATCATGCAGATCGATATCTTTGTCGTTTTGCGGTGGTGTTATTCGGTGGCTGACGCTGGGTGCCGGTGTTGATTTCTAGATCAGCGTTCATCATCGTTTTGTGTCCTACATCAGACTCACAGTGTAGGGTAATGTTGGCGGTTTGTGCGTCAGTGTGCGAGCTTGTCGGTTTCCCTGCTGCAGCCTGTTGGCGGCTTTAATAGCAAAAAAATGGCTTTGAGCACTATGGGACTTAACGTCTAAGGTCATCAGTCCCCCAGAACTTAGAACTACTTAAACCTAACTAACCTAAGGACATCACACAAATCAATGCCCGAGGCAAGATTCGAACCTGCGACCGCAGCGGTCGCGCGGTTCCAGATTGTAGCGCATAGAACCGCTCGGCCACCCCGGCCGGCGGCTTTAATAGCAGCTGGTATGTTAAGTCAACGTTGCTGTCATGCACGGGCTTGCCAATGTTGTTGCTTGTGGATGTATGTTACCTTGCCATAGCTGGTTGTGTTCTAGCTAGTAGAGTCTTTTGCCGCTTATGCTTCCACCTGTGGTTGTGATCGTAGTTTACCAGAGTAAGGGTGGAAGGATTGTTCGAGTATCTCAAGTTCCTGTATAGTCATATGGCGTGTTTTTTTAATACTATCTTGAGGGTTTCAAGGCGGTATTCATTGTGAAGATCCACGGTGCGTGTGTAACACCCTCCTATTCAGTGTACTTTCCCTGTTGAGCATTGGGTAGAGCTGTTTGAGCCTCGCGTGCACTCTATTGGCAACTTAATGTGATCCCTCCAATTTAGTTTCCGGTCCAGCCAGACACCGAGATATCTGACTAAGCTGTGGCTGGCTCGTGTTATGCTTTGCACTAAACATAGGTTTCTATTCAGTGATTAGTCTCCCGCGGTTATAGCGATTGTGCTGTTATCCTCTCTCTCAGCGAGTCGCGGCAGCAGCGTGTATCGATATTCGCACCCTTGTACTATCTTTGCTTCTTTGGCCTCGCACTGACAGTTTCCGGCTGTGCCGTGTGCGGGCAGTTGGTCGGTTGGCGTGGAGCAGCGAGGAAGTCTGCGTGGCGCGTATCTGGCCGGGGGCAGCTGGCTGCGCCAACGCGCGGTCGGAGTGTGAGGGGCTGTTCCCATTACTGCGACGTTCGTGGCTCACCGATCCCGGACACGAAGATTGAGTCCATACTTAATCTATCAGCCAGCCCCAACTGTTCACATTGTGTCGTTTGAATTTCGTTGTGGGCTGCTGGGACATTCCCGTTGGCAACAATGTGTGTTTTCAAATTGGTGAAATTCTAGCCGCCACCCTGTGGAGTATAACTTAACTTGATTAGATCTGAATTGAAGTGCACCAGCGGAATCTTCTATCTTGTAGCCGTTAACGTTCCGGTTACCTGCGCTGGCCGTTGATGTAAATTCAGGCAGTGTATTTTCCTCGTCGTGTTGTGGCTGCCCTGCACGGCATGTAGTTTGACTGCTAGATGTGTAATTCGTTGTGGGCGCCGATACCTTCTGCGTTGACCCATTGAACTCCCTGTTGTGTGCTGGTCGGGTGGAGCGGAGATACCCTGTCGCTTGGTCCGTTGACTGTCTGTCGGTTGGATTGCTTTAGGATTGAGAATTGTTGGGGCGACTGCCTGTCTCACCTAAGCGAGTGTTAGTGTTTGAATCCCACGCCGACACTTGGAAACGTTCTGAGAGCCGTTAGATGTGCTGCCTATTCTTATTTGTCCTTGTTTTTTATGTATGGCTTCTGGCCGATTTTAAATTAAAGTTGTTTTGCCCTTAGGGCGTGAGATTGTTTTGGCCTTCAGCTTAATTTAGAGAAGTGTTTTAAGATAAGGCCTTCTGCCTTTTAAATTAAAATTCCTGGTTTTGAGTCTTAGGTTATTGGCCTTCAGCCGGTTTTAAATTGTTTTGCCCTTGAGGTGTGAGATTGAATGGCGCATTTAGCCGGGAATTAAGTTCTACAATTAATGTTTGGCTTGCTCTGTTTTTAATGTTTTCTTTACTCTTCTAATATTTGTCAAATGAATACAGTAGTATGTTAGAGTGCAACTGACAGCCACTCATTTTGGCATCTTTCCACAAATTAAACTATCTGTCCTGACTTGCGGGTATAGCAGGGGATCTCACTGGTAGCAGAGCGCGGTTTCGCTTGTGTTTGCCATTCCTGTTTGTCAGTTTCACTCTTGCTCTGTTTTTGTGTTCTGTGGCACCATACTGTTTTGGCTGTTACTTGTTTCAGGTGCTTATAGTACTAGCAGTCAGTGTCAGCGGTCGGCCTACTCAGGAATGACCACCTTGTTTACGAGATGGCAATAAGGCGCCAGCCGATTGAGGGCAGTGTTCCGGAATTAGTAGCCCGTTTGCGCGCTGTAGTTCTTCATCCGGTTGGCGTCTCGGTAGCCGCTAACACAAAATAAGTACCAAACTGTAAGATTCCATTAAAAAAAAGCAATGTTGACCATATCTCTAACGCAACCCCACCTAGCAACATTTGTCCCACAAACTTTTCAGCTACTATCATAGTTTCGGAATTATTCTAGGTGGCAATGGTTAGTGACTCACCTTGAATAACAGTCTGAATCGTCCGCCATGTCTTCCAAATCTCTGAGGAGTCAGCAATGTTTACCTTGTCGGTGATTAACCTATTAACACAACTTCTTACGGACTTTCTTATAAAATATTTGAAATTGTCGAAGTAAACCAAACAGTAGTTAATGTTAATAGAGGTGTTTAGACTGCCTTTTTCATATAACAGAATAATTGAAATGCAGTACTACGTGGCTATAGAAACGGAGGCTCGGAACTTGAGTGATAATTTGTAAATATTAAATGTAATGAGTTAAGAATTCGGTTGCAATGTCTTCAAATATGGGTGTTACGCAGTAACAGCCTGTGGCTGTTTATTAGTTATGACTGTATATAGCCAGTTTGAAAATAGGTGCTTATTTTTTATTCAAAACAAGCTACTTCAAGAAATGCCGCATTTTTATTGCACAGAGGTGGGGGAAAGTATAGTTTCATGTTACAGTAAAATGAATTTTTGTCAATAGTTTCAACTATCATTTAATCAGTATTCATTTTATGTACTTTATGATAAATCTGTTGCTTGTTGAGTTGTGGTAAAAACTTTAGTCTTTGAAGGTTGTTACTTGTGCAGGTTTTCTCATAACGACCAATCCGCTGTAAAAAATATCTGAATTACCACCCGTTCTACCGTGCCTATATAAGAAATGGGATTAAGTATTATTCAGTCTGTGTTTTATGATAAGACGTATAAGTGCATCACAAATGTTCCTCTCCACCTTTCCAATTGCGTAAATATATCAGGAATCGAAAAATTTTGAGACAAAGTGCTTCTGTACAATTTTTGTCTGGAAAGAAACGCAATTACAAACAACTGGTTCCATTTTTATAGCTACTTTTATTAACGTGTAATTACAATACAGCTGGCCGGTGTGGCCGTGAGGTTCTAGGCGCTACAGTCTGGAACTGCGCGACCGCTACGGTCGCAGGTTCGAATCCTGCCTCGGGCATGGATGTGTGTGATGTCCTTAGGTTAGTTAGGTTTAAGTAGTTTTAAGTTCTAGGGGACTGGTGACCTCCGAAATTACGTCCCATAGTGCTCAGAGCCATTTACAATAGACCAATGAGCGCCGGGTGGTTCCCAATTGTCTCTCCAGCAGTCTATGGCCCATCTTTTTCTTCATTCAGGGTCACTGGGAAATCTAAACATACAAGAACAATTTTTGCAATAGTTAGTGCAGTTCACAACTGAGCAGTCACCCTTATTTACAACGAATTCTTCAATACATTTAATTAGAAACATTCACTCGCATCGTGAATCGTATGTAAACAAATATGAATATCCTATACTTTGGGGAAAAACATGGCGGACAGTTGAAATGGCACTAACCACTATGGGACTTAACATCTGAGGTCATCAGTCCCCTAGAACTACTTAAACCTAGCTAACCTAAGGATTTCACACACATCCATGCCCGAGGCAGGATTCGAACCTGCGACCGTAGCGGTCGCGCGGCTCCAGACTGAAATGCCTAGAACTGTTCGGTCACACCAGCCGGGGGGGGATTGAGGATCTAGGCGTAATAAAACAGTTGTAAGCATAATTTTAATTTAACTAACCATCCAGTAAGATACAATGATACTCTTAAATCCAAAGTTTTAAAAACACGAAATAATTGATTTAAAATATGTTAAAAAACTTTACAAATTAATTACGGTAGTGCCGCCTCGTTTTCTTATTCCATTTACTGGCGTCACTAAGTTCCTGCCTTACTTGCCCGTGAGTGGCAGCAGCAGTGCATATCGGTAAGCGCACTGTCATAATTATCATCTCTGGGGCGATCGATAGTATTTCTGGGTCGTCGTGTGTTGCGTAGTCAGTGAGTAGGAGACGCACCAGCAGAGCTGTCGCGGATGGACCAGCAGTCCAGTCGGTCGGTTGGCGTGGAGCAGCAAGCAAGCCCTCATCGCACGAAGTCGGGCTGGAGCCGCTGGCGACGTGCAGGCGCGGTTGGAGTGTGAGGTGTTGCTTGCGAGTGCTGCGAAGTTCGTCGCCCACCGGTCTTGGACATGCAAGTTGAGTCCTCACTTAAATTACTATCGAGCCTCAACTGTTAACATTTCTTAGTTCGATCCTGATTGTCGCTTTTGGGACATTGCTGCGAGCAACAACTGGTGTGTTTTTAAGTCGGCTAGTATTCCAGACGCCTTCCTGTGAAATTTAACTTACTCGTAATTTATTCCCTGTTATGGAAGTTAACCAGCGGTATCTTCTGCCTTGTGGATATTGACGTTCCGGTTACCTGCCCTGGTCGTTGACGTAATTTTAGGCAGTGTGTTTTCCTCGTCGTGTTGTTACTGTCCAGCGCAGCGTGCAGTTCGACAGCTGAGGTGTTATTGGTCGTTGTGGGCGCCAATATTCTGTGTGTCGTGTATTGAAATCTTGTGGTCGTTTTGCTGGTTGCATGGAGCGAAACTGATTTGGTTGATTGGTCGGTTGGCTGTGTGTCGGTTGGGTTGCCTCTAGATTAAGAAGTAGTTGGACAGGCTGCCTGTCTCACCTAAATGGGTGTTAGTGTTACAATCCCGGGCTGACCCTTGGAAACTTCTGAGCGCCATTCCTTGTGTGTTATGTAGTAATTTCCCTGTTTGGATTATAGTTATTTGGTTGATGCGTGGCTTTCAGCCGAGTATCAATATCTTTTAAATTAATGTTCTTGTCTTGCCCTTAAGGCATGTGATTATTATTTATTTTATATGAAATGTTTTAAAATACGGCCTTCTGCCCTTCAAAATTGACTCTTCCTTCTAGGGCTGAAGCCGTTAAATTATTTGTTGGTGAGCGGCCTTCGGCGGAGTTTTAATATCTCTTAAATTAATCTTCTTCTCTTGTCCTTAAGGCGTAAGACTGTTATGCTTTTGAATGGGGCCTTCAGCCCAATTTGCATGAAATGTTTTAAGACCTTCTGGCTTTTGATTGAAACTCCTCTTATTGCTTAATATGCGATCTCCAGCCCAGTTCCATTAAAATTAAATTGCTAAGGCTTTCAGCCGATTAGATTGAAGATTTAGAAAATATTCTTGGGTGAAACGTCCAGAACAACTTGTATTTCCATTTTGATTAAACCTTGTCTTGGATTTTGAATGTGGCGTTCAGCCGATCTAAAGTTAATCAAAGGAGGTCGATTAAAGTTGTGTGTTTTGCATCCCTGTTGTAATATTGCGAGTTGATAAATAAAGTTTGTATGTTCACTGCAACTGACAGGAACTCATTTTGGCCCATTTTCACAACCTAATCCGCTCTTTCCTGCTAGCGCATGCTTTTCAAAACATTAAATTAAATGTGATACCTTGGCCAAGAATAACTTTACGGCCAGAAGTGAATATAACACATGCGTTCAGCCTATCAAAATTACTGCAGTTCCTCATTCGTCTATCTTTGCTAAATGCAAACAGTTACAAATGAAAGCACAACTATCAGAATTTGTCTCTGGAAGGGACACGAAAATAGCCATCTGGTTACAGTACATGTAAGTAGAATGACAAGTTTTCGGACTCCCTCTCCCGCAGAGTTCTCTTAGTTAAGCCACACAGAACACGCCCAGTATTCAGACCCCTGGACGACGACCGTTGCAATCACCACAGCTCACTATAACTCAAAGTTTAATGATGGGTATTGTCGACGGTATCACCGATACCGACCAAAGGCATCTTCTGTCCGGAACACGTCGTGTAGCATGTTGCCGCAGCCCGGGGCGCGCTCTTTCGTCTCGCTCCCTGGTTGCAACGGTTCTCCCCGTCCCTCGTGGCAGTCGGCAGAGGGCGACATCTTACAAGGGGAGGCCGCCAATTGTGAAATTCAGATTCGATTCATACTGCGCATAATAAAAGCTCATGGCCAGAGGTGTAATGTGGCAAAGCACCAAGATGCACTTCTCAGCCGTTGTCGAGAAAATCGACAGTTATAAGAAACCGTTGCGGTGAAATACTCTCTACGATTGACCGCTTTCTACAGCGTCGTGGTGTAGCGGTAAGCGCTCGGGTTCGTAATCCAAAGGTCGCCGGATCAAATCTCGCACCATGCAATTTTTTTTATTAATAGTTTTTGTAATTCAAATATATGTATATATGTATATGTATATGTATATGTGTGTGTGTGTGTGTGTGTGTGTGTGTGTGTGTGTGTGTGTGTATGTAAACTATTAATGAATTGCTTGTGCATTTTGGTGAAGGCGGATCGCTCTCCAATTGTACCGCCTCCATTTTTCCGTTTAACAGGGTGTACCAAAGCTCTCACGTCCGCACTGATTTTTCGACGATGTTACAAGTTGCGCTAGGGACCGCATCTACCTTCTTTCGAAGTTAGCGGGCAACTACGCTGTTATGCGGCGGCTCGTTTCGGCCCACTCAACATCTGTCCTTAAAGTGTAACGAGCGAGTAACGGAGTTTATATTTCATACCTGCCACAGCGAATTTGTGTTCGTGGGTCTCTATTCTAATTCGAACGTTTGACTTACGCTATACGTAATCGTTTCGGAATATCGTTTCTACGTCTTCCGTTAACTATACGTGGTTAACATTATGAAGACAATTAATAACGTTTGTGAAATATAACTCTGTTTGCGGAAAACATAATGATGTTCGAAGTCGCCAGTTTTTCCACGACAAACGACTTTCAACAACATATTATATGCATAATTGTTGCAACTGATTGCCGGGAATTTTTATATATATATATATATATATATATATATATATATATATATATATATATATATATATATATATATATATGTATGTGTGTGTGTGTATACACATTTGAATTACAAAAAACAAATACTAAAAAAAAGTTGCATGGTGCGAGATTCGATCCGGCGACCTTCGGATTACAAACACGAGCGCTTACCGCTGCGCCACGACGCTGTGGAAAAAATCATTAATCGTAGAGAGTATATCACCGCAACGGTTTCTTTTAACTGTCGATTTTCTCGACAACGGCTGAGAAGTGCATCTTGGTGCTTTGCCACATTACACCTCTGGCCATGAGCTTTTATTATGCGCAGTGTGAATCGAATCTGAATTTCACAATTGGCGGCTTCCCCTTGTGAGTGGAGCTGGTCGCGCCACACTGTAGTACCGGCGCCGGAAGGTTGCGCGCGGCAAAGGTGTCACACGTGTGGCGATGATACTATCGACACAGGAAGTAGGAGTAATCCGCTGAATTACAGGCCCATACCACTAACGTCGATTTGCAATAGGGTTTTGGAACACATACTGTGTTCGAACATTATGAAGTACCTTGAAGAGAACGATTTATTGACAGGTAGTCAGAACGGATTCAGAAAATATAGTTCTTGTACAACGCAACTAGCTCTTTATACTCATCAGGTAATGAGTGCCATCGACAGGGGATGTCAAATTGATTCCATATTTTTAGATATGCAGAAGACTTCCACACGATTCCTCACTAGCGTCTTCTAACCAAACTGCTTGCCTATGGAATATCGCCTCAGTTGTGCGACTGCATTCGTGATTTCCTGTCAGAAAGGTCAAAGTTCGTAGTAATAGACGGAAAGTCGAGTAAAACGAAAGTAATATCCGGCGTTCCCCAAGGAAGTGTTATAGGCCCTCTGTTGTTCCTGATCTACACAGTATGATCAAAAGTATCCGGACACCTGGCTGAAAGTGACTTACAGCTTCGTGGCGACCCCTGTACGTAGTGCTGGAATTCAATATGGTGTTGGCCCACCCTTAGCCTTGATGAAAGGTTCCACTCTCGCCGGCATACCAGGTGCATTCACGTTCTAGGGCCTCCGATCTTTTTTTCTTCGGACTGGAAAGAGATAGAAACATGCGCATTGTTTTAAAATGAGGCCATTTTCATTGTCAATACGTCCCAGAGATGGCAGCACCGTACGGCAGATGGAATTTTACCGCCAGCGGCGAGAATTAGAACTGTTTTAAATACTTCAAATGGCGACGTTTTCCTTACTTGAACATCGTGCAATCATTCGTTTTCTGAATTTGCGTGGTCTGAAACCAATTGAAATTCATCGACAGTTGAAGGAGACATGTTGTGATGGAGTTATGGATGTGTCGAAAGTGCGTTCGGGGGTGCGACAGTTTAATGAAGGCAGAACATCGTGTGACAACATACCGAAACAACCTCGGGCTCGCATAAGCTGGCCTGCCGACATGATCGAGTAAGTGGAGAGAATTGTTTTGGGGTATCGCCGAATGACTGTTGAACAGATCGCCTCCAGAGTTGGCATTTCTGTGGGTTCTGTGCACACAATCCCGCATGACGACCTGAAAATGCGAAAAGTGTCATCCACGTGGGTGCCACGAATGCTGACCGACGACCACATGGCTGCCCGTATGGCATGTTGCCAAGCTATGCTGACGCGCAACGACAGCATAAATGGAACTTTCTTTTCGTCGGTTGTGAAAATGGATGAGACGTGGATGCCATTTTTCAATCCAGAAACAAAGCGCCAGTCAGCTCAATGGAAGCACACTGATACACCGCCACCAAAAAAATTTCAGGTAACCGCCAGTGCTGAAAAAATGGTGTCCATGTTCTGGGACAGCGAGGACGTAATCCTTACCCATTGCGTTCCAAAGGGCACTACGGTAACAGGTGCATCTTACGAAAATGTTTTGAAGAACAAATTCCTTCCTCCACTGCAACAAAAACGTCCGGGGAGGGCTGCGCGTGTGCTGTTTCACCAAGACAACGCACCCGCACATCGAGCTAAACCCCCCTGCGGGTCCGGGGATTGGAAGAGGCCCGCGGTATTCCTGCCTGTCGTAAGAGGCGACTAAAAGGAGTCCATCCCCCTCACGGGGGTAGTTAGCGCCTGCGTCCGGAGACGGACGGTTCCACGACCTATCATCGTGGTCTTTTTGGTTTTTCACTTCTCGTTTCTTCCTTCCTTTTGTTGGTTCCTTTCTTTGCTCTTCTCCACCTCACTGTCTTCCTTACTCTTTCCCTTGACTTCTCCTTGCCTTCTCATTGCCTTTTTCTCCTTGCCTTCTCATTGCCTTTTTCTCCTTGCCTTCTCATTGCCTTTTTCTCCTTGCCTTCTCATTGCCTTCTTCTCCTTGCCTTCTCATTGCCTTCTTCTCCTTGCCTTCTCATTGCCTTCTTCTCCTTGCCTTCTCATTGCCTTCTTCTCCTTGCCTTCTCATTGCCTTCTTCTCCTTGCCTTCTCATTGCCTTCTTCTCCTTGCCTTCTCTGGTCTCCGCCTCGGCGTTTGAGACAGTCTGTCCTCTTTCTCCCTCTCTCTTCTTTTTCCTCTTCTTCCTTCCTCCCTGTGCGTGCCTGAAGGCCGACCCACGCGTTCGCACGCGTAGCCGGTGACGGGGTAACGCGTAAGTCCCCGCCCTGGGTAGACATGTAAGGCACGCGCGTACCCCCTGGTAAAGGCCAGGCCCGGGGAGGGGTGATTGCCTGAGCTGATACCTTCTGACCATGCCGATTGGTCCCTCCGTCTGTTTCTCGGGAGGTGTGACCTGAGGTGTAAACATTCACCTAAGGCGGGAGTGCCCTCTGAGAGGGTCCCCACAAGGAAGGAGCGCGCCATCGGAGACGCTGGCAATCATGGGGGATTCCTCCGCAATGTATTCTACTCCATCTCTTTCGACTTCGACCCAAAAACGGAAACGTGACCAGCCAACAGTGACAAAAGTACTACCGCCTGCCCCACAGTTCCTCGTAGTTTCTCGATCTGAGGACGGAAAGGATTTTTCCTCTGTCAACCCTTTCGTTATTCAGAAGGGCGTAGATGCCATAGCCGGATCTGTCAAATCTTGTACCAGGTTGCGTAACGGCACCTTATTACTAGAAACTGAGAGTGCCTTTCAGGCACAAAAACTGCTTCGGGCCACCCTCCTGTACACGTTCCCTGTCCGGGTGGAGGCCCACCGAACTTTGAATTCGTCTCGAGGTGTAGTCTATACTAGCTCCCTCGACGGATTGACTGACGAGGAGCTTCAATCATTCCTCGCTGAGCAGGGCGTGACGGCTGTCCATAGGGTCATGAAAAAGGTCAACAATGACCTTGTACCGACCCGGACAATTTTCTTGACCTTCGATAGTGTTAAGCTGCCATCGCGCATCAAGGCGGGCTACGAGGTTATTTCTGTTCGCCCCTATGTCCCGACACCTACGCGCTGCTACCAGTGTCAGCGTTTCAATCACACTCGACAGTCTTGTTCCAATGCGGCTAAATGTGTCACTTGTGGCAGGGATGCCCATGAGGGTGACTGTCCACCTCCGTCTCCTCGGTGTGTGAACTGTCAAGGTGACCATGCCGCCTCCTCCCGCGACTGTCCTGTCTATAAGGAAGAACGCTGTATCCAAGAAATTCGGGTCAAAGAGAAAGTGTCCACCTCGGCTGCTCGCAAGCTATTGGCTAGTAGGAAGCCCACGCTGCTCCCAGCGGGGAAATACAGTACTGTCCTCGCCTCTCCTCGGACTACCCGGGAGGTAGCAACCCAGACATGCGATCTGACCTTCAGCACCACGGTCGTCCGTTCGGCCAGTGCTAAGATCGCGCGGTCGACGTCTCCTCTTCCTCCCATCACCCCACAGACACGAGGACCTTCCTCAGCTTCTGCTAAGACGAAGGCATCGAAGTCAGATGCACGGGCCTTCAAGAAGGAACCATCCCGTGCAGACTTCCTCCGTACCTCGACCTCCCAGCCTTCGACCGGTACTTCCACTACACGTCCTTCCAAAAAGGCGCATAGGAAGCACAGTTCTCCTTCTCCGCCACGGCGCATTTCTTCTCCTGCGCCACCCAGCGGTTGCCGCCCCAGGCCGTCATCCGTTTCGCCTGGCCGCACCGCTGGTAGCCGTACATCTGGCCGTTCACTGGCGGAGGAAGCTCCCCCTCCCGGCCATCCTCCCGAGATGGCCGATGATCCTATAGACCCAATGGACGATGACTGTCCGCCTCCTGATAGCGACGGCAGTGCTCGCTCGAAGCCAGGGCCTAAGCGGCCTTCGAGGTGACCACTTCTCTCATCTTCCTTTTCTTACGATGGCACTTACTCACTGGAATATTCGCAGCATTCGCTCCAACCGAGAGGACTTGAAGTTGCTGCTCCGCTTGCACCGTCCGCTCGTCGTAGCCCTCCAGGAAACGAAGCTACGCCCATGCGATCAAATTGCCTTGGCACACTACACCTCTGTGCGTTTTGACCTACCCCCTGTGGTAGGTATCCCAGCTCATGGAGGGGTTATGTTGCTGGTCCGGGATGATATTTACTACGATCCCATCACGTTGCGCACCGGCCTGCAGGCAGTTGCCATCCGCATTACTCTCCCCACTTTTACGTTTTCCTTTTGTACCGTTTACACTCCATCGTCATCTGCCGTTACCAGGGCAGACGTGATGCAACTTATTGCTCAGCTACCTGCACCATTTTTGTTAACTGGAGACTTCAATGCCCACCATCCCCTTTGGGGCTCTCCAGCATCCTGCCCGAGGGGCTCCTTGTTAGCAGACCTTTTCAACCAGCTCGATCTTGTCTGCCTCAATACTGGCGCCCCTACTTTTCTTTCGGACACATCTCACACCTATTCCCATTTAGACCTCTCTATATGTACTCCCCAACTTGCACGCCGGTTTGAGTGGTATGCACTTTCTGATACATATTCGAGCGACCACTTCCCGTGTGTTATCCATCTCCTGCAGCATACCCCCTCTCCGTGCTTCTCTAATTGGACCATCTCCAAGGCACACTGGGGGCTCTTCTCTTCCAGGGCGACCTTTCAGGATCAAACCTTTACAAGCTGCGATCGTCAGGTCGCACACCTCACGGAAGTCATTCTCGCTGCTGCTGAATATTCCATCCCTCACCCTCCTTCTTCTCCACGTCGCGTACCGTTCCCCTGGTGGACCGCAGCATGTAGAGACGCTTTACGTGCTCGTCGACGTGCTTTACGCACATTTAAACGCCACCCTACAGTGGCGAATTGTATCAATTATAAACGATTACGTGCTCAGTGTCGTCGTATTATCAAAGAAAGCAAGAAAGCCAGCTGGGCTGCTTTCACAAGCACCTTCAACAGTTTTACTCCTTCTTCTGTTGTCTGGGGTAGCCTGCGCCGGCTATCTGGCACTAAGGTCCACTCACCAGTTTCTGGCTTGAAGGTCGCGAATGACGTCCTTGTGGCCTCTGAGGTTGTCTCCAATGCCTTCGGCCGCTTTTTCGCAGAGGTTTCGAGCTCCGCTCATTACCACCCTGCCTTCCTCCCCCGCAAACAGGCAGAGGAGGCTAGGCCACCTAACTTCCGCTCCTCGAATTGTGAAAGTTATAATGCCCCATTCACCATGCGGGAACTCGAAAACGCACTTGGCCGATCACGGTCCTCTGCTCCAGGGCCAGATTCTATTCATATTCAGATGCTGAAGAACCTTTCTCCTGCGGGTAAAGGTTTTCTTCTTCGTACATACAATCGCATCTGGTTTGAGGGACATGTTCCCGCATGCTGGCGCGAGTCTATTGTTGTCCCGATTCCTAAGCCGGGGAAGGACAAGCACTTGCCTTCCAGTTATCGACCTATCTCGCTTACCAGCTGTGTCTGTAAAGTGATGGAGCGCATGGTTAACTCTCGATTGGTTTGGCTGCTCGAGTCTCGACGCCTACTTACCAATGTACAATGTGGATTTCGTAGGCGCCGCTCTGCTGTTGACCATCTGGTTACCTTGTCGACCTTCATTATGAATAACTTCTTGCGGAAGCGCCCGACCGCGGCTGTGTTCTTTGATTTGGAGAAGGCTTACGACACCTGTTGGAAGGCGGGCATTCTCCGCACCATGCATACATGGGGCCTTCGCGGTCGCCTCCCTCTTTTTATTCGTTCCTTTTTAATGGATCGACAGTTCAGGGTACGTGTGGGTTCTGTCCTGTCCGACACCTTTCGCCAGGAGAATGGGGTGCCACAGGGCTCAGTTTTGAGCGTCGCTCTCTTCGCCATCGCGATCAATCCAATAATGGATTGCCTCCCAGCTGATGTATCAGGCTCCCTTTTCGTGGACGATTTTACCATCTATTGCAGCGCGCAGTGTACACGTGTCCTGGAGCGCTGTCTTCAGCGTTCTCTTGACCGTCTTTACTCCTGGAGTGTCGCCAATGGCTTCCGTTTTTCTGCCGAGAAGACGGTCTGTATTAACTTCTGGCGCTACAGAGAGTTTCTCCCACCGTCCTTACGACTCGGTCCCGTTGCTCTCCCAATCGTGGAGACAACCAAATTTTTAGGCCTTACATTTGACAGGAAACTTAGCTGGTCTCCACATGTGTCATATTTGGCCGCCCGTTGTACCCGTTCTTTAAATGTCCTCCGTGTTCTCAGTGGTCTGTCGTGGGGAGCGGATCGAACCGTCCTACTTCGTCTATATCGGTCGATCGTCCGCTCCAAGCTGGATTATGGGAGCTTCGTATACTTCTGTGCACGGCCATCCATCTTACGCCGCCTCAACTCCATACAACATCGGGGTTTGCGACTTGCGATCGGAGCATTTTATACCAGTCCCGTAGAGAGTCTTCATGCTGACGCTGGCGAATTGCCACTCACCTACCGGCGCGATATACTGCTTTGTCGGTATGCCTGTCGGCTACTGTCAATGCCCGACCATCCGTCTTATCGTTCCTTTTTTGACGACTCTCTTGACCGTCAATACGGGTTGTATGTCTCTGCCCTGCTACCCCCTGGCGTTCGCTTTCGTCGCCTCCTTCAACACCTTAATTTTTCACTCCCTGCAACCTTTCGAGTGGGCGAGAGCCGCACGCCAACTTGGCTCCAGGCTCAGGTCCGCGTTCACCTTGACCTCAGCTCGCTCCCAGAAGAGGTCACCCCCGGTTCGGTCTACCACTCCCGTTTTTTGGAACTTCGTTCGAAGTTTATCGACATGACTTTCATTTATACAGATGGCTCTAAGACCAATGACGGGGTCGGGTGTTCCTTTATTGTCGGGGCACAAAGTTTCAAATACCGGCTCCATGACCATTGTTCGGTCTTCACAGCTGAGCTCTTTGCCCTCTACCAGGCTGTTCTTTACATCTGCCGCCACCGACATTCTGCTTATGTCATCTGCTCAGATTCCCTGAGCGCCATCCAGAGCCTCAGTGATCCGTACCCGGTTCACCCTTTCGTCCACCGGATCCAACGCTCTCTTCAGCAGCTGGTGGACGTCGGTTCTCCAGTTAGCTTTATGTGGGTTCCTGGCCATGTCGGTATCCCCGGGAACGAAGCTGCAGATGCCGCGGCCAAGGCTGCGGTCCTCCAGCCTCGGACAGCTTCTTGTTGCGTCCCTTCGTCCGATTTTAGCAGGGTGATTTGTCGGCGCATCTTATCTCTGTGGCATGCCGATTGGGCTGCACTTACCGACAACAAGCTTCGGGCCTTAAAACCTCTTCCCGTGGCTTGGACGTCCTCCTCACGCCCTTCTCGGCGGGAGGAGGTCGTTTTAGCCCGGTTAAGAATTGGACACTGCCGGTTCAGCCATCGCCATCTGCTGACGGCTGCGCCGGCGCCGTTCTGCCCATGTGGGCACTTGCTGACGGTTAGACACATTTTAATGTCCTGTCCAGATCTTAACACACTGCGCCTCGATCTTAACCTGCCAAATACTTTCGATGCCATTTTAGCGGATGACCCACGAGCAGCTGCTCGTGTTCTTCGTTTTATCAATTTGACAAACCTCGCTAAGGACATTTGATGCTGTTTTTTAATCCTATGCCTGTCAGTCTGTCTTTTATCGTGTTTTCCCTTTTAGTTGTTGTGGTCAACTTGTGCCTCGCGGTGCATTCTTAGAGTAGTTAGGGCGCTAATGACCATTGAAGTTGTGCGCCCTAAAACCACAAAAAAAAAAAAAAAAAAAAAAAAAAAAAATCATCGAGCTAACGTTACGCAAAAGTTTCTTCGTGATAACAACTTTGAAGTGATGCTTCATGCTTCATGCTCCATACTCACCTGACCTGGGTCCTAGTGACTTTTGGCTTTTTCCAACAATGAAAGACACTCTCTGTGGCCGCACATTCACCAGCCGTGCTGCTATTGCCTCAGAGATTTTCCAGTGGTCAAAACAGACTCCTAAAGAAGCTCTCGCCGCTGCCATGGAATCATGGCGTCAGCGTTGTGAAAAATATGTACGTCTCCAGGGCGATTACGTCGAGAAGTAGCGCCAGTTTCATCGATTTCGGGTGAGTAGTTAATTAGAAAAAAATCGGAGGCCTTAGAACTTGAATGCACTTCGTACATTCAGTCAGGTGCTGGAAGGCTTCTCGGGGAATGGAAGCCCATTCTTCACGGAGTGTTGCACTGAGGAGAAGTGTCGATGTCGGTCGGTGGTGCCTGGCACGAAGTCGGCGTTCCAAAACATTCCAAAGGTGTTGTAAAGGATTCAAGTCAGGACTCTGTGCAGGCCAGTCTATTGCAGGGATGTTAGTGTCGTGTAACCACTCCGAGACAGGCCGTGCATTATGAACAGGTGCTCGATCGTGTTGAAAGATGCAGTCGCCATCCCTGAATTGCTCTTCAACAGTGTGAAGCAAGAAGGTGCTTAAAACATCAATGTAGGCCCATGCTGTGACAGTGTCACGCAAAACGACTAGGGGTGCAAGCCTCCTCCATGAAAAACACGACCACACCATGACACCACTGCCTCCGAATTTTACTGTTGGCACTGTGCACGCTGGCAGATGCTCACCGGGCATTCGCCTGCCCACACCCTGCCATCGGATCGCCATAATGTGTACCGTGATTCATCAATCCACACAACGTTTTGCCACTGTTCAATCGTCCAATGATTACGCTACTTACACTAAGCGAGGCGTCGTTTGGCATTTTCCGGCGTGGTGTGTGTTTTATGACTGGCCGCTCGACCATAAAACCCAAGTTTTCTGATCTCCCGTCCAACTGCCATAGTACTTGCAGTGGATCCTGATGCAGTTTGGAATTTCTGTGTGATGGTCTGGAAAGATGTCTACCTATTACACATTGCGACCCTCTTCGGGCAACAGTCGGCGGCCTCTGTCAGTCAACAGACGAGGTCGGTCTGTAGGCTTTTATGCTGTACGCGTTCCTTCGCGTTTACACTTCACTATCGCATCGCAAACAGTGGACCCAGGGATGTTTAGGGGTATCCATCTCGCGTTCAGACGTATGACACAAGTGACACCCAATCACCTGATCACGTTCGAAGTCCCTGAGTTCCGAGGGGCGCCCCATTCTGCTCTCTCGCGATGTCTAACGACTGCTGAGGTCGCTGAAATGGAGTACCTGGCAGTAGATGGCAGCCCAATGCACCGAAAATTAGGGAAAACCTATGCTTTTTGGGGTGTTCGGATACATTTGATTACTTAGCGTATATTAACGACATAGGAGACAATCTGAGTAGCCGTCTTAGATTGTTTGCAGATGATGCTGCCATTTATCGTCTTGTAAAGCCATTAGATGACCAAAACGAATTGCAAAGTGGTTAGATATCTGTATGGTGCGAAATGTGGCATTTGACCCTGAATAAAGAAAAGTGTAAGTTATTCACATGAGTACTAAAAGAAATCCGCTAAATTTCGATTACGCAGTAAGTAACACAGAACTGAAGGCTGTAAATTCATTTAAATACTTAGAGATTACAGTTACAAATAATCTAAATTGGAACTATCACATAGATAATGTAGTGGGTAGAGCAAATGAGACTGTGATTCATTGACAGAACACTTAGAAGGTGCAACAGGTCTACTAAAGTGACTATTTACACCATGCTTCTCCGCCCTATTCTGGAGTATTGCTGTGAGGTGGGACTGACGGATGACATAAAAAAAGTTTAAAGAAGAGCAGCTCGTTTTGTTTCATGGTGAAATAGGGGAGATAGTCTCACATGATACGTGAATTGGAGTAGCAATCATTTTTCGTTGGGAAGGGATCATCTCATGAAATTTCAATCACCAGTTTTCTCCTCCGATTGCAAAAACATTCTCTCGGCACCCACTTACACATGGAGAAATGATCATCACGAAAAAATAAGAGAAATCAGGGCTCGCACGGAAAAATTTAAGTGCTCGTTTTTCCCGCGCGCCGTTCGAGAGTGGAACGGTAGAGAGACAGCTGGAAGGTGGTTCATTGAACTTCTGCCAGGCACTTTATTGTGAATAGCAGAGTAATCACATAGATGTAAACGTAGATGTAACTGAACGTTTAGAGAGGACATTTGGTGCAAAGTATTTACATTTGGGAATGAAGTGATTGTTGTCAGATATTATACATGGTTTGTTTATAGATCACAGTAGAGATACGTATTACTAGACTGATGCATTGTAAGTTCTGGTTTTATAGCTTATTTGAAAAAAGGGGTGGATATATGCATTAGTTTACATACCTTACATGAAGCTATTGAATGTTTATGTTGGTAGCTGTGGGTCTGCTATACAATCTACAACTTGTCGTCTACAAACAGCAAAATGTAATTTTTATTTTTGTTTATAATGCACTGCAGAACGTACGACTTTGATGTTGCAATGTTTGTCTCCTTTGTTTGTGGTGTGAAAACACGCTGATTCCTATCACTTTTGTGTTTTCACAGGCATTTTCTGCTGGTTTTCGAGTTTGGACAGTGAACAAGAAATCATTTTTCGTAGGTCTACCTTCAAAATTGTCTTAACAACACATACTTTCAAGACCTTTTATTTCTTATTTGGTCACCTTAGGAGCGGAACGACGGCCGCAGTATAAGATCAGTCTTTCCAAATTTCAAGTTTCTGTCCTTAGCAGTTTGGGCTGTGCGATGATGTGTCAGTCACTCAAGACTTTTCTTTTTATGTATACAGATCTATTAAAATACTACAAGAGTTTGTACGATGATGGAATTTAATACTGTTTCTTCCTTTGTTTCACGAACTGTGAAATTTTTAAGTAGAGCATTAGCATGTTGCTGGGGATGGTTCGTAGTTTCTTGTGTATCGCCTGCAATCTCGCTGCGCGAGTCAAATATCACGTGGTTGTTCTAGCAGGCTCGATACCGCATCGAGCGCTGCTGCGAATCGGAGAATCCCGAGACCCTAAAGAACGCGAGTGTCGTTTGCTTTGATCTACCCGTTGCACCTGGTGGCTACGACTACGGACAAGGTGCCCACGAGATTTCTAGAGAATCTGAAGCCTGAGATGACCGGCTCTGTCAGCTGGTCCAACGCCAATATTGCATAACGGATACGGGCGGCGTCGACAGTGAGGCATTCCGCCAGAGGACTGGCAGCAAAACGGCCTCCGGCTGCCGCCGCCAGGGTCCGGGAACAGGTCTCCTGGAGGCGGAGGGCCGTAGGAGGGGCGGCATTTGGGAGGCGGGGGCGGTCTGGGCCCAGAAATCCAATCCAGTTTGAAATATGGGCCCTGCCGCGCGCCAGTTGCCGGCACAATGGCAGCGGAGGCTTCTTCTGGCCGCCGTGCCGCCCCGCCGCCCCCGTGGGGGGGCCGTAGAGGCTGTGCCACCCCCGCTGCTCGCCACGGACCCGCCTGGCCCCCTGTCGGCCACAGACCAGTCGGTCCAGAAAGGCCTGTTGCATGGCTTCCGACACCCTCTACCGCCCCTGTTGCTTCTCAGAGTGGGTTCTATAGTCACTCGGAACAAAACAAATGGTTCAAATGGCTCTGAGCACTATGCGACTTAACTTCTGAGGTCATCAGTCACCTAGAACTTAGAATTAATTAAACCTAACTATCCTAAGGACATCACACACATCCATGCCCGAGGCAGGATTCGGAACAAAACACTGCACTGTGTTCATCATAGGAATAAACCTTATGTAAACATTACATTCGGTATTATTGTATCGTCATTAGATTTTGTTTCGCGTGGAGCGGAAGCTAAGCTGTCTAGAGTACAGTCAAGTACGATAATAGGGGCACGCTGTATGCCGTGCGCTAGGAGCACGGCAACTGAGCTACAATAGTAGACAACAGCTCTGGCGGCGTATCTGTCTTGATCAACATTGGCTATCCAGCTGGTCCAACTAATATGGAGTGATGTGTGCAGGTGCATTTACGACGTAAGATAAAACGAACAGTGAAACAATATTACTTCGATTCTCATTTAATTTTTGAAGAGAATGAAATATTCGGCAAAACTTCAGCAATACCTCAAGCTTTTTAGGGAACCAGGCGGAAAGCATGACATGTTCTCATTCTTAGCTGTGTATAGTAATTAAAAACAAGAGGGACGAAAATTCCTAACCTAAACAGAGTAATTTTTATACGCGAGATTTGTGTGACGCAAAAGTTGCATGGGGGCTTAATTGAATAAATGAAAATAATTTTTTTTAGTAGCTGTATGTCCGATTACGCTGTGTCTCGTAAACGGTTGGCCCTGACTAGTATTATTACGCAATCTGACTGCATAGAACAACAAAGAATGAAATGAAAATTTTCGTTTACACAATTAAGTCCCCAGCAACTGTAAAACCTACGAAACCAAAGCACAAGTACAACTGTTCTGTGTGTGGAAGTATGATTCAACGTACTCATCTGGCACGGTTCTTCTTCAACAAGACAAGAAATTTTAAATACCATTTGTACTGAAATAATTAAAAAAAAATAGAAATACTATAATTGCGCAAGAAAACCAGAATTACACTCTAATACAAGAACACACGCCAGATGCTTTGTTGACTGAACCTGTAATGACGCATTATTCTGGACACTGAAATGAGAGAGAAAAGAAAAATTTTTTTTTTACCTTCGTTTATATTGATGAAAAGCACGCTAAACATTACAATATTTCCACACCGACTCGCTACCACATCTCAACAAGAACTGACTACTGCCACATCTCGACAAGGACTCTTCACTACGACATCTCAGCAAGCACTGACTACTACGAGTTCTCAACAAGCACTGCCCTCCGCTACTTCTCAATAATCACTGCCAGTGGAGGCGGCGAACAAAACTCTCTGGCGCTGTGGCTCAGTGTAGCCACCTTTCAAAGTGTATTGTATCGTTAAGTTAAATACTGAAGCCACTGAAGGTATTATTTAAAGTCAGACGTCTGGTAATCTCTGAAATCCTTCCACATCCGATTTCTAGAACTAAATTTCAGTACTGGAACCGCCATATGCTACATCATAACGAGTCGATCGACAACAGAATCAACGAAGTCCTCTAAGTGCTACATTTTCTCATCTTCTATTATCCTTTGCCGTTGTGTGTCTTCGCTAGCGTCCGGCAGTGACGTGTGATACAGCTTCGTGGACTAGTTTCAATACGTCTGGCAGCTTATTTGCCTTGTTGTTTATCGCGACAAATACGTTAATTTGGCTTCAGATCACTTCTTTTGGGTTCATACTGCAACAGTAAAAATGCATCATTTGTATGGTGTACTCGATGCTGTGAACACTGCTTTCGACGTTTCGACGATGCTTCACACTCTCTCTCGTGTGTGACTACATCTGTGGCGTAGAACAACGGACATCATCCAAACAACGGGTGTTTTATTTTTCATTTTTCCCTAAAATTTGATTTCTTATGTTTTCTTAATTGAATCATTCTTTATCGACAATCTTTTATAAACTATTGTTAATTAGTAATTTACGTTTTCAAAGAAATCTGGAATTTTTCGTGTAATATATAATTAGAAACGAGAAGAGGTGCATTTTTCATTAAACATAGTGATTAGATATATGTGGATTAGCGTATGTTGGATGAAATTTGCATTTAAAAGATGTAGGTACTCTAAAGTGAACGAAAAAAAAGAAAAAGAGAATCCGTTGTGAGTTTTGGACCATCGATCCATGGTTTGCAGCGATTTACCATCCTACAACGCTCCAGATTTAGCTATGCACGCAATCACAAACTTGTAACTGTAGTAAATCAAGTTACTGGAAAAACTTAAAAGCTGATCTTCCTCTGTAAATGTGTGAAAAACGTTAAGAACAATCTGTTCCACGCTAGTTTGTAACGGTGTTCAAAGTGCGTGTTTTACTTCGGATCAGGATTTAGCCACAGCCCTTTTTCACACTACGTATTAACAGCGCGACAGTCAGAGCACAACAGTACAGAGACTCCGACTGTACACGATTTTTGAAATAAAAACCACATAGCTAAAGGCTGATCAAGGAAAACGTTGATCGCTGCTGATACAGTAGAATATCTTAGTTTCATTTACCGTAATATAGTAATAAGATATCTAATACATAAGTAGGACCTACTTCCAAGAGCGTAACAAAACCAGTGTACGTGTGCTACATCTGCTGACGAATCATTTCGTTTGTGTTTGTTTACATGAAGCTTATCCTTGTGATGAACCAATAGGCAGAGAGAAAGCCTAACTGTTAGCTTTCTCCAGGAAAGCACTACGCTGGATAAATTCGAACTCTACAGGCATAATTTTGGGGTTGTTGAGAGACAGAATTTGTGAACCCCGTCTGTATGCATCTAGGGCTATCTCATGTTCAAATCTGAGAACGCTTTCGAGATGTTTATGAATCGTATATCTGAGGCGGGTCGTATACACCTCGTCGGGTGTGGGAAACGGCCTGAAAACCACATCCTGACTGGCTGACATACCAGCCCTTGTCGTTAATACCGAGGGCGGATGCGGTCCAGGGTCGAGGAGCCTTCCCCTGTCCAGAAAGTGAGCGATTCAACACGCTCGGCTGTCCGGGCCTGTTGAATGCTGTTCAGGGATACTTTTTGAGAATTTTGCTTTAAAGATCTCACGGTCTTCGGTGGCTCGATACGGAGTAACTGCGTTCATTTGATTTCTTATTCCCTTTACCTTTGTCTATGTATTGCATTGCAGCTAATACATCTGCATCACCATCTACACTGGTGTCCAAAATTAAAGCAATAAACGGAAATTGTACAAGGTTGCATTTATTCCTACAGAAAAAAAAGCACACATTTTTATACAGTACCAAATTAATCTTAGAATAATTACATAGGCTCAACGATGGAACGTTGAACAAAACAGAAAGCAAAATGAATCAACAAAAGGTATGTAGTGTCTATTTTGTACTTGGGAGCCTATTCCATATGCTTCGTTAACACTCTGCATTGCGGTACTGTGTCAAATGTCTTAGGGAAATCTAGGAATATAAAATCTACCTGTTGCCCTTCGTCCATCATTCGCAGGATCTCACGGGAGAAAACGGAAAAGCTGAGTTTCGCTTGAGTGCTGCTTTCTAAAACCGTGCTGATCTATGGACAGAAGCTTTTCCCTCTCAAGGAAATTTTTGGCATTCTGAGAATATGGTCAAGTATTCCGCAGCAAACCGATGCGAAAGATACTGGTTTGTAATTTTGTGGCTCCCTTCTTTCACCCTTCTTATACACAGGAGTCACCTGTGCTTCTTTTTTTTTTTAGAGTCGCTGGATTTAAGATTCACGATAAATTCAAGCTAAGTAATGGGTCAGTGCAGTAGAGTATTCTTTGTAAAACCGAACTGGGATTGCACTAGGATAATAGGATAGTAATAGTAGTGGGGCAACAAGGTCATGGCCCCAGGTTGCATTGTGCCAAATTTATTGAAGATGGTGGATCCAAGAAGGCGGCAATAGATATGGCATCATAGCAATGACGTCATGGCCGAAAGGTCAAATTTTTGCGGGAAAGTAGGTCACTTGGGCTACTTCCACTAAGCTAAGAAAGTGGTAGGAAAATAGGTCAGTTGGGATACCACCGTTAACCTACGTCATCCGACCACCACTTCTTCTTTGGAACTGGTGGGGAAAGGACTCAACCCATCCTGGGCTGCTGGATACAATGAATGTAAGTCTTTATTTTGCATGCAGTGTTCATTTAAACAATTTGAGTTGTCACAGGCAGTAGATCCATCCAGTGTTCACGATGAGGTCTGGACTCCAACAGACGTAGTACACAGTACTACCACCAGAGGGTGCCATCGTTTGATGGTGATCTATGGAAAAATAGTGGAAAGAGGACTCAGTCTGTGTCCAGCTGCTGGAGAGAGGAAGGACTGTGCATTTATTTATTTTTTCTGTGGGAAGCTGGAACAGTTTATTTAGGGATGGGTTTCACATAGTACATTTATTACTCTGGTGTGCTTGGGGTCACAGTAAATAGCCTACAGACCTGCAAACTACTCGTAAATCACCGAAATAATGCAGTACATGGATGTACAGATACACAACACTCTTGAGTTGTATAATTCTCTGCAAACACACTTGCTAAATGTAACTGTCGAAATAATCCATTACACAGCCTGCAGACCTGAAAACTACTCGTAAATCACCGACACAATGCAGAACACTGATATACGGATGCGAAAACAACTCTTAAACTGTCAAATAATGCATGTATAAAGCTCTGTGAACACGCTTGCTAATTGGAACTGTCGAAATAAGGCATTGCGCAGCCTACAGACCTGTTTACAAAATAAAACACACATTCACTACATGTAATAGCCGAGTGGTCTAGGGCACTGCAGTCATGGACTGTGCGACTGGTCCCGGCAAAGGTTCGAGTCCCCCCTCGGGCATGGGTGTGTGTGTTTGTCCTTATGATACTTTAGGTTAAGTAGTGTGTAAACTTAGGGACTGATGACCTTAGCAGTGAAGTCCCATAAGATTTCACACACATTTCAACTACGTGTAAAATTGGCAAAATAGCGCAAGTATAACGCTCTGCAAACACTCTCACATCGCTTAAACAGCCAAAAATAATGCCCTGCACAAACACTCATGCAAGTAAAAATGCTTTCGAACTGTAATAAAGAAATTCAACCACAACATATCAATGAAGTGTTCCCTACAGAGCCCCCAATGCAGCGTGCTCAAACCAGTCCCACATGTGAGATAGGTCTGGGCGCATATGTACTCACCATTGCTTACCCACAGCTGCAGGTCCAGCGCTGAACGAGCGATGTTTGCCTAGCGCCTCACCATCGCAAGCACAGCTAAAAGGTTGTCAGTGGTATACTGATGTCCCATGTCTATATAAATAACAGCCAAGTCTCCCTCTAAATGCACTACAGAAATCTTTTGCAATGCTTCCCAGAATAGTACAGGATGCATTGTTCCTAGCGATGCTAACAGCACGTGTGAGACACATTGGGCTGTGCACACGTTTACCTGCCCAGTGTGGCTGACACATAGACTCAAGATGTATGAGTAGCGCGGCTGGAATTTTCAGTGTCCTACAGCTACTGGTCTGGAGATGTCCTAATGCAAAAATGGTGGATGAGTGACAGCATCATGCCAGAGATTGATGGTCTGCTTCAACTTGTCTTTGAAACTTGAACAAAGAATACATCACCGTACTCTCAGAATTTTCTGTAGATACCTTGCCCCGTCTTGCTCAGATACTTTGCCCCTGTCTTGTTCGAACGAGTCTGTAGAGGCTCCTATGTCCCAGCACAAAGGATATCTTGTGATGAATGGAGCATTCTTACTAAATTTACCCACCAAACTGCTGCTGCTGGTGCTGCTGGTGTGGGAGCACTGTAAGCCCTTTTTTTCTGCAGTTGAGACTTTCAGCAGCAAAACTATTTTGTACATGGCCTACTGAGGTGCAGGAATGTAGCTGACCTAACCGTGTCGTCCTCTAGATGGCTGAATAGCGAATTAATATTCATTATGTGTTGGGGAGCCTTCGTATTGTGTGTGTTCTCCATGGAAATTTACGAATATTCAGTATGGTCGTGTGTTTGCGTTGGACCATTATTTCCTCCCATGTAAACTGTCCATTTCACTGCTTCTGCACATTTCCCGTATATTTGGTTGAGAGTACATCGATAGTGGTGTGTATTGTGTGCATTTAGCAGGTGAAAGACGGGTGGAAGACGCATTTGGTGGTTTCTAGATACGAGAAACATTTTAGTTGACTTTGTAAATCTGTTACGTCACTGACATCGGTATCCGCAAGCTGAAATAACAGCATCCTCTATTTTGTCCCGGGTTTTCACATCAAGGACATTGCACACGAGATAAGCTTCTAGTTATGCATTGGTTTACAGCACACTAAAGCTCGCTAAGATTTTAGGTTTCGAGAGAAATAAATTCTAGTGTACATCTTCTGAATTATAATGTGCGAGTGATGGGCAGCATACTGCTAAGTGCTTTATATCGAGAAGTATCGCGAAAATGGTATGATATTCTGGCAAAAATACATACGTTCTTGTAATACCAGATTCTGGAGATGGGTGTACAAAGCAAGTAAGCAGGTAGGGGCCAGAAACAGTAACGCCTTTGTGCTGGGGGTAACTGACCCAGCCTTTGAACAACAGTTTGGAGAGTGATCTCAGTCTGCTGAGGGTGCTCTGATCAGGCATCAGGCATCAGGCCGGTGTGTGTGTGGGGGGGGGGGGGGGGCGGATAACTTGTGAGTGTCAGCTGCAGTAGAAGAACACTTGATATCGCAGGAAATATCTAGTGCTGAGAGGAGTATATATGATGCTGGTGCTTATGCTGTCTGACTTTGCTGTACATGTACTAGTGTCTGCTGGTCGATAACTATATGCAGGAAGCAGAAGTGGCGATTTTGTATGGTGCATGATACAAATTGTGTGTTTACTACATCGATATGGTACGTGGAGATTGGTTTCATGCTGAAATATTCAAGCTCCTGTCGTCAGTGGCAGAGCAATGTAATCAAGACAGTGTCTTTACGTACTTGGTAATCTGTAGAACAACTTTGTAGGTTTTAACTGTCAGTGCAATACGGCGATCTGTACTAAATAGTTTTACTGCTGAAAGTCTCATCTGCAGAAAAAAGGGCTTACAGTGCTCCCACACCAGCAGCAGCAGTTTGGTGGGTAAATTTAGTAAGAGCTAGTTAGAATGCTCCATTCATCACAAGATATCCTTAGCGCTGGGATATAGGAGCCTCTACAGACTGGTTCGAACAAGATGGGGGCAAAGTATCTGAACAAGATGGGGCAAGGTATCTACAGAAAATTCTGAGAGTAAGGTGATGTATTCTTTGTTCAAGTGTTCAAAGACAAGTTGAAGCAGACCATTCATCTCTGGTGTGATGCTGTGAGTGTTTGTGCGTAGCATTATTTTCGGCTTTTTAAGCGTTGTGTGCTTGTTTGCAGAGCGTTATACATGCATTATTTTGCCAGTTTTACATGTAGTGAACGTGTCTCTTGCATTATTTTGTGAGTAGGTCTGTAGTCTGTACTATAGATTATTTTGACAGTTTACGAGTTTTTTGCACGTCTGCACATCAGTGTACTGCATTGATTTACGTGTAGCTTTCAGGTCTGTAGGCTATTTAATGTGACCCCAAACACGCCAGGGCGAGTGTTTTGTATCAGCGTAATAAATATACTATGTGAAATCCATCCCTGAATAAACTGTTCCAGCTTCCCACTGAAAAAATAAATACACTCCTTCCTCTATCCAGCAGCTGGACACAAACGGAGTCCTTTTCCCACTATTTTTTCCTAGATCACCATCAGATGACAGCACCCTCTGGTGGCAGCACTGTGTACCAATCATTTGGAGTCCAGACCTCATGGTGGACAAACTGGATGGAGCTACTGTCTGTGACAACTCAAATTGTTTAAATGAACACTGCATACAAAATCAAGTCTTACATCTATTGTTTCCACCAGCCCAGCACAGGCTGAGTCCTTTTTGCCACCAATTTCGAGGAAGAGGGGGTGGTCAGATGACTTAGGTTAGTTGAGGTAGCCTGAGTGACCTATTTTCCCTCCACTTTCTTAGCTTAGTGGAGGTAGCTGAAGTGACCTTTTTCCCACCAAAATTTGAACTTCCCACAGTTTTCTTGGGGAGGGGAAGAGGTCTGGAGGGGGTTAAGTTAGTGGTGGTAGCCCAATTGACCTATTTTCCCGCCAAAATTTGAACTTTCCATCATGACATCAGACATCATTGCGACATTGCCACATCTATCACCGCCATCTTGGATCTTGAGTAAATTTGGCAACAATGCAACATGGAGCTGTGTCCTACTACTACTAGTCACTTCAGCATGTGGCTTTCAGTGAACAGATTAACGCCTAACTACAACGAAACGCAATGCATGCATGTCTGGAAGAAATTGTACTATAAAGATACAGGCACTGTACATATACACACATTGTAACCACGAAGATGTCTCGATGGGCTAAAATGACGATATATTTGTCTTTTTGTCCAGGTATCACAAATCGTCTCGACAGGCTAAAATGGCGATATGTTTGTCTTCCTGTCCAGGAATCACGAATTGTGCCAGCAAAAGTGTTGTGATCACGTGACATATGGAAGTTGGGATGTTTCCAGGAGGCGGGAGGATTCGAGTCTCAGTCTGACACAAATTTTCATGTGCCACAAATGGCTGATGTCAATGTGTGGTCGCAGGATGCATAAAATTTATGATGGGGAATTCTTGTACACGCGAAATTTCTTTGCAGGTTTGTCAAATAAAGGCGTGATTGGACAGAGTGGCCGCTATGTGACATAAATTATTGGCGGTGTACACCAGCAACCAGCCACAGGCTGGTTTTAGATTGCTTTCCTGAAAAATTACCGATACCGGTTTCATCTTCAGACAGCTTGCACACTTTCGTCACAACACACCTTATGTTCGCTTACATCTCATTGGTCCTAGTGTAAACAGTAATTCAGTTACCAAATGGTAATAATAATGGCTGTGATACAGATCTGTGTTAAACTGCATCTGATGGGAAATTTCCGTCTGGAAAATTTTCTTCACTGAAACACATTCAATTTGTTTGTAGACTCACAAGCACTGTGGGGTTACCAGTTTCCTAGTGTTGTTATTAACAGGTGTTCTCTGAACTTCTTCGCTTCTCTCACACACTGCCCTACCGCATGTCAAAGTAGATTTAGACCTGTTACAAGGCAAAGTACAGAACCTTTATTTATAAAACGGGAGAGTACAATCAAATGCTGTAAAATGAATCCGTGGCCTCACTACTGTAGAGTAAATGTTCAGTGTGACGACCACCAACTTCGTTAAACACTGTGAAGCGACGAGCTATGTTGCGTTTCATTCTCTGTAATATTCCATGCTCCCCTCTGATAGTATCAGACGCTCTAAGAAGCACGAAATAACCTGAGTTTCTGTTTCTACTGGTGTTGAGCACATAAGCGGCTCCGCATAACACCAGAGGAAAACGCCGAGGGGATTAATGTCAGAGGAGACTGTGCGATCTTCTTCCAATTATCCTCTGCCTGAAGTTGTCTGTGAGATATGCCCGACGATCAAAGAGCGCTGGAGCACTAGTTCGCAGTTGCAAGAGGACAGCCTCCCAGAAGTTCAGGCAAGCTATTCTCCAGAAAGTTCAAAAACCACGATCCATTCAAACGGCTGGTAAAGTCTGCGGTCCAATAAGGTCCTCTCCTCGACTTCCAGTCCAAATCCTTACTGAGTATCTCGCCTAGCAAATTCTCGTACGGATAGTGCGTGTAGTTGCAACGGCAAGTTGGTGGCTATTGCGGAAGTTAAAAAAAAATGCTTTCTTTCGTAAAAGTTGTCTCAACAGTACAGAGCACGAGGCCAGAAAAACCGGGAACAGCAGCACACAGTAGTGAGAATTGTTACCGTGGTTCAAAGTCAGACTGTTCCATAGTTGTAACTGATTCTACAGCTCCATCTCCTACCGCGAAAGTTATTCGGAGATGTCTTAACAGATGTCCTATCATCCTGTCCCTTCTTAGTGTTTTCCATATATTTCCTTTCTCGGCGATTCTGCAGAGAACTTCCTCATTCCTTATCTTGTCACTCCACTTAACTTTTAACATTCTTCTGTACCACCACTTCTCAAATGCTTCGATTCTATTCTTTTCCGATTTTCCTACAGTCCATGTTTCATTACCATACAAGGCTGTGCTGCAAATGCACATTCTTAGGAATTTCTTCCTCAAATTAAGGCCTATGTGTGATACTAGCAGACTTCTCTTGGGCAAGATTGCCCTTTTTTCCAGTGCTAGCCTGCTTTTAATGTCGTCCTTACTCCGTCCGATGTGGGTTATTTTGCTGTCTAGGTAGCAGAAATCGTTAATTTCTACTTCGTGATCACCAATCCAGATGTTAAGTTTCTCGCTGTTCTCATTCTCCTACTTCTCATTACTTTCGTCTTTCTTCGATTTAATCTCACTCCATATTCTGTACCCATTAGACCATGCCATTCAGCATGTCCTGCAATTCTTCTTCACTATCGGTGAAGATTGCAAAGCCATCAGAGAATCTTATCATTCACATCCTATCGCCTTGAATTTTAATTCCACTCTTGAACGTTTATTTTCATTCCGTCATTGCTTTTTCGATGTGTATATTGAACAGCAGGTGCGAAACACTACATCCTTGTCTTACACCCTTTTTAATCAGAGCCCTTCGTTCTTGGTCTTCCACTCTTATTTTTTCCTCTTGGTACTTGTTTACATTGCATGTTATCCGTCTCTCCCTATAGTTTACTCCTATTTTTCTCACAATTTCGACCACCTTTCACCATTTTACGTTGTCAAAGCTTTTTCCAGATCGACAAATCCAGTGAACGTGTCACGTCTTCCATCATCAACCGTAACGACAGAACTGCCTCTCTCGTTCCTATATCTGTCCTAAAGTCAAAATGATCGACATCAAACACATCCTCAGTTTTATTTTCGATTCTTATATGTATTATTCTTGTCAGCAATCTGGATGCATTTGCTGTTAAGTTGATTGCGCGATAGTTACCAGACTTGCCAGCTGTTCCAATCTTCGGAATTGTGTGGATGATGATTTTCCGAAAGTCAGATGGTATTTAGTGAGACTGATACCTTCTGCAGGCCACACACTAGTTTTGTTGGCACGTCCCCCAATGACTTCAGAAATTCTGGAGGAATGTTGTCCATCCCTTTTGCCTTATTTGATCTCAAGTCCTCCAAGACTCTCTAATTATAGTACTGGATCCCCTCTTCTATATCGACTCCTGTTTCTTCTTCTATCACATCTGACAAATCTTCCCCCTCACAGAGGCGTTCAGTGTACTCTTTCCGCTTACCCGCTCCCTTCTCTGCATTTAACAGTGGAATTCCCATTGGACTCTTAATGTTACCACTCTTTCTTTTAATTGCACCGAAGGTTGTTTTACCTTTTCTACATACTGAGTCAGTCTTTCTGACAATTATTTCTGTTTCAATTTCTTCAAGATTTCATGCAGCCTTTTCGCCTTAGCTTCCTTGCACTTCATGTTTACTTCATTCCTAAGCGATTCGTATTTCTGTATTCCTAAATTTACCGGATCATTTTTGTAGTTCCTTCTTTCGTCGCTCAAGTAAAGTATGTCTTCTGTTAGCAATCGTTTCTTTGCAGTTACCTATACTTTTCCTTCCAATTTCTGTGATTGCCGTTTTTAGAGATGTCCATTCCTCTTCAACCGAACTGCCCACTGAGGTGTTCCTTATCGCAGTACCCATAGCCTCAGGGAAGTTCAAGCGTATCTCTTCATTCCTCAGTATTTCAGTACCCCATCTCTTTGCACACTGATTCTTCCTGTGTAGTCTCCTGACCACTCTTCATAACTACTAAATTGTGATCTGAGTCGATATCTGCGCCAGTGTACAATCCAGTATCTGATTTCGGAACCTCTGCTTGACCGTGATGTAATATAATTGAACTTCTACATTATCTCCCTGTCTTTTCCAAGTACAGCTCCTTGTCTTGTCATTCTTGAACAGCGTATTCGCTATTACTTGCTGAAATTTGTTGCTGTTCAATTAGTCTTACTTCTCTCTCATTCCTAGCACCAAGCCCGTATTGCCCCATAACCCTTTCTTCTACTCCTATCCCTACTCCTACAACTAAACTACAGCATGTAAAGCACAATAAGCAGACAACTGTAGACTGACTCATGTTGACTAGCTGTATGTTTACAGCACGCCGCAAGTATACGGGTGGTCCATTGATCGTGACCGTGCCAAATATCTCACGAAATAAGCGTCAAACGAAAAAACTACAAAGAACGAAACTTCTCTAGCTTGAAGGGGGAAACTAGGTGGCGCTATGGTTGGCCGACTAGATGGCGCTGCCATAGGTCAAACGGATATCAACTGCGTTTTTTAAAATAGGAACTCCATTTTTTATTACATATTCGTGTAGTACGTAAAGAAATACGAATGTTTTAGTTGGACCACTTTTTTCGCTTTGTGATAGATGGCGCTGTAGTAGTCACAAACATACGGCTCACAATTTTAGATGAACAGTTGGTAACAGGTAGGTTTTTTAAATTAAAATACAAAACGTAGGTACGTTTGACCATTTTATTTCGGTTGTTCCAATGTGATACATGTAGCTTTGTGAACTTATCATTTCTGAGAACGCATGCTGTTACAGCGTGATTACCTGTAAATACCACATTAATGCCATAAATGCTCAAAATGATGTCCGTCAACCTCAATGCATTTGGCAATACGTGTAACGACATTCCTCTCAACAGCGAGTAGTTCGCCTTCCGTAATGTTCGCACATGCATTGACAACGCGCTGACGCATGTTGTCAGGTGTTGTCGGTGGATCACGATAGCAAATTTCCTTCAACTTTCCCCGCAGAAAGAAATCGGGGGGCGTCAGATCCGGTGAATGAGCGGGCCCTGGTATCCTGCTTCGACGACCAATCGACCTGTCATGAAATATGCTATTCAATACCGCTTCAACCACACGCGAGCTATGTGCCAGACATCCATCATGTTGGAAGTACATTGCCATTCTGTCATGCAATGAAACATCTTGTAGTAACATCGGTAGAACATTACGTGGGAAATCAGCATACATAGCACGATTTAGACTGTCGTCGATAAAATGGAGGCCAATTATCTTTCCTCCAATAATGCTGCACCACACACTAACGCGCCAAGGTCGGTGATGTCCCACTTGTCGCAGCCATCCTGGATTTTCTGTTGCCCAATAATGCATATTATGCCGGTTACGTTACCGCTACTGGTGAATGATGCTTCGTCGCTAAATAGAATGCGTGCAAAAAATCTGACATCGCCCCGTAATTTCTTTTGTGCCCAGTGGCAGAACTGCACACGACATTCAAAGTCGTCGCCATGGAAATCCTGGTGCATAGAAATATGGTACGGGTGCATTCTCAACACCGACGTTTTTGAGATTCCCGACTCTCGCGCAGTTTGTCTGGTACTCATGTGCGGATTAGTCGTGGCAGCAGCTAAAACACTTACTTGGGCATCATCATTTGTTGCAGATCATGGTTAACGTTTCACATGTGGCTGAACACTTCCCGTTTCCTTAAATAACGTAACTATCCGGCGAACGGTCTGGACACTTGGATGATGTCGTCCAGGATACAGAGCAGCATACATAGCATACGCCCGTTGGGCATTTTTATCACAATAGCCATACATCAACACGATATCGACCTTTTCCGCAATTGGTAAATGGTCCATTTTATCACGGGTAATGTATCACGAAGCAAATACCGTCCGCACTGGCGCAATGTTACATGATACCACGTACTTATACGTTTGAGACTATCACAGCGCCATCTATCACAAAGCGAAAAAAGTGGCCCAAGTAAAACGTTCATATTTCTTTACATACTACACGAATTTGTAATAAAAATTGGGCTTCCTTTTTTAAAAAACGCAGTTGATATCCGTTTGATCTATGGCAGCGACATCTAGTGGGCGAACCATAGGGCCACCTGGTTTCCCCCTTCAAGCTAGACGAATTTCGTTCTGTGTAGTTTTTTCGTTTGACGCTTATTTCGTGAGATATTAGGCGCGGTCACGATCAATGGACCGGAAGCGGTGAACTGAAGGGCGACAAGCAATAACCTCCCTTACATAGGCTGAGTAAGACTACTGTAACTGTGCGTTACCGTTTTCCATTCGACGCACTATCATAACTTCATTGTGTGAAAGGGTGGCTATCTAAGTGACACGAGGTCAGAGACCTCCTAACACTGCAGAAAACTTTGGAACCGTCACTCTGCAACTCTCTGTATACAGCTAGGTCTATTTAGGCTTCCATGGACGCCACCACACTTGCATGGCACATAATACTTAATACAAGCTGTACAGCTCATGATGCACGTCCGGTATGTCTCAGGGTTCCTCCCAGAGTGAGCTCTTGCCTTACAGTTTCTAACTGCCGTTGGTAATGTCTCAAGTTTCGAAATAATCATACAGGTGACCGCCAAATCCCCAATCACAAGACAGGCTTCTTTCCCTTGCAGTTAAACTACTTTATTTTTATTAATATTTGCACGAGACGTACGTCTTCCTTCACTAAGCATCAGTATTTGTCCTTGTTTTCTTTTTATTTATTAAATGAGATTCCATACTATGCTCATTACTTTTATACACTGTAGAGTCACATTACCGTGACAACCTGTAAAAGACACAGTAATCATTTTCTTTTACAATGCGGATCGCTGCAGGACATGCAGGAAGAGAGTGAATGAGCTTATGGAAGGTTTCATCAGGGATGTGGAGCCATACCGAATCCAGTATCGTGGCCAGCTGGGCTATATTTTTCGGTTGGGGATGGATGGCGTGAACAGCGCGATCGAGGTTATCCCACAAATTGTCGATTGGGCTAAAATCTGCGAGTTCGGTGGCCAGGAGTGCTGTAACCGCGACCGGAACGGCCGCGGGGTTGCCAAGAACGAAAGCGCGGCGGGACCAAATGGGAAATAAAAAAATGGAAATGAGCGTACGGCATTGTGGGTCGGGAGTCCCCCATTCGGGGAAGTTCTGCGGCCGAGGGCAAGTACTTGTTGTATTCGACGCCACATTGGGCGACTTGCACGTCGCAGATGGGTATGAAATGATGATAACACAACACCCAGTCCCTGAGCGGAGAAAATCTCCTGCTCCAGCCGGGAATCGAACCCGGGTCCCTTGGTGTGGCATTTCGCCGCGCTGACCGCTTAGCTAACGGGGGCGGGCACCAAATGGGAGAGGCCCGCGAACAAACAAAACGAACGGGGAAGGACGGACACCAACAACGACGGACGACTGAAAAGACCCAACGAACACCAATAAGCAAATAGCAATGTGCTCACAAGCGAAACCTCACGAATTCACAACATCCACTCTTACAAGGAAATCAAATAAACACCCTGTCTGTAGGCGAGATGTCGATAGACTAACGCGAATCTCAGACTGCCTGCTGAGCTTTTTTTGTTTTTTTCTATATTGTGATTTCATTCAGGGCTGTCAGAAGCACAAACCGCCGCTCTTCAGCCGAGTGACATGACAACTAAAATAAGAATAAAATGTTACATTACAAGGCGTAAAAAAGGGGAACATAAAACAGAGTAAGAGGAGAAAATGGAGGTAAAAATACACTGACATGGAGACATTCATGGGGGACAGTTAAAAAAGTCACCAGAAAGTTAAAAGACACAGTTGGCGATTCTTAAAACACAGAGAAGACACTGAATGCACATGCACAGGTTAAAAGTTGGCCACAGTATTAAAAACACTCCGAAACAACACACTTAAAACCCACTTGGAGCACACACGACGAAGAATAAAACTACCAGGTGGGACCTGCCGAGGGAAAGGTCAGAGAGGATGAAAAAGGAGGGGAGAGCATGGGGCAGCTGGGGAAGCGGCGGGATGAAGAGAGGAGGGGCAACCGTGGGTTCACGAAGAGGCAAGAGACACGTGGGGTGGGAGAGGAAACGGGAAGACAGGGCAGGAGGGAGCGCAGAAACACTGAAAGGAGGCACAAGAGATGGAAGGGGAGTAGGAGGGGGAAGCCGCTCAGGAGGAGGGAGGGGGAGGAGAGAGAGCCCTGAGGAGGAGGCAGGAAGAGGGGGTTAGAGTTGGTAGGAAGGGTAGATGTCAGGGCGAAGCTCATCATCCGGGAGGGTTAGACAGTGGAAGTTGTGTTGGGAAAGGGGATGGAGGGTGTGGAGATGGAGAGAGGGAGGGACACAACGGTAAAGGCGCGGCCACTGGTTGGGGGTGGAGGGGAAGGGAGACACCAGGGGGTGAGGGGGATCAAGGCGGCAGACAATATATAGTGTGCGGATGTGTTCAAGAAAAAGGAGAAGGTGGGGGAAGGGAATGAGGTCGTAGAGGATGCGCGTGGGGGATGGAAGGCGGATGCAGAAGGCGAGGCGGAGCACATGGTGTTCGAGGATTTGGAGGGCTTTATAGAACCGGGGAGGGGCGGAAATCCAAGCGACGCTGGCATAACAAAGGATGGGGCGAATCATGGATTTGTAGGTGTGAAGGCTGCTGAGCGAGAGGTACGCGCTTAAATACCTGATAGAGTACATTGGTATTGGCCGCTGGAACTACGTGCTCCACCGTGGCGCCCTCACATTGTACGTGGGCCAGGAGCGTGCGCGCAGCCACGGCTTACGGCGCGACGGCTGGAGAGGCCTCCAGTGGTAATCGAGGTCCATGCAGTCTGGCGCGGAATCGAAACCCGGAGCGCTCGGTACCACAAGGGGGGTACAGTAAACTCTTCCTTGAAACACGCATGTACTCGGTCATACGCTGCATTATGCTACTGGTAGATGCCATTGTGCCGAGGGAAAAACCAAACTCCATGCTGGACATGGCACCTAAGCATAGATGCAAAGTTGTGTTGATCCAGTGTGACTTACAGAATGATGAGATCACGAAGGGAATGCCACGAAAATATTCCCCCTACCATAAGGCTCACTCCTCTGGCCTCGACCCGTCCCATTAACCAATGGCCTTCCGTCCAGGGGAGCATAAAACTTGATTCATCTGAAAAGGCCATCTGTCACCACTCAGTGGACGTCCAGTTGCGGTTCTGATGTGAAAATTCCGCCATTCGTCACCGATGAACAGCAGTTTACATGGGTGCATGAACCAGACACCTTTCGTGGAGGCCCATACGTGACGACATTCGCTGAACGCTCATTAGGGAGACATTGTTGGTAGCCCCTTGGTTCATCTGCTCAAGAGCTGCACTTTTATTCGCCTGTACACATCTCTGCCACCATGGTTCATGCCTGTCATCTGGTGCACCACAGTTGCCTCATGCCCGGTTTTGGATACCATTATTTTGCAATGTATGGCGGCACACGAACAGTTTACAAAATTAGCGGCCCTTGGCCCAAAAGCGAATGGTCATGCCCCTTGGGACGTCAGATAAGTCGCTCCATTTCCGCATTACAACTGCACTGTTTTCCGCACCCACCCAACGCGATTCGTATACCTTCCACTGCCAGTGCTGCCACCTGCCGTCTCTGAGTGGTTATTGCATTGTTGATATGGAACGTAGGTGGTGGTCACTGGACTGTGTATTAACAACTCGTGATTTTCCCGCCAGTGTCTGGCCACTGGTTACAAGTATCCATTCTGTATGTGCCACCCCTCCCCCCCCCCCCCCCCCCCCGCACCATCCCCAGTGCCATGTCATTATTCATTATTCATCCCGTGACCTGGACGGCAAGTCTGTCTAATCATGTATGTGAGTACTTTTATTTCTTCTAACAGATATATAGAGGCTGCTTTTCCTGCTAAGTATAATATTTTCGTATAGTTCCCAGTTTTCCTCGCCGAAATATTATTGTCTCAAGCCGGCCAAATAGTTATTAATGTTTTAAGTTCTTAGGACTGATGACAGATGGAAGGCTTTTTTGGAAGTATTGCGTTACACTGACTCTGACTCGTGAAGTGATGTTTGCTTTGCTTACTTTCACTCTATTATCTTCTGTGGCGTTATGTTTTGGGACTATTCTGTGAATATTCTCAACGCAGAAACGGGCTATCGGAGCGATCTCTATTGTCAGTTTGCGAATGTTTTGTTGGTCGTTGTTCATTGTGTATCTGAATACTATCTCTGCCATTCCTGTACATATAATCCATTATGGCATTTGTTCTTGACAGTACTGACTCGTTCAGAATAACCCGCTGGACTCAACTAATGAACGCTAGATGTAACGCGAGAACACAAAGCTGAACTAGGAACAAGTGTTCCGGAGCACACCATTTAGCAAACATTGTTGAGCATAGAGCTTCGAATCGGACGACCGTTGTGTGCTCCAACGATGACCCAACGACTTCGTCAGTTACGAATGTAGTGGGCACAAGATCGTCGAGATTGGACCGTGTATCAATGGAAATGTCATCTGATCGGATGAATTCCTACAGGACAGATACCATTCGGTCGACGAGGTAATCCAGGCGACCGGCTGCTAAAAACATGCACTGCATCACGCTCACGTTCATGTCGTGGTCACCAAATTCGGCCGATCTGAGCCGGATAGAGCACAACTATTACGCTGTCTGAAGTCAAAATGGTTCAAATGGCTCCAAGCACTATGGGACTTAACGTCTGAGGTCATCAGTCCCCTAGACTTAGAACTACTTAAACCTAAATAACCTAAGGACATCACAGACATCCATGCCCGAGGCAGTATTCGAACCTGCGACAGTAGCAGCAGCCCCGTTCCGGACTGAAGTGCCTAGAACCGTTCGGCCACTGCGGCCGGCTGCCTGGAGTCAGATCTGCGCTCACATACTGCGCGTAGACACCTGGTACTACTTACCTCCGGAAACCTACCAAACACTTGTCCAATCCATGACACGCAGAATCCGTACTGTGTTGCGGTCCCATGGTGTATCAACACGCTGTTAAGTAAGCGGTCACAATGGTTTGGCAGATCAGTGTACGAGTATTTGTGGTGGCCTGTCTTATCTGCCTCGCCGTGCAATTTTGGCCCCATTCCGGGATGGAAGGTGAGAGCTGCTTGGACGTCTCTGTATGAGGTGCTGTTTGCCAAATTTTGTCTGAACGATCTCTGGAAGAAACGCGGGGGCTGAATTAATTCATGGTATCTGTCCTGTAGAAATACATGCAGTTTTGTGCAGTCGTCTCTTAAAATCTTATATACAGCTTCTCGTCAAATACGGGGTACCCCAAACCTTTTGGATGGAATTCCAACAGGTGATAGTTGGCCCACAACCGTTGATATTGAGCCAGGGAGCCAATGCTCGGAAATCCATATTATTGTGCTGTGGGCATGCCCAGTGTGCACTGCATAGCAACAACGTAATCCAAAGTAATTGTTCAAAGTGACGACCGCCAGTGTACGCACGGCAATGGCACATGAAGTTCCACCACACACTCTCTCAAATATCCGTGGTATTTATCGTACCAGGAGCCAGGCAGCTTGGATCTTAGCAGGCAAGTCTTCATTGGTTTCTAGGGCAGCTCATGTACCAAATTTGATGTAACCCAAAGCAAAAAGTCCAGAGATGTCGGACAGGACCTCCTCTTCCAGTACAACGATGAGGGTAAGTGTTGTTCAGGTGCTTGCGGTCACTAGCATTGAAGTGGGCTAGTGCACCATGTTGAAATCACTTCCTTTGACTGACAAGAAGGGGTACAGTCACCAAGAGCTGTGGCACCACATCTCACAGGTCAACCTGGTAAAGCCGACCATTCAAACAGGGAGGCAACAAATAAGGTCCTAATAGGTGACTTTGGACAATGCCCATCCGTAGAATGACAGAGAATTGTTGCTGATGGCTACCGATTTGGATGTGCTGACTCCAGACATGAAAACACCATCATAGGTGAATGAGACCCTATCCATAAAAAATAAAAACCATATGCAGTACGTCACTACAGCACTGTGGTGGATAATCCATTCACAGTGGTGAATGTGAGCCCAAAATGCATTTGTCCCAGTGATTCCACACGTTCTTTATGATAGGGATGTAATACCTGTTCCACCAGTACTCTCCACACTGTATCCTTCGAATGCTGCATTTCATAGGCAAGTTGAGGGGTGCTTACTCCTGGGAGGTCAGCCACGCATTCCAACATCGTCTCCTTAGAGTCCTTACCTGTATTTGGCGGGAAACTATACCAGCACTTGTGGCGTCTCTTGTAAACTGGTGTCTGTGGAGATAAACTTCTTCCAATTAGGATGACGCCTATTGGGAAAGCATTCTCTCTACATTCCTACTGCTTTATGGATACTACACCCTACTGCACCATATGTCAAATGCATGTCTGCCAACTCTCATGACGAGCAAAGTTCCACGTTTGACTATGAATCATGGATGTACACAGTAACACACCTCTCCATGGACACATCACAATCTCTCTGATGCAATGGACACCAGGGACGGTGGTGTACCTGTGGCATGTGTTAATGTCACAGTGCAATGCATGTGGTTGTCACGTGATACATTTGCTATGAGCTAAGTTGTGTACAGAATGTCTGTTTGGTGGCCAGGGGCATACACAGTATATGACCTTTTGTCTGTTTCAGTGTTCAACGGACACCCAGGAAGTTTGCAAGACTGCAGCAGAACTGCATGCACTGTTGCTATACATGCATGATATTGGCGGTCGCCACTTTGAACAATTAGTATGAGGTGTGTTGTCGTTATGCAGCACACGATGTGTATGTGCATAAGACAATAAATATAATTTTCTACCATTGGTTCGCTATCTGAATGTAATCAATTGTGGACCCACTATCAAATGTTTTGAGACACCCTATATACAGCGTCCACTACCTAAGAATTTTCAAAGTTTCAGCTATACTCTCTCTCATCAGCCAAGCAACTGATATGACTGTTCACAATTCTCTTCATCGTACATGCTGGATGTCTCTGTTAGTGGACCTTATGCAGATTCTGTAAGTAGGCTGTTTATGTTTTTTTATTGGCAACGTTACGTAGCGCTCTGTATGAAAATCACTGACTGTGCTGTGTGCAGTCTGTGGCTAGTTTGCATTGTTGTCTGCCATTGTAGTGTTGGGCAGCGGCAGCTGGATGTGAACAGTGCGTGGCGTTGCGCAGTTGGAGGTGAGCCGCCAGCAGTGGTGGATGTGAGGAGAGAGATGGCAGAGTTTTGAAATTCGTAATACTGGATATCATGAACTGCTATATACATTATGACTTTTGAACACTATTAAGGTAAATACATTGTTTGTTCTCTATTAAAATCTTTCATTTGCTAACTATGCCTATCAGTAGTTAGTGCCTTCCGTAGTTTGAATCTGTTATTTAGCTGGCAGTAGTGGCGCTCGCTGTATTGCTGTAGCTTGAGTAACGAAGATTTTTGTGAGGTAAATGATTTGTGAAAGGTATAGGTTAATGTTAGTCAGGGCCATTCTTTTGTAGGGATTTTTGAAAGTCAGACTGCGTTGCGCTAAAAATATTGTGTGTCAGTTTAAGCACAGTATTGTATAATTGTTCAAAGGGGACGTTTCAATTCCATGTACTTGGGTAGTTTTTGAGTGTATCTCCACCTGTACGTTTTTATGTCATCGCCTTTGTGGACATACTGCAGTTTTATTCTATGCATTATACGTTTAGCTGAGCCTGTATGGTTGTTCTTTTCATATGTTAATATGTTGTTGCTTCCAAATATTTATGTGATATTGTGTGGCTCTAGTTTTGCCTCAGAGGACTTGAAGCTTTTATGTATCGAGAGGTACACAACTTTGTGTGTACGTTTTTTTCATACTTGTTCCTCTTACCTGTACGCCACCGTTTTAACCTTATGTAAACAACACAGTAAAAGGGTCACTTTGCTGTTATTATTATTCAGTAAGTGTGCGTTAATCGTATGTATTTCTGAGATCTGTACCCGTGGTCTAGGGGTAGCGTCTTTGATTCATAATCTAAACGTCTTCGGTCCCAGGTTAGATCCCCGCCACTGCCTAAATTTTGATAAATAATCAGCATTGGCGGCCGAGGACTTCCGGCATAAGAAGTCAGCCTCATTCTGCCAACGGCCTTGTCAAAGAGGGCGGAGGAGCGGATAGAGGTTCAGGGCACTCTCTTGTCCTAGGGGTGGGAAATTGCCCCTAAAGGCGAAAGAATCAGCAATGATAAACGACATGAGAATGCAGAAGGCAATGGAAACCACTGCATTAAAGACACGTAACGTGTATCCAAGGACATGTGGCCTGTAATTGAAGAAGTGTCATGATGATCTCCCCATTGGCAAAAGATTCCTGAATAGTCCCCCATTCGGATCTCCGGGAGGGGACTGCCAAGGGGGAGCTTACCATGAGAAAAAGATTGAATAATCAACTAAAGGATAACGTTCTACGAGTCGGGGCGTGGAATGTCAGAAACTTGAACGTGGTAGGGAAACTAGAAAATCTGAAAAGGGAAATGCAAAGGTTCAATCTAGATATAGTAGGGGTCAGTGAAATGAAGTGGAAGAAAGACACGGATATCTGGTCAGATGAGTATCGGGTAATATCAACAGCAGCAGAAAATGGTATAACAGATGTAGGATTCGTTATGAATAGGAAGGTAGGGCAGAGGGAGTGTTACTGAGAAAAGTTCAGTGACCGGGTTGTTCTAATCAGAATCGACAGCAGACCATCACCGACAACGATAGTTCAGGTATACATGCCAACGTTGCAAGCTGAAGATGAACAGACAGAGAAAGTGTATGAGGATATTGAAAGGGTAATGCAATATGTAAAGGTGTACGAAAATCTAATAGTCATGGGCGACTGGAATGCAGTTGTAGGGGAAGGAGTAGAAGAAAAGGTTGCAGGAGAATATGGGCTTGGGACAAGGAATGAAAGAGGAGAAAGAGTTCTGTAACAAGTTTCAGCTAGTAATAGCGAATACCCTGTTCAAGAATCACAAGAGGAGGAGGTATACTTGGAAAAGGCCGGGAGATACGGGAAGATTTCAATTAGATTACATCATGGTCAGGCAGCGATTCCGAAATCAGATACTGGATTGTAAGGAGTACCCAGGAGCAGATATAGACACAGATCACAATATAGTAGTGATGAAGAGGAGGCTGAAGTTCAAGACATTAGTCAGTAAGAATCAATACGCAAAGAAGTGGGATACGGAAGTACTAAGGAATGACGAGATACGTTTGAAGTTCTCTAACGCTATAGATATAGCAATAAGGAATAGCGCAGTAGGCAGTACAGTTGAAGAGGAATGGACATCTCTAAAAAGGGCCATCACAGAAGCTGGGAAGGAAAACATAGGTACAAAGAAGGTAGCTGCGAAGAAACAATGGGTAACAGAAGAAATACTTCAGTTGATTGATGAAAGGAGGAAGTACAAACATGTTCCGGGAAAATCAGGAATACAGAAATACAAGTCGCTGAGGAATGAAATAAATAGGAAGTGCAGGGAAGCTAAGACGAAATGGCTGCAGGAAAAATGTGAAGGCATCGAAAAAGATATGATTGTCGGAAGGACAGACTCAGCATACAGGAAAGTCAAAACAACCTTTGGTGACATTAAAAGCAACAGTGGTAACATTAAGAGTGCAACGGGAATTCCACTGTTAAATGCAGAGGAGAGAGCAGATAGGTGGAAAGAATACATTGAAAGCCTCTTTGAGGGTGAAGATTTGTCTGATGTGATAGAAGAAGAAACAGGAAACGATTTAGAAGAGATAGGAGATCCAGTATTAGAATCGGAATTTAAAAGAGCTTTGGAGGACTTACGGTCAAATAGGGCAGAAGGGATAGATAACATTCCATCAGAATTTCTAAAATCATTGGGGGAAGTGGCAACAAAACGACTATTCACGTTGGTGTGTAGAATATGAATCTGGCGATATACCATCTGACTTTCGGAAAAGCATCATCCACACAATTCCGAAGACGGCAAGAGCTGACAAGTGTGAGAATTTCGCACAATCAGCTTAACAGCTCATGCATCGAAGCTGTTTACAAGAATAATATACAGAAGAATGGAAAAGAAAATTGAGAATGCGCTAGGTGACGATCAATTTAGCTTTAGGAAAAGTAAAGGGACGAGAGAGGCAATTCTGACGGTACGGCTAATAATGGTAGCAAGGCAAAAGAAAAATCAGGACACTTTCATAGGATTTGTCGACCTGGAAAAAGCGTTCGACAATATAAAATGGTGCAAGCTGTTCGAGATTCTGAAAAAGTATGGGTAAGCTATAGGGAGAGACGGGTCATATACAATATGTACAACAACCAAGAGGGAATAATAAGAGTGGACGATCAAGAACGAAGTGCTCGTATTAAGAAGGGTTTAAGACAAGGCTGTAGCCTTTCACCCCTACTCTTCAATCTGTATATCGAGGAAGCAATGATGGAAATAAAAGAAAGGCTCAGGAGTGGAATTAAAATACAAGGTGAAAGGATATCAATGATACGGTTCGCTGATGACATTGCTATCCTGAGTGAAAGTGAAGAAGAATTAAATGATCTGCTGAATGGAATGAACAGTCTAATGAGTACACAGTATGGTTTGAGAGTAAATCGGAGAAAGACGAAGGTAATGAGAAGTAGTAGAAATGAGAACAGTGAGAAACTGAACATCAGGATTGATGGTCACGAAGTCAATGAAGTTAAGGAATTCTGCTACCTAGGCAGTAAAATAAGCAATGACGGAAGGAGCAAAGAGGACATCAAAAGCAGACTCGCTATGGCAAAAAAGGCATTTCTAGCCAAGAGAAGTCTACTAATATCAAATACCGGCCTTAATTTGAGGAAGAAATTTCTGAGGATGTACGTCTGGAGTACAGCATTGTATGTTAGTGAAACATGGACTGTGGGAAAACCGGAACAGAAGAGAATCGAAGCATTTGAGATGTGGTGCTAAAGACGAATGTTGAAAATTAGGTGGACTGATAAGGTAAGGAATGAGGAGGTTCTACGCAGAATCGGGGAGGAAAGGAATATGTGGAAAACACTGATAAGGAGAAGGGACAGGATGATAGGACATCTGCTAAGACATGAGGGAATGACTTCCATGGTACTAGAGGGTGCTGTAGAGGGCAAAAATTGTAGAGGAAGACAGAGATTGGAATACATCAAGCAAATAATTGAGGACGTAGGTTGCAAGTGCTACTCTGAAATGAGTAGGTTAGCACAGGAAAGGAATTCGTGGCGGGCCGCATCAAACCAGTCAGTAGACTGATGACCAAAAAAAAAAATTTCTGAGGACCACAATACAGGGTTATTCTTAAGTATCTCCGGGAATGCGGAAGAAAATCACACAAAATCTACAAGGCATACAGATAACAGAACAGACACGTATCAGTGGATAGAGCATCTCCAGAAATTTTTAACTCATATTACAGTTGGTCAGTACGGGCACTGTTTGCGGCACGTGCAGTTCATTGCAGCTGCTGTTGCTGTTGCTGCCCAGAAGCGTCCAACGACAGCAACATACTTTGGAGATTCATTGGGTTGCCTATCTGCAGGCACGAACTAATTAGATGCGACAATGAGGATATGACTTTTCTACATGTTGTGACACTCCTGTCCCCAAGTGGTGTGCTGTGCAACTACGCCAAGGCGCGAATTACGAATCCAAACATGGGGGGATGCCCTGTCTACTGATGCATATCAGTTTTTAGTTTGTCTTGTAGTTTTCATGTAGTCATCTTGTGAAACCTGAGGGGTACAAGCTGAGTACCATGCGTTCCCTGGGTACGTATTTATTCCAATATTCTATTAGTCCAGCCAACGGGCTTTCTGCAGTCGTAACACCGGTTCCCGTCAGATCACCGAAGTTAAATGCTGTTGGGCTGGGCTAGCAGTTGGATGGGTGGACATTCGCTCTGCCGAGTGCTGTTGGTAAGTGGGGTGCACTCAGCCCTTGTGAGGAAAACTGAGGAGATACTTGGATGAGAAGTAGCGGCTCCGATCTCGTAAACTTACGTTCGACCAGGAGATTGGTGTGCTGACCACAAGCCCCTCCATATCCATATCCACATCCAATGACACCTGTGGGCTAAGGGTGACACGGAGGCCGGTCGGTACTGTCGGGCCTTTGTGGCCTGTCCATCTTCTCCCTCTTCCTCTCATGTCCACCTTATCACGTTCACCCCAAATGGAGGTTAGTGGTTCTTACCTCCACAGTATTTCCTTCCAGATAGTATAACTAATACATGGTGTTTTTGTAACGTTTAAAAAAACCCAAATTGATGAATATGACGCTGAGACAAGTAATTTAAGACAGATGGGGCAGCAAATGTGAGGAAATACTCCAAAAGTGGATGAAAATTGATGAGGATGACATATTACCAGACGACATACCTCGCCACACGTGAAGCAGTTGAACCTGTCGATCATAGCCCCGCCGGTAGGAGACAGTGCTGCACATGGCCCCCCTGAGTTACTCTTTTTTGGAACACCTCTTGTAAATATGATCTGTCGTAAAAACAGAAGTTACAAAATTAAAGTCCTCGCTGTTTTCCGTTATGTCCTACTTTTTTATGTACAAAAGGCGTTCAAAAAGTTTTGAACAGTCGTCACTATTTTTTTTTTTTATTTTTTGCAGGAGGAGAATGAAATTTTTTGTGAACATATTTGGAACATTTAGCTATAATTTGGTATATAAAAGTATTTTCTTTTATTTACAGGTGAGCCATAATAGACCTTGAAGTAGATGTCAGGTTGCGACAACGGTCGGTGATGGAGTTCCTCTTCAAGACCGGCGATGACTCTGCCTGAAATCGTTCCAGGGGTTTAGGATGGGCTTTTTACCGATGTCTTTGCCCACAAACACATAAGTTGAATATATTTCTCACACATTTTACGTATTTGTACATATGTGAGCCGTGTGCGGCGCTCGATGGTGCCATTGGTAGGTTGGCATCGTGTCATAGGGACAGCGGCATCTCGCTTTCTTCTTGTGTTTGCTGGCGCCACTAGATTTATTAGCGTTGTCTGTCCGCGAGTGGCAGCAGCCGCGTTTATAGTAATCTGACACCGTGGTACTATCTTCGGAAGGACATCAAGTGTTTTCAGGGTCGGGTGTGTCAGTAGTTCAGTTGGGACGGAGCTGGAGCGAGGTCTGGCAGTGCGTCGACATGCCAGGACCGCTGGTGGCACGCAGGCATTGCCGGATGGAGGGGCTGTAGCTGCGATGGCCACAACCTCGTTGTCCACCAGACCCAGGTCGTTTGAGTTGAGTGAACATTAACCCACTACTGAAACCTCCACTATTTTGAGATCACGCCGTTTGTTCGTGCATTGCTGCTCGCAGGGTCGCTGAGACGAAGAGCAACGAGTGGAGCCTTTGGAGTTGGCGGAATTTATTAGCCATCCTCCACTTCATATTATTAATCATTGAATTTCTTGTGTTTATTCATGAAGTTCAACCAGCGGTATTTTTCTGCCTAGTGGCCACCAACGCCCCAGTTACCTGCCCTGGAGGTTAGCGTATTTTCGCAGCAGTGTACTTTTTCTCGCCTTGCCGCTGCTGTCCGGTAAGGCGTGTTGTTCGGCAGCCTCCGGATATTTTGTTCTTTTGGACTACCTTGGTCGTAGTGGTTCCTTCTGCTTCTGGATGTTCTAAACACTGGATTCTCAAGACGCAGTGCTGTCCGCCTGTTCTGCCTTGTCTGGGTTACCAGACGTTATGTAGATTTTGCGATAGTGTTGGTCTGCGTTTAAACTGTCACTATTTTGAGTTGCCATCCAGTTAAGTGAATACAGCTCTTGGCTGCCTGTCTCATCGGTGACGAAGTTGAGCGACTTTTCCCAGGCCGATCCTTGGAGCACTGTCTGGGGCTCACTTCTCTCTTGGTTTGATCACATTGTCATGATTGTGTGTGTGTTTTTTAAAAATATTTAAGTATCTCTTGTAGAAGAGTAATTTTTCTTAAGAATTGTTATCCAGGCCTTCAGCCGTTAAATTGTTTTTGTGTTACTACTATTGGGGCCTTCAGCCAGCAAATAATTTGCATTTCTGGTCACTGAGGCCATCGGCCGTGAATGCAATTTGTCCAGAGAATTTTTAATTAGATATTGTCTCTTAAAAGTGAAATTTGAAGATTGTTTTTTTTTAATATATATTTTAGTATCTCTTGGAGAAATTTAACTGTTCTTAAGAATTTTCTGTACAGTCCTTCACATGCCAGATAATTTAATTTCTGGTCAATAAAGCCTTCAGTCGGGAGTGCAACTTGTTTAAGAATTTTTTATTAGACATTATGTCTTAATAGTCAAATTTGATAATTGTTTCTTACTGACAACCTCATTTGCAATTGGTTCCAAATAACGTGTGCTTGATTTTTTTAAAAAACTGAGCAAGCAACGGTAACTGGGTAAGGCCCTGTCCACACCAAATCCTGCCATTTCTAAGTACCATGTTTCAATATGTTTCAACGGTACGTCTAAGGGATTTCGACGTGCAGTTTCATTTCCACACAACAAATTGTTTATGATGTCCTGTCTCGTAAACTATAAGCTGCGCAGTGATATAATTTTGCGGGTACATCCAGTGGTGTGAACAGAGTTAGTAGTAAAGAAGTAATAAATTAAAACAATGTAATACGATCGTATATTTTTCTAGGTACAGGGTGACAGTTATTGACCTATATGAAAAAAAACATAAACTAGTTACAAATTACGGCGTGCACACATTTTATTCAACACGTAAGCGTCACTACAGATATTCGAATTTCGGCTATGACATCACTGGTGATGATGTGGCGCAGACGAATAGCGAAATTCTGCATGACCAGCTGAAGTGTCGGAAGATAGATGCTGTCGACGATCTCCTGAATGGTTGTTTTCAGTCATCAGTGGTTTTGGGGTTATTACTGTACACCTTGTCTTCAACATAGGCCCACAAAAAGGAGTAGCATGTCTTCAGATCCGGAGAATACGGTGGCAAATCGAGGCGTATACCAATGGACTCTGTGTACACCAGAGCCAGAATGCGGTCCCTGAAGTGTTCCTTGAGGACATCAAATACTCTCCTGCTTCGATGGGGTCCAGCTCCATCTAGCATGAACCACATCTTGTCGAAATCAGGGTCACTTTGGATAATGTGGATGAAATCATCACCCAAAACCTTCACACACCTTTCGGTACTGACCGTGCAATGAAGGAATATTTCACCGACTGTTCCGTGTCAGAACAGTGCGCACCACGCAGTCACCCGTTACGGGTGAAGAGACTCCTACATCTCTAAATGCGGATTCTCAGTCCCCCAAATGGGCCAATTTTGCTTCCCATCCAAATGAAAGTGAGCTTCGTAGCTAAACCAAACAACGATGCCCTTACTATCATGCCCAGCGGCCAACCGTGAAGTTTGAACGTCCTAACACAAGCCGATCAGAAGTTACGACGATTCAGTAAACGTCATCCTGTACATTTAGCAGCATATGTGGATACAACGTGCAGAATGTATTTGCGAAAAGAGTTAGTAGTAAAGAAGGAATAAAACATTATGCGTGATGCGACAGTTCATCACTCATCTTTCGTCATGCATCTCTGAGTTTTACTTGATATGCCCTGAACTTTGTGGTTATTTCTTTAAAGTCAGTACCGACATTAAACTGTTTTTTTATTCGCAGTGTTACATTTACACGGTCATGATTTCGGCTTTAAGTTGCCATTCTCAGGTGTTTTATTGTTATACACTTGATAACGGCAACTTGAAGCCGAAATCATGATCGTGCAAATGTAACACTGCAAATAAAAAAAAAAAGTCTAATGGCGGTACTGACTTTAAAGAAATATATTATGACTGTGGTCCCACGTTATGAAAAAATTATTTGTGGTTATTCTTGTACATACATTAAGTGGAAGATGTGGAGACTCTCTGTGAAAAGTATTGCGAATAGATTTAGTAGTAATGAAATAATAAATTTAAATGTATTGCATGATGCGATAGTTTTTCTTGCATATCGCTGTTTATAACGTCATCTCCTGAAGTCACTGTCGTACAATGATATAATTTTTCTGGCACATTCACTGATATATGTGAATACTATCTACAAACTATGTAGCGAATACAGTTAGCAGCGCAGAAGTAATAAATTAAATTGTCATGCTTCATGCAGCTGTTTTACTGCGTTAACACCGAAAATGTAGTAATCGATTAACTTTTTTCCTTTTGTCATTCTCTGGAGGTCTTGAGTGGGAAAAAGTTTCGTAAAGGTTGAAATGATGTGCATAATGTTTGTTGCAAGTTTCTAAGTGCTCTTATCTTCAAATACTCGATGGATATATATCTGTTCCATTTGATTGTAAGTATAACTGTTCTCTGAATGGTGTTGCGAAACTCATCTCCTGTCACGTAATTCTACATGTAGCGTAAATCATGTTAAATGTGAGCGAGCAGAAAAACTGCGCTTGATTGCATCCTGCCAGTAGAAAATGAATCTAGTGTTTTGGAAGAGGACTGTAAATAGGAAGTTTTCAGGCACATTGACACTTTTAGCAGAACTTACCCAAGGGCAGTGCACGTCACAGCCGCAGTCACACACGGAACAGACTGGTTACTTTTACAATCCGCACCTCACGGCCAGATGAGAACTATTGCATCACGCGCAGAAGCGTGCGTGTGGCAGTATTCCCAAGCGGCGAATGGCAGTGGAATATAAAGGGCAGGCGGTACAATTTGATAATTGGAACTCCCCAGCGTACGCAGTGCGCTGTATTGTGCAATGTTCGTGGAAACGAATATTAGCGTGTTACCTTAGTGCCTTCATCTACTATACAATCGGCTTTGTGTTTGCGAATTGTTCCCAGAATGCGTCTGAATTGTAATGTGGTGCTGGTAATTCACAGTCTATGATCGACATGCCTGTTGCATAAGCTCACATGAAAGTTTCAGGATTTCTGTTCTATTACAGTGTTCCATTGTGGTGGCTAGATGGCCGTTATTGGTGGTGCAATTGCTTTATGTTTACCTGTTTATGGGGAGGTGGTTAAGTGCGTACTCGACTAACATTTTAATCATTAATACAAAGGGACAATGGTAAAATGATGGACAACTACCGGATCCGGATAACAAGGTACAGTGGAACGTGAGATTCAAACGTCAATCCAGCTTAGTGACTTTTCTGTTTTGAAGCTTAACAAATATTATGTTCACACAGACATTTGAAAGAGAGTTTCATTTTCGGCTTACCAGCGGTTTTTCGGATGTGTTGCTCTTCCATTGTGTAGTGGAAGAAATAAATAACGGGACTGTCAGATTACTGAAATGAAATGTCGTGTGGCTAGGGCCTCCCGTCGGGTAGACCGTTCGCCTGGTGCAGGTCTTTTGAGTTGACGCCACTTACGCGACCTGCGCGTCGATGTGGATGAAATGATGATGATTAGGACAACACAACACCCAGTCCCTGAGCGGAGAAAATCTCCGACCCAGCCGGGAATCGAACCCGGGAACTTAGGATTGACATTCCGCCACGCTGACCACTCAGCTACCGGGGCCGGACTGTCAGATTATTATCAGGCGCTGTGGAAACACTGAAATCTGCATTCGGACGGAGACAGGTGGAAAGCGGGCCCGCTAGATATAAGGCGACTAAGCGAAAATCCACCACCAGGCTGGTGGCAGCAAAAGCTGGCAGTTCTCCATGGTGCTAGCTGCAGTCTATGATGCCTGGGCCGCCTTAAAACCTTGCATCCACCAGGAAGCGAAATCAATGAATCGCAGACCTGCATTTGAATTGTGTATGTCCTGGCTGCCATAAATAATAAATAAAATATTCAAGACGTATAGATAAAGGGAATGGATCTCCCACCCGGTCTCTTGCGTGGATGGATTACTTTTCAAAAGCGATTCAAGCACTCTCTGCGCACGCCAGTCTGGAGGCGACATCGCTAGAAAAATGACTCACATTCCTGGACCCTTGCGAGCTGCAGACGCGTCAGACTTCGTAACTGACAGGTTGGAGTAGTGACGCAGAGCTGTGGTGAGCTGTTGTATATCAATTACCTTGATCGAATTTCTTTGGTTTTTCCTCTCCAGGATCAGTTCGTGGTACAGCCACTATAGTATAAATAACAAATAATTTAACTTGTTCTGCCTAATAGCAAATCAAAACTGTGTTGTAAGAGTGGCGATATTACCGTTATAAAATACAGTCTTATCTTGACACGGCTTTGTTTACTCCAGGTTCTGAACCAGTGGCAAGTTTGGCAGTTTTATTAGTGTGCAGAGTGTTAACTCCATCCACTGTGCGAGAGCGCATATACTTGCAAGCTATAGGCTGGGAACAGCTGCGCTGGAACATTGCGAAGCAGATCTCGGTTTGCTGGATTCCGCAGCGAAAGCTCCACCTTCTAGCGCCACTCTGTAACAGCAGTTTACAGTTCTAAATGTTACTCATAACTCACACCTTCGCAAGTTGCCAGATTATTTCTGGATTTCTTGCTAAAAAAAAAAGACCGCTAGTCTGTACATTCTTGAGACAAAGTTCCATAATAAGGGTGTTTAAAATAGCCCATATTCTTACACGAAATGTTGTTCTCAAAGCTAGAGTCCTATAAAATCACTAGTGTGAAAAACGTAAGGACGAAAGTAGCTTTTACCTGACGTGTCAAAGCCAAGTAACGTAACTCGATGAAACTTGTACTGTATGTACAGTGACGTCCAGAAAAAATTACAGAATAAATTTAATTTGCTTTACGTCTGTGGTCACAACTTCTTTTTGTTATCAGACTACTGGTTCCCGTCTATAATGACCATCTTCAGATCTGTTCTATAAAAACGTGCCCTAATGTACTGCAGCCATACTGGCACTATAGCAGAACATTAGTGAATATTTTTATAGAACAGATCTGAAGATGGTCATTGTAGACGGAAACACCGGTAGTCTGATAACAAAAAAAAAAAAAAAAAAAAAAAAAAAAAAAAAATTGTGACCAGAGACGTAAAGTAAAGGAAGTTTATTCTGTATTCGGTTTACTGTTTTATTTGCAACCATGACGCAGCTTGTGAAAAAAAAAGCCAGAACACCTTGAACAACTACCGACAGGAGGCTGTCGCTCTAGCCGGCCGGGGTGGTCGAGGGGTTATAGGCGCTACAGTCTGGAACAGCGCGACCGCTACGGTCGCGGGTTCGAATCCTGCCTCGGGCATGGATGTGTGTGATGTCCTTAGGTTAGTTAGGTTTAAGTAGTTCTTAGTTCTAGGGGACTGATGACCTTTGAAGTTAAGTCCCATAGTGCTCAGAGCCATTTGAGCCATTTTGTCGCTATGAACCGAAGGTGATGGATCAGTGTCACTTGAGCAGACGTGCGGGATGCCTCGCAGATGTATGCCCAAACCATACCGTCAAGTTATGAGTTTGAAAGGCGGCGTATTATTGACGCGAGGGAATGTGATTATATTCATCCGGGAAATTGCTGCTCGTGTGGGACGAAGTGTTTCGGCAGTACAACGGGTTTATGCAGAATGATTCACGAAGGCCGCAGAACACAACGAGGTGGGTCAGATCGCATCACACAGCCCACCACCCGAGAAAATTCACACCGCACCCGAATGACATTGCAAAACAGATCTGAGTCCTTGTCGGCTCTGGCGCAACAGTGGAACACATCGTAAAGTATCAGGGGTGACAATACGGCGCGTTTATTACGGCACGGGTTACGTGCATGTCGTCCACGTCTCCACCTACATTTGACGAATGTACAGAAACATACCACTCGGCAATCGTGTATGGAACGACGTCACCGCGGACTGGAATGGCATCAGATAGTGTTTCCGGACGAATCCAGATTCTATTCGTTGGGAAATGATGGTCGCATTTTAGTCAGCCGCAGACAGGGCGAGCGGCACAGGACATACAGCGTCAACTCAAGTCATTAGTTTGTGGGGTGCTGTTGGGTACAAGTGTGTCCAGGGTACTGTGACCAGTGTGACGTACGTTAATGACGTCCTACGACCCGTAGCCGTATCTTTCTGCACGACACTCGAGATGCAGTTTTTCAGCAAGGTACTGCATGACCACTTGTTGCTGCACGAACACGTATCTTGTTAGTGACACAGGACGCCAGCCGTTTGCTCTGGCGCGTCAGATCACCAAACTTATCGCCAATATGTGGGATGTGGTGAAAGGACGGGTGCAGCGCTCTGTGACCCACTGCCAACCACACAGGTGAACTTTCGAACCAGGCGATTGCAGCATGGCTGGGTATACCACAGGACACCATTCACGCCTTTACGAGTCGATGCCATCACACTCGGAACAAGTTATCAGGGCCTGTGGGGCACCTTGTGCCTAATAGGTAAACAGGACACATGCTGAATCGAGGGGACTGAAATGCTAATCATTTCTGCAGAACATACTAATGTACATGTCCCGTGAATATGAACGTCCTGTTTCTACACGTTCAAGGTGGTTTTTTTTTATTTTTTTTTATTTTTATTTTTTTTACTAACATGAGCGTGGAAAGAACTGCTGTTGTAATCGGCAATGAGAGGAACGGTAAAGACACTTTTATTCAAAGACAAATGAGACGCCCAGCTTAACCGCAGGACAGGACAGGTAGTTTAAATTATGGAAAGGGGCCAAAATAAGGGGCTGTCAGCATGGGCGTACCCAGCGAGGGGCAGCTGCCCCCCCCCCCCCCCCCCCCCCTTAGAAGATATTCGCAGTTTTTCCACTAGTTTACTGTTTTATTTAATAAGAAATGCTGCATGTTTTCTCGGATTGTACAAGTGCATTCTAGTATTTAAAATGTTTATTAAAAGCAGTTTTTCACTGATTTACTGTTTTATTTAATAGGAAGTGCTGTATGTTGTCTCGAGTCCTTGGTTCCTGAGACTAGTATGTCCTGCCCCCCCCCACCACCACCAGTTCTGATCCTGGGTACGCCCTTGGCTGTCAGTTGCACTCGAACATACAAATTTATTATTTGATCAAACATTACAAGAGTTGAAACTTCCTGGCAGATTGTGTGCCCGACCGAGACTCGAACTCGGGACCTTTGCCTTTCGCGGGCAAGTGCTTTACCATCTGAGCGACCGAAGCACGACTCACGCCCGGTACTCACAGCTTTACTTCTGCCAGTATCTCGTCTCCTACCTTCCAAACTTTACAGAAGCTGCAGGTTCGCAGGAGAGCTTCTGTAAAGTTTGGAAGGTAGGAGACGAGATACTGGCAGAAGTAAAGCTGTGAGTACCGGGCGTGAGTCGTACTTCGGTAGATCAGATAGTAGAGCACTTGCCCGCGAAGGGCAAAGGTCCCGTGTTCGAGTCTCGGTCGGACACACAGTTTTAATCTGCCAGGAAGTTTCATATCAGCGCACACTCCGCTGCAGAGTGAAAATCTCATTCTGGATTACAAGAGTTAAAACAAAATTTTAAACACACAGCTTTAATCTTTGGGACTTAATTACCGGCTGAAAGCCACTTTATTTTAAAAACGGCTGAAGGCCAATAACTTAAAACGCAAGCATAATCAGAAATTTAAAAGGCAAGCTTTATCTTACAACAGTTTTTTATTTAAGCTGAAGGCCCAAGGAATCAGACACTTCAAGAGCAAACAAATTCAAATCGGCTGAAAGTTGGTTGGTTGTTTTGGGGAAGGAGACCAGACAGCGAGGTCATCGGTCTCTTTGGATTAGGGAAGGACGGGGAAGGAAGTCGGCCGTGCCCTTTGAAGGGAACCATCCCGGCATTTGCCTGGATGGATTTAGGGAAATCACGGAAAACCTAAATCAGGATGGCCGGACGCGGGATTGAACCGTCGTCCTCCCGAATGCGAGTCCAGTGTCTAACCACTGCGCCACCTCACTCGGTTCGGCTGAAGGCCTAACACTTAAAACTACATAATATTAATTTTTTTTTGCCAAAGGCCTTACGTGAAAAAGTTTTTTAATGTGGGATGAAGCCCTTAAGAGCAAAACAACTCAAACTCAAAACCAGCTGAAAGCCCAACACTTAAAATTTAACAACATTAAAACCTTTAAAATTCCAAATGTGGTGTCACTGCCAGACACCACACTTGCTAGGTGGTAGCCTTTAAATCGGCCGCGGTCCGTTAATATACGTCGGACCCGCGTGTCGCCACTGTCAGTGATTGCAAACCGAGCGCCGCCACACGGCAGGTCTAGAGAGACGTCCTAGCACTTGCCCCAGTTGTACAGCCGACTTTGCTGTCGACGGTTAACTGACAAATATGCTCTCATTTGCCGAGACGATAGTTAGCATAGCCTTCAGCTACGTCATTTGCTACGACCAAGCAAGGCGCCGTATTCAATTGATATTTATCTTGTGAAGCATGTACAGTCAGGAGAGATGTTCACCAATTGTGGATTAAAGTTAAGTATTCTACCAGTTACCCCCTGTTTTGCTAGTCTTATTTCTCTGACCTGTTCCAGACCTCACGCCAGCCTGCATGAGCTTAAACGCATGCCTTTCGGCTTCCTCCAAACCCCGTGAATTGGCTCCTGCCAATTCACAACAAACGGCAATGATGATTTAGCGTTCGTATTGCCCTAATTTACTTGTGTCATGGCTTCGCCACAATCTCCAGATGTACTGTCCGAATTTTATCGCTTGCAGAATCAGCAGACGCAGGCCTTATTGGGTGCCCTTGGACAGCTCGTCCAGGATCAACGTGCACTGCAAAACGATGCGGCAGCCGCCGCCGCTCCACCGCTACCGCAGCCACAACACGCAGTTGCCCCACCTTTTCGTCCTTTTGATGCGGCACTGGAAAGCTGGACGGAGTGGTCACGCCAATTTGGATTCCATCTCGCCGCCTACAGATTTCAAGGTAACGAGCGGCAGCCTTTCTTATTAGCTTGCGTCGGCGTGCCCACGTACCGTATGACAGTGAAATTGTTTCCCCGACGCGATGTAGCAACTCTGCCCTACGAAGAAATTTTGTCTGCATTAGATGCCTACTTCAAAGAATCAGTCAATGTAGTTGCATAAAGGTATACCTTCTTTTGTACAAAACGTACGAGCGGTCAGACTAATCGGGAGTGGGTTGCAACCTTGCAAGGCCTTACTAGGGATTGTGCTTTTGAGTGTGAATGTGGACTCCCTTATTCAGATACAATGGTACGTGATGCAATTGCACAGAATGTTTCTGATGTTCGTATAAGGGAACAGATTTTGAAACTAGTCAATCCCTCCCTTCAACAAGTGATGGACATATTGGATCGGCGAGACACACTTGACTTTGCTCAGGAATCATTTGCAACTTCGTCGGCCGTGTGTCAGGTTAACCAGCCCGCCGGGCGAGCTGCACGGAACAGTAAACAGCCCTCGCGCTCGTCCGCGCAGCTGCCGCCAAGCTCTCCGCTACGTCTGCCGCGCCAGCAAGCAAATGCAGTGCTAAAGTCATGCCCGCGGTGTGCTGCTAGACATTCGCGTGAGAATTGCCCGTCACGCCAAGCTATTTGCTTTTTCTGTAATAAAAAAGGACATGTTCAGAGTGTTTGCCAGAAAAAGCTTAGATTGGACACTCACAACCATTCCAGGCCCTTTGCTTCGCGCCGGAATCGGAATCGAACCAAGAATACTCAGGCTCATGAACCTTCGCCCATGGACATTCATGTAGTTCATTCCACTCCGCCCAGTGCCACTCTCTGTAACAGTGACTGTGATTGTTCCACAAAAAGTATGCGTCGACGTCGCCGGAAATCACGTCAAGTAGCAAGTGATTCTGTACCCGTGTCTGTTCACGTTGCACGAGACAGTTGCTCTTGTCGTCAGCAGGACAATAAACTTTTTGTAGACTTGGACATTCTTGGCCACGTGATACCATTCCAGCTCGATACCGGAGCTGCAGTTTCATTGATCAATAAAGACACGTACATACAACTGGGCACACCTCCCTTGCGTGCCGCAAATGTTAAGTTAAATAGTTATTCAGGACAAGCTATCCCTGTGTTAGGACAGTGCAGCCTTCTTGCAACATACAAGGGACAAACAAAACTTGTGTTATTTTACGTCCTTCGTTCTTCTTCTGCAGTGAACTTTTTTGGTTTAGATTTATTTCAGTTGTTTAACTTGTCTATAGTCAATCAGGTCCTATCAGTGAACCAGACTGTGCCTTCAGCCAGTGTTTCTCGTCTATGTGAAGAATTTTCAGACATTTTTGCACCGGGCCTAGGTTGCGCTAAGAACTATAAAGCACATTTGGAACTGAAAGTCAACGCGCAACCGAAATTTTTCAGAGCGCGCAATGTTCCCCACGCATTGCATGATGAGGTCGCACGAACATTACACGATTTAGAATCACAAGGTGTAATTGAACGTGTGCAGGCTTCTCTCTGGGCATCACCCTTAGTAATTTTGCCAAAACCTTCCGGAAAATTGAGACCTTGTGTGGACTTCAAGGCAACGGTGAATCCACAACTAGTGATTGCAACTTATCCTTTACCCTGCCCGGAAGATCTTTTTGACAAACTGTGCCCGGGTAAATATTTTTCGAAGTTGGACCTAGCAGATGTGTACTTGCAAATACCAGTGGACGACGAATCCCAGCGCGTCTTGGTGGTTAACACGCATCTTGGTTTGTATCGATTCAAAAGACTGCCATTCAGGTGTGCATCCACCTCTGCACTGTTTCAGCAATATCTACAAACTGTTTGTGCGTCGGTCCCTACTGCAGCAAACTATCTGGACGATATTGTGATCTCCGGAAAGACGGAAGAAGAACATTTAGCCAATCTCAGAACATTATTTCAGGACTTGCGAGAAAATGGTCTTCGCTTGCGGAAGGACAAATGTGTGTTTTGCTCGTGACTTACCCTCTCTGGGACATGTAACCAATGCCCAAGGCATAGATCCCAGTCCCACGCACCTCCGTGCCATACAAGACTTGCCTTCGCCGCAGAATTTGAAGCAGCTACAGAGTGTGCTGGGAAAAATTAATTATTACCACAGATATGTGCCACATGCCTCTTCCATTTCAGCTCCGCTTCATCGCTTACGCCGTAAAGGTGTTCCGTTTGTCTGGACGACGGAATGCGAACGCGCCTTTCGCCAGTTGAAATCGGCGTTGCTTTCCAATACTTGCCTTACGCCATTCGATCCCTAGAAACCCCTTTTGTTGATGGTGGATGCATCGGATTTCGGAATCGGTGCGGTACTTGCGCACAAAGATGGATTGCATGATCGCCCTATTGCCTTTGCGTCCGAATTGCTCTTGTCTGCGCAAAGAAATTATTCACAGATCGAGAATGAAGCTTTGGCTCTCGTATTTGGTGTTACGAAGTTTCATGATATCTTGTATGGTCGTCACTTTACCACCATCACAGACCACAAACCTTTGACATCGCTTTTTCATCCGTCCAAGCCTGTACCTGCACGTACAGCGCAGAAATTCATTCGCTGGTCTATTTTCCTCTCGCAGTACCGCTACGATATCTTGTATCGGTCCACTGCTAAGCACGGAAACGCCGATGCGTTGTCCCGTTTGCCTGTTGCTGAGGATAGAGCATTCGATTCCTCCGAACTTGCTTGCATGTTCATTGATTCGGAAACCGATGACGTGGTCGAATCGTTTCCGATTGATTTTCGTCGTGTAGCTACAGCCACAGCTGCTGACCCTGTCCTTGCTACCGTTTTGCGTTTTGTTGCTACACATTGGCCCTTGTCAAAGTCACAGATCGAGGATCCGTTGGTTCGCCGATTTTTTGCTCAGAAGGAGAGACTTTTTGTTCGACGTGGTGTTTTGCTGTTGCGTTCTGATAATGATCAGTCCAGGGTCGTGGTCCCACGTTCGTTCCAGTCCTCTGTATTATGGCTTCTCGACCAAGGACATTGGGGTATAGTGCGAACGAAACAACTTGCTCGTCAGCACTGTACTTGGTTCGGAATCGATGCTGCGATTAGGAATATGTGATCTTCTTGCATGGCGTGTGCCGAACAACAATCCGCACCACCGCGGAAATTCTTTGCATGGCTGAAAGCCACTTCCCCTTGGCAACGCTTGCACATCGATTTTGCTGGTCCGTTCTGGAATGCTCGATGGTTGGTTGTGGTCGATTCCTTCAGTAATTTTCCTTTTGTTGTCCGGATGTCTTCCACGACGTCATCTGCCACCATCCAAGCGTTATCCGCTATCTTTTGCATTGAAGGTCTTCCACGGACTATTGTTTCCGACAATGGCCCACAATTCATGTCCGCAGAATTTCAGTCATTCTGCAAGGCCAATGGTATTCAACATCTGACATCCGCGCCGTTTTCGCCTCACTCAAATGGTGCCGCTGAACGATTGGTTCGGACTTTCAAGTCACAGATGTTGCAGTTGAAAGAGTCGCATTCTCTGGAGGATGCGTTATTGCTCTTTTTGTCCTCGTATCGCTCTCAGCCCCGAGTTGGTCGCTCGCCGGCTGAGTTTCTCCACGGTCGTCCTCATCGAACCTTGATGTCTTTGCTACAGCCGCCGCATCAGGTTCCTGTGCAGCGGCAGCCACCTGCTTTTGCTCCAGGCGACGTTGTATACTATCGCAACTATCGAGGTTCACGGCGTTGGCTCGCAGGGCGCATTCTTCGCTGCCTCGGTCGCGCTATGTATCTGGTTTTGGGGGCCTCTGGTGAGGTGCGTCGGCATCTCAATCAGCTCCGCCTCTGTCGTCGCACGGGTTCTGCCGCTCCCCGTCTGCTTTCAGCGACGGTGCCGTCCGGTCAGCGCCCTGGGGACCCATCTACTGGCTCGCCTCATCCCCAGGTGTTACCGACGCTGCCTTCCATTTTGCCCCATGGGGACGTGCCGCCGCCGCCGCCGGTCCTCCCGCCGGCGCCGCCCGCAGTGGACGCGTCGCTGCAACCGCCGGGCGCCTCCCTGGGTCACGCGCCGCCGATCGCTTCCCGTGACCAGCTGTCCTCCGACATGGAACTCTTGCCCGCTCCGGACCAGATGGCGTCTTCGCCCGTCGGGTACCCCGACGCGATGGAGGTCGACCCTTCGGCCCCACCTGTCTCTCTACAGGCGCATACATCGCATGTTGGCGTGCACCCTGGACCAGATTTTCAGGCATTTCCTAGCTCCCCTCGGACCGAATGGCAGGGTGCGGGTGGCACAGCCTCGCCTGTTGTTAGGCTCCCCACCTCGTCGCATACGTCAACATGGGGTCCTCCCCACGGCGGGCGGAAGCCTTATAACACAACCAATCGCCGATTTGCGGGGGAGGAATGTGGTGTCACTGCCAGACACCACACTTGCTAGGTGGTAGCCTTTAAATCGGCCGCGGTCCGTTAATATACGTCGGACCAGCGTGTCGCCACTGTCAGTGATTGCAAACCGTGTGCCGCCACACGGCAGGTCTAGAGAGACGTCCTAGCACTTGCCCCAGTTGTACACCGACTTTGCTATCGACGGTTAACTGACAAATACGCTCTCATTTGCCGAGACGATAGTTAGAATAGCCTTCAGCTACGTCATTTGCTACGACCTAGCAAGGCGCCGTATTCAATTGATATTTATCTTGTGAAGCATGTACAGTCAAGAGAGATGTTCACCAATTGTGGATTAAAGTTAAGTATTCTACCAGTTACCCCCTGTTTTGCTAGTCTTATTTCTCTGACCTGTTCCAGACCTCACGCCAGCCTGCGTGAGCTTAAACGTGTGCCTTTCGGCTTCCTCCAAACCCCGTGAATTGGCTCCTGCCAATTCACAACACCAAAAGTGTTACGTGAAACATTTCCGAAGGCCTAAAGAACCCTACTACGCCCTATGGGAAGAAGAACCTTAATTAAAAAAAAAAAAAAAAAAAAACCGGCTAGAAGCCATACAAGTGGAAACAACAAGAACAAATAAAAAAAAGAGGAGCAGTACACCCAAGGCCGCTCAGATGTTCGAGGGTCGGCCTGTAACTCAAACACAACGCTCCCTTAGGTGAGACAGGCAGTCGGCCCAACAATTTTCAATCCGACGGCAACCAAACCGACAGAAAGTGAACGGGCCAAGGGACAGGGTAACCTAACTTTCGTGTCCGGTATCGGTGAGCCACGGACCTCGTAGCCCTGGGAGCAGCCCCTCACACTCGACCCCTCGTGGACGCCGCCAGTGGCCCGGCCAGACACGCACGATGGAGACTTCCTCGCTGCTCCACGCCAACCGACCAACTGCCCAGATCCGGAAACGGTGAAGGAGCAAATATACGTAGGCCGATGAGACGACCAACCGAACGACCAACCAACGGTCGTCCGGCTCCAATTTCCCTCCGTCCGACAGTGCATGCGTGTCGCCAGCGGTCGGCGAGCACTGGCTGTCGGCGCCTCACCGGCGCTCCGTCCCGACTGCACTGCTTGTCCGTCCCGAACTCACTGCCAGACTCACGACGGCCCGGAAATACTATCGCTCTCTCCAGAGATGGTACGACAGTGCACTTACCGATACGCGCTGCTGCTGCCGCTCATGGGCAAGTAAGGCAGGAAGTTAGTGACGCCAGTAAATGGAATAAGAAAAGGAGGTGGCAGTAACGTAACAGAAGATGACAAACAATAAATGGGATAAACGCGAGCCGTGCATGGCTCAACAATGTTTACACTGAAGTCACAGTTATTCATGAAGTCTCCTTTGAAATTACTAACAGCGGTACACTGTTCTTAATTGGATGTATTGTCGCAACGGACAGCAGCGCGTGCTCTGCAGTGTGCTTCCATGCACAAGTCTGATAAGGAGTTCTTGTGGCAGGGAGTTCGATTTCTTCACCAGCGCCATTGCCAACAGCTGGATGGTCGTTAGTGCAAGTGGACCTGTCCCACACGTGATCGATGGGATTTTGAAACGTCCCCTTTGAAAAATTTATACACGACTGTGCTTAACCTGACACGCAATATTTTTTTTAGCGCAACGCAATCTGACTTTCAAAAATCCCTACAAAAGAATGGCCCTTACTAATATTAACCTGTACCTTAAGAGTACACAAACACATAGGGGGATAACACAATGGAAAGGACAGGGTTCGTTTTCAGTGTAACATTTGGTACTGCAGTCCAACCCAAAACTTCATTCCATATCTTTCGTCTTATTTCAACATTTGTTTTCACCAAAACATCCTATCCAAGCATGCTTTCTGTATTTATATGTTCACATATTTCTTACCTTATTATTTATTTTCCATTATCTTACATCATTTATTTCTAAGAAAATCCTACCTAAACCTGTTGTCCCTAAACTCTACTTTTTTGGTTCATATCCTCTTTCAAAATTCTTTTTTTTGGCCACACCATTTTCTTATAGCTTCTCAATGCATTTCTTCCAATTCATCATAGTTAGTTTCTTATATAGTCTACCCCCTCTTAAGCTAACTTAAATCTACTGAGCTCAGATGGTAAACTAAGGGATGAGGCAATGCAGCAGCACAAAACAATTAACACAAACAGCAATGATAAAAAAATACAAATGCCAAAACAAGCAGCATAAATTAGCAGAGCAATTGCAATATTACAACTAATATAAGGCAATGTGCAGCAAACAATAAAAATAAATCAGTAGTAAAACTGGTTTAACCCAGTAATACAAAGTCAAATTCAGTAACACTATGCCTGGCAAGCAGCAGCAGCAAATGCTATAAACCTAAGCATGACAAAGCTCAAGCAGAAAAAATAGTACACTAAAGACAACAATGCAGATATAGGAAATGTATAATCGCATCTTAATGTCTATGTAATTAAAGTGGTGCACCACAAAAGCTAATTCTACAACAAAATTACCAAGTACTTGAAAAGAAAATTATATATGCAGTTACTGTTATTAGCCCCTTCTTATTGTTCATTCCATTCCAAGAGCTCCTTTTTCGAAGAATGTGGATCATAACATAATTATTTAATAGATCTGTTGACAGAAAGTGTTCACATTAGCAAATGCATTTAATTTTATTTTATAAAGCCAATGCTGCAACACAACTGGAAACCAGATATCAAATGAAATAAGCAACTATGTACTAAGTAAAGCATAAGAACATCATTCAGTAGTCATGAGGCATTTCATAAGTTAGTAGAAAAATCTCTCAACTAGAGAGACAGTAGTCATAATCAGGTGTATAGACATAAAAATATTTCTCGTCATTTCATCAGGCATTTCAGTAAATATCATAAATTAAGAGCTCCACAGTGTAATCATATGTTTCCAAGTTCGACCATGTCGTTTTTGCAATGCTTTCTACAAAGGAATGTCAATAGCGAGGATAATGGCCTCCCTTTTTTTTTCTCTACCTGTACCTCTGAAAGGCAGTCACTAATGACTTCTTTCCAGGCAACTGTTGCCCATCTGGGTGCCCACGACGCATTACGTGCAGGTGGTCACTTAACTTTCTTACGGAAATATTTACGACAGCAGTTTCCGCTACAGTGACAGTCTCATATAAAAATATTTCACAGGTCAAGAATTTGCGTTACAAATCTGTAGAAACAAAATCCTGTAAATATAACAGCGTCCAAAAAATTTTCGCCAGAATTGTGATACATTCACGCATATACACACATTTCATAACTCTTAAAGTACGATTCTTGGTTTCCAACAACCTTTTCCACAAACCAGAGACCCTAACCACTACTCATTATTCCTTACCTTATTCGTCGACACTTCTTCAATATTTCATCATTACAGATATGTAGCATAATCAAATAACTCATATAGCATCAGCTTACTGATCATAAACATACCGCAACAGCATAATACACATAGTCATCGTAATAATAACATCATAACACCTCAGTCAACTCTCAAAATCGTCGTAGCTTCCTCCAATAATTTCTAAACCTAAAAAAATTCTCTGCTCATGTCAAAAGTGTCATCTGCCTCAAACACACTTCAAAAATCATGATCCCATACCAAATATATCATTCAAAGCTCTCATAGTATCACAATGGTTCTGAAAAAATATGAACAGTTCACAAAGTACAGACAAAATACAGTTTCATAAGTGTGAAGTTATCCAACTGTGCAATTACGTAAACATTTATCACGGATGTAGTAAAAAAAATGTTTGTCTCTCAGTTAAATGATTAGATAGTTGTGTAATTCTGTGTGTTAGAGAAATATGGTACCGATGTGTAAAGTTGTATAAGCAAATACCATATTAGCTAGGGCTCCTTGTGCTTGCCAAACACATGGTACACAAAGTAAGCATGTACCCCCTGAGGATTAATGTAATTATACCCTCAGGTGTTACAGATTACAACAATGGAATGAAATAATTACAGAAAACCTTTGTATCATTGTACTTCAAATATATTTAAAAATAAATGTTTTAAGCACCAAATTAATCACTCAAATACATGTACTGTAGCGCTAAACTATGCGTCATGTTGTAAGATAATCTCTGTGGAAGTCTCGTAGTTATCGTCCACCGAAAGCTAAGTTCTGCAGAAGTCAATGTACTTACCTCATGATAAACAAAAGTGAAATGCTTTGAGTATAGATATCTTAGTTATTATGCTTATTTCCGTGATGAAGAAAGTCCTGTGCTGTAACGTATTGTTGTGCTATGGAAAAGGCAGTCTCATTATTGCTATACCACAAAAGTTACTACTAAAACATGTTTTACTTTCCAGAATAATGCAGAAAAACTGTGCAAATATAAAACAGATACACCGCAAAAGCAACATTGTAAATTGTCACTCAGTAGTGTCGTGATAAAATCGTGTAGCTGTCACATAAACTAACCACTGTCATCTGGTATCTCACAGAAAGTACTTTAAATCCAGAATGTATTTTCAAGTAAACCAAAATGTTGCATTAAAATCTCAGTAGCACTACTGGTAAATGTTCTAAGTATGTGAGCCTTATAGTCGTTACGTAACCGTGCAACTAACAAGCAAGAATGTACACACACAATAACACTGTGTCGTCTGTTCGCAATAACAATGCATTCGTAATTATTGTTTAAATAAGTTCTCTAGGTTCTTGACTGGATATTTAACTTTAGACATTGTTGCATGTTAACAGATTCTAAGTCTGACAAAGCATACTAGTAATGTAAAGTGAAAAATTTTATAGCAAAGACTAAGTTAAAAACCAGATTATCTTTCAATAAACGGTTTTGCATTTGAAATGTGGTGTAAACCTTTACTCTTCCTAGTGCACAGAGTTTCAACTTCAAAGCAATTATCATGTTGTATACATCGGTAAAGAATGCTAAAATTTTTCTCAAGGCTAGCGTCTTATGTTATTTTTCTCGGAGCCAGCGGGCGCACGCGGCTGCCTGCTGTGCGAGTCATTGTCTGTCTCTTTGTTGGCGCGCGCCGTTATTGGGATTAGGAGACCTAACTTCTACAAATTCACTCTGACGAGAAGGCCCTGCCCTGTTTGGATCCCGCCAGTTCTGATGCAATTCAGGTCTGTCGTTACGAATATATCATCTGTCGTCATGTCGGTAGATTCCGTAGTTTCTTCCTTGTCCGTCACGTGGTGGAGAATTTCTCCCTGAACCGTAACTGTGCGCCGAACTGTTGCGTCTGAAGTTATTCTGCCTCCCTTGATAATAATTGTTTTGCTTCCCATATTGTCTGTTTCTCTGATTGTCTCTATGATAGTCATTACTACGGAAATGCGATCTTTCTCTGTAACTATTATTACTCTGCCAGTGGTTGTCATATGGGTGGTGTCTGTTTTGGTCACGATTTGCGTTGTAGGAATAGACTTGTTGTGTCCAGTTATTGTTTCTGTCGTCACGGAATTGTGACGGATGTGACCTGTAGTGATTGTTTTCCTGTTTTCGCATCCCGCGACTGTCTGTGTCAATTTCTAATTCTTTTAACAGTCCCTGAAAAGCTTCAATGTCGTCTTTGCAACGTCCTGCTAAAATAATATGTAAATGTTCAGGCAATTTGAGTAAGCAAATGTGGATGAGTTCTGAGGGGCTGTATGGGTTTGAAAGATACTGATTCTTATGCAACATGTTTTCAAAATATTTGACAAGACTGGAAAATTCTGATTGTTCAAAGTGTTTCATCATCATGATGCTATGTTTTACTCGGTCTTGTGTAGCTTGAGACCAATATGCTGAGAGGAAAGCATGGTAAAATTCTCGTTCACTGTGACAATCGTGAATGACCGATCGCATTCTTACAGCTGGTTCATTCTCTAAATAGCCACACATAAATTCTAATCTGTGTTCTAACGACCAGTTGGGAGGAAAACAATGAGAGAATTGATGGAGCCATGCTTGTGGATGAATGTCGTTGCCAGAATTCTTAAATGTTTTGAATTTACGTGTAGTAATGAACAGCTTATAGTCAAAGTCATCATGTCGGCGAGTCGCATATCAGTCATTGTTACGTCGTTTCGGCGGTTCCATTTCAAAATTCGGTGCACCTTGCCAATTTCTTTCATAATTTCCGAAGTGCCCTGTGTTATTATTTTGTGGCTGTTCCGTATTTCTATGTCCCTCTTCCCGTATTGGGGTGCGAGTGTCCTCTGAAATATGAAATTTTTGTATTACTTGTGCCAACTGATCTTGTACTTCCCGGATTTCTCTTTTGTACTGTGTATTGATTTGATTTTGATTTTGTTTGAATTTCTTAATTTGTTCATACTCTTCTGTGTCAGTGATGGCTACAGGTCTTGTGTCATTCAGATCATCATCTACCTTTGCAGATAAGTTAGTGAACTGATCCGAAAGTTCGGCTACTTTCTCCGATAGTGTACTTATTTCCTCAGTGTGTTTTTCTGAACCAAGTTTCAGAGTGTCCATTTGTGTTGAAATCGTATCTACTGTGTCCTTTAAGTTTTCTTGAGTTTTTGCAAGCTGCGTAACCGAATCGGTAGATGCAACTGAGTCAATTTTAGCTTGCAAGGTCTCGTGATTTTCATGAACAATAGTTTGCAGTTCTTTTATGGCTGCTTCGTGATTCTGTAATGCATTTTCATGATGCGAAAAAATAGGTTGGAAATGCTCACAAATTTGTGTTTTTACGTCATTACGGACTTTTTGACATTTCGATTCGATGTTATGTAACTCAGTAGTTAATTATTCACGTGTTTGTTCAAGTGTCGTGTCTAACTTTTGTAGCCTTTGTCCCATTTGTTGCATTAACTGTAATAACAATGCACTGGTGTCTGAAACATGTTCCTCAGTGCTTTTCGGCAGTGAAGTTGCACTGGCAACATTTACATTTTGACAAGCAGAAAATGTGTCTTGACTTATTTGCGAAAACGGTGAGGACACAAAACCTGAATCTACAGTATTTGAAAAATGGTGTCCTGTCATTTCGGATTCCTGAGGCGAGCTGTTGCCGAGCGATCGATCGATAATGCTTCCCTGTTCACTAATTGTTTCACTGCCTACGCCATTGTTTGCCGCCCGCTCCATTTCCCTATGCACAATTACCAAATTACTACTTTGAACATTAGTTAATTCATTACACGGTGGCACTAACACGCTGCTTTCGTCTTCGCTGTCATTTCTCAGTTTACTTTGGAGCCTAGTGTTACGTTTTTCACACGCCATTATTGTCACAATATTTCACACGATAACACAGAAAAGCACAATTTGAAGATAAAAAATAAGAGAACACATTAACATAGCACTGAAAATAATATCTCGTTAATTGCAAGCGCAGCAGCGAAATACTTGGGGCAAATCTACATGCATGCCACAACTGTTTTACTGTACAACAGTGAAAGACTGCAACTACAAAGGAGATTCTCTCTACAATTATGCACTAGCAATAAACAAAAGCTACACTAATTACACAAACTACAAGAAAAAATCAGAAGATTCCAGTGAGGTATCCTGGCAGGGTCACCATATGAAACGTCCCCTTTGAAAAATTTATACATGATTGTGCTTAACCTGACACACAATATTTTTTTTAGCGTAACGCAATCTGACTTTCAAAAAACCCTCCAAAAAAGAATGGCCCTTACTAACATTAACCTGTACCTTTCACAAATCACTTACCTCACAAAAATCTTCGTTACTCAAGCTACTGCAATACAGCGAGCGCCACTACTGCCAGCTAAATAAAAGATTCAAACTACGGAAGGCACTAACTACTGATAGGCATAGTTAGCAAATGAAAGATTTTGATAAAGAACAAACAATGTCTTTACCTTAATAGTGTTGAAAAATCATAATATACATAGCAGTTCCTAATATCCAGTATTACAAATTTCAAAACTCCGCCATCTCTCTCCCCACATCCACCACTGCTGGCAGCTCACCTCCAACTGCGCAACGCTACGCGCTGTTAACATCCAGCTGCCGCTGCCCAACACTACAATGGCAGACAACAATGCAAACTAGACACAGACTGCACACAGCACAGCCAGTGATTTTTATACAGAGCGCTACGTGGCGTTACTAATAAGAAAACCCAAACAGCCTACTTACAATTTAAGTGCGTGAACAGACAGGCCAGACCATTCGCCGAATACGCTATCATTCCAACAGCTTCTCCAGCAGCGCAGTTCGATGCTGTCGCGTATTGTCAATCATAAAAATGAAATCTGAGCCGAATTCACCACTGAAGAGACGCGCGTGTCGAAGAAGAACAGTGTCACAATAACGCTGACCGACGAGACGACTCTGTTAAAAGATTAGGAGGTCACTATGGCTATGAAACATTATGCATCCGCATACCATAACACCTACACTTCTAAGACGATCAAGATCCGCAATGTTGCCGGGCGCATGACGTGTTCCCACCTCTCGACACATGAGAATACGTCCAACATTGTAGAACATGATTGTTTTGGCCGTGCGGTTGCTATGGTATGGGAGGCATAATTTTGCATGGTCGAAGTGATTTCGAAACGAAAAGAAAAAATAAATAAAATAATCTGCCAGATTGGCGGAGCGGTTCTAGGCGCTTCAGTCTGGAACCGCTTGACCGCTACGGTCGCAGGTTCGACTCCTGCCTCGGGCACGGATGTGTGTTATGTCCTTAGGTTAGTTAGGTTTAAGTAGTTCTAAGTTCTAGAAGACTGATAGCCTCAGATGTTAAGTCCCATAATGCTCAGAGCCATTTGAACCATTTTTTAAAAATAAAATCCCTGGCGCACCTCCAACACACGTTCTTCCACGATTGAAGTCTGAACCCAATATTTCACTGTTACATAGGACGGAGCATTGTCAAGTGTATTCCCCATGTCGCTCGCAATTTCCTTGGGCGTCATTCCCTTCAAAAGAAGATACATTGGTTCTTGATTCTTCCGATATTCGCCATTTTGCTTACACTAAGGTATACAACGCATTCTAGCGCCAAAACTAACGAAGCTGGAGCCGCGAAATTTGACTCGCATACCCACAAAGGGTCGCCATAAAATTAGGCGCTGTTGTTCTTGCGAGACATTACGGTAACTATCTCGCGCTAGAAACTTTTCGACCGCCTCTCCTATGTGGGATAGCCAGTAACAAGAATGACGGTTAAAAAAAGAAAAAAGTTTTAATACCCGCGTGCATTTAATTTTCCTCGACTGATGCTGATGAGAGGGGAATTTCTCAACCCTGATGACGAGCACGTGTGCCGGAACGCACATACGACCAGGACGAAAGATGCGCGTGCGCAGCAGTGCATGGTGCGGTAACCAGGATCTCTAATCATGCCAGAATCTGTGCCGCGGTGAATAACCCAGCGCGAGGTACCCGGCGGCCCGTAATGGGTGGCTCTCGCGCGTATTAACCCCCCTGGAGGAAAAGAGCGCAGCTAATTGTTGCGGGGGGGCTATTAATTAGCTGTCGCCTGCAGCTAGTCCGCTGACAAACCCATGCTCCCCTCCCGGCCGTCATTTCCGCGGCTAACAACGCGTAATTGGGCGCGATCGGCGGATTTGCATAATTTCGTTTATTTTTAATTGCGTTTGCCGGCCGCCGGCGAGAACGCGCGCGGCGGCGCACGGCGAATGGAGCGGCGTCCCCCAGCGTAAGAATTTCCAGGCTGCTGGGGCGGCGCATATCAATGGGGAACTGCTGGCCGCATTGTGGGCAGCGTAATTGAACAGTAAATAACTCATTCCTGCCGGACCGGTGCCACGGGGAATCGGTAATGCGGCACGCGCGTGTGTGATGCGGATGGCGCATTGCGCGCCGTAACGCATGCGCAAAATGTGGCTACGTATTCACCTTGCGACCTGCGCAAGTCGCGCAACGTTGTGTTTAGTCGATTCGGATATCACGCTAGTCCACTTCAGGGCTCTGTGCCTCAGTTTGCAGTAACGGAAACCTTATAGTATCTCTTTGCTGTCCGTCTGTGTGTTTGTCTCAGTGGCCTACTGTTAAGGACCATTTTTCGTAGAGACCGGTAGACATATCACGTTCAAATTTACGGCACATTTTAATGTGTGTGGTCCCTTCTACGTCCCTTCAATCAAAAAATTTGGCCGTTTACGTCACATATATTCTAAAAAACTCACACATCAAAACCTTGCTGACCTAGAATCATGAAATTTGGCACGAAACAGGGTTTGATAGTAGAAGTAAGGTAAAAGATCCGAAAACTGTTGATCTGTAATTATGTCACACGGAAAAAAATAAAATGCCGGCCGGAGTGGCCGAGCGGTTCTACGCGCTACTCTGGAACAGCGCGACCGCTACGGTCGCAGGTTTGAATCCTGCCTCGGGCATGGATGTGTGTGATGTCCTTAGGTTAGTTAGGTTTAAGTAGTTCTAAGGAGACTGATGACCTCAGAAGTTAAGTCCCATAGTGCTCAGAGCCATTTCAACCATATGAACACGACAAAATATTTTTTTTTATCTGTCTGTCTATCTGTCTTTCTTTTAAGATCCATTCTTTTCTGGAACAGGTTGGCGTATCAGGCTCAAATTTATGTCACATACCATAGTCTATGGTTTCTTGGCGATATAACAAATTTGTTTCGAAGTCAATCCAATCAAAAGATTCGGTCACTTACATCACATATTTCGATACTAGCAAACTCTCTCATCAGAACTGTAAATTGTACTTACCGTTCACCTAGAATCTTGAAGTTTTCCAAGAAGCAAGGTTTCACAGTGCAAGTAAACTAAAAAAAAAAATGAAACTTGTTGAACTGTATTTACATCACATAATTTTTTTTTTAACATTTTAATACACCTTGCATTCATCACCCATCGAAAGCATAATAGGCGAACATTACTGCATGCGAACATAAACTGTAAGTAGTAGTCATATTTTGTAGGTAAATAATCATGTTTTATTAAATCTTCTCCAAAAACACGTCCATTGTCCAGTCGCAAACCATTCCTCGTCTCGTCACCAGACGTGACATTTCTCCATTCTGCAATGGTCCAATGTAGACAAGCAAGAACCCAGGTCTTTCGATTGCGTCGGTTCCATTGGTTCAGTGCAAAAATTCTCATTGGTCTTTCGGAATGAACAATACCCTGATGCAGTCTTCTACTCACTGTTTGGTGTGATATACGAATCCCTGTTTCAAGGGAGAAGTCATTTTCAGCACTTCGGGTAGCTGATGTTGGTGTCCTGTAAGCCGACAGTTGGAGGAAAGGAGCCTGTATTGGTGTTTTCTTATGAGGATGACCACTGCGAGCTCTATGGTTCACGTTTCCCGTCTCTCTGTAATTCGCTGCGCGGGATTAGCCGAGCGGTCTTAGGCGCTACAGTCATAGACTGGGCTGCTGATCCAGGCAGAGGTTCGAGTCCTCCCTCGGGCATGGATGTGTGTGTTTGTCCTTAGGATAATTTAGGTTAAGTAGTGTGTAAGCTTAGGGACTGATGACCTTAGCAGTTAAGTCCCATAAGATTTCACACACATTTGAACATTTTTTTTCTCTGTACTTTCCCCACACATTAGATACACCACCTCGAGTGACATGAATACGATTATTGCTGTGTGATCTGTTGAGAGTAAAGCCACTATCCTGACTCTGTCAAAGTGTCGGATGCATATACACTGCACGTTACTGCAGTGGTGAACACTAATTGCATGAAACTGTGGTCGATACTGGACTGCTTGCGGTGTGCCGTTGCGGCGGCTGTGTGTTTACATGACTGGAAAACGGCTACAAAGCATGCAAGTAGTAAACACCATCCAATATGTGGATTGTAACTGGATAATGCACAAAGTGTCTACGTCAATGAGACCTCTGGTGTCGTAGATACATTTTACTATAGTATTCCAAACTTTTGTTGAACAGCGTATCAACTTGCTTTTCTAACTGGCAATTGCAGACGCTTTGACTTCGTCTGCTCTCGTCGCTTTTTCGATTACTGGTAAGACTTGCAAAGTTCCCAGAGAAGAAAACGGTACAGCCGCCCAGAGGGCTAGTGTTGTTACACACATGTGGAATTGTTCTGAGGAATGCTTTAATGCATATTTTATGAGATATCGGAAACTTATCCCAACGATCGAGGTGCAGTCGTGCATCAGTTTGGTTTGAAACACTGCAGATGCTGTACGTGTCTTAAGCACAGATTACCAGGGAATATATACAAGGTGTTTCAAAAATGACCGGTATATTTGAAACGGCAATAAAAACTAAACGAGCAGCGATAGAAATACACCGTTTGTTGCAATATGCTTGGGACAACAGTACATTTTCAGGCGGACAAACTTTCGAAATTACAGTAGTTACAATTTTCAACAACAGATGGCGCTGCAAGTGATGTGAAAGATATAGAAGACACCGCAGTCTGTGGGTGCGCCATTCTGTACGTCGTCTTTCTGCTGTAAGCGTGTGCTGTTCACAACGTGCACGTGTGCTGTAGACAACATGGTTTATTCCTTAGAACAGAGGATTTTTCTGGTGTTGGAATTCCACCGCCTAGACCACAGTGTTGTTGCAACAAGACGAAGTTTTCAACGGAGGTTTAGTGTAACCAAAGGACCGAAAAGCGATACAATAAAGGATCTGTTTGAAAAATTTCAACGGACTGGGAATGTGACGGATGAACGTGCTGGAAAGGTAGGGCGACCGCGTACGGCAACCACAGAGGGCAACGCGCAGCTAGTGCAGCAGGTGATCCAACAGCGGCCTCGGGTTTCCGTTCGCCGTGTTGCAGCTGCGGTCCAAATGACGCCAACGTCCACGTATCGTCTCATGCGCCCGAGTTTACACCTCTATCCATACAAAATTCAAACGCGGAAACCCCTCAGCGCCACTACCATTGCTGCACGAGAGACATTCGCTAACGATATAGTGCACAGGATTGATGACGGCGATATGCATGTGGGCAGCATTTGGTTTACTGACAAAGCTTATTTTTACCTGGACGGCTTCGTCAATAAACAGAACTGGCGCATATGGGGAACCGAAAAGCCCCATGTTGCAGTCCCATCGTCCCTGGTCTGGGCCGCCATTTCTTCCAAAGGAATCATTGGCCCATTTTTCAGATCCGAAACGATTACTGCATCACGCTATCTGGACATTCTTCGTGAATTTGTGGCGGTACAAACTGCCTTAGACGACACTGCGAACACCTCGTGGTTTATGCAAGATGGTGCCCGGCCACATCGCACGGCCGACGTCTTTAATTTCCTGAATGAATATTTCGATGATCGTGTGATTGCTTTGGGCTATCCGAAACATACAGGAGGCGGTGTGGATTGGCCTCCCTATTCGCCAGACATGAACCCCTGTGACTTCTTTCTGTGGGAACACTTGAAAGACCAGGTGTACCGCCAGAATCCAGAAACAATTGAACAGCGGAAGCAGTACATCTCATCTGCATGTGAAGCCATTCCGCCAGACACGTTGTCAAAGTTTTTGGGTAATTTCATTCAGAGACTACGCCATATTATTGCTACGCATGGTGGATATGTGGAAAATATCGTACTATAGAGTTTCCCAGACCGCAGCGCCATCTGTTGTTGAAAATTGTAACTACTGTAATTTCGAAAGTTTGTCTCCCTGAAAATGTACTGTTGTCCCAAGCATATTGCAACAAACGGTGTATTTCTATCGCTGCTCGTTTAGTTTTTATTGCCGTTTCAAATATACCGGTCATTTTTGAAACACCCTGTACATTAGTGTGTTCTGCAGAAGTGGTTATCATTTCCGCAGCATGTATCTTGCTGTCTTTAGTTCCATTCTTTTATCTTGGCGGCTCGCGCATGCCCGCCCAGACGCGGGAGATTGCTGCGTTGCCAGTTGCACACGACGCACGCGCCAATAGAAGCAGCGCCGTAGTATAGCATAGTTCGCAAGCTGACGTTTAGGGGGGAGCGCGCAGTTCATGAAATAAAGCCACCACGGCCGCATTAACCCTTTCGCTGCAACAAAGACGTGCTCCCTGCATTCCGCGCTGTGGGCGATTTTGTCACTGCACTGCTCGCCTGTGCAGACACATCGTGTTCCGACTGCTTTGACACTCTTATCAATCGATAAGTGTGTCGAATGATAAGTGTGTATAAGAAAAAGAGCTAGCGTGGCGCGGAAGTCGCGCGGCCTCACGGTTGCCGTCGCTAGATGGCAAAAGCATCGTTTTCACAGCGGCAGGGGACTTCACACGATCGTAGCTCAGCCAATTAGCACGAAATATTTGTAAGTTGTACACAAAGTTACCTCGTAAATCAGTCTACCTATTACTGAAAAACTAAACTCCGTCCGAACAGACCTTGAAGGCCCAAGGGTACCGACCGACCGCCGTGTCGTCCTGAGCCTGTAGGCATCACTGGATGCGGATATGGAGGGACATGTGATCAGCACACCGCTCTCCCGGACGTTGACAGTTTTCGTGACCGGAGCCGCTACTTCCCCGTCAAGTAGCTCCTCAACTGGTCGCACAAGGGCTGATGCATTCCGCTTACCAACAGCGCTCGGCTGACCGGACGATCAAATATCCTGAAACTGTGCTCCTTGCCAAATTTCGCGATTCTAGACTGGCTTAGAAGCTTAAATCTTTTAGCCCGCTAAGTGACCGTAGTCCTTAGTATTTGATATAAACTGACTGAGGCACGAAACCGTAAAAACAAAGAAAAATGAAGATGCTGAGTTTTAATGCTTCTGCTGTTCTACATAGGCTGCCCCCCCGAGTTGAGTACAGTCCACAGAACGTTCATAGAGCTATGTGAAACTGTCATAAATGACCTTCTTTGGGATCTTGTTCTAGTCTGGCGTCACATTTGAGCCTAATGTCGGTTATGGCATCAAAGCCTTGAACCTTCATGCCAACTCCTCACTTTGCCGTTTTGTAGTAGATTTGTATCGATGAGGCCAAGTTTCGTCACTTGTGAAACTTTTTTTCAGAAAAGCATTTTTCTGGATTTAAATTTTAATCAAGTCTTGCCAGGCATACACGCATAGTTGCTTTTGTTCGGAATGCAGCGGGTGCTTGACAAACTTCGCACACAGTTTTATCTTCTTGAAAACGTTCTGGGGAAGAATGCCTTGAACACTTGACTTAGAGGTGTTGCTTTATTGCGATTACGCGATAAAACAGCGTCCACACTCTACAGTCACATGTCTACTGTTTAACACTACCTGCTCGCAACTGACTCGTCGAAGGGACACCAGTTGTTTACATTTGTTAGTTCATGCCGTCACCTTAGTTACTGCTTTGACGTCGCTTGTACGCCAGGAATAATATAAATCTCGGAAGTTTTTGGACGGATGGTGTATATTAAACGGTTACGAAGTCAGTGGCAAATAATCAGCATTTTCAGTCTTTAGTATTTGATCTATCCTCAGCAACTGTAGTTCTATGTAACGAAATAATAAGCAATCAGTCGCAAAAAAGGAATTTAATTTCCTTGCGGGTTTCGGCCACTTAGCGCCCTTCTTCAGAAGGACCAGTCACAACGTCCAGCCGCATGATGCGCTTCGCACTTTCTTTTTGTTGCCAGGTTCCCTGCAAGCATGCTTGTGGTGAACCTGTCAACAAAAGAAAAGTGCGAAGCGCATCATGTGGCTGGAACTTGTGACTGGTCCTTCTGATGAAGGGCACTAAGTACCCGAAACCGGTAAAGAAATTAAATTTTATGCAACTGGCTGCTTACTATTTTGTTATACTTTCAGGGTTATTCATAATTGTCTCCGGGATTTCGTAAGACGATTACGTGAAAAATACAACATACAGAAAATAGACGTATATCAATGGATAGAGCATCTCTCCAAGCTTTAAAATCACATTGAAGATGCTAAATAGGGGCAGCTTTTGCAATGCTGTAAGTAGAATGATGGGAATCTCCTTCACCGAGGTTCTGGTCGACCACCTGTGACCACCGCAAAGGAGGAGCGCAGTACTGTGCACCAAGCACGTCGTAACTCCATCCGAGAACGAGAAATGAACTCCTGGAATATTCTGGGTGTGTGAAACATTGTGTGGTGTCACCGCCAGACACCACACTTGCTAGGTGGTAGCCTTTAAATCTGCCGCAGTCCGTTAGTATACGTCGGACCCGCGTGTCGCCACTATCAGTGATTGCAGACCGAGCGCCGCCACACGGCAGGTCTAGAGAGATTTCCTAGCACTCGCCCCAGTTGTACAGCCGACTTTGCTAGCGATGGTTCACTGACAAATTACGCTCTCATTTGCCGAGACGATAGTTAGTATAGCCTTCAGCTACGTCATTTGCTACGACCTAGCAAGGCGCCATTATCATTTGCTATTTATCTTGTGATGCATGTACCGTCAGACCGATGTTTACCAATTATGGATTAAAGTTAAGTATTCCAGAAGCTACGTACTTTTTTTACTAGACTCAACTCCTTTAACTGTTCCAGATCTCACGCCAGTCTGCGCGAGCTTAAACGCGTGCCTTTCGGCTGTCTCATATTGGCTTGGCTGTCTTGCCAAGTCACAACACATTGATTGGAGAGTAAAAACAGCTAGAATAGGGAAGTATCGTCCCGTGGGTAGGCCGCCATTAATTCCACAACACAAGCGATTGTGACCGAGTCACGCCATGACCGAGAAGCACGGCCTGACGATGAATGCTCTCGAACTGTGTTCGGCGATGAGCGCGTCTCTGCGCTACTCTGGATAATGTTTTTTTTAGACAACGTAGTTGTATGGAGATAAACCGATTAATCTACTTATAATGAATTATTCAAAATGACATTCACAATCGCACTATTTATTTTGCTGCCAACCGGCTTCAACCCGCGATGGGGTCATCTTCAGGGCAACTTACACTGTAAAGTTATAATATAAGTAATCATGTACGTAACCTACATGCAATTAGTCAAAGTTACACAAATAAACAGATTTTTATACCCATTTGGTCGCTCGCTGGAGTCGTCACACTGCCTGTGCACGGTTGCTAATTATGCCGGGTTGGCTCTCTGCATGAGCATAAATAACGGCCAACAACACGTGGGGAGACGGTAACGCCCTCCACGGTGACCAACGGTAGTTACGTGCTTAAGCAACAAAACATTAATTTTAAAGCTTGTTACAGTTGTAATATAAAACATAATAAATAATAATAATAAGCATAGCTAATTAAACCTCGAGAAGCTCACAATTATTTAAAATTCAGGTAACTGTTGTCCCATTCATTTTTCATATCATTTGTGGATAGAGCAGAGCCCTCTATCTTTTGTGGTAGTGACGCTTTTGCCATGGGCAATATCAAGCGCCCCCTAGCCTGTGTGGTTGGGACGCTGTCGTCATGGTAGCCGCTTCGTGTAAGTCGTCTGCTGTAATACCATCTTTGTGCGGCGTCCGTTGTTATGGTAACGGCGTACCATAACCATTCTTCCGCCATGTTGTTGTCAGTCCATGCGGTCTTCTGCTGCGGCGTTATCTTTGGACAGCATTAGTTGTCGTGGTGTGTTCTGGTTGCTATCCATAAAAGTTTTTCCTAGTAATTAGTAAAAAATTTCAAAATCACTATATTCTCCGTTATAAAATTAACATATTAGAAAAAGAATTATATCAAGTGCCCCTTAGCATATTTGGCTAGGATTCTGTCGTCATAGTAGCCTCCTCGAACGTGTCGTCTGGTGTAGCACTGCATTCGATATCGTAGCATCGGTGTACCACAACCCTCCCTTCATCGTCGATCCACATAAGTCGTTGTATTATGGATACTCATCCACAAAGTTGTTTCTGAATTATATATCAATATTTCAGGACTTATATAAGGAAATCTTTAAACTTTACAGGTCTTCATTATAAAATTAAAACCTTGTTGGCCGTTATTTAAGCTCATGCAGAAAGTCAACCAGGCATAATTAGCAACCGTACCCAGGCGGGGTGACGGCTCCAGCGAGCGATCAAATGGGTATAAAAATCTGTTTACTTGTGTAACTTTGAGTAATTGCTTGTAGATTACGTACTTGATTACTTACTAATATTATAACGTTACAGTGTAAGTTGCCCTGAAAATGACCCCATCGCGGGTTGAAACCGATTGGCGGCAAAATAAATCAGAATTGTGATGGTACAACGGTAGGTCCCCGATATCTTGCGTGCTCGTGTATTACTACTCATGCGACCGTATCGTAGTGGCATTTTTCAACATGGCACGTGTCTCTATGAACATTCTGCGTGATGTTGGGGTACTCCCATGGCCAGCAAGAGCCCCCCGTCTTTCCTCATGCGACCGTATCGTAGTGGCATTTTTCAACATGGCACGTGTCTCTATGAACATTCTGCGTGATGTTGGGGTACTCCCATGGCCAGCAAGAGCCCCCCGTCTTTCCTCATGCGACCGTATCGTAGTGGCATTTTTCAACATGGCACGTGTCTCTATGAACATTCTGCGTGATGTTGGGGTACTCCCATGGCCAGCAAGAGCCCCCCGTCTTTCCTCATGCGACCGTATCGTAGTGGCATTTTTCAACATGGCACGTGTCTCTATGAACATTCTGCGTGATGTTGGGGTACTCCCATGGCCAGCAAGAGCCCCCCGTCTTTCCTCATGCGACCGTATCGTAGTGGCATTTTTCAACATGGCACGTGTCTCTATGAACATTCTGCGTGATGTTGGGGTACTCCCATGGCCAGCAAGAGCCCCCCGTCTTTCCTCATGCGACCGTATCGTAGTGGCATTTTTCAACATGGCACGTGTCTCTATGAACATTCTGCGTGATGTTGGGGTACTCCCATGGCCAGCAAGAGCCCCCCGTCTTTCCTCATGCGACCGTATCGTAGTGGCATTTTTCAACATGGCACGTGTCTCTATGAACATTCTGCGTGATGTTGGGGTACTCCCATGGAGAGCAAGAACCCCCCGTCTTTCCTCATGCGACCGTATCGTAGTGGCATTTTTCAACATGGCACGTGTCTCTATGAACATTCTGCGTGATGTTGGGGTACTCCCATGGCCAGCAAGAGCCCCCCGTCTTTCCTCATGCGACCGTATCGTAGTGGCATTTTTCAACATGGCACGTGTCTCTATGAACATTCTGCGTGATGTTGGGGTACTCCCATGGCCAGCAAGAGCCCCCCGTCTTTCCTCATGCGACCGTATCGTAGTGGCATTTTTCAACATGGCACGTGTCTCTATGAACATTCTGCGTGATGTTGGGGTACTCCCATGGCCAGCAAGAGCCCCCCGTCTTTCCTCATGCGACCGTATCGTAGTGGCATTTTTCAACATGGCACGTGTCTCTATGAACATTCTGCGTGATGTTGGGGTACTCCCATGGCCAGCAAGAGCCCACCGTCTTTCCTCATGCGACCGTATCGTAGTGGCATTTTTCAACATGGCACGTGTCTCTATGAACATTCTGCGTGATGTTGGGGTACTCCCATGGCCAGCAAGAGCCCCCCGTCTTTCCTCATGCGACCGTATCGTAGTGGCATTTTTCAACATGGCACGTGTCTCTATGAACATTCTGCGTGATGTTGGGGTACTCCCATGGCCAGCAAGAGCCCCCCGTCTTTCCTCATGCGACCGTATCGTAGTGGCATTTTTCAACATGGCACGTGTCTCTATGAACATTCTGCGTGATGTTGGGGTACTCCCATGGCCAGCAAGAGCCCCCCGTCTTTCCTCATGCGACCGTATCGTAGTGGCATTTTTCAACATGGCACGTGTCTCTATGAACATTCTGCGTGATGTTGGGGTACTCCCATGGCCAGCAAGAGCCCCCCGTCTTTCCTCATGCGACCGTATCGTAGTGGCATTTTTCAACATGGCACGTGTCTCTATGAACATTCTGCGTGATGTTGGGGTACTCCCATTGCCAGCAAGAGCCCCCCGTCTTTCCTCATGCGACCGTATCGTAGTGGCATTTTTCAACATGGCACGTGTCTCTATGAACATTCTGCGTGATGTTGGGGTACTCCCATGGCCAGCAAGAGCCCCCCGTCTTTCCTCATGCGACCGTATCGTAGTGGCATTTTTCAACATGGCACGTGTCTCTATGAACATTCTGCGTGATGTTGGGGTACTCCCATGGCCAGCAAGAGCCCCCCGTCTTTCCTCATGCGACCGTATCGTAGTGGCATTTTTCAACATGGCACGTGTCTCTATGAACATTCTGCGTGATGTTGGGGTACTCCCATGGCCAGCAAGAGCCCCCCGTCTTTCCTCATGCGACCGTATCGTAGTGGCATTTTTCAACATGGCACGTGTCTCTATGAACATTCTGCGTGATGTTGGGGTACTCCCATGGCCAGCAAGAGCCCCCCGTCTTTCCTCATGCGACCGTATCGTAGTGGCATTTTTCAACATGGCACGTGTCTCTATGAACATTCTGCGTGATGTTGGGGTACTCCCATGGCCAGCAAGAGCCCATCGTCTTTCCTCATGCGACCGTATCGTAGTGGCATTTTTCAACATGGCACGTGTCTCTATGAACATTCTGCGTGATGTTGGGGTACTCCCATGGCCAGCAAGAGCCCCCCGTCTTTCCTCATGCGACCGTATCGTAGTGGCATTTTTCAACATGGCACGTGTCTCTATGAACATTCTGCGTGATGTTGGGGTACTCCCATGGCCAGCAAGAGCCCCCCGTCTTTCCTCATGCGACCGTATCGTAGTGGCATTTTTCAACATGGCACGTGTCTCTATGAACATTCTGCGTGATGTTGGGGTACTCCCATGGCCAGCAAGAGCCCCCCGTCTTTCCTCATGCGACCGTATCGTAGTGGCATTTTTCAACATGGCACGTGTCTCTATGAACATTCAGCGTGATGTTGGGGTACTCCCATGGCCAGCAAGAGCCCCCCGTCTTTCCTCATGCGACCGTATCGTAGTGGCATTTTTCAACATGGCACGTGTCTCTATGAACATTCTGCGTGATGTTGGGGTACTCCCATGGCCAGCAAGAGCCCCCCGTCTTTCCTCATGCGACCGTATCGTAGTGGCATTTTTCAACATGGCACGTGTCTCTATGAACATTCTGCGTGATGTTGGGGTACTCCCATGGCCAGCAAGAGCCCCCCCTCTTTCCTCATGCGACCGTATCGTAGTGGCATTTTTCAACATGGCACGTGTCTCTATGAACATTCTGCGTGATGTTGGGGTACTCCCATGGCCAGCAAGAGCCCCCCGTCTTTCCTCATGCGACCGTATCGTAGTGGCATTTTTCAACATGGCACGTGTCTCTATGAACATTCTGCGTGATGTTGGGGTACTCCCATGGCCAGCAAGAGCCCCCCGTCTTTCCTCATGCGACCGTATCGTAGTGGCATTTTTCAACATGGCACGTGTGTCTATGAACATTCTGCGTGATGTTGGGGTACTCCCATGGCCAGCAAGAGCCCCCCGTCTTTCCTCATGCGACCGTATCGTAGTGGCATTTTTCAACATGGCACGTGTCTCTATGAACATTCTGCGTGATGTTGGGGTACTCCCATGGCCAGCAAGAGCCCCCCGTCTTTCCTCATGCGACCGTATCGTAGTGGCATTTTTCAACATGGCACGTGTCTCTATGAACATTCTGCGTGATGTTGGGGTACTCCCATGGCCAGCAAGAACACCCCGTCTTTCCTCATGCGACCGTATCGTAGTGGCATTTTTCAACATGGCACGTGTCTCTATGAACATTCTGCGTGATGTTGGGGTACTCCCATGGCCAGCAAGAGCCCCCCGTCTTTCCTCATGCGACCGTATCGTAGTGGCATTTTTCAACATGGCACGTGTCTCTATGAACATTCTGCGTGATGTTGGGGTACTCCCATGGCCAGCAAGAGCCCCCCGTCTTTCCTCATGCGACCGTATCGTAGTGGCATTTTTCAACATGGCACGTGTCTCTATGAACATTCTGCGTGATGTTGGGGTACTCCCATGGCCAGCAAGAGCCCCCCGTCTTTCCTCATGCGACCGTATCGTAGTGGCATTTTTCAACATGGCACGTGTCTCTATGAACATTCTGCGTGATGTTGGGGTACTCCCATGGCCAGCAAGAGCCCCCCGTCTTTCCTCATGCGACCGTATCGTAGTGGCATTTTTCAACATGGCACGTGTCTCTATGAACATTCTGCGTGATGTTGGGGTACTCCCATGGCCAGCAAGAGCCCCCCGTCTTTCCTCATGCGACCGTATCGTAGTGGCATTTTTCAACATGGCACGTGTCTCTATGAACATTCTGCGTGATGTTGGGGTACTCCCATGGCCAGCAAGAGCCCCCCGTCTTTCCTCATGCGACCGTATCGTAGTGGCATTTTTCAACATGGCACGTGTCTCTATGAACATTCTGCGTGATGTTGGGGTACTCCCATGGCCAGCAAGAGCCCCCCGTCTTTCCTCATGCGACCGTATCGTAGTGGCATTTTTCAACATGGCACGTGTCTCTATGAACATTCTGCGTGATGTTGGGGTACTCCCATGGCCAGCAAGAGCCCCCCGTCTTTCCTCATGCGACCGTATCGTAGTGGCATTTTTCAACATGGCACGTGTCTCTATGAACATTCTGCGTGATGTTGGGGTACTCCCATTGCCAGCAAGAGCCCCCCGTCTTTCCTCATGCGACCGTATCGTAGTGGCATTTTTCAACATGGCACGTGTCTCTATGAACATTCTGCGTGATGTTGGGGTACTCCCATGGCCAGCAAGAGCCCCCCGTCTTTCCTCATGCGACCGTATCGTAGTGGCATTTTTCAACATGGCACGTGTCTCTATGAACATTCTGCGTGATGTTGGGGTACTCCCATGGCCAGCAAGAGCCCCCCGTCTTTCCTCATGCGACCGTATCGTAGTGGCATTTTTCAACATGGCACGTGTCTCTATGAACATTCTGCGTGATGTTGGGGTACTCCCATGGCCAGCAAGAGCCCCCCGTCTTTCCTCATGCGACCGTATCGTAGTGGCATTTTTCAACATGGCACGTGTCTCTATGAACATTCTGCGTGATGTTGGGGTACTCCCATGGCCAGCAATAGCCCCCCGTCTTTCCTCATGCGACCGTATCGTAGTGGCATTTTTCAACATGGCACGTGTCTCTATGAACATTCTGCGTGATGTTGGGGTACTCCCATGGCCAGCAAGAGCCCCCCGTCTTTCCTCATGCGACCGTATCGTAGTGGCATTTTTCAACATGGCACGTGTCTCTATGAACATTCTGCGTGATGTTGGGGTACTCCCATGGCCAGCAAGAGCCCCCCGTCTTTCCTCATGCGACCGTATCGTAGTGGCATTTTTCAACATGGCACGTGTCTCTATGAACATTCTGCGTGATGTTGGGGTACTCCCATGGCCAGCAAGAGCCCCCCGTCTTTCCTCATGCGACCGTATCGTAGTGGCATTTTTCAACATGGCACGTGTCTCTATGAACATTCTGCGTGATGTTGGGGTACTCCCATGGCCAGCAAGAGCCCCCCGTCTTTCCTCATGCGACCGTATCGTAGTGGCATTTTTCAACATGGCACGTGTCTCTATGAACATTCTGCGTGATGTTGGGGTACTCCCATGGCCAGCAAGAGCCCCCCGTCTTTCCTCATGCGACCGTATCGTAGTGGCATTTTTCAACATGGCACGTGTCTCTATGAACATTCTGCGTGATGTTGGGGTACTCCCATGGCCAGCAAGAGCCCCCCGTCTTTCCTCATGCGACCGTATCGTAGTGGCATTTTTCAACATGGCACGTGTCTCTATGAACATTCTGCGTGATGTTGGGGTACTCCCATGGCCAGCAAGAGCCCCCCGTCTTTCCTCATGCGACCGTATCGTAGTGGCATTTTTCAACATGGCACGTGTCTCTATGAACATTCTGCGTGATGTTGGGGTACTCCCATGGCCAGCAAGAGCCCCCCCTCTTTCCTCATGCGACCGTATCGTAGTGGCATTTTTCAACATGGCACGTGTCTCTATGAACATTCTGCGTGATGTTGGGGTACTCCCATGGCCAGCAAGAGCCCCCCGTCTTTCCTCATGCGACCGTATCGTAGTGGCATTTTTCAACATGGCACGTGTCTCTATGAACATTCTGCGTGATGTTGGGGTACTCCCATTGCCAGCAAGAGCCCCCCGTCTTTCCTCATGCGACCGTATCGTAGTGGCATTTTTCAACATGGCACGTGTCTCTATGAACATTCTGCGTGATGTTGGGGTACTCCCATGGCCAGCAAGAGCCCCCCCTCTTTCCTCATGCGACCGTATCGTAGTGGCATTTTTCAACATGGCACGTGTCTCTATGAACATTCTGCGTGATGTTGGGGTACTCCCATGGCCAGCAAGAGCCCCCCGTCTTTCCTCATGCGACCGTATCGTAGTGGCATTTTTCAACATGGCACGTGTCTCTATGAACATTCTGCGTGATGTTGGGGTACTCCCATTGCCAGCAAGAGCCCCCCGTCTTTCCTCATGCGACCGTATCGTAGTGGCATTTTTCAACATGGCACGTGTCTCTATGAACATTCTGCGTGATGTTGGGGTACTCCCATGGCCAGCAAGAGCCCCCCGTCTTTCCTCATGCGACCGTATCGTAGTGGCATTTTTCAACATGGCACGTGTCACTATGAACATTCTGCGTGATGTTGGGGTACTCCCATGGCCAGCAAGAGCCCCCCGTCTTTCCTCATGCGACCGTATCGTAGTGGCATTTTTCAACATGGCACGTGTCTCTATGAACATTCTGCGTGATGTTGGGGTACTCCCATGGCCAGCAAGAGCCCCCCGTCTTTCCTCATGCGACCGTATCGTAGTGGCATTTTTCAACATGGCACGTGTCTCTATGAACATTCTGCGTGATGTTGGGGTACTCCCATGGCCAGCAAGAGCCCCCCGTCTTTCCTCATGCGACCGTATCGTAGTGGCATTTTTCAACATGGCACGTGTCTCTATGAACATTCTGCGTGATGTTGGGGTACTCCCATGGCCAGCAAGAGCCCCCCGTCTTTCCTCATGCGACCGTATCGTAGTGGCATTTTTCAACATGGCACGTGTCTCTATGAACATTCTGCGTGATGTTGGGGTACTCCCATGGCCAGCAAGAGCCCCCCGTCTTTCCTCATGCGACCGTATCGTAGTGGCATTTTTCAACATGGCACGTGTCTCTATGAACATTCTGCGTGATGTTGGGGTACTCCCATGGCCAGCAAGAGCCCCCCGTCTTTCCTCATGCGACCGTATCGTAGTGGCATTTTTCAACATGGCACGTGTCTCTATGAACATTCTGCGTGATGTTGGGGTACTCCCATGGCCAGCAAGAGCCCCCCGTCTTTCCTCATGCGACCGTATCGTAGTGGCATTTTTCAACATGGCACGTGTCTCTATGAACATTCTGCGTGATGTTGGGGTACTCCCATGGCCAGCAAGAGCCCCCCGTCTTTCCTCATGCGACCGTATCGTAGTGGCATTTTTCAACATGGCACGTGTCTCTATGAACATTCTGCGTGATGTTGGGGTACTCCCATGGCCAGCAAGAGCCCCCCGTCTTTCCTCATGCGACCGTATCGTAGTGGCATTTTTCAACATGGCACGTGTCTCTATGAACATTCTGCGTGATGTTGGGGTACTCCCATGGCCAGCAAGAGCCCCCCGTCTTTCCTCATGCGACCGTATCGTAGTGGCATTTTTCAACATGGCACGTGTCTCTATGAACATTCTGCGTGATGTTGGGGTACTCCCATGGCCAGCAAGAGCCCCCCGTCTTTCCTCATGCGACCGTATCGTAGTGGCATTTTTCAACATGGCACGTGTCTCTATGAACATTCTGCGTGATGTTGGGGTACTCCCATGGCCAGCAAGAGCCCCCCGTCTTTCCTCATGCGACCGTATCGTAGTGGCATTTTTCAACATGGCACGTGTCTCTATGAACATTCTGCGTGATGTTGGGGTACTCCCATTGCCAGCAAGAGCCCCCCGTCTTTCCTCATGCGACCGTATCGTAGTGGCATTTTTCAACATGGCACGTGTCTCTATGAACATTCTGCGTGATGTTGGGGTACTCCCATGGCCAGCAAGAGCCCCCCGTCTTTCCTCATGCGACCGTATCGTAGTGGCATTTTTCAACATGGCACGTGTCTCCATGAACATTCTGCGTGATGTTGGGGTACTCCCATGGCCAGCAAGAGCCCCCCGTCTTTCCTCATGCGACCGTATCGTAGTGGCATTTTTCAACATGGCACGTGTCTCTATGAACATTCTGCGTGATGTTGGGGTACTCCCATGGCCAGCAAGAGCCCCCCGTCTTTCCTCATGCGACCGTATCGTAGTGGCATTTTTCAACATGGCACGTGTCTCTATGAACATTCTGCGTGATGTTGGGGTACTCCCATGGCCAGCAAGAGCCCCCCGTCTTTCCTCATGCGACCGTATCGTAGTGGCATTTTTCAACATGGCACGTGTCTCTATGAACATTCTGCGTGATGTTGGGGTACTCCCATTGCCAGCAAGAGCCCCCCGTCTTTCCTCATGCGACCGTGTCGTAGTGGCATTTTTCAACATGGCACGTGTCTCTATGAACATTCTGCGTGATGTTGGGGTACTCCCATGGCCAGCAAGAGCCCCCCCTCTTTCCTCATGCGACCGTATCGTAGTGGCATTTTTCAACATGGCACGTGTCTCTATGAACATTCTGCGTGATGTTGGGGTACTCCCATGGCCAGCAAGAGCCCCCCGTCTTTCCTCATGCGACCGTATCGTAGTGGCATTTTTCAACATGGCACGTGTCTCTATGAACATTCTGCGTGATGTTGGGGTACTCCCATTGCCAGCAAGAGCCCCCCGTCTTTCCTCATGCGACCGTATCGTAGTGGCATTTTTCAACATGGCACGTGTCTCTATGAACATTCTGCGTGATGTTGGGGTACTCCCATGGCCAGCAAGAGCCCCCCGTCTTTCCTCATGCGACCGTATCGTAGTGGCATTTTTCAACATGGCACGTGTCACTATGAACATTCTGCGTGATGTTGGGGTACTCCCATGGCCAGCAAGAGCCCCCCGTCTTTCCTCATGCGACCGTATCGTAGTGGCATTTTTCAACATGGCACGTGTCTCTATGAACATTCTGCGTGATGTTGGGGTACTCCCATGGCCAGCAAGAGCCCCCCGTCTTTCCTCATGCGACCGTATCGTAGTGGCATTTTTCAACATGGCACGTGTCTCTATGAACATTCTGCGTGATGTTGGGGTACTCCCATGGCCAGCAAGAGCCCCCCGTCTTTCCTCATGCGACCGTATCGTAGTGGCATTTTTCAACATGGCACGTGTCTCTATGAACATTCTGCGTGATGTTGGGGTACTCCCATGGCCAGCAAGAGCCCCCCGTCTTTCCTCATGCGACCGTATCGTAGTGGCATTTTTCAACATGGCACGTGTCTCTATGAACATTCTGCGTGATGTTGGGGTACTCCCATGGCCAGCAAGAGCCCCCCGTCTTTCCTCATGCGACCGTATCGTAGTGGCATTTTTCAACATGGCACGTGTCTCTATGAACATTCTGCGTGATGTTGGGGTACTCCCATGGCCAGCAAGAGCCCCCCGTCTTTCCTCATGCGACCGTATCGTAGTGGCATTTTTCAACATGGCACGTGTCTCTATGAACATTCTGCGTGATGTTGGGGTACTCCCATGGCCAGCAAGAGCCCCCCGTCTTTCCTCATGCGACCGTATCGTAGTGGCATTTTTCAACATGGCCCGTGTCTCTATGAACATTCTGCGTGATGTTGGGGTACTCCCATGGCCAGCAAGAGCCCCCCGTCTTTCCTCATGCGACCGTATCGTAGTGGCATTTTTCAACATGGCACGTGTCTCTATGAACATTCTGCGTGATGTTGGGGTACTCCCATGGCCAGCAAGAGCCCCCCGTCTTTCCTCATGCGACCGTTTCGTAGTGGCATTTTTCAACATGGCACGTGTCTCTATGAACATTCTGCGTGATGTTGGGGTACTCCCATGGCCAGCAAGAGCCCCCCGTCTTTCCTCATGCGACCGTATCGTAGTGGCATTTTTCAACATGGCACGTGTCTCTATGAACATTCTGCGTGATGTTGGGGTACTCCCATGGAGAGCAAGAGCCCCCCGTCTTTCCTCATGCGACCGTATCGTAGTGGCATTTTTCAACATGGCACGTGTCTCTATGAACATTCTGCGTGATGTTGGGGTACTCCCATGGCCAGCAAGAGCCCCCCGTCTTTCCTCATGCGACCGTATCGTAGTGGCATTTTTCAACATGGCACGTGTCTCTATGAACATTCTGCGTGATTTTGGGGTACTCCCATGGCCAGCAAGAGCCCCCCGTCTTTCCTCATGCGACCGTATCGTAGTGGCATTTTTCAACATGGCACGTGTCTCTATGAACATTCTGCGTGATGTTGGGGTACTCCCATGGCCAGCAAGAGCCCCCCCTCTTTCCTCATGCGACCGTATCGTAGTGGCATTTTTCAACATGGCACGTGTCTCTATGAACATTCTGCGTGATGTTGGGGTACTCCCATGGCCAGCAAGAGCCCCCCGTCTTTCCTCATGCGACCGTATCGTAGTGGCATTTTTCAACATGGCACGTGTCTCTATGAACATTCTGCGTGATGTTGGGGTACTCCCATGGCCAGCAAGAGCCCCCCGTCTTTCCTCATGCGACCGTATCGTAGTGGCATTTTTCAACATGGCACGTGTCTCTATGAACATTCTGCGTGATGTTGGGGTACTCCCATTGCCAGCAAGAGCCCCCCGTCTTTCCTCATGCGACCGTATCGTAGTGGCATTTTTCAACATGGCACGTGTCTCTATGAACATTCTGCGTGATGTTGGGGTACTCCCATGGCCAGCAAGAGCCCCCCGTCTTTCCTCATGCGACCGTATCGTAGTGGCATTTTTCAACATGGCACGTGTCTCTATGAACATTCTGCGTGATGTTGGGGTACTCCCATGGCCAGCAAGAGCCCCCCGTCTTTCCTCATGCGACCGTATCGTAGTGGCATTTTTCAACATGGCACGTGTCTCTATGAACATTCTGCGTGATGTTGGGGTACTCCCATGGCCAGCAAGAGCCCCCCGTCTTTCCTCATGCGACCGTATCGTAGTGGCATTTTTCAACATGACACGTGTCTCTATGAACATTCTGCGTGATGTTGGGGTACTCCCATGGCCAGCAAGAGCCCCCCGTCTTTCCTCATGCGACCGTATCGTAGTGGCATTTTTCAACATGGCACGTGTCTCTATGAACATTCTGCGTGATGTTGGGGTACTCCCATGGCCAGCAAGAGCCCCCCGTCTTTCCTCATGCGACCGTATCGTAGTGGCATTTTTCAACATGGCCCGTGTCTCTATGAACATTCTGCGTGATGTTGGGGTACTCCCATGGCCAGCAAGAGCCCCCCGTCTTTCCTCATGCGACCGTATCGTAGTGGCATTTTTCAACATGGCACGTGTCTCTATGAACATTCTGCGTGATGTTGGGGTACTCCCATGGCCAGCAAGAGCCCCCCGTCTTTCCTCATGCGACCGTTTCGTAGTGGCATTTTTCAACATGGCACGTGTCTCTATGAACATTCTGCGTGATGTTGGGGTACTCCCATGGCCAGCAAGAGCCCCCCGTCTTTCCTCATGCGACCGTATCATAGTGGCATTTTTCAACATGGCACGTGTCTCTATGAACATTCTGCGTGATGTTGGGGTACTCCCATGGAGAGCAAGAGCCCCCCGTCTTTCCTCATGCGACCGTATCGTAGTGGCATTTTTCAACATGGCACGTGTCTCTATGAACATTCTGCGTGATGTTGGGGTACTCCCATGGCCAGCAAGAGCCCCCCGTCTTTCCTCATGCGACCGTATCGTAGTGGCATTTTTCAACATGGCACGTGTCTCTATGAACATTCTGCGTGATTTTGGGGTACTCCCATGGCCAGCAAGAGCCCCCCGTCTTTCCTCATGCGACCGTATCGTAGTGGCATTTTTCAACATGGCACGTGTCTCTATGAACATTCTGCGTGATGTTGGGGTACTCCCATGGCCAGCAAGAGCCCCCCCTCTTTCCTCATGCGACCGTATCGTAGTGGCATTTTTCAACATGGCACGTGTCTCTATGAACATTCTGCGTGATGTTGGGGTACTCCCATGGCCAGCAAGAGCCCCCCGTCTTTCCTCATGCGACCGTATCGTAGTGGCATTTTTCAACATGGCACGTGTCTCTATGAACATTCTGCGTGATGTTGGGGTACTCCCATGGCCAGCAAGAGCCCCCCGTCTTTCCTCATGCGACCGTATCGTAGTGGCATTTTTCAACATGGCACGTGTCTCTATGAACATTCTGCGTGATGTTGGGGTACTCCCATTGCCAGCAAGAGCCCCCCGTCTTTCCTCATGCGACCGTATCGTAGTGGCATTTTTCAACATGGCACGTGTCTCTATGAACATTCTGCGTGATGTTGGGGTACTCCCATGGCCAGCAAGAGCCCCCCGTCTTTCCTCATGCGACCGTATCGTAGTGGCATTTTTCAACATGGCACGTGTCTCTATGAACATTCTGTGTGATGTTGGGGTACTCCCATGGCCAGCAAGAGCCCCCCGTCTTTCCTCATGCGACCGTATCGTAGTGGCATTTTTCAACATGGCACGTGTCTCTATGAACATTCTGCGTGATGTTGGGGTACTCCCATGGCCAGCAAGAGCCCCCCGTCTTTCCTCATGCGACCGTATCGTAGTGGCATTTTTCAACATGGCACGTGTCTCTATGAACATTCTGCGTGATGTTGGGGTACTCCCATGGCCAGCAAGAGCCCCCCGTCTTTCCTCATGCGACCGTATCGTAGTGGCATTTTTCAACATGACACGTGTCTCTATGAACATTCTGCGTGATGTTGGGGTACTCCCATGGCCAGCAAGAGCCCCCCGTCTTTCCTCATGCGACCGTATCGTAGTGGCATTTTTCAACATGGCACGTGTCTCTATGAACATTCTGCGTGATGTTGGGGTACTCCCATGGCCAGCAAGAGCCCCCCGTCTTTCCTCATGCGACCGTATCGTAGTGGCATTTTTCAACATGGCACGTGTCTCTATGAACATTCTGCGTGATGTTGGGGTACTCCCATGGCCAGCAAGAGCCCCCCGTCTTTCCTCATGCGACCGTATCGTAGTGGCATTTTTCAACATGGCACGTGTCTCTATGAACATTCTGCGTGATGTTGGGGTACTCCCATGGCCAGCAAGAGCCCCCCGTCTTTCCTCATGCGACCGTATCGTAGTGCCATTTTTCAACATGGCACGTGTCTCTATGAACATTCTGCGTGATGTTGGGGTACTCCCATGGCCAGCAAGAGCCCCCCGTCTTTCCTCATGCGACCGTATCGTAGTGGCATTTTTCAACATGGCACGTGTCTCTATGAACATTCTGCGTGATGTTGGGGTACTCCCATGGCCAGCAAGAGCCCCCCGTCTTTCCTCATGCGACCGTATCGTAGTGGCATTTTTCAACATGGCACGTGTCTCTATGAACATTCTGCGTGATGTTGGGGTACTCCCATGGCCAGCAAGAGCCCCCCATCTTTCCTCATGCGACCGTATCGTAGTGGCATTTTTCAACATGGCACGTGTCTCTATGAACATTCTGCGTGATGTTGGGGTACTCCCATGGCCAGCAAGAGCCCCCCGTCTTTCCTCATGCGACCGTATCGTAGTGGCATTTTTCAACATGGCACGTGTCTCTATGAACATTCTGCGTGATGTTGGGGTACTCCCATGGCCAGCAAGAGCCCCCCGTCTTTCCTCATGCGACCGTATCGTAGTGGCATTTTTCAACATGGCACGTGTCTCTATGAACATTCTGCGTGATGTTGGAGTACTCCCATGGCCAGCAAGAGCCCCCCGTCTTTCCTCATGCGACCGTATCGTAGTGGCATTTTTCAACATGGCACGTGTCTCTATGAACATTCTGCGTGATGTTGGGGTACTCCCATGGCCAGCAAGAGCCCCCCGTCTTTCCTCATGCGACCGTATCGTAGTGGCATTTTTCAACATGGCACGTGTCTCTATGAACATTCTGTGTGATGTTGGGGTACTCCCATGGCTAGCAAGAGCCCCCCGTCTTTCCTCATGCGACCGTATCGTAGTGGCATTTTTCAACATGGCACGTGTCTCTATGAACATTCTGCGTGATGTTGGGGTACTCCCATGGCCAGCAAGAGCCCCCCGTCTTTCCTCATGCGACCGTATCGTAGTGGCATTTTTCAACATGGCACGTGTCTCTATGAACATTCTGCGTGATGTTGGGGTACTCCCATGGCCAGCAAGAGCCCCCCGTCTTTCCTCATGCGACCGTATCGTAGTGGCATTTTTCAACATGACACGTGTCTCTATGAACATTCTGCGTGATGTTGGGGTACTCCCATGGCCAGCAAGAGCCCCCCGTCTTTCCTCATGCGACCGTATCGTAGTGGCATTTTTCAACATGGCACGTGTCTCTATGAACATTCTGCGTGATGTTGGGGTACTCCCATGGCCAGCAAGAGCCCCCCTTCTTTCCTCAAGCGACCGTATCGTAGTGGCATTTTTCAACATGGCACGTGTCTCTATGAACATTCTGCGTGATGTTGGGGTACTCCCATGGCCAGCAAGAGCCCCCCGTCTTTCCTCATGCGACCGTATCGTAGTGGCATTTTTCAACATGGCACGTGTCTCTATGAACATTCTGCGTGATGTTGGGGTACTCCCATGGCCAGCAAGAGCCCCCCGTCTTTCCTCATGCGACCGTATCGTAGTGGCATTTTTCAACATGGCACGTGTCTCTATGAACATTCTGCGTGATGTTGGGGTACTCCCATGGCCAGCAAGAGCCCCCTGTCTTTCCTCATGCGACCGTATCGTAGTGGCATTTTTCAACATGGCACGTGTCTCTATGAACATTCTGCGTGATGTTGGGGTACTCCCATGGCCAGCAAGAGCCCCCCGTCTTTCCTCATGCGACCGTATCGTAGTGGCATTTTTCAACATGGCACGTGTCTCTATGAACATTCTGCGTGATGTTGGGGTACTCCCATGGCCAGCAAGAGCCCCCCGTCTTTCCTCATGCGACCGTATCGTAGTGGCATTTTTCAACATGGCACGTGTCTCTATGAACATTCTGTGCGATGCTGGGGTACTCCCATGGCCAGCAAGAGCCCCCCGTCTTTCCTCATGCGACCGTATCGTAGTGGCATTTTTCAACATGGCACGTGTCTCTATGAACATTCTGCGTGATGTTGGGGTACTCCCATGGCCAGCAAGAGCCCCCCGTCTTTCCTCATGCGACCGTATCGTAGTGGCATTTTTCAACATGGCCCGTGTCTCTATGAACATTCTGCGTGATGTTGGGGTACTCCCATGGCCAGCAAGAGCCCCCCGTCTTTCCTCATGCGACCGTATCGTAGTGGCATTTTTCAACATGGCACGTGTCTCTATGAACATTCTGCGTGATGTTGGGGTACTCCCATGGCCAGCAAGAGCCCCCCGTCTTTCCTCATGCGACCGTTTCGTAGTGGCATTTTTCAACATGGCACGTGTCTCTATGAACATTCTGCGTGATGTTGGGGTACTCCCATGGCCAGCAAGAGCCCCCCGTCTTTCCTCATGCGACCGTATCGTAGTGGCATTTTTCAACATGGCACGTGTCTCTATGAACATTCTGCGTGATGTTGGGGTACTCCCATGGCCAGCAAGAGCCCCCCGTCTTTCCTCATGCGACCGTATCGTAGTGGCATTTTTCAACATGGCACGTGTCTCTATGAACATTCTGCGTGATGTTGGGGTACTCCCATGGCCAGCAAGAGCCCCCCGTCTTTCCTCATGCGACCGTATCGTAGTGGCATTTTTCAACATGGCACGTGTCTCTATGAACATTCTGCGTGATGTTGGGGTACTCCCATGGCCAGCAAGAGCCCCCCGTCTTTCCTCATGCGACCGTATCGTAGTGGCATTTTTCAACATGGCACGTGTCTCTATGAACATTCTGCGTGATGTTGGGGTACTCCCATGGCCAGCAAGAGCCCCCCATCTTTCCTCATGCGACCGTATCGTAGTGGCATTTTTCAACATGGCACGTGTCTCTATGAACATTCTGCGTGATGTTGGGGTACTCCCATGGCCAGCAAGAGCCCCCCGTCTTTCCTCATGCGACCGTATCGTAGTGGCATTTTTCAACATGGCACGTGTCTCTATGAACATTCTGTGTGATGTTGGGGTACTCCCATGGCTAGCAAGAGCCCCCCGTCTTTCCTCATGCGACCGTATCGTAGTGGCATTTTTCAACATGGCACGTGTCTCTATGAACATTCTGCGTGATGTTGGGGTACTCCCATGGCCAGCAAGAGCCCCCCATCTTTCCTCATGCGACCGTATCGTAGTGGCATTTTTCAACATGGCACGTGTCTCTATGAACATTCTGCGTGATGTTGGGGTACTCCCATGGCCAGCAAGAGCCCCCCGTCTTTCCTCATGCGACCGTATCGTAGTGGCATTTTTCAACATGACACGTGTCTCTATGAACATTCTGCGTGATGTTGGGGTACTCCCATGGCCAGCAAGAGCCCCCCGTCTTTCCTCATGCGACCGTATCGTAGTGGCATTTTTCAACATGGCACGTGTCTCTATGAACATTCTGCGTGATGTTGGGGTACTCCCATGGCCAGCAAGAGCCCCCCGTCTTTCCTCATGCGACCGTATCGTAGTGGCATTTTTCAACATGGCACGTGTCTCTATGAACATTCTGCGTGATGTTGGGGTACTCCCATGGCCAGCAAGAGCCCCCCGTCTTTCCTCATGCGACCGTATCGTAGTGGCATTTTTCAACATGGCACGTGTCTCTATGAACATTCTGCGTGATGTTGGGGTACTCCCATGGCCAGCAAGAGCCCCCCGTCTTTCCTCATGCGACCGTATCGTAGTGGCATTTTTCAACATGGCACGTGTCTCTATGAACATTCTGCGTGATGTTGGGGTACTCCCATGGCCAGCAAGAGCCCCCCGTCTTTCCTCATGCGACCGTATCGTAGTGGCATTTTTCAACATGGCACGTGTCTCTATGAACATTCTGCGTGATGTTGGGGTACTCCCATGGCCAGCAAGAGCCCCCCATCTTTCCTCATGCGACCGTATCGTAGTGGCATTTTTCAACATGGCACGTGTCTCTATGAACATTCTGCGTGATGTTGGGGTACTCCCATGGCCAGCAAGAGCCCCCCGTCTTTCCTCATGCGACCGTATCGTAGTGACATTTTTCAACATGGCACGTGTCTCTATGAACATTCTGTGTGATGTTGGGGTACTCCCATGGCTAGCAAGAGCCCCCCGTCTTTCCTCATGCGACCGTATCGTAGTGGCATTTTTCAACATGGCACGTGTCTCTATGAACATTCTGCGTGATGTTGGGGTACTCCCATGGCCAGCAAGAGCCCCCCGTCTTTCCTCATGCGACCGTATCGTAGTGGCATTTTTCAACATGGCACGTGTCTCTATGAACATTCTGCGTGATGTTGGGGTACTCCCATGGCCAGCAAGAGCCCCCCGTCTTTCCTCATGCGACCGTATCGTAGTGGCATTTTTCAACATGACACGTGTCTCTATGAACATTCTGCGTGATGTTGGGGTACTCCCATGGCCAGCAAGAGCCCCCCGTCTTTCCTCATGCGACCGTATCGTAGTGGCATTTTTCAACATGGCACGTGTCTCTATGAACATTCTGCGTGATGTTGGGGTACTCCCATGGCCAGCAAGAGCCCCCCGTCTTTCCTCATGCGACCGTATCGTAGTGGCATTTTTCAACATGGCACGTGTCTCTATGAACATTCTGCGTGATGTTGGGGTACTCCCATGGCCAGCAAGAGCCCCCCGTCTTTCCTCATGCGACCGTATCGTAGTGGCATTTTTCAACATGGCACGTGTCTCTATGAACATTCTGCGTGATGTTGGGGTACTCCCATGGCCAGCAAGAGCCCCCCGTCTTTCCTCATGCGACCGTATCGTAGTGGCATTTTTCAACACGGCACGTGTCTCTATGAACATTCTGCGTGATGTTGGGGTACTCCCATGGCCAGCAAGAGCCCCCCGTCTTTCCTCATGCGACCGTATCGTAGTGGCATTTTTCAACATGGCACGTGTCTCTATGAACATTCTGCGTGATGTTGGGGTACTCCCATGGCCAGCAAGAGCCCCCCGTCTTTCCTCATGCGACCGTATCGTAGTGGCATTTTTCAACATGGCACGTGTCTCTATGAACATTCTGCGTGATGTTGGGGTACTCCCATGGCCAGCAAGAGCCCCCCGTCTTTCCTCATGCGACCGTATCGTAGTGGCATTTTTCAACATGGCACGTGTCTCTATGAACATTCTGTGCGATGTTGGGGTACTCCCATGGCCAGCAAGAGCCCCACGTCTTTCCTTGTGAGACAACATGTATTGGACTAGTTCGGACATCTACTTGTCTTGGTGTCCATGATGTCGAGGACTAGTTATAACATTTGTGGGCCCGCTTACCTCAGGAGAGGATACAATGGCCTTATGACGCACTTCCCAACCGAATCACTGTATGAATCCACGGCCGAGGGGACGCCATGTCCTGCTGACTGATGGTCTTATAAACCAAACTCGTTATCAGGTTGACTTAGTTTTGTAATCACTGCAATAATATCACATACCTCTCTCAATCCGTGAAGTTTCATACCGTTTCCACCTACCTGTCTGGTGCTTCAATTTTCTAATAGGTAGTGTAGATATATACGAGGTGTGTTTTTTAAGTAAAGTCCGTTTGAACATAAGTACACAACGAAAGGTTATTTCAAAAAAGTGAATTTATTTTCAGAAAGTACATTCTTCGCTCTATTTTTCGACATACTTGCCAAGTTTGTTCAAACACGCGTCATAACTCTCAACCAATTTTAAAATACCCTCTTCATAAAAACTTGCCGCCTGCTCCGGTAACCAAGAGTTCACTGCCGTTTTCACGTCGACGTCATCACTGTAACGGTTGCCACTGAGGTGTTGTTTGAGGTGGAGGAACAGAAGGTAATCTCTCGGCGCAAGATCAGGACTGTAGGTGGGTGGTCTAAAACTTCCCAGCCAAAATTGTCCAATAAATCGCGGGTCTGACCTGCAGTGTGAGGTCTTGCGTTGTCATGGAGAAGGACAATTCCCTTTGTCAGCATGCCGCATCTTTTGTTTTGAATCGCTCTGCGTAGCTTTCTCAGGGTTTGGCAGTATACTTCTGCATTGATAGTGGTTCCTCGTTGCATGAAGTAGACCAACAAAACACCGTGCCTATCACAAAACACCGACGCCATGATTTTGCTCTGGGACAGAGTCTGTTTGGTGTTCACCTTTACAGGCGTGTGTGTGTGTCTTTATTTCCTTCTCTGTTGCTTCGATTCAGGCCTGATATGCGAAACCTATGTTCCATCTCCAGTTACGATCTGACTCAAGAAACCGTCACATACTTCGCGATAATGAGTCAAGTACTTCATTGCACTCTCAAATCTTTGGTTTTTGTTGTCCTCTGTTAGGAGTTTCGGGGCCCAATGGGTGCACAGTTTCCTAAACTTTAGATGTTCAGAAACAATGCTGTAAAGCACTGCCGGCCGGAGTTCTAGGCGCTACAGTCTGGATCCGAGCGACCGCTACGGTCGCGGGTTCGAATCCTGCCTCGGGCATGGATGTGTGTGATGTCTTTAGATTAGTTAGGTTTAAGTAGTTCTAAGTCTAGGGCACTGATGACCTCAGAAGTTAAGTCGCATAGTGCTCAGAGCCATTTGAACCATTTTGTAAAGCACTGATCTCGACACGTTAGGAAATTCGTTTGAGAGACCTGTTATTGTGAAGCGCCTGTTCTCACGAATCCTCGCTTCAACTGAAGCCACCAAATCGTTTGTAATCAAAGAAGGGCGACCGGAGTGGTCCTCATCATGGACGTTGTCACGGCCATCTTTGAATTCTCGTACCCACTTACGCACTTTGCTTTCACTCATAACAGTATTACCGTACACTTCGCAAACCTGTCGATGAATTTCTGCAGCAGACAGCTTCGTTGCTGACAGAAACCGTATCACTGAGCGAACCTCACACGCGGCGGGCGAGTTCATAGCCTTAAACATTTTGAAAGCACAGAACAGAACCGTACATGTTAGCTACAGAGCTGAAACTAAGCACGAGACACGCGCTCGTTGCTGTATGCGTGCGAACTACTAGTGTCTACAGCAAAACTGACCTTACTTAAAAAACGAGCCCCGTATACTTCTTGGAGGATTTTATTTACTGTTTCCAAACGTGGCGGTAGCTTTGGTATCGAAACGGGTTTTCTCCATCTCTCAAATGATTAAATGTTACGTAATTCTGGTTATTGGTGAAATATTTAGGCACATTCACGGTCAAAATTCGACAGTTTAGCTAACATGCAGTTTAACTGCATAAGGCTGTAGAGAAATAAGGTTTGTACAAGGTGTTTCACAATGTTTTGACGATTTCAAAACTGAATAACACACAAAATAATCGCGAATCAAAGTTGAACATTTTATTCTAGGTACTACATTTATTCAAGTTTACTTATGAAATACTACATCGTACAAATGACAATTCGCGGCTGCACAATACTCGAGCCGTTTCACCCTGTTTTTTAACACATTTTTGGTAACTGGTGGAGTAATTTCGGAAATGTCATTGTGAATTCGATCTTGTGTTGTAAAATTCTCGGCCTGTCGGAGATCATTCTCGTCTTCAAATAACATCATAGGTTAAAGGCTGGCGCCGTTAAATCAGGCCAGGGAGGCAACCATTCGACACAACCGCGTTTGGAAACTATGCTGTTACCAGGCACTTCACGAAGAACTTGCAAGATCTTGTTGGATGTCTGGCATGTTGCACTGTCTTATTGAAATAAAGTTTTCGTAACAGACGACGAGGGCTTGCAGGTAAACTGCTACGCACAATTTCAGTGTTCTCGGGAGTTCGGGTGGTTTTCCGAGGGTGGTTTCCGGAGGGCCATTTGACTTTCGATTCGATGCACTGAAAGTTGCAACAATGTAGCTGCACGAGTAGAAATTCCATACCGCGGCTGAATCTTGAAGGCACAGCTTACGGAAGGTACAGCTTAGGGAAGGCACGTTACACTCGCGCGACTGATTCGTCGTAGCGAAAATAGCCCTCCACCACAAAAGCACGATGTTGTTTCTACCTGTACGACATGATTAGTCACCTGTATGTGGGATGAAACGTGACACTCCGCATTACTAATACGCGGCGCCACCGGCACTGTATCTTGTTTCTAGAGCGCGTTATTAAAATTTGAAATCGTTAACACATTCTGAAACACCCTGTTGTTTAATCTCGTCAGTTTCGGCAATGTCAGACGTTGATAGAGGCTGTAACTTCTGAGAAAAATAGGAATAAGCTATAGGGGAAGACGAATAGCGTATGTAAAGGAACCAAGAGAGAGCAATAAGAATGAAATAACTACAACGAAATACTCGGTTTTGAAAGGGTGTAAGACAGGGATGTATTCTCTTTTATTCGTACTCTTCAATCAGCACATCATAGAAACAATGACAGAAAATAAGAAAAACTTAAGTGTGTGGTAAAAATTCAGGGTGAAAGGATATCAGTGACAAGATCCGTTGATTGTATTGCTATTCCTAGTGAAAGGGAAGAGGAATTACGTGACATGTTGAATGGAATGAACAGTATAGTGACTACAGAATATATTACGAGAGTAATATGGAAAGAAAGAAGCACGTGACGGACAAAGGAATGGAGGTATGAAACACAGACTAGCTCCTTTAAAGAGGGCATTTCTGGCCAAAAGAAGCCGGTTAGTTTGAAAAATGGGCCTTCATCTGAGTAATAAATTTCTAAGAATGTATGTCTGGAGCACAGCATTGCATGGAAGTGAATCATGAACTTCTGGGAAAACTGTAAAAGAAGAGAATCGAAGTCTTTGAGATGTTATGTTATAGAAGAATTTTGAGTATTTCGTGGACTGATAATGAATGACCAGTTTCTCGAGAGAGTTGTCGAAGAAAGAAAGATATGGAAAACACTGGCAAGAAGAAGAGACCGGATGACAGGAAATATATTAAGGGGTGCTCATGAGAGACAAACACTGTTTAAAAGACGCATCAAATCCACAATTTAGACGCTACGCCGATGAAATGTTGTACCATGTTTTACATGAAATTAACACATTAACCATACGTTCCTTCGATTATATACACTCCCGGAAATGGAAAAAAGAACACACTGACACCGGTGTGTCAGACCCACCATACTTGCTCCGGACACTGCGAGAGGGCTGTACAAGCAATGATCACACGCACGGCACAGCGGACACACCAGGAACCGCGGTGTTGGCCGTCGAATGGCGCTAGCTGCGCAGCATTTGTGCACCGCCGCCGTCAGTGTCAGCCAGTTTGCCGTGGCATACGGAGCTCCATCGCAGTCTTTAACACTGGTAGCATGCCGCGACAGCGTGGACGTGAACCGTATGTGCAGTTGACGGACTTTGAGCGAGGGCGTATAGTGGGCATGCGGGAGGCCGGGTGGACGTACCGCCGAATTGCTCAACACGTGGGGCGTGAGGTCTCCACAGTACATCGATGTTGTTGCCAGTGGTCGGCGGAAGGTGCACGTGCCCGTCGACCTGGGACCGGACCGCAGCGACGCACGGATGCACGCCAAGACCGTAGGATCCTACGCAGTGCCGTAGGGGACCGCACCGCCACTTCCCAGCAAATTAGGGACACTGTTGCTCCTGGGGTATCGGCGAGGACCATTCGCAACCGTCTCCATGAAGCTGGGCTACGGTCCCGCACACCGTTAGGCCGTCTTCCGCTCACGCCCCAACATCGTGCAGCCCGCCTCCAGTGGTGTCGCGACAGGCGTGAATGGAGGGACGAATGGAGACGTGTCGTCTTCAGCGATGAGAGTCGCTTCTGCCTTGGTGCCAATGATGGTCGTATGCGTGTTTGGCGCCGTGCAGGTGAGCGCCACAATCAGGACTGCATACGACCGAGGCACACAGGGCCAACACCCGGCATCATGGTGTGGGGAGCGATCTCCTACACTGGCCGTACACCACTGGTGATCGTCGAGGGGACACTGAATAGTGCACGGTACATCCAAACCGTCATCGAACCCATCGTTCTACTATTCCTAGACCGGCAAGGGAACTTGCTGTTCCAACAGGACAATGCACGTCCGCATGTATCCCGTGCCACCCAACGTGCTCTAGAAGGTGTAAGTCAACTACCCTGGCCAGCAAGATCTCCGGATCTGTCCCCCATTGAGCATGTTTGGGACTGGATGAAGCGTCGTCTCACGCGGTCTGCACGTCCAGCACGAACGCTGGTCCAACTGAGGCGCCAGGTGGAAATGGCATGGCAAGCCGTTCCACAGGACTACATCCAGCATCTCTACGATCGTCTCCATAGGAGAATAGCAGCCTGCATTGCTGCGAAAGGTGGATATACACTGTACTAGTGCCGACATTGTGCATGCTCTGTTGCCTGTGTCTATTTGCTTGTGGTTCTGTCAGTGTGATCATGTGATGTATCTGACCCCAGGAATGTGTCAATAAAGTTTCCCCTTCCTGGGACAATGAATTCACGGTGTTCTTATTTCAATTTCCAGGAGTGTATATTTAAGTTTTTATGTAATTTAAAAATTTTATTTTCAAACATAGTATACGTCTCTCTCAAAAAATTGTTCAAATGGCTCTAAGCACTATGGGACTTTACATCTGAGGTCATCAGTCCCCTACAGTTAGAACTACTTAAATCTAACTAACCTAAGGACATCACACACATTAATGCCCGAGGCAGAATTCGAACTTGTGACCGGAGCAGCATCGCGGTTCCGGACTGAAGCGCCTAGAACCGCTCGGTCACAGCGGCCGGCTTACGCCCCTTTTTCTCAGAATGTGTCTACAACATTCTCTGTTTAAAATCTCTGTATATAATAAACTTCTCTCCTGAGGTTTTTTAATATATCGAGTAGGAGGATATTAATATATTTTTAATTGAAATTCTGTAAGAATTATACAAAATTCACGCAAGGTTCCGAAAACATGCCCCATATCTCAGCATAGACTCAAAATTTCAAAATTTACTCTTGAACCAACATTTATTGTGTTTATAGAAATTAGTGTAGAAAATTTTTTAATTCTATCCGCCAAAGATTCTGAGAAAAAGGTACATAAACTTTAAAAGACATAATTCTCGGGAAATGCAATTTAAAGTTTAGTCTAACTTTTATTGTTATATCAACTCTCTAGAAGGCCTCAGATTTTACGAGGGGTCCTCTTTCACTTCAAGGACTCGCTTCTGTTTCCTCTTTTCTACGTTAATTCCTTCTTTCAACTGACTTTTCAGCTGCAGGGAGGCGCTGTAAATCTATTCTTCTCAAGGGAGCGAAATTTCCTATCTTAAAGTTCATCCTTTGTAATACTGTTATCCTCCATAGGCTCCCATAATTAAATACAAGAACTGAACACTTGCGTAAATATTTGTCAGTACCACAAGACAAAACAAGAACCGTTTCTTCATAAACAAAGCAACTGGTTTGTTATTGTTTCTAAGACACAGAACTGAGTCACAGACGATCTACAAAACAGAACAGTATTTATCACAGTCTTCTAGATGTAGCCAGTACAACTTTGTTTGAAAGTAATGCACGAAATCTTGTTCACCGAGCTAGTATTGAAGCGTTGCTTGAAAAACTGAACGTGACAGGAAGATCGCGTCATATATTTAATGACTTTTCAAGCACTTCGGATGGGATTTCAATATTGAGGCTCTGGGAACTTATTGTCCATGATTTCTATTAATAAATAAATAGGCCAGATTAATCACATAAAATATAATGTTAGATTTTGATCCTTAGGTTTATGCACATTTTTAACAAGTATTCTATAAAAGTTACGAACATGCTCAAAGTTTTATAAAAGACCTTTCAAAGAATATTTGTCAAAGAACTTTGGCAGTGTAATATGGGCCCTAGGAGTTGAACCGTGATAATACAATTTGTATGAATCTTGAGGTTGAAATACACAATAAATAAATTTCATTTAGTGGGGTGTCACTGTGTACCCCTGTGGCACTCAGACAGGTTCCTCTCAGAGTACGCTGATAAAATAGCTCCATATTTAGCAATTATATACAACCACTCGCTCACAGAAAGATCCGTACCTAAAGACTGGAAAATTGTTCAAGTCACACCAATACCCAAAAAGGGAAGTAGGAGTAATCCGCTGAATTACAGGCCTATATCACTAACGTCGATTTGCAGTAGGGTTTTGGAACATATACTGTATTCGAACATTATGAAGTACCTCGAAGAGAATATTTTATTGATATATAGTCAGCACGGATTCAGAAAATATCGTTCTTGTGAAACACACCTAGCTGTTTATACTCCTGAAGTAATAAGTGCTATCGATAGAGGATGTCAAATTGATTCCATATTTTTAGATTTCCAGAAGGCTTTCGACACCGTTCCTCACAAGCGTCTTGTAACCAAACTGCGTGCCTACGGAGTATCGCCTCATCTGTGCGACTGGATTCGTGGTTTCCTGTCAGAAAGGACACAGTTCGTAGAAATAGACGGAAAGTCATCGAGTAAAACAGAAGTAATATCCGGCGTTCCCCAAGGAAGTGTTATAGACCCTCTGTTGTTCCTATGCTAACGACATAGGAGACAATCGGAGTAGCGTCTTAGATTGTTTGCAGATGATGGTGTCATTTGCCGCCTTGTAAAGCCATCAGATGATCAAAACGACTTGCAAATTAATTTAGATAAGATGTCTGTATGGTGCGAAAAGTAGCATTTGACCCTGAATAAGGAAAAGTGTGAAGTTATTCACATGAGTGCTAAAAGAAATCAGCTAAATTTCGATTACGTGAGAAGTCACGCAAATCTGAGGGCTGTAAATTCAACTAAAAACTTGTTATTGTTGTTGTGGTCTTCAGTCCTGAGACTGGTTTTATGCAGCTCTCCATGCTACTCTATCCTGTGCAAGCTTCTTCATCTCCCACTACTTACTGCAACCTACATCCTTCTGAATCTGCTTAGTGTATTCATCTCTTGGTCTCCCTCCGCGATTTTTACCCTCCACACTGCCCTCCAATGCTAAATTTGTGATCCCCTGATGTCTCAGTACATTTCCTACCAACCGGTCCCTTGTTCTTGTCAAGTTGTGCCACAAACTCCTCCCCAATTCTATTCAATACCTCCTCATTAGTTATGTGATCTATCCATCTAATCTTCAGCATTCTTCTGTAGCACCACATTTCGAAAGCTTCTATTATCATCTTGTCCAAACTATTTATCGTCCATGTTTCACTTCCATACATGGCTACACTCCATACAAATAATTTCAGAAACGACTTCCTGACACTTAAATGTATACTCGATGTTAACAAATTTCTCTTCTTCAGAAACGCTTTCCTTGCCATTGCCAGTCTACATTTTATATTCTCTCTACTTCGACCACCATCAGTTATTTTGCTCCCCAAATAGCAAGACTCATTTACTACTGTATGTGTCTCATTTCCTAATCTAATTCCCTCAGCATCACCAGACTTAATTCGACTACATTCCATTACCCTCGTTTTCCTTTTGTTGATGTTGACCTTATATCCTCCTTTCAAGACACTGTCCATTCCGTTCAACTGCTCTTTCATGTCCTTTGCTGTCTCTGACAGAATTACAATGTCATCGGCAAACCTCAAAGTTTTTATTTCTTCTCCATGGATTTTAATACCTACACCAAATTTTTGGGATTGCAATTACAAATAACGTAAATTAGCACGATCACATAGATAATATTGTGGTAGAACAAACCAAAGAGTGCGATTCATTGGCAGAACACTTAGAAGGTGAAACAGGTCTACTAAAGAGACGGCTTACACCACGTTTGTCCGCTCTATTCTGGTGTATTGCCGTGCGGTGTGGGATCCGCATCAGATGGGACTGACGGATTACATCGAAAAAATACAAAGAGGGGCAGCTCGTTTTGTATTATCGCGAAATAGGGGATATAGTGTCAGAGACATGATACTTGAATTGGAGTGTCAATCATTAAAACAAAGGTGTTTTTCGTTGCGACGGGATCTTCTCATGAAATTTCAATCGCCAGTTTTCTCCTCCGATTGCGAAAACATTCTGTTGACACCCACTTACATAGAGAGGAATGATCATCACGATAACATAAGAGAAATCAGGGCTCGCAAAGCAAAATTTAAGTGCTCGTTTTTCCCGCGAGCCCTTCGATAGTGGAACGGTAGAAGGACAGCTTGAAGATGGTTTATTGAACCCTCCGCCAGGCACTTCATTGTGAATAACAGAGTAATCACGTAGATGTAGATGTAGTCTATCTAACCGACAATCTTCCATTCAGCCTAGAAAGTAACAGTCTGAAGTCCCGCTCTTTTTGAGTGCCTTAGCAGGGTCGGTCTCTGATGCGGGAGATTCGAGGGACGAGAGGCAAAGAAGAAGGAGAGGGAAAAAAAAGGCCGAAACAATATCTGGAAAGAAATGGAACGGCAAAAGTGGGCGGGTGGTGGGAAGGAGGCTGGCGCGGGCGCATCCATTAACATTTTTCGCAATCAACGGTACCCGGCAATTAAAAACGTATTTCCCTGTACCCGCTGGCACCCGGAGGCGGGATGGGTGGAATGCATAAATTTGGGGAGGCGAGGGGCGGAAGGACCATGTGGTGGGCGTGCCCCTACCCAGAATCCATTGCGGCGAGGTGGCGGCTCAGGTCTCCGGGATGCTGGGGGGCGGAGCTGGTGTGGGGTGGGGTGAGGAGCGTTACAGGAGCGCCGGTCTAATGACGTCTGCAGGCGTGGAGGCCCCACGTTTCGCCGGCCGCTGCAAGGTGGCGAACACACTAGGCGGCCGTGTCGTGCACTTTGTGTACTGTTGGGTTTATGCATGCATTTGTAGCGCAAGATAAAGTCAATCAGGTGGGCGCGGAATGACTTCCCAATCCAACTCCTGTATAGTGGGTTTTGTCAGTCTAGCAGAATCAGAGCGGGCGCTATCTTGGAGTAGCGTCACTTCACGCAGTCTTCCTGTTCGTTGTTCTTGGACTGCATCTGCAGGATGTCTCAGTTGTCGACAGTAAATGTCAGTAGTCATGGTTACATCTCGGGGAAGCAGTTCGTAGTAAACCACACCGTCGCTTCCCCGCCAGACGAATGAGATCTTTTATGGATGAACCCAGTTCTATGAACAGGGAATTTCTCCTTTGTTTGACTTTAACATTTTTTTTCTTTTTTCCTTACGTTTACATGACAGTACCATTTATTGTCACCAGTAACAATGGAGGACAGGAAAAGTCGGTGTTGTTCACTAGCCATTTGATGACGAACAAGCAGAGATGCACGTTTGGCCACCCGGTGATTTTTGTGATTTGTCTATGACCATGTGGTAACCATGGACTCGATTTTTCTACATCTACATCTACACGGATACTCAGCAAATCACATTTAAGTGACTGGCAGAGGGTTCATCGAACCACCTTCATAATTCTCTGTTATTCCAATCTCGTATAGCGCGCGGAAAGGATGAACACCTATATTTTACCGTACGAGCTCTGATTTCCCTTATTTTATCGTGGTGATCGTTCCTCCCTATGTAGGTCGGTGTTAACAAAATACACTCCTGGAAATGGAAAAAAGAACACATTGACACCGGTGTGTCAGACCCACCATACTTGCTCCGGACACTGCGAGAGGGCTGTACAAGCAATGATCACACGCACGGCACAGCGGACACACCAGGAACCGCGGTGTTGGCCGTCGAATGGCGCTAGCTGCGCAGCATTTGTGCACCGCCGCCGTCAGTGTCAGCCAGTTTGCCGTGGCATACGGAGCTCCATCGCAGTCTTTAACACTGGTAGCATGCCGCGACAGCGTGGACGTGAACCGTATGTGCAGTTGACGGACTTTGAGCGAGGGCGTATAGTGGGCATGCGGGAGGCCGGGTGGACGTACCGCCGAATTGCTCAACACGTGGGGCGTGAGGTCTCCACAGTACATCGATGTTGTCGCCAGTGGTCGGCGGAAGGTACACGTGCCCGTCGACCTGGGACCGGACCGCAGCGACGCACGGATGCACGCCAAGACCGTAGGATCCTACGCAGTGCCGTAGGGTGGTGTCGCGACAGGCGTGAATGGAGGGACGAATGGAGACGTGTCGTCTTCAGCGATGAGAGTCGCTTCTGCCTTGGTGCCAATGATGGTCGTATGCGTGTTTGGCGCCGTGCAGGTGAGCGCCACAATCAGGACTGCATACGACCGAGGCACACAGGGCCAACACCCGGCATCATGGTGTGGGGAGCGATCTCCTACACTGGCCGTACACCACTGGTGATCGTCGAGGGGACACTGAATAGTGCACGGTACATCCAAACCGTCATCGAACCCATCGTTCTACTATTCCTAGACCGGCAAGGGAACTTGCTGTTCCAACAGGACAATGCACGTCCGCATGTATCCCGTGCCACCCAACGTGCTCTAGAAGGTGTAAGTCAACTACCCTGGCCAGCAAGATCTCCGGATCTGTCCCCCATTGAGCATGTTTGGGACTGGATGAAGCGTCGTCTCACGCGGTCTGCACGTCCAGCACGAACGCTGGTCCAACTGAGGCGCCAGGTGGAAATGGCATGGCAAGCCGTTCCACAGGACTACATCCAGCATCTCTACGATCGTCTCCATGGGAGAATAGCAGCCTGCATTGCTGCGAAAGGTGGATATACACTGTACTAGTGCCGACATTGTGCATGCTCTGTTGCCTGTGTCTATGTGCCTGTGGTTCTGTCAGTGTGATCGCGTGATGTATCTGACCCCAGGAATGTGTCAATAAAGTTTCCCCTTCCTGGGACAATGAGTTCACGGTGTTCTTATTTCAATTTCCAGGAGTGTATTTTCGCATTCGGAGGAGAAAGTTGGTGATTGGAATTTCGTGAGAAGATTCCGTCGCAACGAAAAACGCCTTCCTTTTAACGCTTTCTAGCCCAAATCCTGTATCATTTCTGTGGCATCCTCTCCCATATTTTATGTGAATAAAGAGCTAGTTGTGTGTCACAGGAACGATGTTTTCTAAACCCATGTGACATTCTCTCCCATATTTTATGTGAATAAAGAGCTAGTTGTGTGTCACAGGAACGATGTTTTCTAAACCCATGTTGGCTGTGTGTCAATAGACACTTTTTTTCGAGGTAATTCATAATGTTCGAACACAATATATCTTCTAAAATCCTGCTACATATCGACGTTAGCGATATGGGCCTGTAATTTAGTGGATTACTCCTACTACCTTACTTAAATATTGGTGTGACCTGTGCAACTTTCCAGTCTTTGGGTACGGATCTTTCGTCGAGCGAACGGTTGTATATGATTGTTAAGTATGGAGCTAATGCATTAGCATACTCCGAAAGGAACCTAATTGGTATACAGCCTGGACCAGAAGACTTGCTTTTATTAAGTGATTTGAGTTGCTTCACTACTCCGAGGATATTTACTTCTACGTTACTCATGTTGGCAGCTGCTCTTGATTCGAATCCTGGAGTATTTACTTCGGAGGACTGTGTTTAGTAACTCTTCCCCACTGCATGAAAATGTCTCGCGATGGAGGAACGATCACAGTTCATCACATTTGCCAGTTCGCGTGTGTACTGAGGTGGATCGTTGAAGATTAATATGTTTGAACGATCATCAATCTCTGAAGGTCTTCGTGGTGAGTCTCCAATGTCATACGATACTCCTTCAATGAGAAAATTCCCTTGCCGTGCTTTGTCTAACGTCGTTATCCCCGTACATGGCGCAAATGTTTCAGGCTGCCTTCGCTGCTGTCACACATCTACTGATCTCTAAAAAAGAATGTGTCGGAATGTTCCGATTTCTTCGCTTGGCACTACATTTTCTAGCGTTCCCAACTCCACTCACTTTCTCCAAATAACAAACTGACAATGCGTAAATTCAAATAGCATCAGTGAGCTACAAATATAAAATGATAATCTATATATAAACCCTTAGTAATCAGAATAAAGCTCTCCATCTTCAGGCCACAAGTGGCCCATCGGGACCATCCGACCGCCGTGTCATTCTCAGGTGAGGATGCAGATAGGATGGGCATGTGGTCAGCACACCGCTCTCCCGGTCGTTACGGTGGTTTTCTTCGACCGGAGCCGCTACTATTCGGTAGAGTAGCTCTTCGAATTACATCACGAGGCTGAGTGCACCCTGAAAAATTGCAACAGTACATGGCGGCCCGGATGGTCACCCATCCAAGTGCCGGCCACGCCCGACAGCGCTTAACTACGGTGATCTGACAGGAACCGGTGTATCCACTGCGGCAAGGCCGTTACCATAGTGAATAGAATACCAACATGCAAAACAAAAACTTTGTGAACTTATGCACCAGCCTAATACATCCAGGGCCTGCCGAGAGGTGGGTATTGCGCACTTCCCGCGTACCACGTATTAGGGTTTGTTCCTGTATCAGTTATGTGTGGGCTGGGGCAAGAATTCCTGTTTAAAAATCTATATGCGCCCTGTAATTAGCCCTAACTTTTCTTAACGGTCAGTACTTCCGTGGGAGGCAGTAATACTCGTATATTCCTAGACACCTCACTTCTTGAAACTAGTCATAGGCTTTCCGCGTGATAACTCAAATGAGTATCCCTGCATGGAAGACGACGATCTTTCCCCGAAAGAGTGTGAGGTTCCGGTCTATTGTTTGTATACACTGCGAGTGATGTGAGCCCTACTTTCATTTGATATGTCATACTTCATATCTGTAGCAGGCACATTTTTCGTACAGTACTCTTCAACAGTCGATATGTTAACCCACCCCAGATGTTCTAAGTAAAAGCAATGTGATCTTCGGTTGTCAGTAACATTGCCGTCGTCAGTAGCATTCTCTGATAAGTAAGTGATGGAGTTGGGTATTGGTCAAGCTACTGACAGGTCTGAAAATTGCTAACAGAGCACAGAGATACAAATGCAGACGATACTGAATTTTGAAACATGATTTGGTAAAGCTTTATTCGATAATTGTGAAGAGGTTCACGTAATGTTGTTGCAGCGTTGCTTGTTTGCTCTTGACGTATGATGTGTTTGAAAACGGGGAGTATTTAGTGTAAGTCTTGTTTATTGGTTGCGGTCCGTTTGTTCGATTATTTGGTCGTGATTAATTAAAAGTTATCTGCTCACATAGCCTGCACTCAGAGTTGTATTGCACAATTTCCTTACCATTTCAGTACCTCCACTCATGACAGAATAATATATTTTTGTGGAAGTGATTTTTGTAAAGATGGTGGTTCAAAAAAATGTTCAAATGTGTGTGAAATCTTATGGAACTTAACTGCTAAGGTCATCAGTCCCTAAGCTAACACACTACTTAATCTAAATTATCCTAAGGACAAACACACACACCTATGCCCGAGGGAGGACTCGAACCTCCGCCGGGACCAGCGCCCCAGACCGCTCGGCTAATCCCACGCGGCAAAGTTGGTGGTAGTTGTCGAAGTATCAGAGGTACAGTATGGTTCTTGAATGCTAGTCTCTTCCACGTCATTTAGTAAATTCAAAATCTTCCACCGTCTCCTCAAGAAAATTTGGATTTTCTATTGCGTGTCGCCGCACTGCACATTGCAGAACACGATGTCTAAGGCGAAAGAATGATCTGCCTAGCATAGTTTCACGTCCTCGCATTAACTGCACAAGGCTTTCTTTTCTTCAGCTAACTTATTGCTGCGGCTGCGCTGTATTTTCATGTTCATCGCTTCGAACGGTACCTAATTCCCATCGCCACAGGTTGTTGCTGTTGTTGTCTTCACTCCAGAGACTGGTTTGATGCAGCTCTCCATGCTACTCCATAATGTGCAAGCTTCTTCGTCTCCCAGTACGTACTGCAGCATACATCCTTCTGAATCTGCTTAGTGTATTCATCTCATGGTCTCCCTCTACGATTTTTACCCTCCACACTGCCCTCCAATACTAAATTGGTGATCCCTTGATGCCTCAGAACATGTTCTGCCAACCGATCCCTTCTTCTAGTCAAGCTGTGCCGCAAACTCCTCTTCTCCCCAATCCTATTCAATACCCCCTCACTAGTTATGTGTTCTACCCATCTAATCTTCAGCATTCTGCTGTAGCACTACATTTCGAAAGCTTCTATTCTCTTCTTCTCCAAACTATTTATCGTCTATGTTTCACTTCCATACATGGCTACACTCCATACAAATACTTTCAGAAACGACTTCCTGGCACTTAAATCAATACTCGATGTTAACAAATTTCTCTTCTTCAGAAATGCTTTCCTTCCCATTGCCAGTCTACATTTTATATCCTCTCTACTTCGACCATCATCAGTTATTTTGCTCCCCAAATAGCAAAACTCCTTTACTACTTTACGTGTCTCATTTCCTAATCTAATTGCCTCAGCATCACCCTACTTAATTCGACTACATTCCATTATCTTCGTTTTGCTTTTGTTGATGTTCATCTTATATCCTCCTTTCAAGACACTGTCCATTCCGTTCACCTGCTCTTCCAAGTACTTTGCTGTCTCTGACAGAATTACAATGTCATCGGCGAACCTCAAAGTTAGGTAAGCCGCATAAAAATGAGTTATGTCCAGTTTAACTTAACAGTTGGAGCTCAGTTAGATCATTCACCCTCCACTCGGCTCTGTACCATATGTACGCATTCGGTTCTGTCGACTATGCTGCAATTGGTGAGCTCTGCTTTCGTGACGCAAACAAGACTTTCAGACGTTATCACTTCGGATAGTCTCATGAAACCAGAGAGAATCTTTTCTGGTCTAAAGTGTTACACAGCATTGGTACCGACTTGAGCCACCACCTGCAGTTGGCTGCACCCTGTGCTCTTCATGGCCCGGTATGCACACAGAGTGCACGTTGGCTTTCTTCCACTCCGTAGCAGCCATGTCCCTAAGGAGCCCCACAACGCACCTACCATTGTAGCACACAACTACCAGTACTCACAGCCTCTGTGACTGTCCAGATCTTGCAGGCTGAGAGGTTTCCGTTGAAACAGGACAAGCTACTGCTTGTCGCTGACGGAACCTGGAACCTATTCCTCAGTCTAACTGGAGAGGCCTTACGTTCGGTCCCCTGGGGAGTCTGCCACGCCCCGAGGCGATCTCCCCCCCTCCTCCCCCCCCCCCCCCCTCCCACTCGACCGCAGTACGAACCGTAACTGGGTTGGCTACCGTTGCGGACCGATCGGCGGACGAGTGGATCGTGCTGGACACACGTCAGTGATGCCCATCCATTGCAGCCTCAGGCTGTCTAACCGAAGACGGATCATGAGGTTTCAGTTGGTGTACCATCTGGTTCTTGTACCGGTACCAGTATAAAACAGACCGCAAAACTTTCTGTACTGTTGACCATGGGATGGAAATTCTTGTGACGCTGCACGAACACTATCACTGCGAAGGGGCACGTGCTGAATGGTCAGTTACAGCAACAGCAATCTCGTCAGTAGCTTCGACTGGGATACGACGCCTTCCTCTTCCAAGTGCCACACGAATCTCGTCCGTATTTTAGAATTTAATTATCATCTTCTTTAAACTATTTAATGACATCGGACCCCTCCTCAGACCTTTCAGTTGGCGATACTCTATCAGTGCAGCACTGTAATCGCTGCCGTTCACATAAAACAGTTTCACTAACAGCGCACGGTTTCTCTTCTCGACAGCCATACTGTTCAGTCGCACTATGGTTTGCCAAATGACAGCGTGGATGCCATACCGTCATACAAAGTGGGCAGCGCCAGATTTGAACCTTGTGGCAACAGTTGGAACTAATTTGTTTCCGAGAGTAAATCGGTTCCGTATTAGCGCATCTACCAAGTTTCGCTGCCTGACGATAAATGCAGCCCACACAGGATCTCTGTGACTAGCTGGGGTTTAATTATAACCACCGTATAATACAGTACATAAAAGGAGACTCTAATCTAATAATTATGGGGTATTGGAACGCAGTAGGAGGGAAAGTTAAAATGGTTCAAATGGCTCTGAGCACTATGGGACTTAACAGCTGGGGTCATCAGTACCCTAGAACTTAGAAATACTTAAACCTAACTAACCTAAAGACATCACACACATGCATGCTCGAGGCAGGATTCGAACCCGCGACAGTAGCGGTAGCGCATTTCCTGACTGAAGCGCCTAGAATCGCTCGTCCACACCGGCTGGCGGAGGGGAAGTGATAGAAGAAGAAAGAGTTGCTTGAGAATGCGGGCTTGGTAGTAGGACTGAGATAGGAGAAAGACTGATTTCTGCAATAAATTTTAGCGTTTACTGATTCGACAGTGCTGAACTAGTTTCTATGAGTAGATTATAAGAGAGTGTTAAGTTTTTAAATTTCGCCAGTATGTACATGAAAAACTGAAAATATTTTTTTTTTTGCCGTAGAAAGTTTTTAGAGAGGCAAAATGCAACTGGGACTTTGTGAACGTTTTAGCCATTTAATAATATAGGTAGATACTCCAGTAAGGCCATCATTCGCAATGAAAAATTATGTTTTAAGTAATTGTCTACAACTAGCTAATATGACACACGTCACATTATGACAAAAGATTACATGATACATATAGAACTGATCTTAGATATGGACACAATGCTCAAAACACACGAGATTAAGCGGTTACCTAGCAAAAACTAAATAAAACAGATTTTCGTTTGCCTGTGTAACGGGAAGAATAAGAACATGATGTTTAATTTGTACACACATCCTCAGTGAATCACTGTGAAGCACTTGGCACACGGTACTTGTTTTCTTTCTTTTCTTTTTGTGTGTCATTAGTCCTCTGACTGCTTTGATACGGCCCACTTCGAATTTCTATCACGTGCCCAGCTTTTCATCTCAGTGTAGCACTTGAAACCTACACTCCTGGAAATTGAAATAAGAACACCGTGAATTCATTGTCCCAGGAAGGGGAAACTTTATTGACACATTCCTGGGGTCAGATACATCACATGATCACACTGACAGAACCACAGGCACATAGACACAGGCAACAGAGCATGCACAATGTCGGCACTAGTACAGTGTATATCCACCTTTCGCAGCAATGCAGGCTGCTACTCTCCCATGGAGACGATCGTAGAGATGCTGGATGTAGTCCTGTGGAACGGCTAGCCATGCCATTTCCACCTGGCGCCTCAGTTGGACCAGCGTTCGTGCTGGACGTGCAGACCGCGTGAGACGACGCTTCATCCAGTCGCAAACATGCTCAATGGGGGACAGATCCGGAGATCTTGCTGGCCAGGGTAGTTGACTTACACCTTCTAGAGCACGTTGGGTGGCACGGGATACATGCGAACGTGCATTGTCCTGTTGGAACAGCAAGTTCCCTTGCCGGTCTAGGAATGGTAGAACGACGGGTTCGATGACGGTTTGGATGTACCGTGCACTATTCAGTGTCCCCTCCACGATCACCAGTGATGTACGGCCAGTGTAGGAGATCGCTCCCCACACCATGATGCCGGGTGTTGGCCCTGTGTGCCTCGGTCGTATGCAGTCCTGATTGTGGCGCTCACCTGCACGGCGCCAAACACGCATACGACCATCATTGGCACCAAGGCAGAAGCGACTCTCATCGCTGAAGACGACACGTCTCCATTCGTCCCTCCATTCACGCCTGTCGCGACACCACTGGAGGCGGGCTGCACGATGTTGGGGCGTGAGCGGAAGACGGCCTAACGGTGTGCGGGACCGTAGCCCAGCTTCATGGAGACGGTTGCGAATGGTCCTCGCCGATACCCCAGGAGCAACAGTGTCCCTAATTTGCTGGGAAGTGGCGGTGCGGTCCCCTACGGCACTGCGTAGGATCCTACGGTCTTGGCGTGCATCCGTGCGTCGCTGCGGTCCGGTCCCAGGTCGACGGGCACGTGCACCTTCCGCCGACAACTGGCGACAACATCGATGTACTGTGGAGACCTCACGCCCCACGTGTTGAGCAATTCGGCGGTACGTCCACCCGGCCTCCCGCATGCCCACTATACGCCCTCGCTCAAAGTCCGTCAACTGCACATACGGTTCACGTCCACGCTGTCGCGGCATGCTACCAGTGTTAAAGACTGCGATGGAGCTCCGTATGCCACGGCAAACTGGCTGACACTGACGGCGGCGGTGCACAAATGCTGCGCAGCTAGCGCCATTCGACGGCCAACACCGCGGTTCCTGGTGTGTCCGCTGTGCCGTGCGTGTGATCATTGCTTGTACAGCCCTCTCGCAGTGTCCGGAGCATGTATGGTGGGTCTGACACACCGGTGTCAATGTGTTCTATTTTCCATTTCCAGGAGTGTAATTTGTTTCCGAGAGTAAATCGGTTCCGTATTAACGCATTAGCACATCTACCAAGTTTCGCTGCCTGACGATAAATGCAGCGCACACAGGATCTCTGTGACTAGCTGGGCTTTAATTATAACCACCGTATAATTCAGTATATAAAAGGAGACTCTAATCTAATAATTATGGGGTATTGGAACGCAGTAGGAGGGAAAGTTCAAATGGTTCAAATGGCTCTGAGCACTATGGGACTTAACAGCTGAGGTCATCAGTCCCCTAGAACTTAGAAATACTTAAACCTAACTAACCTAAGGACATCACACACATGCATGCTCGACGCAGGATTCGAGCCCGCGACCGTAGCGGTCGCGCGTTTCCTAACTGAAGCGCCTAGAATCGCTCGTCCACACCGGCTGGCGGAGGGGAAGTGATAGAAGAAAGAGTTGCTTGAGAATGCGGACTTGGTAGTAGGACTGAGATAGGAGAAAGACTGATTTCTGCAATAAATTTAGCGTTTACTGATTCGACAGTGCTGAACTAGTTTCTATGAGTAGATTATAAGAGAGTGTTAAGTTTTTTAATTTCGCCAGTATGTACATGAAAAACTGAAAATAATTTTTTCTTGCCGTAGAAAGTTTTTAGAGAGGCAAAATGCAACTGGGACTTTGTGAACGTTTTAGCCATTTAATAATATAGGTAGATACTCCAGTAAGGCCATCATTCACAATGAAAAATTATTTTTTAAGTAATTGTCTACAACCAGCTAATATGACACACGTCACATTATGACAAAAGATTACATGATACATATAGAACTGATCTTAGATATGGACACAATGCTCAAAACACACGAGATTAAGCGGTTACCTAGCAAAAACTAAATAAAACAGATTTTCGTTTGCCTGTGTAACGGGAAGAATAAGAACATGATGTTTAATTTGTACACACATCCTCAGTGAGTCACTGTGAAGCACTTGGCACACGGTACTTGTTTTCTTTCTTTTCTTTTTGTGTGTCATTAGTCCTCTGACTGGTTTGATACGGCCCACTTCGAATTTCTATCACGTGCCCAGCTTTTCATCTCAGTGTAGCACATGAAACCTATATCCCCAATTTTTTGCCGGACTTATTCCAATTTAGGTCATCCGTTATAGTGTTTAGCCTCTACAGTTCCCTCTCGTGCCATGGAAGTTATTCCCTGTTGTCTTAACTGGTGTCCTATCATCCTGTCAGTACGTCTTATCACTGTGGTCCATATATTAATTTCTTTGCTGATTTTTTGGAGAACCTCATCATGCCTTACCTTATCAGTCCGCCTTACCTTACCAATCCATGTGATTTTCAACGCCCTTCTGCAGCCCCACATCTCAAATGCTTCGATTCTCTTCTGCTCCAGTTTTCCCATAGTCCATGTACTACTACCATATAATGCTGTGCTCCAAAGGTACATTTTCAGAAATGTCTTCCTCAAATTAATTTCTATGTTCAATACTAGTAGACTGCTGTTGGCAAGAATGCTCTTTTTGCCAGTACTAGGCTACTTTTTGTGCCCTTCTCATTCCGTCCGTCATGTATTACTTTGCTACCTAAGTAGCAGAGTTACTGCTCTCATTAAGGCTACGTCTCACTAACTTTGTCTTTTTCCGGTTTGCTTTCTATCCATATTCTATACTCAGCAGACACTTCTTTTCATTCAACAGGTAGTATAATTGAAGGGCTTATTTCAATACTAGTACAAGTCCATTTTTGTTCATATTGAGGTACAGAGTCCTAAAGTTAAATGAGCACTGAAACATCTGCAGTTGAGATACCAGAAGTATTCAAGCATATGGCTTCTTGCTAGAGATGAACCTTTCTTTCTGTTTGTTTGGCTCATTAATTTCGGAACCATTATAGACAGAAAAGTGGAGGTAATGGACTTGTACCACTATTGAAATAAGCCGTCAACTATTCTTCACTTTTACTGAGGATAGCAATGTCTTCAGCGCTTCTAATCATTGGTATCGTTTCACCTTGAATTTTAATCCCGTTCTTGAACGTTTACTTCCGTCATTACTTTTCCGATGTCTAAATTGAATAGTAGGGGTAAAAGAGTACATCCCTATGCTACGAACTTTTTGATTTGAGCACTTAGTTCTAGACTTCCAGTATTATTATTCCCTCTTGGTTCTTGTACCTGTAGTATATTACTCGTCTAGCCATAAAGCTTACCCCTGTTATTCTTAGCATTTCGAACACCTTGCAGCTTTTAATTGTCGAACGCTTTTTGGTGGCCGACAAATCCTTATGAACGTGTCTTGATTGTATTTCTGTCTTGCTTCCTCTGTCAACCGCAACGTCCGAATTGCCTCTCTGGTGCCTTTACCGCCCCTAAAGCTAAACGTATCGTCATCTAATATATTGTAGATTTTATTTTCCATTCTTCTGCAAACTGTTATAGTCGGCAGCCTAGATGAATGATCTGTTAACCTGATTTTCCGATAATTCTTGCACTTGTCGGCTCTTGCCATCTTCCGTATTCAGAGGCTGGTGTTTTTCCAAAAGTTTGATTAGTATAGCGCCAATATCATACTTTCTTAACACCAAATTGAATAGTCGTTTTGTTGCCACTTCCCCCAATATTTCTAGAAATTCCAATGGAATCTTATCTACCCCTTCTGCCTTATTCTATCTTAAGTCTTCCAAAGTTCTTTTAAATTCTAATACTGGATCCCATGTCTGTTCCTTATGGACCCCATTTTCGGCTTCTATCATGTCAGCAGACAAGTCTTCGCCCTTGTAGAGGTCTTCAATGTATTCTGTCCACCTATCCACTCTCTGTATTTAACAACGTGGAATTACCATTGCAATGTTAATGTTACCGCCCCTGCATTTCATTTCATACCTGTGACAAATATCACTGTTTCTTGCCGTTGCAGTCAGGTCAGGGAAGGAACGCGTAAATATTGACAACTTGTACTCCTCTGCGCAAACTACACTTCCGTAATTTGTAATTTATTTACGTGCAACATCTCTACGAGTTCTTTGAGGACGTCTTCGGCAGTGCCAGCAAGAAAACAGTTCTGGGGGGGGGGGGGGGGGGGGGGAGGGGAGGGATGGGGGTAATCTTTGTAATATTTGAAATACAGACAGTCACATCAAACGCTCCAGTTTCCACGGGATCAAGATTGGTTATTCGACTGTAATAAAACTCACGATGTGCGTTTCTTGGGTCAGCGTCCTTCAATCGTCCCCACCCCCTCACGTACTCTAACTACAGGGCTATTACAAATGATTGAAGCGATTTCATAAATTCACTGTAGCTCCATTCATTGACATATGGTCACGACACACTACAGATACGTAGAAAAACTCATAAAGTTTTGTTCGGCTGAAGCCGCACTTCAGGTTTCTGCCGCCAGAGCGCTCGAGAGCGCAGTGAGACAAAATGGCGACAGGAGCCGAGAAAGCGTATGTCGTGCTTGAAATGCACTCACATCAGTCAGTCATAACAGTGTAACAACATTTCAGGACGAAGTTCAACAATGATCCACCAACTGCTAACTCCATTCGGCGATGGTATGCGCAGTTTAAAGGTTCTGGATGCCTCTGTAAGGGGAAATCAACGGGTCGGCCTGCAGTGAGCGAAGAAACGGTTGAACACGTGCGGGCAAGTTTCACGCGTAGCCCGCGGAAGTCGACGAATAAAGCAAGCAGGGAGCTAAACGTACCACAGCCGACGGTTTGGAAAATCTTATGGAAAAGGGTACAGCAGAAGCCTTACCCTTTACCATTGCTGCAAGCCCTGACACCCGATGACAAAGTCAAACGCTTTGAATTTTCGGCCCGGTTGCAACAGCTCATGGAAGAGGATGCGTTCAGTGCGAAACTTGTTTTCAGTGATGAAGCAACATTTTTTCTTAATGGTGAAGTGAACAGATACAATGTGCGAATCTGGGCGGTAGAGAATCCTCACGCATTCGTGCAGCAAATTCGCAATTCATCAAAAGTTAACGTGTTTTGTGCAATCTCACGGTTTAAAGTTTACGGCCCCTTTTTCTTCTGCGAAAAAAACGTGGTTCATGCTGGACATGCTGGAAAATTGGCTCATGCCACAACTGGAGACCGACAGCGCCGACTTCATCTTTCAACAGGATGGTGCTCCACCGCACTTCCATCAAGATGTTCGGCATTTCTTAAACAGGAGATTGGAAAACCGATGGATCGGTCGTGGTGGAGATCATGATCAGCAATTCATGTCATGGCCTCCACGCTGTCCCGACTTAACCCCATGCGATTTCTTTCTGTGGGGTTACGTGAAAGATTCAGTGTTTAAACCTCCTCTACCAAGAAATGTGCCAGAGCTGCGAGCTCGCATCAACGATGCTTTCGAAGTCATTGATGGGGACATGCTGCGCCGAGTGTGGGAGGAACATGATTATCGGCTTGATGTCTGCCGAATCACTAAAGGGGCACATATCGAACATTTGTGAATGCCTAAAAAAACTTTTTGTGTTTATGTATGTGTGTGCAAAGCATTGTGAAAATATCTCAAATAATAAAGTTATTGTAGAGCTGTGAAATCGCTTCAATCATTTGTAATAACCCTGTATTAGCGCCCTGAAGAAACACTTAACTGCCACCGATTAGAGACAGCAGCTCGGGTTACGTGTCAGTACACTCGACTCTGAAACAACTGGTGGTGTGCCGTTATTACACTACAGCGGTTGCCAGTTCAATCAATCACGCCTGCGTTGCGATGATAAAACGTCAACGTACGATAGTACTGATGACCATGACACTGTGCACCTCGGTCCCACTGGATCTGTCCTTTCCCTTGCTCCGAGGTTCATGACGTTGTGATTTCAGAAGTAAAAAACAATCTCGACATAATTGTTTAACAAATATACTTCCGAGAAAATCAGGTCTGTAGATCTATTGTACGCGCAAGCATACTCTCTCTGATTCCCCTAAGACTCTGTGCTTTCCGTCCCTACTACATCATTTACAGAGGGATTTTGGAGTATCTTTTCTAGTTTCCTTCCAATTATTTTTTTATTAATGGCCCAATTTTTTTTACAAATAATTGCTTTATAATTAAACTGAAATGAAACTGCTGAACATATTGCCAAATGGCTGTGTTACAATGTACGTTTGACCACTAGGAGTGCTGTATAAAAGTTTCATCTCTCTAGCTTGAGTGGAGTTTGAGAAAATGTTCCTAATATTCGAAAAATTCTAATTTACGGGAAATGGCTATCAAAGTTTCTCAATACATTCCTTCACTATAGGATGGATTATCAGGCTCTTCTTCTTCATCCTCCAAAAGCTTCCTCTTCTGTCTTCTTTTCTGGCCTGTTGTTACATCATACTTCATATGCCTTTCTGTTCTTTCTGCTCCTCTTATCCTTTCTCTGTCAATATTTCTTAGTGCTCGTACAGTGTTCACCCCAGCTGTAAATCCTAATGCCTTCAGAACTTCACACTTCACACTGTTCCCTTGGTTGTAGGTTGCTATTTCATCATAAATGCCAAAGTGCAGTGTTTTTATGCTTACAAACACCCTTTAAGAATCACTTTCCAAATCAAATTGTTTACGCTCTCATTAGGATTCTGCGTCTTTCCATGTAGACATTTGTGTAACAATTCTGTCTGTGCTAAGTCATGAAAAATTGGTTTTATTGTTCCCTCCTGATTCTTGTACATACTGCATATTACCCGCTTTACACAAGAAGTATAGGGGATAATACTACCAACAACAGGCGCAACACTGAACTAATTCGAAACAGCAATGAGACGATGTTCCGCGCTCTTATTCATTGTAGTATCGCAACTTGGTATTAGTGTTAATTTTCTTTTCCCTACGTTCTTCCTCATCTTATATACACGGTTATTAAAACGTGGCATCATAACCAGAACAAAAGTGTACGACAATATTAAATGGAGCAAAATGTTCGAAATTCTGAGGAAAATAGGAGTAAGCTGTAAGGAAATACGGGTAATATTTGTCACAGAAAACAATGTAGCCAATCCTTGCACACTCGCTGTATGCGTAACATAAGGCGCTGTATGCGTAACAGGCCGAGAAAATCCCAAGCAGTTCGCCAGGAAGTCACGAGAGGGTGTTAGATGCATTCAGCGGCCGCCCATTTCCTCTGCAGGCGTGGGGGAAAATGGTAATAACTCCACTTCTAGGGCGAGTAGAACAATAATTCAAAGTTTACATTAAAGAGGAATGTTCCAATTAATTTTCGGTAGCAAAAAAAAAAAAAAAAAATCGTGACTTTTTGGATTTGACCACCTCCGGCTCCCCTTAATTTACGTTGCCTTTGCATACAAGGTGACAATTACTGAACTATCTGAAAAAAAACGTATATTAGTTACAAACTATACCCGCCCACACTTTATTCAACATGTAGGCGTCAGCGCAGATACGACATGTTCGATATGCCTGCCGTGATTGGTAATGATGTGGCGCAGAAGAATAGCGAAATTCTGCATGAACCGCTAAGTGTCAGAACATCGATGCTGTCGATGACCTTCTGAATGGCTGTTATCAGCTCAGCATGCTGTCGATGATCTTCTGAATGGCTGTTATCAGCTCAGCAGTGGTTTTGGTGTTATTGCTGTACACCTAGTATTTACTGTAGCCCAACAAAAAGGATTCGCATGTGTTCAGACCCGGAGAATATGGCGGCCAATCGAGGCCCATGCCAGTGGCCTCTGTGTACCCCAGAGACAGAATGCGGTCCCCAAAATGCTCCTCCAGGATATCACTCTCCTGCTTCGACTGTATCGAGCTCCGTCTTGCATGAACCACATCTTGTCGAAATCGGGGTCACTCTGGATAATTGGGATGAAATCATCTTCCAAAACCTTCACGCACCGTTCGGTAGTCATAGTGCCAACAAGGAATATCGCACCGATTATTCCGTGACTGGACACTGCACACCACACGGTCACCCGTTCAGAGTGAAGAGGCTTCTCGATCGCGAAATGCGGATTCGGAGAAACCCATCCAAATGAAAGTCGGCTTCGTCACTAAACCAAATCACGCATGCGTTTACTAATTTCCATCACGCCCCACGGCCACCCGTGCAGTTTGAATGTCCAAACGCAAACCGTTCAGAAGTAATGAGGAGTTTATTTCACGTAGTTCAATAATGGTCATCATGTAAGTCTTCATTGCATCGTTTTATTCAGACGCACGTTCACTTGCTGTAGGCAGCCACGCCTCGTTAATTACTACATAGGGCAGGCGTAGTTTATGTGCTGCAAACAGCTGATCACCAGGCTGATTCAGCGACAGAACAGTCGTTGAAACTGAATCGCGCTACTCGTGACACACCGAACTAAATGTTTCATCGGTTGCGTTATGTTGTAGCCGAAGCAACTTGGAGAAATTATTGGACGTATCAGGCAAAATCTCTTTCTAACTGAAAGTATCACTATGATTCAGTGATATATAAATATCCAGGTTAATAGAAAGAAGAGGGCATTGCAGTTGCAATATATCACTCACTCACCCACTAACATATACGAAGTTGTCCGACCATAAATCCGAAGTCGTAAGGACTGTACTAATTTTGGTGACGAACGTCACTGCTGAGACACCGTATCGATCACACTTCAGAATGAGCGAGGCGAAGTTGTTAGACCTGTAATCTAGTCATAGTTACTGACAGCTCTCGAAGCATTGTAAATAGTATCCGGTGATATCAGAGAATTATTTCCTCGTTTCCCATGTTGTGGACTTTAATTGCGAGTACTATGAATCTCGCACAGACACAAGCATATGATGCGGATCTGAGTAAACACAGTGTTCTAATGAGTATGTGCGTCGTTTATGTGGGTAGTTTACTCGCTTTCCAATCAGTAGTATCCGTTCACGTATTTGCTTGTAGCGGATCGAACGAGCAGAAGCCGAGTGGTAAATGGTAAGAGACTGGTTGGTGTATCTGATGATGGCTGTAGGCCGAAACTTGTTATTAATTGAAACTAACTAAATTATACATCTGCTCAAGATTGAAATTGGAGTTTCATTTGTTGAGGAAACTATAGCCATCATTTCGCTACACTCGCCGTTTAAACGACACTCGTTTAGTTCAAAAAATGGTTCAAATGGCTGTAAGCAATATGGGACTTAACATCTGAGGTCATCAGTCTCCTGGATTTAGAACTACTTGAACCTAACTAACCTAAGGACATCACACACATCCATATCCGACGCAGGATTTGAAAATGGCTCTGAGCACTATGCGACTTAACTTCTAAGGTCACCAGTCGCCTAGAACTTAGAACTAATTAATCCTAACTAACCTAAGGACACCACACACATCCATGCCCGAGGCAGGATTCGAACCTGCGACCGTAGCGGTCGCTCGTTTCCAGACTGTAGCGCCTAGAACCGCACGGCCACTTCGGCCGGCCCAGGATTTGAACCTGCGACCGTAGCAGCAGCGCGGTTCCGGACCGAAGCCTCTAGAACCGCTCGGCCACAAAGGCCGACCATTCGTTTGGTCATTAGTGCATAGTACCGCTAGAAATATAATTGTTTCTATATTCAAGTGTATCAGGAAGTTACTGACTATATGCGGAAATACTCATTCCCTTACGTGTCGTGATTATCGACAAATTTGTTTAGTTGTGTTGAACATTTTACAAAATAATACAAGTAAACATCTTGGGCTACTAATATTTTATATCAATTTGCACTTTTTGTGGTTAACTAGTATTATCGCGCTTTGTTTGACTTAAAAGTGTTTTGTTCCGGGGGTGTTCAGTATCTTTTGTAGTATATCGTTCGAATTCGAAAGAAGAAATACTACACTGGATCGCCTCCTCGATGCTAAGGTTACTCTGGTGCGGATTGAACAATGATGGGAAACAAAATCAATTGGGTCTTGCTTTAAGGAAGCTGGCATTTATACGTATACACCTATACTCTGCGAGCCTCTGTGACGTGTAAGACGGAGGGTATTTTTTATTGCGCCATCGCTGCATAAACAGATGCAGCATTTGAAGCATGACTGCTTGTCATACATTCAGTGTGAGCTGCTATTTGCCAAAACTTATCTGTGCAGTCTTCACGAGATAGGTACTTAGAGTATTCGTAATCTGTGGCCTAATAGACCATCCCTAACTTTTCGGGAGAGGGTTCGCGAGGGACGTACAGTGTCAGTCTTCAAGAGTCAGCTACTTTTCAACATTTCTTTTACACACACTCGCCTGTCAGACAAGCCAGTGACCAATCACACCACCTGTCTTAGTATACGCTTGATGTCTCCTTCTATTGTGACTTGATACAAGCTTCGGTAGTATTCCTTTATGGACTGTACAAAGGATTATCCGGAGTGTGTTTTGTACACTAACTCTAATTTCCCAGTATCCCACAAATCAGTTGTTTCCGGCCATTTTCCTTAGCTTCAAGTAGTTAGTAGGACACCTATGAGTCTTACATTTAAGTTTCCGCCTCTTGTCAGCGCAGCAGTCGCCAAAAAATCTAAATAATTCAAATGGTTCAAATGGCTCTAAGCTAGATTTAGAACTTCTTAAACCTAATAACCAGCAGACCGTGGTAGCCGAGCGGTTCTAGGCGCTTGAGTCCGGAACCACGCGGCTGCTACGGTCGCAGGTTCGAATCCTGCCTCGGGCATGGATTTGTGTGATGTCCTTAGGTTAGTTAGGTTTACTTAGTTCTAAGTATAGGGGACTGGCGACCTCAGATGTTAAGTGTCATAGTGCTTAGAGCCATTTGAACGTAACTAACCTAAGAACATCTCACACATCCATGCCCGAGGCAGGATTCGAACCTGCCAACATAGCATAGCTGTTCCGAACTGAAGCTCCTAGAACCGCTCGTCCACAACGGCTGGCCAAAAACCTAAGCTGGCAGTGACAGGAAATCCGAAAATTGAAGATAACGTAAGGTGGGAAACTTAAAAACAAACTTCAAAAAAAGTTGATGACAGGAAATTTAAAAATGCAAGACACCAGTGGCGGGAAATTTGGAAATCCAAGATGGCGGCAAGTTTTAGAATCCAACTAGCCCGATTGTGCTTTGTAACGCCTCCCCTCTCAAAATACCACCCTTCCACCTCCCCCTTTCCACTCCCCCCCTCACTGCACCAACCAATCACAACATATTATTTTAGTGGCCGTGAAAATGAAGCAGCCAATCACAATGTAGCTGCGAAATTATCAAAAGTTTACTTGCATTTCGTAAAAATGGTGCCAATATTTCAGCATTTAAAAAAAAAAGAAAAACGAAGCTATACTAAGCTCAACTGAATTTCGTAAAAATGGTGTACTTTTCAACGATATTTACCTCTGACTTGGTACCATATGGTGTCATGTTGAAAATTATTTGTCAATACTACAATATTTCTATGTCGTAAAAGATACATAAGCTTCACTTGAATTGGGGTCTTCTTCATAGGTATTTGGCTCTGAACTATGTAAACTGGCGCCATCACACACCCACACACACGTTCACACTCACACGCTCACTCACACACCCACACCCACACACACACACACACACACACACACACACACACAAACATGTAACATTCATTTCAATTCCGTAAAATGACGCCATTTTCAACGATATTTAGCAATACTGAAATTTTTTCTAGAAAGAAATTATGTAAGTTTTACTTGATTTGCGTGAAAAGAGCACCATATTGAAAACTATTTACCAGTAATCAGCATTTACAATAATTACATAAGATTCACGTGAACTGCGTAAAAGTGGCGCCATGTTAAAAAACATATTGCCAATACCGTAGTACTTCCATGAATATTATGTAATCTTTACCTGAATTGAGTAAAAATGGCGTCATGGTCAAAACTTACTAAGTTGCACGTGAATTACGTGTATTGGCACCATTCAGCCCGTGCATGCATCCACACACACACACACACACACACACAGCTGAGAAATGTATTTTCCACCGAAGTGCAGACTGAATGCTGGAGAGAGAGAGAGAGACCTTGGGCTAATGCGAATGTGAGCTCCTCATATCAGCGGTGGTTTTATTGTGCTAAACATTCAACATTAATCATGTACAACTTTTATGGATGAAGCCGAAAAACCCTAATTATTTTGTTTTTAATAATTATGTACACATTCATGCAACCGATATGGATACCTATTTACTTTTTTTCTGAAGAACTAGTTTTCCTTGTAAATCTATGTTGTACAATGATATAATATTGTATCTGTCTTGTGTGATATACAGGGTGTAAATTTTAATTTGACAAACAAGACTAACTCGACAAATAAGCTTCACACAAAAAATTTGAAAACTTGACTATTTTCGAGGGGGGAACTGCTGGTGCTTAAAATAGCCCGCCACACCAGCCCCATGGGGTGAGGTGGGAGACAAATTTAAAATTTCAAATGGGAACCCCAATTTTTTATTGCAGAATCAGATTCTACATAAAAAAACTACGTACATTTAGTCTTAAACATTTGTTTCGATTCTTGGTAGTTGACACTGTAATTCAAGCAAATCCATGTTCTCATTTTTGCGTGGGAAATGGTTACGGATAAATAAAAAATGTTTATTTACTTCGTAAATTTTGATTCACTAAAACTAAAACTCTCCCTCTCTCCCCATAGGGTGGGGATTCAGAAAGAGGAATTAGTTTTATAAATGTTGACCCAAACAAAACTTATCCGAATTTGCGGAAAAAATTAATATGCGGATCAGCATTTGTAAAACTCTTAATTCTTCTCTCTCAAACCGCACCCTATGGGGAGAGAGGGAGAGTTTTAATTTTAGCGAATCAAAATTTACGAAGTTTATCCGTAACCATTTTCGACGCAAAAATGAGAACATGGATTTCCTTGAATTACAGCGCCGACTACCAAGAATCAAAACAAATGTTTAAGACAAACCGTACGCAGTTTTTTATGTAGAATCTGATTCTGCAATAAAAATGGGGGTTCCCATTTGAAATTTGAAATTTGCCTCCCGCCCCATCCCCAGGGGGCTGCGGTGTCGGGCTAATTTTAGCACCAGCAGATTTCCCCCTCGAAACTATCAACTTTGGATTCTACACATTGTTTCGTGTGAAGCTTATTTTTCGAGTTATTCTGGTTTGTCAACTTAAAATTTACACCCTGCGTATGTGGTTAACAGCAGCAAAGTGGATATAGAAAAGAATTAGTGGTAAATAAATAATAAATTAAACTGTCAACCTTGATGCTGAATATTTACTACATGACCAACGAGGATTTAATAAACGATGAACAGTTTTCCTTTCACTGTTTTGTTGGGTTATAAGCGAAAAAAGTTTAGAAAGGGTTTGATATTGTGTGTAAGGTTTGTTGGCAGTCGCTATGGGCACTGATTATCAAACACAGGATGAGCATAATCTGGGTACTTTGCGCTTCGTTTTAAGAAAAGTCTTTTCACGCATCTCGGTGTTTACGACGTTTTATCTCCTGCCTTGTAGGTCATACAATAATATAAATTTACAGGTACAATCAGTGATAGCTGTGGGTACAGCCTGAAAATTGTTGCGAACAGAGTCATTGGTAGGTCAGTAATAAATTAAAATATCATGGCTTACGCTAAAATTTTGCTGTGTGAACAGCGGAAATGTAGTAGGCGGTAAACTTTCCAACTTTCATAATTTTTCAGGAGGTATCAGCGAGAAACAGATTAGGAAAGGTTTGGAATTATGCGTGCAGTCGCAAAGTGCTCTCATTCTCAACTACTGAATGAAATAGTCTCGGTAATCTGTGTTCTGTGAGTTACGCTGGCTCAAGAGATATTCACAGTTTCTAACTTCAACTTATTGTGTTATAGTTTTAGCGTGAGTTTATTCCTTTAAATGAGTAGATTGTGACAGCGTTTAAATTATTTTAATTCGATCGTTAATTGCGTGAAATACTGAAAACCAAATCTTTGTTCTCCCGGGAAGCCATCAGATAAGCAACCTGCAGCACATTGCTTGAATAAGCTATCGGTATAGTTGTATAGTAATATAGATAATTTCAAGAAAACTGTATTTTTCCTCTTTGGTAGAGGTGGATTTTTCACCGTTAAAATGTGTTATTGAGGAATGTTTCATCTATTGATGTTGTTGTTTATGAAGACTGTAGGCGTTTTCATTTTCCATGTATTGCAAAACGTAAATCGGATTTACATGTTTGAGCCCATTTGTAGAAGGACACTCACTGGAAAAATATCGAAGTCCTCATACAAACATGAAAACAAAGTAAATAACGAAATAAAGATGAAGCAGACAGAAAAGCATGCAGTCCATCACTATAGTACGAATCACAGTCTAATACGTGTAGTCACGGCACTCTCTCTGGTGCAAAAGTTGTTACCGTTTGACAACTGGAGCGACACTAGCGCTCCAAGCGGAGAGAAAGCTGATAGTAACAAGCGTCGTATGGATAATGTTTGTTTTTAATTATTTTCTACTCAATTTTTGTGCTCCATGTATTCTGAAAACAGCCGAATAAAACTGATTCACTGACATAAGCTACAGCTTATTCATGATCAACTGCATCCGAATATGTGTTTATTTGCAGCTTATTCCGCTGAAAGCAAGAGAATATCAACACACGCTTCATTAATGAGTAGCACATATTTCAATTGTTATCTATTCTTATCGTCGTAGGTGCTTCCCTTGCCGCTTAAAAATTTTTAGGGAGTCTAATGATTCACCCATTCGTACACTACTACTTTGTAATGCACGAATATTTTTGCAGTGTGATTACTTTTATTTCAAAAGGGCATGTGTTGAAGAATCTTGCGGTTAGTGGCTCAGATATAACAACGGTCGTGGAACTGGTTTATTCTATCTTGGGAAACAGTTTTATTGCCTTTGACAAGCTATCATCACGTCTGCGCAGTTTTCCCTTAAGCTACATTTGTGGTGGCTTATTTGACACGTTAAATAATGTAGGTATTATATTGCATATACACCACTGGCCATTAAAATTGCTACACCACGAAGATGACGTGCTACAGACGCGAAATTTAACCTACAGGAAGAAGATGCTGTGATATGCAAATGATTAGCTTTTCAGAGCATTCACACAAGGCTGGCGCCGGTGGCGACACATACAGCGTGCTGACATGAGGAAAGTTTGCAACCGATTTCTCATACGCAAACAGCAGTTGACCGGCGTTGCCTGGTGAAACGTACTTGTGATGCCTCGTGTAAGGAGGCGGAATGCGTACCATCACGTTTCCGACTTTGATAAAGGTCGGATTGTAGCCCATCGCGATTGCGGTTTATCGTATCGCGACATTGCAGCTCGCGTTGGTCGAGATCCAATGACTGTTAGCAGAATATGGAATCGGTGGGTTCAGGAGGGTAATACGGAACGCCGTGCTGGATCCCAACGGCCTCGTATCACTAGCAGTCGAGATGACAGGCATGTTATCCGCATGGGGGCCTTTTCAAGACAACAACCATCTGCACGGACAAATCGACGACGTTTGCAGCAGCTTGGACTATCAGCTCGGAGACCATGGCTGCGGTTACCCTTGACGCTAGGTCACAGACAGGAGCGCGTGCGATGGTGTACTCAACGACGAACCTGGGTGCACGAATGGCAAAACGTCATTTTTTAGGATGAATCCAGGTTCTGTTTACAGCATCATGATGGTCGCATACGTGTTTGGCGACATCGCGATCAATGCACATTGGAAGCGTGTATTCGTCATCGCCATACTTGCGTATCACCCGGCGTGATGGTTGGGGTGCCACTGGTTACACGTCTCGGTCACCTCTTGTTCGCACTGACGATACTTTGACCAGTCGACGTTACATTTCAGATGTGTTACGACCCTTCGTTCGATCCCTGCGATACCCTAGATTTCAGCAGGATAATGCACGACCGCCTGTTGCAGGTCCTGTACGGGCCTTTCTGGATACAGAAAATGTTCGACTGCTGCCCTGGCCAGCACATTCCCCAGATCTCTCACCAATTGAAAACGTTTGGTCAATGGTGGCCGAGCAACTGGCTCGTCACAATACGCCAGACACTACTCTTGATGAACTGTGGTATCGTGTTGAAGCTGCATGGGCAGCTGTACCTGTACACGCCATCCAAGCTCTGTTTGATTCAATGCCGAGGCGCATCAAGGCCGATATTACGGCCAGAGGTGGTTGTTCTGGGTACTGATTTCTCAGGATCTATGCACCCAAATTGCGTGAAAATGTAATCACATGTCATTTCTAGTATAATATATTTGTCCAATGAATACCCGTTTATCATCTGCATTTCTTCTTGGTGAAGCAATGTTAATGGCCAGTAGTGTAGATTTCTTACGTTCCACATTGTCTGATTTGGCTGAAAGTAGGGGGAACAAAACTCTGCTTTGTTGGATAGATAAACGACATATTTCTGTAAAAAGTCAGGTCTTCTAGTGATTCGTTATTTTGTTATTACAGGAAAACAACAAATGTCTGTACGTTACAAAAAACCGTAAATAAACTGTCTTCTAATGTACCGATACGTATCTGCCAGGGTCCCTAGGAAGCTAAATAATGACAAAAGTGGTATTATTTTTAGTTATTGTCAATTTTTGTGGCACTGGATCACTCCATATTGTAAAATCTGTGTTACAAATCCATATAACCGTTGTAAACTCACTCATCCGATATCGTGTTAAGAAGTGTTGCTTTCTGGCCGCTTGTGGCGCTACTGTCTCTGTGGATAATACAAATGAGACGCAGTTGGTTGATTGGTTTATTTAGGATAGGGGACCAAACAGAGGTCATCGGTTCCATCGGATTAGGGAAGGGTGGGGAAGAAAGCCTGCAGTGCCCTTTCAAAGGAACCATCCCGGCTTTTGCCTGTAGCGATTGAGGGAAATCACGGAAAACCTTCTTCAGGATGGCCGGACGCAGGTGTGAACCGTCGTCGTCCTGAATGGGAGTCCAAAGAGAGGCAGTGCCGCAACTGTAATGTTAGACTGTGGTATGAACTGGCTCGGGGAGAACAGTGTTGCAAAGCAGAATAGTAATTAAATGTAGGAAAAAAGAATTGTTGGAACCGGCTGAGAGGACGCTAAGTGGAACACGTCCGCCAGGCAAGCAACCGTGGCTTAACCAGTGTCAACACTGGGAGTGCTGAAGTACAAACAGAGAGGGAGTGTATGGCCTCATAGTTTGCGAGCGAAGACACCAGGAAATCCTGATTCAGCACTTAGACAACAGTGCCGACCAGACACAACGCTCCACTCCAAGTGCGACAGATGCAGCACCTTCACATAGGAATGACGCAAGAACTCTTTCGAGGCTGCAAACTTTGCACAAAGGGACGATCTGAATCCCTGAAATTAAACATTAAGCCAGCCAAGACCGTTGACAGGCTCAGAAAATGGGAGCACATTCGGCACCTATATGGAGTGAGAATAACGTCATCGACAGCTATAAAACCGCCGCCTTCATTCTACTCTGAGTAAGATCATTCCGTCTGCATCACGAATACCGATGGAAGGCCAGCTCTACTAGCTGCAGAGTGCCCTGGGGTATATAACGAAGTGTCTACTGCTGTATTTTCCTTTTTGAAGCTGCATTATAAGTACTAGGACATGCCATCTTATTACTTTATGCAGTCCGTATTGCTCCACACAGACATCTTGGCCAGTACTCATGGCCGCCACGGCGCAGCAAAATTGTGCCACGCAGTTGAGGCCAACATTTATGGTATAATTTAAGAAAAGAATAAATGAAGAAGGAAGGAGCAAGAATAGATATGCTTTCACCGACACCACCTGGGGGAGTGGACCTGGTGCTGAACTTGGAGTCCATGCGGATCTAATCAGTGTCGACGTTGCTTGTTAGAGTGCTGTGGCCGGCCGCGGTGGCCGAGCGATTATAGGCACTTCAGTCCGGAACCGCGCGAATGCTACGGTCGCAGGTTCGAATCCTGCACGGGCATGGATGTGTGTGATGTCCTTAGGTTAGTTAGGTTTGAGTAGTTCTAAGTTCTACGGGACTGTTGACCTCAGATGTTAAGTATCATAGCGTTCAGAGCCATTTGAACCATTTGACGAGCGCTGTGTGTGTTCATGTTCGTTAGGTTACATAACAGCCATATTTATATTATTTAGTAAACAAATTCTGCATGGCTTTGGAACAATATCATGTCTCAATGTAACGTAATTAAGTTATGTGCTGTTCCTGCTTAGCTGTAGGAGAAATAAGAAGCCGCCACTAATCTATTATTAATTTCGTAAAAAATTCTTTGTAGAATAAATACAGAACTTTTCTAACTAGTGGATCCATGAATTTTGTAAAATTGCGTAATATGCATGATCTGTTGCTGCTGTGTATTTACACTGTTTGTTTTTGCTTGCTTACTTTATAAAATATTTACGTTCCTTTCTATTACATTTACAACGATGTGTTCGTTTATCTTCAGCCAGTATGTTGCATCCAGACATCTGATGGTTATATCGATCGGGTATATTCCCAGCACCACAATGAAGTGTCTGCAGCCGCCGCCACCTTGGCGTCCAGTGCTACAAGTCTGCAGACGTCTTGATGTAGAGGCGGCTTTAACTCTTCGAGCTGCACTCCTTCCAGTCACAACGGGAACTGACTGAAGATGAGGGCCGGGCCGATCTTCAGTGAATGAAGAACTGATCTGCCCAACTGTGTGCTGTCCAACCTGGCAGCAGGACGCTTGGACCGCCGCTCCTGAGCAGTACGAGCACCGCCTTGGGCTGTCGGCACACGGACCGTGCATCAGAACGTTGAGCGTTGAGTGTGCCTAGTTTCTGACGTAATAGCGTGGAATAGCACGTTCGGGAGTCTTTCATGTCAGGTATTCTGAGCGTTAACCAATGAGATGGCACAACGCCACCTACGTCACATACACGCCATCTCCCTTCAGTAAAGAGTTGTGAGGCGCCATAGTGGCATTCATTTCAAGACTATATGTATGTATGCCGTTACTGGAAAACCCGTTGTAAACTGTGCGATTCGTTCCAATACAATAATGAGAAACATCATATTCAGCCGGCACGGTAACTCAGCGTGTTCGGTCAGAGGGTTAGCTGCCCTCTGTAATAAAAAGAACTGAGTTAATGGATCAACGACGAACTGAAACGGGTGTCTTGCGACGTCCGCACTGAGCAGATACAACGAAAACGAACAAAATGAGATAAAAAAAAGCGGAGTGAGTAGCGTCACTGTTACATACAAAGATTGTAACCTACGGCGCTGTTTCGCGTCCCGGAACTTTCAAAATATTTTCCCTGACATTTGCGTTTTCATTAGGTTCCGATACTTTCTTATTAGCTTAATGTAAGTATATACTGTAATATTTGATGTTATGTAAATATAAGTTCACCTTTTTTCGAGGGGTGAGTGTGTTCTAGTGGCTTAATCTACAGGACAGCTTGCGCTACTTGTATAAAGATATTTTGCTCCTTTTTCTTTTACGCTTCGTAATTCACATGTTGCAAATATTCTGCCACTGGGTAGGAACAGTGATCAAGTAAGACTGACCTTGGGGTTTTACAAAAACGTGGGAATGATGAAATAATGTTTATCTTATGTGGAGATTGGCAACGGCCTTGCCGCAGTTGATACACCGGTTCCCGTGAGATCACCGAAGTTAAGCGCTGTCGGGCGTGGCCGGTACTTGGATGGGTGACCATCCAGCTGCCATGAGCTGTTGCCACTTTTCGGGGTGCACTCAGCCTCGTGATGCCAATTGAGGAGCTACTCGACCGAATAGTAGTGGCTCCGGTCATAGAAAACCATCATAACGACCGGGAGAGCGGTGTGCTGACCACACGCCCCTTCTATCCGCATCCTCAACTGAGGATGAAACGGCGGTCGGATGGTCCCGATGGGCCACTTGTGGCCTGAAGACGGAGTGCTTTTTTATGTGGAGATTGCAAATTTGTATCGCACTGTTTGTAATGGAACTTTTATATGCCTGTGTCCTTATTGTTTGGACATGGTACTTTTCTTTTCGTGGACGATGGAGGAAATGTGCGTTTTAATAGAGCTAACGTGGGAATTTTACCCGTGCCCGTGTAGTAAACAGTGTGATTTACGAACTAGAAACATCCCGCAGCTGCCGCTGGAGTGCGTTGCGATCGCGTTTACCACGTTGGGGCCCACGTACCGTATGCACAAGTCGCATCATTTCTGAGCGTTCAGTAGCACGTTGAACTTGGCACGCTCAACGTTGCCGTTCGACAGCACGGTCCGTGTGCCGACGGCTTTACCGCCTGTATGCTGGAACCACTTCTCAGGCTGTCCTTTGTGTCGCTGTTGGTTCTTGTGTCTACATGCCATCTTGGCGACTGACAACAGGGGCGTGCAGATTTCTGGGGCCGGGCCGAAGCACAGCTTCACTCGAAGAGGGCAGTGAGACTCCCACAGGCGTCCACAGCCACTGCCGGGCTACACCGACGGAACGGCCGCCGGGTCCTCCAACGACGGGGCCGCAGCACTGACCCCTGACGACGCCAGAGTCTGTGCCTGCGAATTCCTTTCCGGCCGCTGACGTACTACTGTGCGCCTTCGTGCAACAAGGACAGACGGCCGCTGCTAGGCAGTGTCGGGAAGAAGACAGAGTGCAAGATCCCCTCGCTTCTAAGATGATACTGTTATTGCTCAGCTTAGCCGAGAGTCCGTAGAGGGTGATATATGTGACGTACAGTATATCTGGTCAGCATTTCCGCCCGGAATTTGTGGGTTAAGTCGGACCTTCCTTGATTAGCCTTGGTCGGTCGTGTCGTCGGATTTCCTCCTACTTGTGCGCGGTGCAGCTCTCTTAAGTGTCGTCCCATGCAGATTCTTCATTGGCGCATTGGATGTTTCTGTCGGTGGAAGCTAATTATCTGAAATTGCTGTCGATCAACTATTTACTCGAAATTAACATTCAGAATGCCGTAATATCACTTTAATTCCTATTAGATCAATAATGAAACACTCATGTCACAAGCTACTCGTAACCAAGAGCATGGCTACCATCGAACAAGACAGGAAGAGCTCTTAACACCGACTGCCGACTTTGGCGCGCAGTCCGTATCTCTTACTAGTTTCGTCACAGTCCGTGGATTTCCGATAAAGTTCGTACTTACTAAGATATGCATTTGTTAATGAACGGGTGTGAATTTTAACGAGGCAAAGTTATGATAAATATTTTTAAACATCCAGAGGCTCTTCCTAGTATTCATGTTGTCATAAATGACTTTAATTATTAAATGTAAATAAACAAAATAGGTGACTGGCGCCAAGATGGCGGTACTTCCCGTCATGTACATTTCCCAGGCTGACACTTGTTGCTAAGGTCCAGCTCCGAGCCCCACCCCACTACGCGCGACGTATGGTCGCTTCGTCACCTAGCCGGCCAGCGTGGGAAATGCTCTCCGACTCATGACCGGCTGAGGACTACAGCACTTCCTAACTGTCGTGAATACATCAATAAGAGACAATAATTTATTAAAACTGGTAAAAATGTCTTCCTCACGTAAGAGGCACCTTACAAGATCGAAGGTAAAATTCTTGCTAATAAACAATTGTTAACTGAATGATGTTTCATCAGCGCCCCGGCACTCCACTGGATTCCACCATTGCACTTCCGCGCCTCTGCCCCATATCCACGTAGGAGACGGCGTCTGGCAGGCTCCTACAGTAGGTTAGATTTCTGATGATACAGGTGACAGCGTCGTAGCCCTACCAACGTCATCGTCGTAACTTTCAATCTAGAGAATTGTTGACGTTGAGCTTAATTTCCTTTTCGTTGACCGTTTGCGTGGAAGCCAACATTTGAAATGTATTGTGGAATGTAGGTAATACTGGGAAAGTGTTCATCAGTGACAGGGATATCGTCTGGTGTGCCCAAGGGGTAGTGTGACAGGAGCGCTGTTGGTCCCTACAGACATAAATGATTTGGCGTATACGGTAGGCAGCAATATGCGGTTGTTTGCTGATGATGCGGTGGTTGAAAAGAGTCTTCTGGGGCACACTTGTATGTGGCACCCGAATATGATAAGGATATTGATGTAAACCAAATTGAAACTATGATATTATAAACGATGTATTCAGCCGTGGTAAAAATTGCTGTTTTGAAGAGCGAGCCACAGCGCGTAGTGTGAAGCAGTCGCCCTCCGTTTCTGGCGGTGACGCCGCTGTGGCAATCGCAGTTTTAGTGTCTCCCTTTGATGAGAAAGGTTGCCTGTTCACGTGCATTTAAGGGGCGCTATGAGCTGGCCAGTCGGTCAGTCTGGGTCAGTCTCTCGTCCCCAGCTGGCTAGTCTGACTCTCGTCCGCATTTGTTAGGCAGTGTCTGTCTGTCGTTCGGAGTGCTAGTATGTCTGTCGTTCGGATCAACCTTTAAAGCCGGCAGAATGAGAGTCTTTCCACTCCGCCAGTAAGAGAACTCAGCGAGTGGTCGCCAGGTCGGGGCTTAGTTCCTGCATCTGAGTCTGCGCGTTAGGCCGCCAGTCTGCTCGAGTTTGCTCAGGCAATGCTCATTGCCAGTTGGATTGATCGGTTGGTCGGTCGCGCACTGAGACACAAGATGACTTGTCCGTCTTGAGCGTCGGCGCATGTGAGGTCGCCACGTGAGTCCAGTGGGCCACGGCGTATAGCGAGGCGTAGTGGCTTCGCGGTCGACACGAGAGCAACACGAATCAACCCACGACATCAGTCTGGCCGGTGCGAGCTGCGAAGTCGTGAGACGGGAGATCGGCTCGCCTTCCTGCGTGCGTTGAAGCGGCTGGCAGCGGACGGTTCAGGAGAGCGATTTGGAAGTGCTGCGCCAGGTCTTCTCGAGAAATCGCAGTTATTAGAAGTTAAGTGATAGGTGATATGTTGTTTGATTTACTCTTGTTAAATTCTACTTGTTTTCTTGGTGAGGTCACCAGCCGTTTTCCTTTGGGGTCGTCCCACCATTCTTCTCCATTTGCCCACCCGCGGGAAGGTGGTTGTTTATAACTTGGGTGGTTCGTTTTTCCCTTGTGGAGTAGGGGCGGGTTAGAGCAACCTGCGGATCGGGTTGTTCGGTAATCTCCCTATCAATCTACCGTACGTTAGTAGTTACCTCTGTCATGTTTGTCGGATTTGGTGTGTTAACGAATTTATTGCTTGGAATGTAACGCCCTAACACCTGAAATACGTTTTGATGTTTGGAAACTTTGATATTATTGCCTTTGATCTTGAGAGGCGGTATCTGTGTGCTGTAGAGCACCTTAACTATTGTTTGGCCAAACTTGTAGAATTTTAGATAAGATTGCATTTCATGGGATTTTATTTAAATGATCATTTTAGTGTATAATGTTGCCACACTTTCACCGTAAGACTTTTCTTAGAAGTTAAAATCAAGTTGCACCTTCGGCGGAAAGGTTAATATTTTATTAGTATTTTGTACCATTTCCATGCCTCCTACTGGGTGTGGATAGTTTGTGTGCCTGTGTCAATTGCCAACTCTTAATTTAAAGTTATCTGGTGTGTTGCAGATTTGCACCAGTGTAGTCTTTCAGAGGCTGTTATCAGCAGTCGTAACTACGTCCGTGTCAAAAGGGAGCGTCAGGGTTCCCTGCCCGAAAGCTCATACAGTCAAAACTTGTTTCTTTCTGCCTCTGAATAAACTGTAACTCTGATATTTAGAGGATGCTTTCTGATTATAATTTGAAATTTGTTTCTTTTAAAAAGGCTTTTAGGCACTATTAAGGTGAATAAAATTCCCACTTGTTAAAAGGAATTTGGTTATGATTTCATCAGTTACTCCCTGGCAACTACTTCCATGCTTATATAGTGTGATTAAATGTGTTAATGTTCTTGATGAATCGCTAGCAAATAAAATAAATTCTTAAGAATATTCTCTGAAAATAAAACCGCGGTTCATGTATGTCTCTGATAGGCTTTATAAAGCAGATCGCTGACTGTGGACGACCGCAGAGCCAAAGATACTGTTTCTGGTCTGAGACTGTAGTGTTGGAATTAGAGAGCACTGGGCACATAGTTGTAGGTGGCTGTCTGTGAGGGAAAGAGGATGGTGTAGGCAGTTTTTGTGCTCTGTGAAGCTAGCAAGTGTTAGATTAATGTAGATATGTCAGTATTGTTGAACATAGAAGCAGAAGTCTTTTTTTTTTGCGAGCGCGCTAGTGTAGATGAGTTGGCTGCTAATTTGTAATTGTTGGGTAACCCCAGAATGTACGGAAATTGATTTGATAAAAAAGGCTAGTTAGATATTTCACATAATTTGATGATTTGTGTTTATGCCCTTTTAGTGAGGTTAGATAATAATTGCTGTATAAATCTCATTGTTTGTGGACCAATTAGTAAAATGTAAAGTCAGTTATCAAATGGTTTTGAGAGGAGGAACGTAACTTGCAATATAATTTTGCTAAAAAAAAATCTGTGTTAGTAGTTCTCCACAATCAGTACCGCCACCCTGTCCAGGTCACATGTTTTTCAAAGAAGTTGCATTTTCTTAAATGTTTTCATTTATCAGTCAAAATAATTTCATGTGAATCTCAAAGTATTATGGCCAGCATTGCACACTTCTGAGCCTCTAGCTAGAATATTTATATTTCTTATGAGAGACCAGAATATATCGCGTTCCACCGTTGCTGCTGCAGAGGTAAGAGAATTTTTTTTATCTGTTACGTGCACAGGTACCAAAGTTACCAGTTTTGAACAGGGCCAGAGGGTTCAGTGCTTTAGAGGCTGAATGTATTTTGCAGTGACTTTATTTCTTTGTTGGTATTGGGAGTTGCATTACCCAAACAGTCTGTATAAAGTTTTTGCTATCAATAACACAGAGTAAGCCAGGGCTTCACAACATACGTGCTCGCGGAGCAAGCTGTGAGCAGCAAGGCGCGAGCACGGAGCAGCGCGAGCACGTTACCCTCACTACCGGACCAGAGCGGAGAGTGGGGAGAGTCACGTGGGGTACACAACAGCTGCCGCCAGTCGATGTAAATCCGCGGCCACCTGCAGGGATATCACTCACGAATTATTACTGCGACAAATGAAACAAATAAAGGAGAATGTACACGTGCCACATAATTTTATTAGCTTAGTGTATGCCTCTACCATCTGTAGACACTGAAACTAAAGAATTCCACGACCATCATATATTTTCAACACTTTCTTCAACACTACTTAAAATATCACCTGCGGTTGTAGTGTTCTTCATGGCTACTACATCGAGGAGCTCCTCCCTCACCTGAAGATCTCCATTAACACCTCTAATAAATATGGCAAGCTGCGCTGTTCCAGTGATATCAACACTTTCGTCCAGAGCTAGAGAATACGCCATAAAATCTTTACAGATATTTGCAAGCTGGCTATGGACGTCGTCTGCCATATTCTGTATGCGACGCATAATGGTCCTGTTAGATAATGGCACATTACGAAACTATTCAACTTGAGATGGACACAAATGTTCCACTGCAACTACCAAACATTCTTTTATTAAATCGCCATCAGTTAAAGGGCGCAGGGATTTTGCTAAAAGCAAAGCAATTTTGTAACCCACTCTGAGAGCTGCCTCAGTTGATTTTTCTTCGTCGTCCAGACCTTCTTCGGACAGCTTCCTTTTAAGTTTAATAACTTCCTGTGCACGATCTGGTCAATCACATTTTCCACGTCCGTAGTCTTTCGCGTGGTACGACATATAATGTCGCTGCAAATTAAATTTCGTAAAAGAATTCAGCGTTTTGTGACATACTAAACATTTTGCAACACCATCTTTTACTGTAAACAGATACAATTCCTCCTAATGGGGGTTGAACTGCGAAAGCATGGTTGGGGTTACACGACGGCGACTTCACATGATTCTTAACCAGCGAAGTGACTGTTAAGATCTGATCGTAGTACTTTAAACGTTACACAGTCGGCGCGAATTCAATAGGCACGCTGCGGCCCTATTCAAACGTGCGCGCGCATTTCCCCTCCCTCCCCACCCTCCCTACTCCGAGACCTCGCACCTGCTCGCGCGCAAGTGCCTGAGCAGACGCGAGTACTCGCGCTCAAAACCGGCCAGTTGTTAAGCCCTGGAGTAAGCTCACCACTTGCACGTAAAACACGCTATTCGATAGTTCGAGTTTAGTACCCATTCCACAGTTCAGACATTCATTCATAAGTTTATTTAAAGAAAGGTATTTATTTGTAGTGTGTACAGTCATTCATTCAACTTAATCGATATTGTTTTATTTGGGAAACAACGTTACATGGTGTACGGTAAAATGTCGAAGCTGAGTGACTGTAGGAAGATACAAAACGACTTAAACAAAACTTCCAGTTGGTGAGATGAATTTCAGCTAGACTTAAATGTGGAAAAATGTAGGGTAATACGGGTGTGTAGGAAGGTCAAACACTAACGTTCGAATACAGTATTACTAGTGTCCTGTTTGCCACAGTCAAGTCTTTTAAATATCTGAGCGTAAAGCTACAAAGCGATATGAGGTGTAACTAGCATTTGAGGACCGTGGTAGGGATGGTGGATGGTCGACTTCGATTTATTGGGAGAATTTTAGAGAAGAGTGGTTCTCCTGTAAAGGAAACCGCATATAAGACGCTGGTGCAATCTATCTTTGAATATTGCTCTAGTGATTTGTATCCGTATCAGGTCAGATTAAAGGAAGACATCGAAGCAGTTCAGAGGCGGGCCGCTGGATTTGTTACCGGTAGGTTCAAACAACACGTAACTGCTACGGAGATGCTTCGGGAGCTCAAATGGAAATCCTTGGAAGGAAGACGACGTTTTTTTTTTTCGAGAAACACTATTGCGAAAGTTTAGAGAACCGGTATTTGAAGCTGATTGCCGAGCGATTCTACTGACGCCAAGCCCGCATCTCTTGGTCGTGCGGTAGCGTTCTCGCTTCCCACGCCCGGGTTCCCGGGTTCGATTCCCGGCGGGGTCAGGGATTTTCTCTGCCTCGTGATGGCTGGGTGTTGTGTGCTGTCCTTAGGTTAGTTAGGTTTAAGTAGTTCTAAGCTCTAGGGGACTGATGACCACAGATGTTAATTCCCATAGTGCTCAGAGCCATTTTTTACTGACGCCAACATACATTTCGCGTAAGGACCACGAAGATACGAGAAATTAGGGTTCATACGGAGGCATATAGACAGTCGTTTTTCCCTGGCTCTGTTTGCGGGTGGAACAGGAATGGAAATGACAAGCAGTGGTACAGGGTGTAGTGTTGGCAGAAGAGCCAACACCGTGTTGCTAGAGGAGGCCGAAATGCACGCTTTTAAGCTCACGCAGATTGGCGTGAGATCTGGAACAGTTAAGGATTTGAGTCTAGCAAATAAAGTGCGTAGCTGTTGGAATACGTAACTTTAATCCACAATTGGTGTACATCTCTCGTTACTGTACAAGCTTCACAATATTAATTATCAAATGCTATGGCGCCTTGCTAGGTCGTAGCAAATGACGTAGCTGAAGGCTATGCTATCGTCTCGGCAAATGAGAGCGTACTGTGTCAGTTAACCGTCGCTGGCAAAGTCGTCCGTACAACTGGGGCGAGTGCTAGTACGTCTCTCTAGACCTGCCGTGTGGTGGCGCTCGGTCTGCAATCACTGACAGTGGCGACACGCGGGTCCGACGTATACTAACGGACCGCGGCCGATTTAAAGGCTACCACCTAGCAAGTGTGGTGTCTGGCGGTGACACCACACAGGGTACCCTCTGCCACGCACCGCACGGTGGCTTGTGCAGTATCTATGTGGATGCAGATACAGATGTAGCATTTGAGTCGAATGTGCAGGCAGTGACAATACGATTAAAGCTGGATGTTACATTCGCAACTCTCACTGTTTGATATGCAGTCTGCACTATTCAGCTATTTCGCGCATTAGTTAACGCAGGTTTACTGAAAAGATACAACGCCGTAGCTTGTTGTCTATTGCGAAAGGTGTGGTGGTTTTTGGGTGTTCAGGAAGTAATCCTTGAGGTACGACTGAACTGACGAACCGGGTCACAGCCCGTGGCCCTGGGAATTCTGGGTCGCGTGTTCGAAGAGGCACTTGTGGTTTGACGAGCTTGGAGGAAGGTCCTATATAGCAGAGTCCGATGGCGCGATTAGGTGCATGCGGCACGACGCCATGCAAGATGCCACTGACTGTGTGCAGGAAGAGTACACTCGCAGTACGACTTTGTTAATCATTCATAGTCAGTGCGTAGCTCACGTACAAATATTGTCCTGGCTAGCTCGAGAAGTTTAATATGATTTATTTCACTGCTACTTGGAAGTATTTCTCCCATGAGGAGATGTGTTCTTTGTGCCTTTATGAGGAGGACATATCTTGTAGTTTGTTCAGAATCTGTTTCGAGACCATACAAACGGTACAACGATTAATATCGTCGCACTTCTTATCAACGAGCATTTGTCAATGTTTTGCGGGTTGTATAGATTTTGCTTGGTTTCATTTTCCCCGCATTCGAACTCAGAACATTAATTATACTCGTGGAAAGAATGGGATTGATTTATATTCAAACATTCTTTTAAATCAATGCTTCCTTGCTATCAGTTCCCTATTCAGACAAGTTTATCACTTGCGTTCAGCAACTGGCAGATTTTTTAAATTCTTGCAGAAATTAATATCAGAACTAGAGTCAGCTGCTGCGAACGCAGTTTTTCGCGTTTCTGTGCTTCATTTTTCAGCACAAAAAGCAGGTGTTTGAGTTGACACAGCTGACAGAGTCGCAATCCTTCATTCTACTGTAAGCGTGATTATTTGATGTGACCTGTGATAAGAGGCTGTGTCGACATGCCAAATGCACTGCGTGAGGCTCTTGACCCAAGACGCTTTACACAGTTTTGTTTATGGTAAAATGTTGGTTACGATTACTCAGGACCACCCAAAATCGGGTTTCTGTGCTATGTGACACGCCTGGTTAAATCCGCAGGACAGAACAGGTAGTTGGAATTGTGGAAAGGGGCCAGAAATGAGCGGCTGTCAGTTACACTCGAACGCATATAACTTAATTTAGTTGCCCAAACATTACAGCACAAATTTCCGACCTTAACTATGAAACGTCCCCTTTGAACAATTTATATATGGCTGTGCTTAACCTGACACACAATATTTTGTTAGCGCAACGCAATCTGACTTTCAAAATTCCCTGCAAAAGAATGGCCCTGACTAACATTAAACTATACCTTTCACAAATCACTTACCTCACAAAAATCTTCGCTGCTCAAGCTACTGCAATACAGCAAGCGCCACTACTGCCAGCTAAATAAAAGATTCAAACTACTAAAGGCACTAACTACTGATAGGGATAGTTAGCAAATGAAAGATATTAATAGAGAACAAACAATGTATTTACCTTAATATCATCACAAGTCATAATATATATATCAGTTCATGACAAATTGCAAACCTCCGCCATCTCTCTTCCCACATCCACCACTGCTGGCGGCTCACCTCCAACTGCGCAACGCTACGCGCTGTTCACAGCCAGCTGCCTAACACTACAATGGCGAGTATTACAACAATGCAAAGCAGACACAGACTGCCCACAGCACAGCCAGTGATTGTCATACAGAGGTGGCGTTACCAATAAAAACCTAAACAGCCTACTTACATAGAGAAAACATAAACAGCCTACTTACATAGCCCCCATGCTCCCCACAAAAATTTTTACAAATGGTGTTGGGCACTGGCCAATACAGATTTGACAAAAAATTTTCACAATTACAGTAACAAAGATATAAAATGCACACACTTATTAATATTATGTTGGTCAAAAGATCAAAATTTCTCACAGTCCATAAAGACAGTCCACATTGTTCATCACAGTAAAAATGCAGAGTTTTTCTCAAAGTCCAAGCAGTAAAAGAAAATGCACATAGAAGTAGTGGATTTCCATGCAGTCTTGAAGAAGTAGTGTTGACCTTCCAACGGAAAGACAGTGCTGACTCTCGACATGCAGACAGGTAATGGGCCACAACAGAGCAAACCCACAGCAGAGTCATTCGAAGTTTGGAAGAATATTGGTAGGTAGGTCATCACAGAGCAGACCCACTGGAGTCCTGGTAGAGATTGTGGTATTGGTGGGCCACCAGAGGTGCAGACCCACTGCAGTCCTTGTAGAAATAATGGCGTTGGTAGGTCATTATAGATGCAGACCCACTGTAGTCCTTGTAGAGATAATGGTATTGGTGGGCCACCAGAGGTGCAGACCCACTGTAGTCCTGGTAGAGACGGCCAGCAGCCATCCGTTGCGACTGTGCAGGTGCACAATCACCATCGAAGATTCTTGCAGAGAATATAGCAAGTCCATAAACCACCACTTGTGCACTCAGAAAGTTTTTCTTTTAATTGTCCTTAGAACCAGCAATGCTGTTATCCAGTCCCTTGCTGAATTACCAACACACGTGCAAACACTATCAGTCCCTACTTCTCACATATTGTCCATATACTATGACCAACAGAAACGTGTGCAGTGAAATGGAACTTACAAGTTAATAATATCATGAACTGGTGACAATTACAATTTTATAACAGAAGAATACAATAACAAAGGTACAAAATACATCATTAAAGAACATAACAATACAGATAACATTTGTAGTAAAACAGGCGTTACAAAAGAATAGAAATAGACATATACGTCAGTGTTACAGGAATAATGACATGAGTACATACATAAAAGATCACAATAACTTTAGAAACATCAACTTCACACATTAGCATTAACACAAAACAGAGTAAATAATGTCTAAACAACTTTACAAAGTAAATAACATATTATTAATGCCAATTATATTCGAGGATAACAGTATTCCTCATCATAGTGAATGTAGCTTAATATTAAAAGAAGAAAAAATTCTATGAAACTACACAGAGACAGGAAGAAAACAAATACTCAAGGGTACACAAACACATAGTGGGATAACACCAAAGGAAAGGACAGGGTTCGTTTTCAGTGTAACATTTGGTACTGCAGTCCATCCCAAAACTTCATTCTATAGATCTTTCGTCTTATTTCAACCTTTGCTTCCACCAAAAAAATCTTATCCAAGCATGCTTTCTGTATTCTGTTCATATTTCTTTCAAAATAATTATTTCTGATTGTACAATACTCATTTGGGCCCAAATCCTTTTTATATAACTTCGCAATGCATTCTTTACCTATTCTCCATAGTCAGTTTCTCATATAGTCTACCCCCTCTTAAGCTAACTTAAATCTACTGAGCTCAGATGCTAAACTAAGGGACGAGGCAATGCAGCAGCACAAAACAATTAACACAAACATCAATGACAAAAATACAAATGCCAAAGCAATTGCAATATTACAACTCATATAGGGCACTGTGCAGCAAAAAAAAAAAAAAAATCTGGCTTAGCAGAGTAACACAAATTAAAGTTCAGTAGCACTATGCCTGGCAAACAGCAGCTTATATCGAAACATGACATAGCTCAAGTAGAAAAAATAGTACACTAAAGATAACAATGCAGATAAGGCAAATGTATAATCACATCTTAATGTCTAAGTAATTAAAGTGGTGCACCACAACAACTGATTGTAAAAGAAATATTACCATGTACTTGAAAAGAAAATTATGTGTTACTGTTACTAGTTCCTTCTTATTGTTCTTTCCTTTCCAAGTGCTCCTTTTTTAAAGAATGTGGATTATAAAATAATTATTTAATAGATCTGTTGACAGAAAGTGTTCACATTAGCAAATGCATTTCATTTTATAAAAGCAATGCTGCAACACAGCTGGAAACCAGATATCAAATGAAATAAGCAACTATGAAAAGCAAGGCATAAAAATATCATTCAGTAGTCATGTGACATTTCATAAGTTAGTAGAAATTCTCTCAACTCTCATAGAAAGACGCTTGTCATAATCAGGTGTGCAGATGTAAAAATATTTCTTGTCATTTTATTAGGCATTTCAGTAAATATCAGAAAGTACGATATGTTTCCAAGTAATCAGCGTGTCGGATTTGCGATGCTTTCTCTAAAGGAATGGCAATGGCCAGGATAATGGCCTCCCTTTTTTTTTTGTTCTACCTGTGCCGCTGAAAAGGGCTCGCAATAATGGCTTTTTCTCCAGGCGTCTGACACAGCTGGGTGCCCGCGACGCATTACGTGCAGGTGGTCACTTAACTTTCGTACGGAAATATTTACGACAGCAGTTTCTGCTACCGTTGCAGTCTCATATAAAAATATTTCACAGGTCAAGAATTAGCGTTGCAAATCTGTAGAAACAAAATCCTATAAATATAAGTGTCCAAAAAAAAATATTCGTCAGCATTGTGATACAGTCACACATTTCATAACTCTTAAAGTACGTTTCTTGGTTTCCAACATCCTTTTCATAAATCAGAGTCCCTAAACACTACTGATTATTCCTTACCTCATTATACATATACATATTCGTCGACACTTCTTCAATATTTCATCGTGAGAAATACGTAGCATAATAAACATTCCTCAACAACATAATACACATCGTCGTCGAAATAATAACATCATAAAACTTCAGTCAAATCTCAAAATCGTCGTAACTTCCTCCAATAATTTCTAAGCCTAAAAAGAATTCTCTGCTCATTTAAACAGTGTCATCTACCTCAAACGTACTTTAAAAATCACGATCTCATACCAAATACATCATTCAAAGCTCTCATAGTATCACAATGGTTCCGAAAAATATGAACAGTTTACAAAGTACAGACAAAATACAGTTTCATAAGTGTGAAGTTATCCAACTGTGTAATTGCGTAAACATGTGTCACTGATGTAGTAAAATAAATGTTTGTCTCTCTCAGTTAAATGATCAGATAGCTGTGTAATTTGTGTGTTAGAGAAATATGGTACCGATGTGTAAAGTTGTATAAGCAAATACCATATTAGCTAGGGTTCCTTGTGCTTGCCAAACACATGGTACACAAAGTAGGCGTGTACCCCCCTGAGGATTAATGTAATTATACCCTCAGGTGTTACAGATTACAGCAATGGAATGAAATGTATCATGGAAAAACTTCGTATCATTGTACTTCAAATATCTTAAAAAATAAATTTTTAAAGTACAAAATTAATCACTCAAATGCGTGTCCTGTAGCGCTAAATGTGCGTCTTGTTGCAACATAATCTCTGTGGAAGTGTCGTAGTTATCGTCCTCCGAAAGCTAAGTTCTGCAGAAGTCAATGTACTTACCTCATAATACACAAAAGTGAAATGCTTTGCGTATAAATGTCTTAGTTATTACGCTTATTGCCGTGATGAAGAAACTACTGTACTGTAACGTAATGTTGTGCCACGAAAAAGGCTGTCTCATTGTTGCTATACCACAAAAGTTACTACTAAAACATGTTTTTCTTTCCAGAAGAATTCAGAAAACTGTGCAGATATAAAACAGATACACCGCAAAAGCAACATTGTAAATTGTCACTCATTAGTAGCGTCGTGATAAAAATCGTGTAGCTGTCACATAAACTAACCTCTGTGTCATCTGGTATCTCTCAGAAAGCACTTTAAATTCAGAATGTATTTTCAAATAAACCAAAATGTTGCATTAAAATCTCATTAGCGGTACTGGTAAATGTTCTAAGTATGTGAGCCTTATAGTCGTTACGTAATCGTGCAACAAACAAGCAAGAACGTACACACACAATAACACTGTGACGTCTGTTTACTATAACAATGCATTCGTCATTTCTGTTTAAATAAGTTCTCTTGGTTCTTGATTGGATATTTAACTTCAAACATTGTTGTATGTTAACAGATTCTAAGTCTGACAATGCATATTAGTAATGTGAAGCGAAAAATTTTATGGCAAAGACTAAGTTAAAAAGCAGAGTATCTTTCAATAAACGGTTTTACATGTGAAATGTGGTGTAACCCTTTACTCTTCCTAGTGCACAGAGTTTCAACTTCAAAGCAAATATCATGTTGTATACATCGGTAAAGAATACTGGAATTTTTCTCAAGGTTAGCGTCTGTGTTATTTTTCTCTGAGCCAGCCGGCGCAGGTGGCTGCCTGCGGTGCGAGTCATTGCCTGTTCCTTTGTTGGCGCGCGTCGTTATTGGGATTAGGAGACCTAACTTCTACAAATTCACTTCCTCGAGAGGGCCCTGCTCTGTTTGAATCCCGCCAGTTCTGATGCAATTCGCGTCTGTCGTTTTGTCGGTAGTTTCCATAGTTTCTTTCTTGTCGGTCACGTGGTGGAGAATTTCTCCCTGAATCGTAACTGCGCGCTGGACCGTTGCGTCTAAAGTTATTCTGTCTCGCTTGATAATAGTTATTTTGGTTCCCATATTGTCTGTTTCTCTGATTGTCTCTGTGATAGTCATTACTGCGGAGAGGTGATCTTTCCCTGTAATTATGACTACTCTGCCAACGGTTGTCATACGGGTGGTGTCTATTTTGGTCACGATTTGTGTGGTGAGAATAGCCTTGTCGCGTCCAGTTATCGTTTCTGTCGTCACGGAATTGCGACGGATGTGACCTGTAGTGATTGTTTTCCTGTTTTCGCATCCCGCGACTGTCAGTGTCAATTTCCAGTTCTTGTAACAGTCCCTGAAAAGCTTCAATGTCATCTTTGCAACGTCCTGCCAAAATAATATGCCGTAAATGTTTAGGCAGTTTGATTAAGCAAATGCGGATGAGTTCTGAGGGGCTGTATGGGTTTGATAAGTACTGATTCTTGTGCAACATGTCTTCAAAATATTTGACAAGACTGGAAAATTCAGATTGTTCAAAGTGTTTCATCATCATGATGCTATGTTTTACGCGGTCTTGTGTAGCTTGAGACCAATATGCTGAGAGGAAGGCGTGGTAAAATTCTCCTTCACTGTGACAATCGTGAATGACCGATCGCATTCTTACAGCTGGTTCATTCTCCAAGTAGCCACACATAAATTCTAATCTGTGTTCCAACGACCAGTTGGGAGGAAAACAATGAGAGAATTGATGGAGCCATGCTTGTGGATGAATGTCGTTGCCAGAATTCTTAAATGTTTTGAATTTACGTGTAGTAATGAACAGCTTATAGTCAAAATCATCATGTCGGCGAGTCGCATATCGGTCATTGTTAGGTCGTGTCGGCCGTTCCATCTCAAAATTCGGTGCACATTGCCAATTTCTTTCATAACTTCCGAAATGCCCTGTGTTATTATTTTGTGTCTGTTCCGTATTTGTATGTCCCTCTTCCCGTATTGGGGCGCGAGTGTCCTCAGAAATACGTAATTCTTGTACTACTTTTGCCAACTGATCTTGCACTTCCCGGATTTCTCTTTTGTACTGTGTATTGATTTGATTTTGATTTTGTTTGAATTTTCTAATTTGTTCATACTCTTCAGTGTCCATGAAAGCTACAGGTGTTGTGTCATTCAGATCATCATCTACCTTTGTAGATAAGTTAGTGAACTGATCTGAAAGTTCGGCTACTTTATCCGATAGTGAAATCATTTCCTCTCTATGTTTTTCTGAACCAAGTTTCAGAGTGTCCATTTGTGTTGCAATCGTGTCTACTGTGACCTTTAAGTTTTCCTGAGTTTTTGCAAGTTGCATAACCGTATCGGTAGATGCAACTGAGTCAAATTTTGCTTGCAAGGTCTCATGATTTTCATGAACAATAGTTTGCAGTTCTTTTATAGCTGCTTCGTGATTCTGTAGTGCATTTTCATGACGCGAAAAAATAGGTTGGAAATGCTCACAAATTTGTGTTTTTACGTCATTACAGACTTTTTGACATTTCGATTCAATGTGATGTAACTCAGCAGTTAAATCCTCACGTGTTCGTTCAAGAGTTTGCTCCAATGAGTCTAACTTTTTAAGATTTTGTTCCATTGTGTCTAACTTTTTGAGATTTTGTTCCACTGTGTCTAACTTTTTAAGATTTTGTCCCATTTGTCTCTGATTTTGTTCCATTTGTTGCATTAATTGCAATAATAATGTATTAGTGTCTGGAATCTGTTTCTCTACGCTTTTCGGCAGTGCATTTGCACCGGCAACATTCACATTTTGACAAGCAGAAAATGTGTCTTGACTTATTTGAGAAAACGGTGATGACCCAAAACCTGAATCTACAGTATTTGCGATATTGTGTTCTGTCATTCCCGATTCCTGAGGCGAGCTGTTGCCGACCAATCGATCGATAACGCTTCCCTGTTCACTACCTGTTTCACTGTCTACACCATTGTTTGCCGCCCGCTCCATTTCCCTATGCGCAATTACCAAATTACTACTTTGAACATTAGTTAATTCATTACTCTGCGGCGCTAACACACTGCCTTCGTCTTCACTGTCATTTCTCAGTTTACTTTGGAGCCTAGTATTACGTTTTTCACACGCCATAATTGTCACAATATTTCACACGATAACACAGAAAAGCACAATTTGAAGAGCAAAATAAAATAACATAGCAATGGAAATAATTTCTACTTAATTGCCAGCGCAGCTGCGAAATACTTGGTGCAAATCTACATGCATGCCACAACTGTTTTACTGTACAACAATGAAAAACTACAACTACAAAGGAGATTCTCTCTACAATTACGCGCTAGCAATAAACAAAAGCTACACTAAATACACAAACTACAAGAAAAAATCAGAAGATTCCAGTGAGGTATCCTCGGCTAAGGGTCGACATATGAAACGTCCCCTTTGAACAATTTATATATGGCTGTGCTTAACCTGACACACAATATTTTGTTAGCGCAACGCAATCTGACTTTCAAAATTCCCTGCAAAAGAATGGCCCTGACTAACATTAAACTATACCTTTCACAAATCACTTACCTCACAAAAATCTTCGCTGCTCAAGCTACTGCAATACAGCAAGCGCCACTACTGCCAGCTAAATAAAAGATTCAAACTACTAAAGGCACTAACTACTGATAGGGATAGTTAGCAAATGAAAGATATTAATAGAGAACAAACAATGTATTTACCTTAATATCATCACAAGTCATAATATATATATCAGTTCATGACAAATTGCAAACCTCCGCCATCTCTCTCCCCACATCCACCACTGCTGGCGGCTCACCTCCAACTGCGCAACGCTACGCGCTGTTCACAGCCAGCTGCCTAACACTACAATGGCGAGTATTACAACAATGCAAAGCAGACACAGACTGCCCACAGCACAGCCAGTGATTGTCATACAGAGGTGGCGTTACCAATAAAAACCTAAACAGCCTACTTACATAGAGAAAACATAAACAGCCTACTTACAACTACCGACTGAATATGTCAGAAAATCTTATGGCTTAAGGGCACAAACTCTTTAATTTTTGAAACGGCTGAAGGCCCATGATTTAAAACACAACTACAATAAACTTTCAGATGGCAGAAGGCCCAAAGCTTTTCCAGAAAAAAAATTACTTTAAATGAGACTGAAGGCCCAAACAATGCGAGACTTGACAAGTAAGGAACTTTCAATTTTAAATGGCTGAAGGCCCATTATTTAAAACCCCACTAAAAGCATACAAATTCAGACCATCGGCAATAAGCCATTAAAATACACAACCAAACACCAATTAGAAGGTAGTACAGCCACCGGCGCTCAGAAGTTTCCAGGAGTCGATCTACACTTGAAATATTAACATTCGCTTAGGGGAGACAGGTAGTCGGCCCAACTATATCCGATCAGCCGGCAGCCCAACCAAGAGACAGTCAATGGATCCACCGACAAGACGACTTGCTTTCCACCCGACCAGTACACAAGGAACTCCAAAGCCAAAACGTAAAAGCTGTCGCCGCCCACAACCAAGTATGCATAAGCTGTCAAAACTACACACACTTGTTGGACAGCGACAACACCGTGAGGAAAGGACACTGCCTGAATTTTACGTCAGCGGCCAGGGCACTAGGTGCACTTGGACTTCCAATAACCAAAATACAGCGAAACTCCACCGGATGGTGGCCAAACTTTCGCCAACTCGAACACTCGCTGTTGCTCACGGGACTACCCCCAAGAGCCAACCATGAAAACCAACGGCACAATGTGAACACACATCTGCTGCCACACGTAGAGAGAGAAAGAACCACGGCATAACTGCAATAGCCGCAGGGGGCGGAGTAACAGGCAAGGCTTAAACCAACGCATAAGCTGGGGCGAGCACGGCTCACTATGTTCATCGCAAATCGTAGTGCAAAGTAAGCATTCTCTGTCTAGGTAATGTTACACGTATTTTGCAGTCACATCGCCTCGCATGTTCGATTCATGGATGTAAATATTTTAAATAAGAGGGCATATGTTTAATTCAGGGCGTATCCAGATTTACTTTCATACAAAATCTGTTGTCGAAGCCTAGCTGGGACCTCAAAAGTATTTCGCAGCAGCTGCGCAGTGAGCAGCAGTCGCTCCTAACACTGGACGTGTTTCTCAACGCGAAGCACTCGGAGACATGCGCGCTCTGAAACGACCTGCATACATCTCACGTAACGTGCTCCTGAACGTGATTTGCGACGTCAGCAATTCCCGGTTGCATCTGGCGCGTAGATCACACGATTCTGTTCTGAAAATGGAGGCGGTTGAAAGAGTTGCGTCAGCTCTATTAGCGACTGCCGAAGAAGGGCGGAGAAAATCGCGAAGAAGACTCTGGGCTTACTGGTAGATGAAAACTGCATAGAGCTGTACAATGATCTGTTGTACATACTAGAGCAAGTCATTCATTAACTGATTTGAATCTTAATACCATTTCCGATTTTGTATTGAATGTCGTTAAAGCACAGTGTCTTAATCTCAGTTTGTGCCAGCATCCATATTCTCAATGTTGCAGTGACTACCATCACTCTGAAGTATCGTACTTCATCATATAGGTTTCAAGATCGAGTAATTTATTGGAATGGACGAGCAGACTATCATTGAAGAAGATATTTACCCATAGGATATGAATATGACTCAGCTCATAAAGCTGTGACAGGTATATATATCTTACAGAAAGTTTCATAATAGCAAAAACTTTCAGTTTGTAACTTGTCTTTACTTTCTGACAGTGGGGCAGGCACGTTAAGATTTCTAATCCGTGGGGAAACACTCCAGTCGTTGGCCTTTGCGACAGCAGATATATTGTTCATAACAAGTAAAACCAACTATTGCTTATAATACTTCCGTTCAATTGATGAGAAAGACGGAAAGAAATTGAATGTGGCTCGGGCTCGTTACAATTCTCTTTACAACTCACGACGTTATCAAAAACGCTACAGCGACCACATTGCAGGAAGGCCTCTGTATATCCTATACGCTGTGTAAAGATTGTATGTACGTATGTAATTATTTGATTTTTAACTGAAAAATTCTGCCAAACCGGCGTGCTTTTTATACACTACTGGCTATTAAAATTGCTACACCAAGAAGAAATGCAGATCGTACACGGATATTCATTCCACAAATATATTATACTAGAACTTACATGTGATTACATTTTCACGCAATTTGGGTGCGTAGATCCTAAGCAACCAGTACCCAGAACAACCACCTCTGGCCGTAATAACGGCCTTGATACGCCTGGTCATTGAGTCAAACAGAGCTTCGATGGCGTGTACAGGAACAGCTGCCCATGCAGCTTCAACACGATACCACAGTTCATCAAGAGTAGTGACTGGCGTATTGTGACGAGCCAGTTGCTCGGTCACCATTGACGAGACGTTTTCAATTGGTGAGAGATCTGGATTCATACGAAAAAATGACGTTTTGCCATTCTTGCACGCAGGTTCGTCGTTGAGTACACCATCGCAGGTGCTCCTGTGTGTGATGCAGCGTCAAGGGCAACCGCAGCCACGGTTCCGAGCTGATAGTCCATGCTGCTGCAAACGTAATCAAACTGTTCGTGAAGATGGTTGTTGTCTTGCAAACGTCCCCATCTGTTGACTCGGGGATCGAGACGTAGCTGCAAAAATGGTTCAAATGGCTCTGAGCACTATGGGACTCAACTTCTGAGGTCATTAGTCCCTTAGAACTTAGAACTAGTTAAACCTAACTAACCTAAGGACATCACACACATCCATGCCCGAGGCAGGATTCGATCCTGCGACCGTAGCGGCCTCGCGGTTCCAGACTGTAGCGCCTATAAGCGCACGGCCACTTCGGCCGGCTAACGTAGCTGCACGATCCGTTACAGCCATGCGGATAAGATGCCTGTCATCTCGACTGCTCGACAGCATCTTCTTCTTGTCGGTTAAATTTCGCGTCTGTAGCACGTCATCTTCGTAGTGCAGCAATTTTAATGGCCAGTAGTGTAGATTATCATTATGCCGTAGCACTGAAACAGTATACTTTCGTAGCATGCAAGTTATAGCACTAAAAACATCAAAATTTCAACTACCGACGTGTAGTTTTCTGTCTTTTATTATATCAAATTTCAACTAAAACGAGGCGTTTTCGAAAGATCCTCAATTTGCTATGTTTTGTAACAGCTAACATTCATACCATACACTTTACGATAAAGAAAACCCACCAAATACGAAGTTTTTCAAACAGTATGGCGGTTCCTAATTTTTGCTTGTGACGTAGAAACAGTGTCGCACCTCATTGGCAACTTTTCGCCTCACCGGGAAAAAAAATATAACCTGTCAGATTGTTCATTTGACGCTCCCCCGTGCAGTGGAACGTGGAACTGCAGGCTGTGACGTCATCAGCTGCGTTTCCACGTACATTTTCGCGTTCCGTGAGAGGGCAGCTTAAGCTGCAGGAAGGGCGAGCGGCTCCCAGTTGCAGGTAGATGCAGTGAGGTAAGTGGGCGGCGCGCTGGGCTTCCCGTGTGCAGCGCCTCCCACATGCCCGCTGAGCCTGTGACTGTGAACTAGGAGAGCAGCCGCGAGCCCTTACCTGCTCCTGAGGGAGCTCTGCTGCCGGAAACACAACCACCTCCTCCTCCTCTTCCTGCCTCTTGCAGCTCCCACATCCCCTCAGCCGTGCCGTACAGAGCGCGCGTGCATACACATACACATACGCCAACTCACACGCTCACGCATACATTACGGCGGAGTTGGGTGTATGCACTATCAATTCTGCAAATTGAGGCAATTTGCTCGCATCCTCTCGCAAACATGTCCTATAGGAGATGCTAGATTATAGAACGGCGAAGCGATGTTATCTGGCTACGTTACTAAGGCGTGGCGCTACCATACTACAATGCTATGCGAGCAGGACGTCTTTTGCGTACAAAATCGACTGAAAGGCTTTGGACTAAACGTCAGAATACAGTGTGGTTTTTATTCCTTTGACTAATTCATTGACTTCACCTCAGAAACCTTTGCTCTGATGTCCAGTCTAAGGAGTTAATTTACTTTAATGCCATTTCGTGATTACAATTAATATAGGCTACTTAATTAGATTTGATAACATCGAGTACAGATTTAAGTGTCAGGAAGTCGTTTCTGAAAGTATTAGTATGGAGTGTAGGCATGTATGGAAGTGAAACATGGACGATAAATAGTGTGGACAAGAAGAGAATAGAAGCTTTCGAAATGTGGTGCTACAGGAGAATGCTGAAGATTAGATGGGTAGATCACATAACTAATGAGGAGGTATTGAATAGGGGAGAAGAGGAGTTTGTGGCACAACTTCACTAGAGGAAGGGATCGTTTGGTAGGACATGTTATGAGGCATCAAGGGATCACCAATTTAGAATTGGAGGGCAGCGTGGCGGGTAAAAATCGTAGAGGGAGACCAAGAGATGAATACACTAAGCAGATTCAGAAGGATGTAGGTTGCAGTAAGTACTGGGAGATGAAGAAGTTTGCACAGCATAGAGTAGCATGGAGAGGTGCATCAAACCAGTCTCAGCACTGAAGGCCACACAAACAACAACTTAATTAGAGTTAGACATACACATTAAAGTGACTCGCCTAATTCTGATATTTGTGATCAATAAAGAAAACATAAGTATTCGTATGTGAGATCCATGTAATATAATTAAAACACACCACAACTGCTTTAATTGAAATTCTTCATTTGTATTGTCATGGTGTCTGTAGTCACTGACAAGTCGTGGGATAGATATGCACGTATACAGATGGCGGTAGTATTGCGTACACAAGGTATAAAAGGGCAGTGGGTTGGCGGATCTGTCTTTCATGTGAGGAGGTTTCCGACGTGATTATGGCCGCATGATGGGAATTAACAGATTTTGAAGGCGGAATGGTAGTTGGACCTGGACGCTTGAGACATTCCATTTCGGAAATCGTTAGGGAATTCAATATTCCGAGATCCACAGAGCCAAGAGTGTGCCCAGACGTTACTTCTTACCATGGAAAAAGACCGGGAGCAGCGACGTTTGAGTAGAGTCGTCAGTGCTACGAGACAAGCAACAGCGCGCGTAATAACTGCAGAAATCAACGTGGGACATACGACGAACGTATGGACAGAGCCGCGAAATCTGGCGTTAATGGACTACGGCAGCTGACAACAGACGCGAGAACCTTTGCCAACAACACGAAATCTCCTGCAGCACCTTTCTAGGGCTCGTTACCACACAGGCTGGGTCCTAGACGACTGGAAAACCGTGGCCTGGTCAGATGAGTCGCGATTTCATTTGGTATGAGCTGGACGCTGGACGCAAATTGTCAAGAAGGCAGCGTGGAAGCTGGTGGTGGCTCCATAATGGTGTGGGCTGTATTTACACGAAACTGGGTCTTCTGGCCCAACTGGATCGATAATTGACTAGAAATGGTTATGTTCAGCTTCTTGGGGACCACTTGCAGCCATTCATGGACTTAATGTTCCCAAAAATGATAGGATTTTTATGGGTGACGTTTCACCGTGCCACAATTGTTCGCAATTGATCTGAACATTCTGGACAATTCGAGTGAATGATTTGGTTCAAATGGTTCAAATGGCTCTGATCACTATGGGACTTAACATCTGAGGTCATCAGTCCCCTAGAACTTAGAACTACTTAAACCTAACTAACCTAAGGACATCACACACATCCATGCCCGAGGTAGGATTCGAACCTGCGACCGTAGCGGTCGCGCGGTTCCAGACTGAAGCGCCTAGAATGATTTGGCCACCCAGATCGCCCGACATGGGAAATATTCGAGAGCAGTTCGTACACAAAATCTTGCACCGGCAACACTTTCTCAATTGTGGACGGCTGTGGAGGCAGCGTGGCTCAATGTTCTACAGGGGATTTCCAGCAACTGCTAGAGTCCATGCCACAAGTTGCTGCATTACACAGGGCAGTAGGAGGTCCGAGCCGGCCGAAGTGGCCGCGCGGTTAAAGGCGCTGCAGTCTGGAACCGCAAGACCGCTACGGTCGCAGGTTCGAATCCTGCCTCGGGCATGGATGTTTGTGATGTCCTTAGGTTAGTTAGGTTTAACAAGTTCTAGGGGACTAATGACCTCTGCAGTTGAGTCCCATAGTGCTCAGAGCCATTTTAACCATTTTTTTAGGAGGTCCGACATGATATTAGGAGGTATTCTATGACTTCTGTCACCTCTGTGAATAATTACAATGCTTTGCAAAACTCTGGGACGTAACGTAACACGTTAACAACCCCGTGGAATTGAATGAAAGTATGGTAGAACGTTTCCAGAGTTCCCTCAACAGAATGCTCGACGTCACATCGCGTAAGACCAGCATGACTATAGTGCCAAATGGAACTGGAACTGCAACACGAGGCGATTACAGGAACGGGAAAAGACAGTGCATGTCAATCAGCGAGCAGTTACGGCGCGCTGTGGTGATTTTCTTCATTACAACACGGCCTGGAGACATCTGGATGACTTCACACGGGGAAGAATCATCACGAAACTGGAAGACGAACACGCAATTCAGGTCATACGACATTGGGCGACTTGGGCATGCGGGATGATGAAATGATGGTGGGGACAATACCCAGTCCACGAGCGGAGAAAATCTCCAACCCGACCGGATATCGAACCCGGGCCTGCTGCATGGTAGGCGAACACGTTACAATTCGACTAAGAAGTCGGAAAATACAGAGAACACTCTAATTAGCACAGGATGTGGAATGAGTGTAAACAGAAGAAAGATGAAAGTAGTAAGGAGTACTAGACATGAGATTAGCCATAAACGTAACATTAAACGTGTGGATTAATAAGTGGGCGAAGTTAAGAAACTGTGTTTACAGACTCCTGTAGGGCTGTGGGCCTTGTTCCCTTGTCGATACATCGGCAAGAGCCTTTGATGTTCCAGTACAGCCACCACAGGTCTCCTCAGTATTGCTGGCGTGGCGAATTTGTGTATCGTGCAATCTAATACAAACACGCGAAATTGACATTTTTCTCCCTCCAACGTGAGAAGATTTCTGAATTTTTCGTTCCAGATGTTGTCACCCAATCGTACAGGTTAGCAGCAACGACACTGAGATGCCAACAGCTCATCCAATGAGTGGCGACACAGCAAATACAGTGTATCAACCTGAAACGTAACAAATTATTATGAGTTTTCACCTTCCATTGAAAGCGTAGTTTGCCTTGGAGCCGGGAGGGGAACAGAGGTTGGTTCTCACGTTGCCACAGCTGGGCCGCGCGAATCTTCTACTTTTCTAACGCTGCGTGAAATACGTTACACATAATCTCTACGAATCTGAAGAAGTACTACTAAATATTAATCGATCTTTTCCATACTTTGTATACCAAATTCTATGTATAAGACAGCCATACTGTTAAATTTTCAAATCAATAACTTCAAGACTTTCGGAGATATAGATTTTTGCCTAAAAGTCATAGTATCTGTGCTGGCGTTGTGAAACTGGGCTGGAGACTGTAATGTATTCATCTACAGTACCAACCGAAACTACAGAAAAGAGAGTAGATGCATACAATTTTCTGAAACTGTCTTTATTTTCATTACCACAGATTTTTAAAGTAATTAAAAGTACTTTGGAAAATTATTATTTCATCGTGTTTTGGTTGTGTTTTGGAGAGACTGAGGTAGTGAATGGAGGACGTACGTAAAGTGAGAACTCTGATACTTTATTAAAAGTAAATGTAATGATTATAAAGAATCCGCCTCGATTGCAAATTGGCAGTTTGTAGTTTTACTGTGTCCCAAAGAAAGCGTGGTTATCCGCGCCGAAACCTAGGTCAACATCCGGTTTCTATTCGCAGTCGAGGGGGATTCTTTATAATCGTTAAATTATTCACGATTGCTGACGCGCTGGAGTGTTAAAAGTTCTCAAAAGTAAATGTATGTGTGAGAAAATTGTTATGCAAAACGGAGTTCGTGATGCATGTCCGAGTGAGTTTGTAAAAGACAGCCAGAAGGGGTGTTGAGTATTAAATTTATCAGTAATTTAATTTTTGGAAAGGAATCGTATTTTGTTTTCATTGAAGTTCGTTTAATTTCGAAATTACCAGATTTCTAGTCTAAATTACTTGTGGTAATCTGATCGACTGACGTCAGAAGTGCCTCTAGTATTGAAGTGCTCTAGATGATCTCATTGGCTGCTTAACATATTAGGCAATATGAATTCAACATTTCCCGCGCGTTTGAGTAGGGCGTTGTGCTTCTGGTCTATCAGTCTAGATAGTCGCTCGGCAGTCGTCTTCTGGTAAACGCCTACGTTAAACCGCGCTCATCAAATTTGCACCAAAATGAATTATTTGGCGCGTTTGATCGGTTCTCGTGTCGTTGATGCAAAGCGGCTACAGTGTTGAGACTTTTGTGAATGTTTTAGCATTGTAAGAGGTATAATTTAGGAGATATTCGGGTGTGAACATTTTACGGCGTCCGTAGACTCCGCATGGCTTGTTTAGTGCCGATAACGAGACATTATGGAGAGCACTTCTATGCAGGAAGCCTACTGAACGACTGAATGTGTTAAGTCATGGATCAGTGACTGTTTGGCACTTTCAATATATCTGGTCGGACTAAATATCTTCTAGCTGCTTTCGGGTGTGCAGTTGTAGCAGAGACAGTGAGTAACATTGCACAATTGATCTCTGGATATTAAAGACGGACTTGATGGCCATTTTCCGTGTTTAAAGATAATAAACCAACTTAAAGGAAATTTTAGACCTTTTTTTCAAATGAGTCATGCAAGAATCCGGAACGCTCGATAGTTGAACTAGCTTCCAGCTATTGCCCATGGGCTGGAGTTAAGAGGCCTTAACTTGCTAGGTATTTAGTTGAATTTTCGTTAACGCTGCTTTTGTAGGTTGAGCCAGTATCTACTATGGCAGAGTAACGGAGCAGACAGTCTGAAACCTATCCACGTAGGTGGACTGATTGTTTAAAGGATAGAGAGAAACGAACCCGCCCCGCCGCAGACCTTTGGTTAGTTAACTGACATACAGTAAGCGATGGTGCAAAACATGGTTCAAATGGCTCTACGCACTGTCGGACTTACCGTCTGAGGTCATCACTCCCCTAGGCTTAGAACTAGTCAAACCTAACTAACCTAAGGACATCACACACATTCATGCCCGAGATAGGATTCGAACCTAATTTAAAAACAAAATATGACAGGCTTTTCCTGGGAACGTCGATTCCGGTTTAAGTAAATGATTTACTTTTTTATTATTTTTTTTGGAGATGATCCGTTTCTGACTGATTAGATATGGGTCACCACGACTTACCACAAGCCCATTGTAACCGTAGTAACTACACGCAACGCCATCGATGGTTATACTCCCATACTTGTCTTCCTGTAAAATTCTTACCATTTCCGGCTCCTTTTAGTACCATGGGAGCTATTCTGTGATGTTGTAACTGATGCCCTACCATCCAGTCCCTTCTTCGTCTCAGTGTTTTCCACGTATTTCGATTCTCGCCGATTATGCTGAGGTCTTATTTGTTGTATTAGTCATATTATTGTCAGAATCATTCTGAAAACCCAAATCTTAAAAGTATCGATTCTCCACGTTCCGGTTTCCACACATCCATGTTTCACTGCCGAACAGTGTTAAAATGATCTGTAACATCATTTCTCTTACTCCTCAGTACTTTCGTCTTTCTTTAGTTTACTCTTTATCGCTATTCTGTGTATTCCACCCAACATCTCTTGCAGTTACTCCTCACTTTCACAACCAGCGCAATCACTAATATCCTTGAATTCTAAATTTTAATCCCACTCCAGATACTACTTTATTTCCGTCGTTGCTTCTTCAATGTACACATTCAATAGTGGGGGAGAAGGTCTACGTCGCGGTCTTACACCCTTTTTAAACCGAGCGCTTCTCTCTCGGCCTTCCGTTGCTATTGTTCCTTCCTGGTTCTAGTACACATTTTATACCCCTGTTGTTGCCTATAGTTTACACGTATTGATCACGAAACCGGGAAACATTCTTCGCTAGTCTTGAGCAAGGATGAAAAAAATCGCTAAACTAGAATTCAGAGGCAGGACTTACCGAGAATTAAACTGTGATACTGTAATCCGTTGGACTTTGGCAACAACAAACTGTGTCGTATCGAGGAATCATGTTTTATATGCGGCAGTTTAAAATTCTGGGGTTGTAGTGAGACTGGGAATGGGGAAACTATGTGACCGTGAAGCAACTGTGCTAGGTACAGCTATGCGATTTGTGCAAATTGTAACTGTGCTCATAACTTTTTCATGGATGTGCTCTGATTGTTACCGGCAAAACGTGTAGACGATATTCTATATATGCCTATGTCTTTGACAACATCTCTTCCGTCACTGCCTATGAATCATCTCGTATTCGTGCAGTAAGAGCTTGTGCCGGCCGGAGTGGCCGTGCGGTTCTAGGCGCTACAGTCTGGATCCGCGAGACCGCTACGGTCGCAGGTTCGAATCCTGCCTCGGGCATGGATGTGTGTGATGTCCTTAGGTTTGTTAGGTTTAAGTAGTTCTAAGTTCTAGGGGACTGATGACCTCAGAAGTTAAGCCCCATAGTGCTCAGAGCCATTTGAGCCAGTAAGAGCTTGTACGTCAGGCACTGGTGAACACGTTATTCTCACGTAACGCAACAAAGAAAGTCGAGAGGGGTTATGTCTCGTGAAAGTAGTGACGATGATTTTGAGCAGTTTCTGCCACTCCAGTTCTTCTGAAAGATTTCATCCAAGACTGGGGAACAAATAATCCCCCCCCCCCTCCTCCCGGAGTGCCCGTGCGGTTCTAGGCGCTACAGTCTGGATCCGCGAGACCGCTACGGTCGCAGGTTCGAATCCTGCCTCGGGCATGGATGTGTGTGATGTCCTTAGGTTTGTTAGGTTTAAGTAGTTCTAAGTTCTAGGGGACTGATGACCTCAGAAGTTAAGCCCCATAGTGCTCAGAGCCATTTGAGCCAGTAAGAGCTTGTACGTCAGGCACTGGTGAACACGTTATTCTCACGTAACCCAACAAAGAAAGTCGAGAGGGGTTATGTCTCGTGATAGTAGTGACGATGATTTTGAGCAGTTTCTGCCACTCCAGTTCTTCTGAAAGATTTCATCCAAGACTGGGGAACAAATAATCCCCCCCCCCCCCCTCCTCCAGTGCCGCAATGCACCGTCTTCTTTAAATCCATGGTTGAAATTTCTGTAACTGAGGTGCAACATGAAGTTCCAATATGTACAGGTAAAGTGTTTTCGTAATATTAGACTCCGTGAAAAGTGACGATTCAGTAATTGCTGAGCCGTGGCTGGCTCGTGTTATGCTTTGCATTAAACCTTGGCTGCTATTCTGTGATTAGTCTCCCGCGGTTATCACGATTATGCTGTTACCTCTCTTTCCGGGAGTGACAGCAGCAGCGTATATCAATATTAGCACGCTTGTACTATCTTTGGCGTGTCGCTTATAGTTCCTGGCTGTGCCGTGTGCGGGCAGTTGGTCGGTTGGCGTGGAGCAGCGAGGAAGTCTCCGTGGCGCCTGTCTGACTGAGGGCCGCTGGCGGCGTGTACGCGCGGTCGGAGTGTGAGGGGCTGTTGCCATTGCTACGAGGTCCGTGGCTCACCAATCCCGGACACGAAAGTTGAGTCATCACTTAACCTACCAGCCAGCCCCAACTGTTCACATTGTGTCGACTGAATTTCGTTGTGGACTGTTGGGACATTCCCGCGAGTAACAAAGTGTGTTTTCAAGTTGGCGAAATTCTAGCCGCCTTCCTGTGGAGTTTAACTTTACGTCATCACCGGAATCTTCTGCCTTGTGGCCGTTAACGTTCCGGTTACCTGTCCTGGCCGTTGACGTAAATTCAGGCAGTGTATTTTCCTCGTCGTGTTGCTGCTGTCCAGCATGGTGTGTAGTTTGGCAGCCGAATGTGTAATTCGTTGTGGGCGCCGATACCTTCTGCATTGTTCCATTGAACTCCTTATTGCGTGCTGGTCGAGTGGACCGGAATTTATCCTGTCGATTCTCCCGTTGATTGCCTGTCTCACCTAAGCGAGCGTTAGTGTTTGAATTCCAGGCCGACCCTTGGAAACTTGTGAGCGCCTTTGATGTGCTGCCTTTTCTTATTTGTCCTTATTGTTTGTTTATGTATGGCTTCTAGCCTATTTTAAATTAAAGTTGTTTTTCTGTTGAGGCGTCAGATTGTTTGGGCCTTCAGCCTGATTTAAAGAAATTTTAGGATAAGGCCTTTCAAAAATCAAATTCCTGTTTCGAGCCATAAGTTATTGGTCTTCAGCCAATTTTAAGTTAACATTTTTTTGCCCTTAGGGAGTGAGATTGAATGGCGCATTTAGCCGGGAATTCAGTAATGTTTGGCTTGCTTTGTTTTTAGTGTTTTCTTTACTCTTATAATGTTTGACGAATGAATAAAGTAGTATGTTCGAGTGCAACTGACAGCTACTTAATCTGGCCCCTTTCCACAATTAAACTATTTGTCCTGTCCTGCGGGTATAACAGGGGATCTCAATTTAATTACGTTGTGCATTAAACTACAACACACATTCACTTTCGGGCTGTTCCTCATGTACTGTGCAACGTGGGTGCTTCGATTCCTAGATCTGGACATTATGGCTGTTTGCTTTTCCAGAGGTGTGAAGTCTTTTCAGGGGAGAAAAGCAAACTTTATTGTGGAAGCCACTGTCTGCATCGATTCTTTCCGGCATGTTTCTAGCATACTGTGCACTTCTGGGCATGTCATCTCGTTGCAAAGTGTAGTGTAACGTATCGCTCCGTTGAAGTGAGGTGTTGCACAAGCATTTTTCGAACAGACACTACTGGCCATTAAAATTGCTACACCAAGAAGAATGCAGATGATAAACGGGTATTCATTGGACAAATATATTATACTAGAACGGACATGTGATTACATTTTCACACAATTTGGGCGCACAGATCCTGAGACATCAGTACCCAAAACAACCACCTCTGGCCGTAATAACGGCCTTGATACGCCTGGAAATTGAGTCAAATAGAGCTTGGATGGCGTGTACAGGTACAGCTGCCCATGCAGCTTCAACACGATACCACAGTTTATCAAGAGTAGTGACTGGCGTATTGTGACGAGCCAGTTGCACGGCCACCATTGACCAGACGTTTTCAATTGGTGAGAGATTTGGAGAATGTGCTGACCAGGGCAGCAGTCGAACATTTTCTGTGTCCAGAAAGGCCCGTACAAGACCTGCAACATGCGATCGTGCATTATCCTGCTGAAATGTAGGGTTTAGCAGGGACAGAATGAAGCGTACAGCCACGGGTCATAACACATCTGAAATGTAACATCCACTGTTCAAAGCGCCGTCAATGCGAACAAGAGGTGACCGAGACGTGAAACCAATGGCACCCCATATCATCACGCCTGGTGATACGCCATTATGGCGATGACGAATACACACTTCCAATGTGCGTTCACCGCGATGTCGCCAAACACGGATGTGACCATCATGATGCTGTAAACAGAATCTGGATTCATCCGAAAAAAAAATGACGTTTTGCCATTCGTGCACCCAGGTTCGTCGTTTAGTACAGCATCGCAGGCGCTCCTGTCTGTAATGCAGCATCAAGGGCAACCGCAGCCATGGTTTCCGAGCTGATAGTCCATGTTGCTGCAAACGTCGTCGAACTGTTCGTGCAGATGGTTGTTGTCTTGCAAACGTCCCCTTCTGTTGACTCAGGGATCGAGACGTGGCTACACGATACGTTACAGCCATGCGGATAAGATGCCTGTCATCTCGACTGCTAGTGATACGAGGCCGTTGGGATCCGGCACGGCGTTCCGTATTACCCTCCTGAACCCACCGATTCCATATTCTGCTATCAGTCATTGGATCGTCCGCAGCTCGTGGTCTTGCGGTAGCGTTCTCGCTTCCCGCGCACGGGGTCACGGGTTCGATTCCCGCGGGGTCAGGGATTTTCTCTGCCTCGTGATGACTGGGTGTTGTGTGTTCTTTATCATCATTGACTCGCAAGTCGCCGAGGTGGCGTCAACTAAAAAGGACTTGCAATACGGCGGCCGAACTTCCCCGCATGGGGCCTCCCGGCCAACAATGCCATACGATCATTTCATTTCATTTCAGTCATTGGATCTCGACCAACGCGAGCAGCAGTGTCGCGATACGATAAACCGCAAACGCGATAGGCTACAATCCGACCTTTACCAAAGTCGGAAACGTGGTGGTACGCATTTCTTCTCCTTACACGAGGCATCATAACAACGTTTCACCAGGCAACGCCGGTCAACTGCTGTTTGTGTATGAGAAATGGGACGGAAACTTTCCTCATGTGAGCACGTTGTAGGTGTCGCCACCGGCAGCAGCCTTGTGTGAATGCTCTGAAATGCTAATTATTTGCATATCACAGAATCTTCTTCCTGTCGGTTAAATTTCGCGTCTGTAGCACGTCATCTTCGTGGTGTAGCAATTTCAATGGCCAGTAATGTAAATTTATATGTATACATGTTATATAAGTGGAATCAAAGCCCACTTTTATAGTGTTTTCTGTCGCCCCTAGATCCGATGATGGCAGATTTAGTTCGTCGAAACTGGTAATCATGGGAGAAAAAGAATTCCTGCGATCTTGGCTACCAGTTTATTGTTTTAGAAGCATCTAGATCGCTCCCACATGAGCAAATTGTGCTCCCTGCAAATCGAAAGACCTGCACCCGGCGAACGGTCTACCCGACGGGAGGCCCCAGTCACACGACAACCCCTCCAGAGTCCAGGGAGATCATAGCCATGACATACCAGCTGAGGATGCAACTCTGAACTTTTTGATCGGAGGAGAGATGATGTGGCGCCACTCAACATACTGCCGTTTTGTTTCGGTTCCAAGTGATGAACCCATATTTCATCACCTGTGACGATGTTAAGACAAAAAAATTGCCAGATGAGCTTCGTAGAGTGCAAGAAATTCGGCACAGCTGGTTCTTCGTTGCTCTTTATGGTCTTCGTTTTGACGGCGAGGTGCCCAGCGGGAACATACTTTTGAGTATAGCAGTGGTGGACAATTGTGACTTCACAACCAACAGGAACGTTCAGTTGAGCAACGAAGTGTTTGATTGTTAACTGTAGATCATCTCGAATGGGAGTGTCCGCACGTTGCAACGCAGCAGGCCGTCCGGTACGCGGGTGACTGGACAGGTTTGCGCGACCTCGTTGCGATTTTAGGGGACTGATGACCTTAGAAGTTAAGTCCCATAGTGCTCAGAGCCATTTGAACCAACTTGACTTTACAGCGATTGCAGCAATTGTTCCAGTTTACAGATATTACAATTTCACAACTTATAGCTCGGGTATATCATATACTAATCTGCACGCACATTTCCACGGGAAGGACGGAATTGCGTTGGCCAAATGTATACCATCAAAGTCTCCCAAGATTTTACATGGGACATCCACTATGTGAGGAGGATAACGGGCAAACTGGGGACCAGATACATTAACACAGGGGGGGGGGTCAAATTTACAAAATTAAACGAGAACATTCATTTCCTTACACAAACCGAAGCTGGAAATAAAGGAATTAGTACAAATATTCAAATACTTCTCTTCCATGCGTGAACATTGAGACAGACGCACTGCGGCCAAGTCTGCTCACTTACCCATCTTCTGTAACACTCCCTGAATATCGCGGGCACCCAGAGGTCTTCCTGGGCCCCGGTGGAGGGGGTGATCGAACAACTTGGCCGTGACCAACCTCTCCACCCCAAATCTTGTGACACTGGAACGTCTTTGACTTTTACCTGCCTGTGCTGTCTCTGTGATACCCTACCCAGGAGTAAGGTTTGCACTACTATACTACAGAACTACTTCCCAACTAAGATTTGGCCACGCTTTATGGAAAGGTGTGAGGAGGATTGGGAAATCTTATGTGCAGATTCACATTCACGTACAAGAAATGCATAATACACGACACATATAAATATGTGTTATGAAGTCTGACACTTTACTTTCCACCGTCCACGGCCGGCCGCGGCGAGCAATAAAATTGGCGACGGAGCCGCCTCCGTTTGTATTTCCCGGTGCGAGCGAGCAGCGAAACCTGCTGCTTATGGAGCGGAAACTACTGTACTGTTTCAAGGTGCTATTCCACGATGTGCAGCAACAAATTTCACATTTTTCCAATTGCACCTGGTCAAGAAAAAAAAAAAAGCCGGCCGGAGTGGCCGAGTGGTTCTAGGCGCTACAATCTGGAACCGCGCGGCCGCTACTGTCGCAGGTTCGAATCCTGCCTCGGGCATGGATGTGTCTGATGTCTTTAGGTTAGTTAGGTTTAAGTAGTTCTAAGTTTTAGGGGACTGATGACCTCAGAAGTTACGTCCCATAGTGCTCAGAGCCATTTGAACCAAGAAAAAAAGTGTTGTATAACTTGTTAAAAGCCCTTTGCAAATTACGCTGCCTGTAACAAGAGGGTGTGGAAAGATATACCATGCTGTCATAGCACAGAAACTTCGTGCGTTATGCTACTATTTTTAAAAGAAGCCACATGGACGCATGGAAGTGTACCTAAAATACCTTTGTGATGCACGCTACCATTTGGGACAAATCGCATAGCTATATCCAGCATAGTTTCATAAAAGTAAATGTCAGCCATCGAGGAAAGACTTTACGCTCACCCTGTACGCCGCGGTGCGACTTCGTTTTACTGGCTGCAGCAGCGAGGCTTTCGGCTGGCGGGGAACTCGCGACCGCGCGGTCACCGGCCTGTAGGGCACCATTCTTCGCCGCTGCTGTCGGCTCGGCGTGACGTACGGCCCAGCCCGACCGACCTACTGGAAAAGAATTCGTTCCACGGAACTCCGACCGCGGGCGAATTCTTTCTCTCAGCGCGGAAGAATTTACGTGCCGCTCTGCGCTGCGGAAGCGCGGTACGTTTCATTATGGAAACGGACCGAATAGCTGGCGTATCTCTCCCACCCTCTGTCCGGACAACCACTGCCCCGCATACTTGGTTTGACATTTCAATAAGGGCGCGCCTAGCCCAGTTTTCAGTAATATGTTTCTCTGAAGTGGCCTTGCGCTCGTAATTCAGGTCGGTTTCGTCTATAGTTTTTTCTCACGCTATCGCCCCCGCTATGGTAATTAAGAAAACGCTTTCCTCAGTTACTGCATTTGCATGCTATTTTCTGATATTGGAACGCCTCACCTAATTTTCTGTTGTACAAAAAAACTGCACAAGCGTATCAGCTAACGTATGGTAAGGCATTTTTGTTTTTTGGCAGCTCAGTACCAATGCAGGGAGAGTCTGCACACACGCGCAAAAAGTCACAGTGGAAACGAAACGTAATAAAACTGATTTAGTACCATGACACCATTTACTTTGACAATTCATGACCTAAATAACAAGGATACACTCTTTCACATGCTGTATACAACAGGGATAAAACACAGCGAGGGGAAGGTTATCTGCAACTTATACAGAAAGTAGACTGCAGTAATAGGAGACGGACATAAAAGGAAGTCTCTGCTTGAGAAAGGATTGAGGATATCCCCTATGCTATTTAGTCTGTACAATGAGCAGGTAGTGAAGGAAACCAAAAAGGAAGTTGCAAATGGAATTCAAGTTTAGGAAAAAGGAACAAAAATTCAGGATTTGTCTGTGACTTTGTAATGCTGTCAGAGACAATGAGGCACTTGGAAGACTAGTTAAATAGACTGAATAGTGTGTTGAAAAGAAATGATGAGCGTTAACAGAATTAAAACAATTGTAATGGTATGCACAATTTTAAAATCTTTCATGCGGGAGAAAATTCGCAGCCACACACATAGACAGTGTAGTTGACAGGGTTTTAGCAAAGTTGTATAGTCACAGACAAACAGGTATTAGTTGCTTTTTGGTGCATTTATTCCAAATGTTTTGGGGTCTCTGTCCATTATGAGATTCCCTGGTGTAAACAATTTAACAATAATAAGTTATACATTTCTTTTTAAAGCACCAAATGCTAACAAATGTGAAACGTGTCGTTTGGATTAAATGCACCAGAAAACGACTAGTACATATTTGTTTGCGACTACTCAGCTGAGCCGTGTGCGGCCCGCGTTGATGCCGTCCATAGCTTGGCATCTTGTAACAGCGATAGTGGCGTCCCGATTTCTTAGTGTGTTCACTGGCGCCACTACGTTTGCTCGCCTTGTCTGTCCGTGAGTGGCATCAGCAGTGCTTATCGATAGCGCATTCTGTGGTACCATCTTTGGAGCGGCCTTTAGTATTTCCGAGTCGTCGTGTGCCGAGCGAGGGAAGTTGGGACGGAGCAGCAGTGAGGGCCGGGCAGCCAGTACTGCACTGTCTGACGGAAGAATGTCGCTGCGGGAGTGCGCGACCACGTCAAGGACCGGATTCTGCGAGTTTTAGTTGAATGGACGATGATGTTCGAGTAGTACAACTTTCACCTGTGTTTGTGTCCGCCCGTCGAAGTGTCCTCATGGCTATAAGTTGTCAGTCGATGAGTTATACTGGGATCTTTTCCGTGCCTGACTTGAGTGGGGACGACTGTTGGTTGGTCGTTCGGCTGGTAGTCGCAGCGGAATGACGTACATCTACATCTACATCTACATTTATACTCCGCAAGCCACCCAACGGTGTGTGGCGGAGGGCACTTTACGTGCCACTGTCATTACCTCCCTTTCCTGTTCCAGTCGCGTATGGTTCGCGGGAAGAACGACTGTCTGAAAGCCTCCGTGCGCTCTCTAATCTCTTTAATTTTACATTCGTCATCTCCTCGGGAGGTATAAGTAGGGGGAAGCAATATATTCGATACCTCATCCAGAAACGCACCCTCTCGAAACCTGGCGAGCAAGCTACACCGCGATGCAGAACGCCTCTCTTGCAGAGTCTGCCACTTGAATTTATTAAACATCTCCGTTACGCTATCACGCTTACCAAATAACCCTGTGACGAAACGCGCCGCTCTTCTTTGGATCTTCTCTATCTCCTCCGTCAACCCGATCTGGTACGGATCCCACACTGATGAGCAATACTCAAGTATAGGTCGAACGAGTGTTTTGTAAGCCACCTCCTCTGTTGATGAACTACATTTTCTAAGCACTCTCCCAATGAATCTCAACCTGGTACCCGCCTTACCAACAATTAATTTTATATGATCATTCCACTTCAAATCGTTCCGCACGCATACTCCCAGATATTTTACAGAAGTAACTGCTACCAGTGTTTGTTCCGCTATCATATAATCATACAATAAAGGATGCTTCTTTCTATGTATTCGCAATACATTACATCTGTCTATGTTAAGGGTCAGTTGCCATTCCCTGCACCAAGTGCCTATCCGCTGCAGATCTTCCTGCATTTCGCTACAATTTTCTAATGCTGCAACTTCTCTGTATACTACAGCATCATCCGCGAAAAGCCGCATGGAACTTCCGACACTATCTGCTAGGTCATTTATATATATTGTGAAAAGCAATGGTCCCATAACACTCCGCTGTGGCACGCCTGAGGTTACTTTAACGTCTATAGACGTCTCTCCATTGATAACAACATGCTGTGTTCTGTTTGCTAAAAACTCTTCAATCCAGCCACACAGCTGGTCTGATATTCCGTAGGCTCTTACTTTGTTTATCAGGCGACAGTGCGGAACTGTATCGAACGCCTTCCGGAAGTCAAGAAAAACGTACATTTGGTCTTCCGACCGCTTCTGGCTTCTCTGTGTTTGTACCGACTTATAATTCGTTCGTGTTGTTTCACAGTGACTGGTTTTCGTATTGTTTGAGACATTGTGGCATTGTCTTCGCCGATCCGTGTGAATCTTGTGTGGTTTTTAATGTGCAGTTATTTATATGCTGTCTGCGTTCTGGGTTGTCACGTGTGCGAGCAGTGGGCTTCGGATGGAGCAGCAAAGAGGTCCGCAGTGCGTAGGCTGGCCGGGAGCGCTGACGGCGTGCAGGCACTGTCGAACCGAGGGGCTGTAGCTGAAGACAGAACCCAGGACGTTTGAAGTTGAGTGAACCGTGTCTAGTACTGGAACCTCCAATGTTTGAGATCTCCCCGTTGTTTGCGTGTTGCTGTATCCCAGGATCAGTGAGACCAACCCCAACGAGTCTGTCAGGTTGGCAGGAGCTATTAGCCGCCTTCTACTCCTTGGTATTAATTTAGATTTAGTATTATTCTTATTAGTGAAGTGTAGCCAGCGGTATTTTCTGCCTTTTGGCCGCTAACGCCCCAGTTACCTGCCCTGGAGGTTAGCGTACTTTTCCGGCAATGTACTTTTCCCCGTCCTATTTATGCTGTCCGACACGGCGTGTAGTTCGATAGCCTCTTGAATTGTACTGTGCATATGTTTTTGTGAGGTGTACCTTCGTTCTAGTGTTTCCTTCGGCCTTGGGTGTGTTTGTGAAGACATGGTACTGTCCGTCTCTTCGTCCTTTCCTAAAAATATTCCATCGTTGTACCGGTGATTGGACGTTATTCGGATTGGTTAGTCGATCGGTCGGCGCTTAAGCTACCCCTAGTGTGAGTTGCCATCCTGCTACGTGAGCACAATTCGTGTCTACCTGTTTCACCACTTACACAGCTGTAGTCGCCTACCTCGGGTCGGTCCAAGAAGCACTTCCTGTGGATCACTCCGTCTTATTTGGACAAGTTGTCATAATTGTTTAAAATTTACCCTAATGTTTTAACACCTTATTGCCTTCCCCAATTGTAATTCCAGCCTTCAGCCGTTAATTGTTTGTAACACTGCTTGTGGCCTTCAGCCGACAAATTGTTTTCAATCCTGTTTTAGTGAGGCCTTCAGCCGTCACTATAGCTTGTTACAAGTTATTAAGATTATTAGAAAGGGTTTTAGTATTTTTAAAATGTAATCGTCCATCTCATTTGTAATTCAGGCCTTCAGCCGTTGTGTATTTTTGAAATTGCTTCTGGCCTTCAGCAGACGAATAATTTTGAACCTTCTTAATCAGGCCTTCAGCCGTTGATTGTGTGTAACATTGCTTGTGGCCTTCAGCCCAAAATAACTTGTCATTCTTCTAATATGGCTTTCAGCCACCAGTGTAGCAGAATATTTTAAAAAATATTGTTGAGAGTTTTGTTACTTGAAAAATAAAGTGTATGTGTTTTCTGTGAAACCAACGATAACTGATTAGGTCCTGTCCTCACCTTTCCTGCTTTCGGTGAGTCCCAGGTTTCATCACCTTTTCTAAACACCAGTCAATTATATTACTAATAATGGTCTCATAGCTCTACCGGCAGTTTCAGGCCAACATACGTATAATATAGACAGGATGTTAGGGATAGAAGTGCGGATATTTTTATTGGTGACTGAGGCCAAAGTAATGAACAACACTACATCCGTATTTACTTAATTTGCAGACTAATAATTACAGTTATTTGGGATAATATGTTTTTAGGCTGGTTATTATCTCCAATTACGTGTGGAAAGAGCAGACTACTAATGCTTATGGCCAGCAGTCAGATGCTGAAGTGCGAGGCATGCACGCGAGGCGGTCACTCTATACTGAGAGGCGAAGTTCACCTAAAGGTTCAGTTACGCGCGGTCAAAAAACATCATGTGTTAAATTATGTGACGTGTTTGCGGGAAAACTGTTAGACGCAGAGAAGAAACAACTAATACACTGAAGTACATGGTACATGGTACATGGTACATGCACTTAAACCCCTAACATCCTGTATATCTTTGTACCTGGCGTAAGACCCGAAAACCGGTTTGTAAAATAAACAATAAATATTATAGAATACTACACATGTATCATGTGTTTTTCATTCATAATGAGGGATCTGGATCAAGAAAGAAATACTAAAAGCAGTTGGCATGTTTCTGCTAGTTGTGGAGGAAGATTAACTGACAATGGCCGAAGTAAATAGTATACAAAATACAGACTAGCAATGGTAGTTTTTCCCAAAACGAGAAATAAGTTGAAATAAAATGTAAACTTGGGTTTTAGGAAGTCTTTTGTGAAAGTATTTGCCTGAAGTCTTAGAAGGGAAAAATAAGCGGTACAGACTAGAAGAGAATGGAAGTGTTTGAAATACGGTGCTACAGACGAATGCTGAAGGTGAAATGGGTAGACAACCAACGAAGAAAAGTGGAATTGCGAAAAAATTTATTGAACGACTTTAGTAAAGGGACAGGTCGGTTGATAAAACTCGTGTGGCTTCAAGAAATAGTCCGTTTGCTTGGAAATGAAAGTTTTTTTCCTAGGATGGGGCCCCTCCACGCCCACACCGACGTGGTGACCAAACCAAAAGTTCTACTGTGACCTTCGTATAACATGTTAGTTTTCAAATCAGGGGTCACAGGATGCGGGCTGTGATGTTGTCCATGCGTCTGGGTAGGATTACTCATTGGCATGGTCCATCAGGAGACAGCGATCGAAGGGTAGCGGTTTGTAAGGGCAGAGGGAAAAAAGTGCCAAGCAAGCGCCAAGGGAAAAAAAACCTCTGCGACAGTAAGACGGGTAGTAAGGGCAGTAGCGGCGTGCTAGCTGCGGCAGTGCATGCAAGGTGTGGTTACGTTAGTACGGGGTATCGTGCATCGTTACCTTTGACGTTGCGGGTGCTCGTTGTAGGGTGCTCTGCAGCTGCTGCGTCCTGTAACAGTTCGAGGTCGTCACACATTAGTGGGCGATCGGCCATAGATCAGCTCACAGTGTAGGGTGTGTGTGTGGCTGATTTGTGTGCTGTGTACAGTACCGTTTCCCTACGATTGCCTGTTTTCGACGGGGCGAGCATCTGGGGTCGCCAGTAGTAGCTGTGTTGCACGGACTCGCCAGTATTGTTGTGTTAGCGTGCTATGGACCATAGATGTTTAGTTTACTGCTAATAGTGTCTTTGGTCTTATGTTTCCATCTATGGTTGTGGTCGTAGTTCCCCAGAGAAAGGATACACGGGATAGATGAGTGTCTTGTGTTTCTGTACAGCCGTGTGGAGAGTTTTTGGGGTACCTACCAGATGGTATCTAGCCGATATTCTCGGTTAAGATCCGCGGTGAACGTGTAGCGCGGAACATTGCTTATGATTGTGAGTTCTTTGTTCTGTATGAGCTGCAGACGGCGCAGGCATGTGGGCATAGCGTAAATGATAGCGAGAAGTTTGCTAATTATACAGGGTGGTCCATTGATAATGACCGCGCCAAATATCTCACGAAATAAGCATCAAACGAAAAAACTACAAAGAACGAAACTCGTGTTCAAGGGGGAAACCAGATGGCGTTATGGCTGGCCCGCTGAATGGCATTGACATAGGTCAAAATAGGTCAAACGGATATCAACTGCTTTTTAAAAAAATAGGAACCCCCATTCTTATTACATATTCGTGTAGTACCTAAAAAAATATGAATGTTTTAGTTTGACCACTTTTTTCGCTTTGTGATAGATGGCGCTGTAATAGTAACAAACGTGTAAGTACGTGGTATCACGTAACATTCCGCCAGTGCGGACAGTATTTGCTTCGTGATACATTGCCCGTGTTAAAATGGACCGTTTACCAATTGCGAAAAAGGTCGATATCGTGTTGATGTATGGCTATTGTGATCAAAATGCCACACGGGCGTGTGCTGTGTCTGCTGCTCGGTATCCTGGACGACATCATCCAAGTGTCCGGACCGTTCACCGGATAGTTACGTTCTTTAAGGAAACAGGAAGTGTTCAGCCCACATGTGAAACGTCAACCACGACCTGCAAACAAATGATGATGCCCAAGTAGGTGTTTTAGCTGCTGTCGCGGCTAATCCGCACATCCGTAGCAGACAAATTGCGCGAGAATCAAGAATCTCAAAAACGTCGGTGTTGAGAATACTACATCAACATCGATTTCACCCGTACCATATTTCTATGCACCAGGAATTGCATGGCGACGACTTTGAAGGTCGTGTATAGTTCTGCCACTGGGCACAAGAGAAATTACGGGACGATGACAGATTTTTTGCACGCCTTCTATTTAGCGACGAAGCGTCATCCACCAACAGCGGTGGCGTAAACCGGCATAATATGCACTATTGGGCAACGGGAAATCCATGGCTGCGAGAAGTGGAACATCAGCGACCTTGGTGGGTTAATGTATGGTGCGACATTATGAGAGGAAGGATAATTGACCCCCATTTTATCGATGGGAATCTAAATGGTGAAATGTATGCTGATTTCCCATGTAATGTTGCTACTACAAGATGTTTCACTTCATGACAGAGTGGCGATGTACTTCCAACATGATGGATGTCCGGCACATAGCTCGCGTGCGGTTGAAACGGTATTGAATAGCATATTTCATGACAAGTGGATTAGTCGTCGAAGCAACATACCATGGGCCGCACGTTCACCGGATCTGACGGCCCCGAATTTCTTTCTGTGGAAAGTTGAACGATATTTGCTATCGTGATCCACCGACAACACCTGACAACATGCGTGAGCGCATTGTCAATGCAGTGCGTACATTACGGAAGGCGAACTACTCGCTGTTGAGAGGAATGTCGTTATACGTATTGCCAAATGCATTGAGGTTGACGGACATCATTTTGAGCATTTATTGCATTAATGCGGTATTTACAGATAATCACGCTGTAACAGCATGCGTTCTCAGAAATGATAAGTGCACAAAGGTACATTATCACACTGGAACAACCGAAATAAAATGTTCAAACGTACCTACGTTCTGTATTTTAATTTAAAAAATCTACCTGTTACCAACTGTTCGTCTAAAATTGTGAGCCAAATGTTTATGACTATTGCAGCGCCGTCTATCACAAAGCGAAGAAGTGGTCCAACTAAAACATTCATATTTCTTTACGTACTACACGAATATGTAATAAAAATGGGTGTTACAATTTAAAAAACGCAGTTGATTTTCGTTTGACGTATGGCAGCGCCATCTAGCGGGCCAACCATAGCGCCATCTGCTTTCCCCCTTCAAACTAGACAAGTTTCGTTCTTTGTAGTTTTTTCTTTTGACGCTTATTTCGTGAGATATTTGGCCTGTTCACGATCAATGGACCACCCTGTATAGAAGGGGGGGGGGGGGGGGGCGGGAGACAAGGCTTCAGAACAGTTTGACATTTCAAGACGAAACAGATTACGGTAGCAGCGGAGGGATGAAAAGGCTTGTCAAGGACAGACTACGGTGTGGAACACCATCTAACCAGCTCTCGGACCTAAGACCACCACAAAAACAAGTGAAAGGTATTTAGAAAAGTAAAGCGGTCGATCAAAAAAGTTTTTATTCGAAGACGTTACAGTCCAAATGGTTCAAATGGCTCTGAGCACTATGGGACTTAACATCTATGGTCATCAGTCCCCTAGAACTTAGAACTACTTAAACCTAAATAACCTAAGGACATCACACAACACCCAGCCATCACGAGGCAGAGAAAATCCCTGACCCCGCCCGGAATCGAACCCGGGAACCCGGGCGTGGGAAGCGAGAACGCTACCGCACGACCACGAGATGCGGGCGACGTTACAGTCGAGAACCGGTATATCAATTAGGAAAAATTACCGTGAACATTGAGACACTCATGCCACATACGCACCAGGTTGAAGATACCCGTTATACAAAACACTGTGTCATGCTGCGTGAAGAAGTCTGTAAGTGCTTGTTGCGCATCCTCGTGCCAAAGAAATTGTCGAACTGTCAAGGCCCTGTTTAAAGACTGAAGGTGTGATAATCGCATGGGGACGGGGGGGAGAGATCAGGACTATAGGGCGGGTGCTCGAATGTCTCCACTTGTCCGTAATGGATGAAGCTCGCCTCCCATATCGACCAGTGTCTTGTATTGAACAGCACAGATCTTTGGGGCACCGTTCCACAACGGTGGTTTTTGAGAGACGTTCTGCCCTATACGTATTCTTTATCCCCTAATATATGTCTACAGGTATTTGTCCTTCAGCAGCCAAGAAAACAATAGCATCATGTTGGTGCTCTTTTGAAGCATTTGGTAATAACGTCGCCGTAATTGACGTTTCCGCATTTACCGACCGCTCGTTGGGATAACGCAAATTCCACATTAATCCCTTGATAACGCGTCGGTGCTTATGTACCCGCATCGGAGTCACGATACGTTGCATGTATGCTGCAAGAACACCCCAAAACGTAAACCGTTTCAAGGCCCCTTAGTCTTCGAACTTTCTATCACATTAAACTGATGTGCTGGACAGGACCACCAACCTGGGGTCTTGAATTTTGCGGGCCAGGTACTACTGAGGAAACCTTCTCACGGCCCCGCTTCTGCTACTGCCTAAAAAAAAAAGATGGAAAGATGGTTCAAATGGCTCTGAGCACTATGGGACTCAACATCGGAGGTCATCAGTCCCCTAGAACTTAGAACTACTTAATCCTAAGTAGCCTAAGGATATCATACACATCCATGCCCGAGGCAGGATTCGAACTTGCGACCGTAGCGGTCGCGCGGTTCCAGACTGAAGCGCCTAGAACCGCTCGGCCACATCGGCCGGCGCTACTGCCTTCCTACAAGTTTTCAACCTCCACTAAAGATCCGCCGCATTCCTAGCGGCACTAACACTCCTGGAAAAAAGGATATTTCGAAGCAATGGCTTAGCCATTGTCAGGGGAATTTTTTCAAAATAAATTTAATTTTGGTTAATTTCTTAAAATTTCAGAAGTGGAGCTAGATTTTGTGGACGTTCTTGGTGTTTGGGGACAAGGTTCAGAATTACGGTGTATGCATAGAGTTGCTTCAGAATCACATTCACACAAATCCATTAAGTGAAAGTACGCAAAGTTTTGTTATAATCATGTGCCATCTTCTCAACATTACGATTTAAAGCACGTGGAAAGTTTCGTGTTGAAATCTGAAGAGCTGATTTCCTAGTCTTTCGGCCAAAATTTAATTTGTAACGTTCTAGGGGTACATTCTGGACTCCATTAAGATCAGCTGCATGTAGTAAAATATTTTAAATAAAAGGCGCATGAAAGGTTAGAAACACATCGTGTTATGAGTGAGAGAGAAAAACTACGAGTGCGAGAAAGACAGTAGTTGCAGCCACGATCAATTTAAAAAAAATTAATTACCTTGCACAAGGCAACATTATAGAGAATAAAGAAGCCGAAAGGAAATGGGGAAATATACTTCTACTGCCTAAACCGTTAGTGTCATCTCCTACTCACTTTTAAATAAAATAATACACGGAAATTTTCATGACCTGTATTACAAAATGGCCACCATGACGAAACGTTGGAAGTGCTCGCGGCTTTTCAGAAAAGGAGAGCACAACAGTAACCAAAGAATACGGCTCACTACCGACAATGTCGCTGAATAACTATTTATTTGTTGTGGTTAACGTAATTTGGAAGTAATATGTGCTTACGATTATATAAATGTGACGATTGTACGAGATGAAAATTTCTGTATTCGACTGATAAAGCACGTCACTTATATTTAAGGAAAAATATTTCTGCTATAGTTTGCAAAGTTATTTGTACTCGGCAGTGCAAATGCGACTTGATATATTAATGCTTAAGTGTACACATTTACGCTTGCCAACGGGACTAAACTATTGAAATGACAACAAAAATTACTTTGCATACAGAATAATGGTTTGAGCCGGAATACTACACGCAAGGTGGAACAAGATCAGCTGAATGAGACTACACCAAGACGTTAAACATGGAACCATCTTAAAATTGTGCCATAATATACCATTAGCAAAAAGTGGCTGCTTATTTAAACGATGCTGATTGCTTTCCAATTTTAAGAATGAAGGTCGTCAGTATACCAAGTGATGAGCCAGTTAAATGAGCAAGAAAGTCGATTTTTTAATTACTGTAAACTTTATCAATACTAGAAACAAATTTAATGGTCCAGTTTGACGATAATTTTCGGCTTATTTAATCAACCCAAGGATAATGAGTTCAAATTGGGGGTAAGCGCAGGAGTGTAACTCAAGTGTGAATGACAGGCACCATCTACAATATTACATCTTGCCTGTTCGCTTCTGTCTCGGGATCTTCGGCAGACGTTTGTTTAACTATTTTCGTGATGTTTTGCCAGAAGGATTGGCTGGCATTATCAAGGTTCACCCTCCATTGCTCATAGCTGACTGATCACCAGAAGTGGAGAGAGAATCTCTGACAGTGCCAGCCACTTGTGCTGGCGAAACGTCCCGAAAATCGTTAAACAAACGTCTGCCGAAGATACCGAGACAGAATCGAACAGGCAGTTCGAGAACAAATGGCCGCGAAAGCAACAATTTTGTACAACGTTACAGTTACAAGTCAACTGTATTACCACAATCAAGTAGTATACACAGCCTTTTACACTCTAAACGATTTAAATTATATTGATCACAAATTTTTGACATCTTGATCGCGGTAGTACCGGATGATCAGCGTCTTCAACAATCCAAATGGCTGCTTTGTACGTGTCTTCGGCTCGACGCAGGCGGAGTACTGTAATTCAGACCGCCTCTAGGGACGGGGCAACCGAATGGCTTCAGCAACCGGTTAATCAGTCGAAATTTATTCAGTGACTGCGGCTTATTGGACATCAGCGTTATTGGGTACAGGTGTGCTACCTATTAGTGACATCTGAAAGTTTATGCCGCAGCATGACTCGAACCCGCATTTCCCATTTAGCGCGAGGAGCCGCCTTAGCCACTTCGGCTATCCGTGTACAATCCCCGGGCTGACCCAAACTACCGTATGTCACACTGTGTACATCCTTGGGTTGGTTCGAGGAGGGTGCTCGGACAGGCGAAGTGGTTAAGCAAACTGCTCACCATAAGTGAGAAATATTTGACGTGAACGGTACACTGCCAACGGCCTTGCCACAGTGGTATCACCGGTTCCCGTCAGGTCACCGAAGTTAAGCGCTGTCGGGCTGGGCTAGAACTTGGATGGGTGACCATCTGGTCTTCCGAGCACTGTTGGCAATCGGCGTTCACTCAGCCCTTGTGAAGCAAACTGAGAAGCTACTTGATTGAGAAGTAACGGCTCCGGTCTCTGAAACTGACATACGGCAGGGAGAGCGGTGTGCTGACCACATGCCCCTCCATATTCGCATACGGTGATGCCTGCGGGATGAGGATGACACGGCTGCTGGTCGGTACCGTTGGGCCTTCGTGGTCTGCTCGGGCGAAGCTTTAAGTTGTTTGAACGATACATTAAAGGTGCACAAATTTCAGAGACGTAAGAAATTAAAAAGACTGGACCAATACAAATTGAAAGAAACAGAGGTAGTAGAATCAAAGGGAACTCCAGGCTACGAAACAGAAGAGACGGAAAATGAAGTCAGGTGGATGGTTTTGAGATGGAGTAGTGGAGTCAGTAGACGAAGTTGAAAAATTGAAAAGGGCAAGGTGGGAATGGCTGGAGGAAAAATTCAAAGCTGAAGAAGCATGCATGACTAGGAGAACGGTATATATCAACCACACGAAATTTAAAGAAACCTTTGGAGAGAAGAGACACACCACTGCGAATAGTAAGTTGTGCCTCGGTTATATAACAGAAAGAAACTTGAAGCCAAAATTATGGAAAGAGAAAAAAAGATGAACGCAGTGCTGCGAGAAAATGTGACAGAGCTCTGAAAGACCTAAGCCTACAGAAAACGTCTGGAGTAGACGACTTTCTCTCAGAATTAGTGAGATACCTGGGACAGCCATCCACGACAAAACTACGCTCGTAATCGGGGCACAGTTGGAATCAGGACTCAAAGACTTGTCTGGAGACGCCCGCGATAGAGATGGGACATCAACCTCACCGTCACTCGCCATACCGTCCACAACCAGGAGTGATGGCCTGGGGTATCACTTCATTTCATAGCAGGACCTCTTTGGTTGTCATCCGCGATACCCTTACGCGATATTCTATGCCGTGTTTTGTTGCCCTTCATGGCAAGCCATCGTGGGCTCACATTTTAGCAACATAATGTCCTTCCACAAACGGCGAGAGTTTCTACAGCTTGTTTTCGTGCTAGCCAAACCCTATATTGGCCAACTGCATAATTGGCAGGGCCCTCCAAACTACTTTTGGATTCTGCTGATCTAACACGCCAACTGGACAGAATTTGGCATATATTCCTCAGGAAGACGTCCAACATCTCCATCAATCAAAGCCGAATAGCTGCTTGCATAAAGGCCAGAGTTTGACCAAAGCATTAATGACTTGCTCAACTGGTGAAGCACTTTCTCTTGAATAAATCATCCAGTATTTCTGAAATTATAATGATTTGTTTGTCTGTACATGTACGTCACATCTACCGATTTCCGTCAAATTCGGATAATTCCTTCCTGAATCCTCGTAATATATTTATTTTCGAGTGTATATTAGACGGCTGAAAACCCAGATTTGAATAAGCATGTCTCAATACCTATTCCAAAGAAGGCAAATACTGACTGGGTTGTGTATTAGCGAACTGTCAGTCTAAAAAGCTGTGGTTACAAAATACTCACACGACTGATTACACAGAAGAATGAAAGGAGTGGTAGAAGACGACCTTGGTGAGATCAGTTTAGGTTCCATAGAAATATCTAAACACTCCGAGAAATACTGGCCCTATAATCTGTATTCGAAGAAAGACTGAAGAAACCAAACCTACTTTTACAACATTTGTAGGTTTAGAGAAAGAATTTGACATATGTTGACTGGAATAGACACTTTGAAATTCTGAAGCTAGCAGCATTAAATAGAGGAGCAAAAGAATATCTACAACTTGTACCGAAACGAGATTGCCTTTATAAGAGTCGAGTCTAAGGAAATGAAGTTGAGAAGGTAGTATAACGGGGTTGTAGCCTATCCCCGATGTTATCCAGTTTGTAGGCTGAAAAGCATTAAAGGAAATCAAGGCCAAATCTAGGAGAGAATAAAGCCTTAGGGAAGAGAAATAAAGGTTTTGACGTTTGTCAATGATATTTTATTTATGTCAGCAAAGAGGAGTTGAGTGGGAAGAACAGTGTCTTCAAAAAAGATTACAGCAAAAATAAAGCGAGGGTGAGATGATGCTGAGGGCATTATATTAGGGAATGAGCCACTAAAAGATAGAGGACTTTTGTTTTTTTGGCAGCAAAATAATCGAGAGGGGCCCATGACAAAGGATGTATAAATGTGGACGATACGCAGCTCAGAGAGGAAGAGAACAGAAGCTTCTGAAATGCAGTGCTGCATCAGTATGTCGAAAATTATATTTGTAAATTGAATAACTAATGGGGACATACTGACTTGAATTGGGGAAAAAGTGAATTTCTTGCTCAACTACATTAAAAGAAGGAATCGTTGATAGTCACTTCTTGAGGCATCAAAGAGTTATCAATATTGAGATTAAGGGGAGTGTGAAGGTAAAATTGAAGGGGAAGACGAAGACTATTGTGATCAGATTCAAATACGAGTAGGATGAAGTAGTTACGCTGTCCCGGGCATGACGTTAAACTGCGACCAAAACCGAGTGACCACCGGTATAAGTGGTCCTCTTCTACCAAGTGCCAACGGCCTCTTTGGAGAGCGAATGAGCGGGTAAAGGATAGGGCACTCTGTTGTCCTTCGAATGAGAAATCATCCCTGAAGGCGGAAGAACCAGATTGGTCAGAATGTGGAAGGCATCGAGAAACCATCACATTAAAGATCCTATGGCTGTATTCAAAACCAAATTTTCCGGAGTTCCAAGTCCTCCAATCGGATCTTCGGGAGGGACAGTTTTGAGCAACGCTGTCACTAAGAAGAGATTATCATTGAAAGATAGTATAAAGATAGGCACATAGAATGTGAAGACGATGGCTCGGGCTGGAAAAATCAGCAGTGTAATCCAAGAAATGGAAAGAATGAGAAATAAGATCATGAGCATTAGTGAAATGCGATAGCCAGGTTCAGGTTCTTGTAACATCAATGAACACAGAATTTACTACTCAGGAATATCAAATGGACAGTATATGTCTGGAGTAGGATTTACAGTATCGAAAGAAATAGCAGAATGTGTCACTAATTGTGTATCTGTTTCAGAGAGAGTGATGTTACTCCAAATAATTGCTCTACGTGCATAACTGAACATTATTCAAGTCTATGCTCGAACAGCAGACCATAGTGATGAAGAAGATGCAGAATTTTATTCCCAAATCTCAGGTGTTTTGCAACAACTACCGAAGAAAGATCTTACAATAATTATGGGAGATTTTAATGCCAAAATAGGAAGGGGATCCGAAGGCGACTTTATAGGTCACTATGGACTTCGTGAAAGGAATGAGAGAGGCGTACTGCTCAGTGCATTTGCAGGAGAGTGGAGATTCGTAATAACACATTTCTTCACATCACCGGCCAGACGTCCCGGCGGGGTCAGGGATTTTCTCTGCCTCGTGATGACTGGGTGTTGTGTGGTGTCCTTAGGTTAGTTAGGTTTAAGTAGTTCTAAGTTCTAGGGGACTGATGACCATAGATGTTAAGTCCCATAGTGCTCAGGGTCATTTTTTGAACCGGCCAGACGTCTCTACACTTGGAAGTCCCCAAGAGATTCAGACGGAAATATTACCCGGAATCAGATTGATTATGTCTTGATAAATCAAAGATATAGAAACAGCTGACTCTCAATGAAAACCTATCCAGGTGCCGACATTAACTCAGACCACGGTCCCCTAGTTGGTGTCTTTAAAATCAGAATGAAGAGAGTTCAAAAGAAAAAAGTCAAAATGTATGATATCCGCAAACTGAAAGAATCTTCCATAAGAGAAAATGCAGGAATCAGTTAAAGAAGTACATCTGAAATCCATTGTCACCAAAAAGAAGTCATGGATGACTGAAGAGAAACTTAAAATGATGGATAGAAGGAGGGAAGTGAAAAGTAATCCTGATGCATACAAGAATATCAAGAAGGAGATCAGGAAACGGATACGAGAAGCTAAGGAAAGAGAAATACAGGAACAGTGCAATGAAACAGAGAAATTACAATTGAAGCATGATAGTTTCACCACTCATAAAATAGTCAGGGAAGTGACAGGAAATTACAGAAAAAAAAATGGTTCAAATGGCTCTGAGCACTATGGGACTCAACTGCTGTGGTCATAAGTCCCCTAGAACTTAGAACTACTTAAACCTAACTAACCTAAGGACAGCACACAACACCCAGCCATCACGAGGCAGAGAAAATCCCTGACCCCGCCGGGAATCGAACCCGGGAACCCGGGCGTGGGAAGCGAGAACGCTACCGCACGACCACGAGATGCGGGCTAAATTACAGAAAAAGGACAGGAAGTAGATTGGTGAATAATGAAGGAAGAATAATATTTGGACAAGATAAGCTTAAAGAAACATGGAAAACATACATAGAACAACTTTTTTATGACAACCGGCCAGATCTTCCTCAAATATATTGCGAAACAGGACCTAGAATTCTGCTGGAAGAAGCTGCTATAAATGGAATGAATGATGGTAAATCACCTGGTCCCGTCAATGTGAATTCCGAAATTCTCAAGCTTCTCTGTGAGTATAATTTAAAATGACTGACTGCAACATTCAGTGACATCTACGACTCTGGTAACATTCCACGGGAATGGCTTAAATCCGAATTTAGTACATTGCCCAAAAAGGCCGTAGCTAAGACTTGTGGTGAATACAGAACCATCAGCCTCATGAGTCACCTGCTAAAGATCTTTCTGAGGGTCATTCACCAAAGAATTTACAAGATCTGTGAAGAACAAATTTCTTCTACACAGTTTGATTTCAGAAATACATTTAGCATCCCCGAAGCATTATTTAGTATCGAGGTACTATTTGAAAGGTGCAGAGACGTGAATTGCGACATTTAAGCCTGCTTTATTGATTATCAAAAGGCTTTCGACAGAGTAAAACACCAGAAGATTGTTGACATTTTAAGAAGCACTGGTTTGGATGATAAAGACCTACCTATAACTGTGAACGTATAGCAGGACCATCAGCCTCATGAATCACCTGCTAAATATCTTTCTGAGGGTCATTCACCAAAGAATTTACAAGATCTGTGAAGAACAAGTTTCTTCTACACAGTTTGGTTTCAGAAATGCATTTGGCACGCGTGAAGCATCATTTAGTATCCAGGTACTACTTCAAAGGCGCAGAGACGTGAATTGCGACAATTATGCTTGCTTTATTGATTATCAAAAAGCTTTCGACAGCGTAAAACACCAGAAGATTGTCGACATTTTAAGAAGCACTGGTTTGGTTGATAAAGGCCTACGTATAATTGTGAACCTACAGCATCTGTGAGGCTGGACAGAGAAAATATAGAAGACATAGACATTCTAGGAGGTGTAAAGCAGGGTTGTATATTATCCCTATCGATTTTCAACAACTGTTCAGAGCACATCTTTAAGGAAGCTCTTGATGAAGTAGAGATGGGAGTGCTCTTAAACAGAAAATATATCAACAACTTGCGATATACTAACGATGCAGTAATATTTTCTGATTGTGAGGATAGTTTGCAATACCTTGTCGATAGAATTGCACAAAAAAGCTCTGAATATGGTCTACATGTCAACCCTCAAGAAACGAAAGCAATGATAATTAGTAAAAACAGAGTCCCTGCATGACACATTAAGATAGGTCAAAATCACATAGAGCAAGTACATAAATACACGTACCTTGGCACTGCAATAAATAATCAATGGGATCTTTCTGATGAGGTGGGAACACGAACTGGAAAAGCCAGGCCTGTTCTCAATAAGTTGAGTAACCTTTTCAAGAATCATGGCTTAGCAATGACGAAGAAGATCAGACATCTACGTTGCTTCGTATTTTCCACCCTCTGCTATGGTGTTAAAACATGGACTCTGACAGAATCTTTGGGTAAGCGGCTGGGGGCTTTTGAGATGTGGCTCTACAGAAGAATGTTGAGAATACCGTGGATAGCGCATGTCACAAATGTCGAGGTTCTACGAAGAATGAAGAAAGACAAAGAAGTAATGGCTACCGTGAAACAAGAAAGATCCAGTACCTGGGACACGTCATGAGTAACAACAACAGATACCATTTCCTCTAGACCATCCTGCAAGAAAAAACACCAGGGAAGAGAAGCGTTGGCCGCAGAAGAATTTGCTGGCTTAGGAACATCAGAACGTGGACCTCTACAACATATACAGAGCTATTTAGAGCTGCAAGTGACAGGAAAAGCACTGCCAAGATGGTTGCCAACATCCAGTATGGATAGGAACGAGAAGAAGAAGAAGAGACGGGTACAAGATAGCGTAGCATGAGAATCTGCATCAAACCAGTCTTAGAATTGAATACCACAACAAAACGCGAGTATCAGATCAAATTTGTGACACATCGCAAAGACGCGTTTATTACAAGGTCACCGGTTTCGATCATCTGACGATCATCGTAGACCTTCAAATCCACATTGATGGGCGATGGCTGTACATGGAGTAGGACAGACTGAGTGACGGTAATCAATTACTGATCATCGTTCAGCGGTTCCTGCTTCACATGTAGCCGTTGTCCTTCAAAATGGTTTTGAAGGTCTGAAGATGGCCATGTGATGATCGAAACTGGTCGCCTTGTAATAAACGTGCCTTTGCGATCTAGGTTGTTCACAAACTTTTATGTCGACTGTTGACAATCAATTTCAAATATTTTCATGGCTGGTTGCCTCCAGAAATGTTTTCAAAAACAAGTCTAGATTGTAGTTTTTTCACACACAAGCACACACACACAAACACACACATACACACACGAACACACACATCATTCATCGAGGAATACGGGAAGGGGGAAGTGAAAATGTTGCTAGAACTACACTCCGTCATGCTTACGACGTAGATTTGTGGGTGTAGGTTACAAGGACTTTCATAGAAACGGGAAAAATCTGGAGGTCTTAAAAATGGTTCAAATGGCTCTGAGCACTATGGGACTTAACTGTTGAAGTCATCAGTCCTCTAGAACTTAGAACTACTTAAACCTAACTAACCTAAAGACAACACACACATCCATACTCGAGGCAGGATTCGAACCTGCGACCGTAGCGGTCGCGCGGTTCCAGACCGTAGCGCCTAGAACCGCTCGGCTACATCGGCCGGCGGAGGTCTTCAAGACCAATTCACGAGCGCTGCTACGAACAAAACATTAGCGATCTGTTAAATCCAGGACGGTTTATTTGATTTGCACGTTAATATATCAGATACGCATTCGTTCGCAATGAATGTTAAAATTTTCGTCGCGTTGATATATTTAAATTGAAAGCAACTAATATATCATACTTTGGGTTTGTTGTCCTCAAAAGAAATTTACGGCCGTACATATTACTGTCAAAATTTTCCTCCCTCCTCCGTCCAGTGTGTCAGCAATTGACTGACACTCCGTGTTCATTTCACACGAACATTTATGAGGCATTAATTCTTGACGTTCGAAACAAATGAAACGTTATATTGTAGCTACTGGTAATTCCAGCCGAGCATTACACGCCGTGCAGAAAGGAAAGCAAAGCAGAGTAAATAATTGTGTTATAAAAATGCAAAGCTCTGAATTGTTATTCTTAACATAGTGACGTTATTCAGCGTCGTCGACATCGTTATTCCGCGTTCAATTACTCAAACAGGACATTTATTGCAAGCCATAAGGATTTACGTTGACGTTAATAACTGATCACGCCACTTGTGACTGTATTGCAGTATGCCATTATGGCTCCAAAGGACAGTGAATAACCAGCGTTCTTTGTTTTGTTGGGGGTGGGGTGGGAGAGTGGGGGTGGGGGGAAGGGCTCATCAGTCTTCTGACTGGTTTGATGCGACCCGCCACAGATTTCTCTCCTGATCCAACCTTTCCATCTGAGAGCAGCACTTACACCTAACATCCTCAGTTACTAAAGGAACCACTAAGTTACACATTTTTATGGCAGGCCAAATAAATTTTATTGATTGCTGCACTATTTAATCTGCAGTGAAATTGGTATTGTGAGGCCGAAAGTGCAGGAGGTCAGGTCCATATGTGGGTCCATATGTGGAGAAACTTCAGGATAAGGAAATCAGGCACAAGTACATAACAGTGATCTCAGAAAGGTACCAGTTAGTTGATTGTAGTCAGTTACTGTCATTGGAAAAGGAATGGACAAAGTACAGGGACACAGTACTAGAAGTGGCTAAAGAATGTCTTGGAACAGTAGTGTGTACAGAAAGGGTGAAGTAAACAGCTTGGTGGAATGACACCGTCAAGGCAGCCTGTAAAAGGAGAAAGAAGGCGTATCAAAAATGGCTACATACTAGAACTCAGGTAGACATAGTAAGTTATATTGAAGAAAGAAACAAAGCCAAACAGATAATTGCATCATCCCAGAAGAAATCTTGGGAAGACTTTGGAAACAAGTTGGAGACTTTGGGTCAAGCTGCTGGGAAACCATTCTGGAGTGTAATTAGCAGTCTTCGAAAGGGAGGTAAGAAGGAAATGACAAGTATTTTGGACAGGTCAGGAAAACTGCTGGTGAATCCTGTTGATGCCTTGGGCAGATGGAGGGCATATTTTGAAGAGTTGCTCAATGTAGGTGAAAATACGATCAGTAATGTTTCAGATTTCGATGAACAATGGGATAGGAATGATGATGGAAATAGGATCTCATTTGAGGAAGTGGAGAAAATGGTCAATAGATTATAGTGCAATAAAGTGGCTGGGGTGGATGAAATTAAGTCGGAACTCATCAAATACAGTGGAATGTCAGGTCTTAAATGGCTACACAAGATAAATGAAATGGCGTGGGAGTCGGGACAGGTTCCATCAGACTGGACGAAATCAGTAATTACAACAATCTTTAAACATGGAAACAGAAAAGATTGTAACAACTACAGAGGTATCTCTTTAATCAGCGTTGTGGGTAAAATCTTCTCAGGTATTGTTGAAAGGAAAGTGCGAGTATTAGTTGAGGACAAACTGGATGAAAATCAGTGTGGTTTTAGGCCTCTTAGAGGTTGTCAGGACCAGATCTCTAGCTTACAGCAAATAATGGAGAAGTGTTACGAGTGGAACAGGGAACTCTATCTATGTTTTATAGATCTAGAAAAGGCATATGACCGGGTTCCTAGGAGGAAGTTATTGTCTGTTCTACAAGATTATGGTATAGGAGGCAAACTTTTGCAAGCAAGCAATTAAAGGTCTTCACATAGATAGCAGTTAGAGTTGACGGTAAATTGAGTTCATGGTTCAGAGTAGTTTCAGGGGTAAGACAAGGCTGCAACCTGTCTCCACTGTAGTTCACATCATTTTTGGATCATATGTTGAAAACAATAGGCTTAACATCAGAACAGGCGCCAATGTTAGCGTTGAATAGGGGATCATGGAGGAATTTTATAAGGGAGACTATGCTCCAGACTGAACGCTGAAAAGCATAATCAGTCTTAAATGATGATGATGATGATGCACTACAATTTCTTGTTCAGAAAAGCAGAACACCTTGAATGATTAGATGTAGGACGTTCATATTTACAGTTCATCTACATTAGTGTGTTCTGCAGAAATGATTAGCGTTTGAACCACGCCGACCCGCGGGATCAAGGTCAACATCGACATCGCGGCGCAACACCACCTACCGGTAAAATGTGCCTGCAGCTCTCTTTCTCACTGTAAATTGAAGGCGAACGGATATGTGTGGCTTGAGCAGACGTGCAGTGTGCCTCGCAGACGAACGTGCGAACCGTTTCGTCAAGTTAGTTTGAAGGAGGCCGCATTATTGACATGAGAGAATGTGAGGCATCAATCAAGCAAGCTGCTGCTCGTGTGGGACGAGGTGTTTCGGCAGTGCAACGTGTGTGTGGAGAATTATTCATGGATGGCCGTAGAACATGACGAAATGGATCAGAACTTACCACCCAGACCATCCACCGAGAAGACAGACACCTCATCCAAATGGCATTGTAGGACAGATCTGCGTCCTCCTCGGCTCTGGCGCAACACTGGAACAGCGTAGCACATCTTGTATTGTCAGGGGTGCAAGTACGTCGCCGTTTAGTACAGCAAAGCTTACGTGCCCGTCGTCCACCTCTTCGTCTACCTTTGAAGAATGTGCAGCAACGTGCTAGACGACAATGGTGTATGGAATGACGTCATTCGGTACAGGAACGGCATCAGAGAGTGTTTCCGGACGAATCCAGGTTCTGTTCGTTTGAAAATAGTGTTTCCGAACGAATCCAGGTTCTTTATCAGTAAACTCTTCCGGGCTAAGTTGCCGTGGTCGATCTGTAGAACTTCTTCTCCCTGACGTTTCGTTCTCAACTACGGAGAACATCTTCCGAGGTGAGTCGACGACTGGCTGCTAGGAGCTGGGGCCGCCGCTTATGTAGAGATCGTAGGGGGCGCCACCACACGTCACGTGGCGTCGATGTGCAGCTATCTCTGGCTATCGTCTGTTCTCTCGATTGCAGGCAATCGATTGTCACGTGATTGATGCAACGTCGACCGCTATATCTTATCCAATTTTAATCCTTCTTTACGATTAAATTTGTATTGATGTTTGTGGATTTCAATTGCCTCTCTATACATACGTGTATAATAGTGCGACGTCCTCGCTAGCACGCTTGTTTCACCAAATTTTATGTCGTGATCTCCATCCTTAAAAACATGTTCCGCTACTGCCGATTTGTCGATATGTCCCAAGCGACAGTTTCTTTTGTGCTCCGTCAACCGTGTATTGATGCTTCTTTTTGTAGTTCCTATGTAAACCCTGCCGCAACTACACGGAATTTTATATACCCCTGGGGTGGCTAGGGGGTGACGAGCATCTTTTGTTGATCTTAGGCATTCACTAATTTTCTTAGTAGGTCTAAAAATGGTCTCTACCTGAAACTTGGCTAGTACTTTTCCAATGCGATCCGTGATATTATGGATGAACGGAAGAAATACTTTTCCAGCTGATGGTTGTTGCTGTCTCCTATTTTTAGGCATTTTTCTATTTGGGTGAAGTGCTCGATTAATCTCGTTTTTCGTATAACCATTTTTCGCAAAGGCCATTCGTAAATGATTTAGTTCTTCTTGTAAGTAGCCTGGTTCACAAATATTATTGGCCCTATCCACTAGTGTTTTCATGACCCCCCTCTTTTGCCTAGGGTGGTGGTTTGAGTTCTTATGGATCTAGCGATCAGTATGTGTACCTTTCCTGTAGACCTTATGGCCTAAGGTCCCATCCGCCCGTTTGATAACTGATACATCCAAGAAGTTAAGTTGTCCATTCTTCTCCTTCTCCATAGTAAATTTAATCTTTGGGTTGATGCTATTTAAGTGTACCAGAAAATCATTCAAGTCTTCTTCCTCATGATTCCATATCGGAAGATGTTCTCCGTAGTTGAGAACGAAACGTCAGGGAGAAGAAGTTCTACAGATCGACCACGGCAACTTAGCCCGTAAGAGTTTACTGATAAAGACGCCGGCCGTGAAAGCCTACATGGAATGAATCCAGGTTCTGTTTGCTTCATGGTCCAATTTTGGTCCGTCACAGACAGCCGGCGCGGCATCACAGTGACTGCATTCGCTTAAGACATACAGCGTCAACTGAAGGCCTTATGATGCGGGGTGCTATTGGGTACAGCCACAAATCACAGCTGGTGCGAGTCCAGAACACTGTGGCCAGTGTGAGTACGTGAATGACATCCTGCGTGCCACAGCCTTACACTTTCTGCACAACAGCCCAGATGCCATAGTTCAAATGGCTCTGAGCACTATGGGACTTGACATCTGAGGTCATCAGTCCCCTATAACATAGAACTACTTAAACCTAACTAACCTAAGGACATCACACACATCCATGCCCGAGGCAGGATTCGAACCTGTCGCGCTGTTCCAGACTGAAGTGCCTTCAACCGCTCGGCCACCCTGGCAGGCCAGATGGCATGTTTCATCGACAAAATGCATGTTACTGCACGAACACGTGCCTTGTTGGTGTCACAGGTGGCCTGTCCTGCGAGGTCATCAGACTTCTTGCCGACTGAAAATGCGTGCGATGTGGTGAAACGCCAGGTGCAGCGCTGTGACCCAGTGCCAACCATCACAGATGAACTTTGGAACCAGGTGAATGCTGTATGGATAGCTACACCACAGGACGCCATTTGTGACTTATACGCGGCGATACCATCAAGTATGGACAAGTTGTCAAGGCCAATGGCGGAGCCCATGCGTACCAGGCAACAGAACACATGTGAAGCGAGGTGGCCGAAATGCTGATCATTTCTGCAGAACATACTAATGTACAAGGCGTACAACTTCGTTTCCGCCGTATTTTCTCCAACATTTGAGGCTTTAATGACAGAAATTGGTAACACATGTATCATTCAAAGTATTTTCCATAGCTGGCCACTACTTTCTCCCATCTTTCGGGCAGTGTAATAATCCCGCGTCGAAAAAATTGTTCATCTTTTGAAGCGATCCACGAATCGATCCAATTTGTGACTTTTTCATGAGATCGGAAGTGTTGGTCAGCCAGTCCATGCGCCATTGATATAAATATGTGATAGTCAGAGGGAGCAATGTCTGGAGAATACGGCGGGTGGGGTAGGACTTTCCATTTTAAGTTTTCCAAGTACATTTTGATCTCTTTTGCAGCGTGGAGTCGAGCGTTGTCGTGCTGCAAAGTCGCTTTATCATGCCTCTCGCTGTATTGTGACCGTTTGTCTTTTAGTGCTCTGCTCAAAAGTATTAATTGCATTCGATAACGAGCACCTGCGATTATTTCACTTGGCTCTAACACCTCATAGAACACGACTCCGAGCTGGACCCACCAAATGCAGAGCATGATCTTGGAGACGTGAATTTTCGATTTGGACGTCGACGTGGGATCCTGGCCGGGATATCCTCATGATTTTTATGCGTTTAGGGTTATCGTAATGAACACGTTATTCGTCCCCGACCACAATGCGATGCAGAAATCCATTCTGTTTTTGCCTCAGAACCAACTGTTCCACAAACACACAAAAACCGTTCAACGTCTCTTCGTTTCAGCTCACATTGGATTCAAGTTATTTCTTTCTTAGTCACGCCCATGGCCTTGAGACGTTTTGAAATGGCTTGCTGTCACTCCCACTAATCGTGCCAATTGTTCTTCAGCGTGAGGCGAGGTTTCACTCAGCAATGTCTCCAATTCTGCATCTTCGAAAACATTCTCTCTCCCACCACTATGTCGGTCTGCGACGTTAAAATCACCGTTCTTGAAGCGTTGAAACTACTCACGACACGTTCTTTCACTAATAGCGTCCTTACCATACGTACTTGAGAGCATTCGATGAGACTCAGCCGCTGTTTTTTTCATGTTGAAACAAAACAGTAACACTTCCCGCTAGTGACGAGAATTAGGCTCGTAAACTGACATTTTCAGTCAAGCACAACTTTATGATGCACACACAACTCGAATAATGTTTGAATAAGGTTATGTTGACCAGGGTCCAAGCTAACTGCCTACGATCTGTTTCTTGCGACCGCTACTTACCGCTGTCGCCACTTATCGACAAACGGCGGAAGCGTTCTGTTTTCCGGTTGGTTGAGTTGGGCGCAAGGGCCCGAACAGCGAGGTTATTGGTCCCATCGGATTAGGGAAGGATGATGAAGGAAGTCGGCCGTGCTCTTTCAAAGAAACCATCCCGGCATTTGTCTGGAGCTATTTATGGAAATCATGGAAAATCTAAATCAGGATAGCCGGACGCAGGTTTGAACTGTCGTCCTCACGAATGTGAGTCCAGTTCTGTTTCCTTTTTTCGGACATGAGTGTACAGGATATTATTTTGCAACATAGTCGACTAGTGTCTGTAAGGAACGGTCGAAACAATCTACCGGTCATTTCAGTTCCCCGACTATAGAAATCCATTCCTTGGTAATAGAGCATTCTGAGAACCACTGTCCTCGTCGTCGAAAAATACTCACTTGCTGCTAAACAATTCCTCGACTGCCAGGACACCTCGTCTGTGTTCAATGTCGATGGCCCTCCTCCTCGATCACCATCATCCACGACTGTTCAAATAATTAGGACAATGTCACTACAGCTGAACGCAGCGTAGCATGGATACCATACTATCAGAATTTCACGGTGACTCTCTGAGAAATTTAGACGTTTTGCCCACAACATTCGTACTGTTCTGCGTATTTCAACTTTGGACTACATGTCCAGTTGCCACACCGTTTCATTCCCTCAGTGTAATGCACGTGTCACGCATACTGTAGCAAAATTGTGTCTGCAGGAAACTCAGAACCCTTCTGAGTCAGTCGTGTATAGCAATGGTCTTAGCGTGGAACGACGAATATACTTTTTGAAGGCGCTTCGAATTTTTGGGATATGTTCCAATTTCCGGCTTCCGCTACAGTCTCTATCCTCTACAGCTTCCTTAACTAGCTACAAGTTATTTCCTGGTGTCCTAACAATGTCCTATTATCCTCTCCATTCTTCTCGGCAATGATTTCCACATGTTCGTCTCCTCACTGAAGCTGCGGAGAACTTCCTCATTTCTCACCTTATCAGACAACCTTATTTTGAACATCCTTCTATAGCACCATATCTCACCCATTTTGACACTCTTCTGTTCCGGTTTTTCCATAGCCCATGATTCACTTCCAAAAAATGTTCTGCTTTAAGCCTATCCTTCAAGAAATTTCTTCCGCAAATTAAGACCGATATTTAATACTGGTATAGAAATGTCATCAACGAATCTTATTATCGATATCCTTTCATCTTGAAGTTTAAACTCACTGTCGAACGTATCTTTTATTTTCATCATTGCTGCTCCCGTATATGGACTGAACAGTAGTAGCGAAAGACTCTATCGCTGTCTTACATCCTTTTTAATTAGAACACTGCGTTCCTAATTTTTCATTCATATTGTTCTGCATTGGGCCTTGTAATTTGCGTATAATCCGTTCTTCCCTCTACTTTATTTTGCTGAGAATTTCGAACAATTTGCACGACTTTATATTCTCTAAGTCTTTTTCTAGGTCTAGAACGTGTATCAATTTTTCTTGTTTTTCTTGCATGATCAATTGCAACTCGCAGTTGTCTCTTTGGTGCCTAAACATTTCTTCATCATCTACGAGATCTTCACTTTTTTCAGTGATTCCGTATATTATTTTTGTCAGCATTTACGATGCACGACGTGTCCAGCTCTATCACTTGTCTGCCCTTAAAAGCTTACACGTTATGTGGATGAAACTTTCCGAAGTTCTAACGGTACGTCTACAGACTCTACGATCTAATATGAATAGCCGTTTGATTGTCACTTTTCCCAACGATTTTAGACATTCCAAATGAATTTTATCTAAGCATTCCGCTTTATTTGATGACAAGTCTTCCAAACCAATGTTTAATTCTGACTCTAATACTGCCACCGTTATGTCCTCCATATCGACTCTCATTTCTCCTTCTATTGTATGATCAGACAGTTTCTCCACTTTGTACAGACCTTCAATGCACTGTTTTCACCTAGGCTTTCTATCTTCTGCATTTAATCGTGGATTTCCTCTTCCACGCTTTTGAGTTATCTATATCCAAATTCGATCGCCCAGATATTGGGCCACGACCCGTAGTAATATGAAAGAGAGAAAACACTTGGATTTCACTGGATGTATACTATTTAGTTTGCATAACTGCAGTGCCAGCTTAGTAGAGCGAACGACTGCAAATCCGGAGATAGCAGATGCAAATATAAATACATATCGTCCCGCGTTATCCGCAGCGAGGGTAGAATGAGCCGTGGCTGGCTCATGCTATGCGCTGGATTAAACCTCGGTTGCGATTCTGTGTTTAGTCTCTCGTGGTTATCGCGATTATGCTGTTATCCTCTCCTTTAGCGGGTGGCAGCAGCGGTGTGTATCGATATTCGCACCCTGCACTATCTTTGACCTGGCGCTTATACTTTCCGGCTGGGCGGTGTGCGACGAGTCGGTTGGCGTGGAGCACCGAGGAATTCTCCGCGGGACGTAGTTTGGCTGGGGCCGCTGGTTGTCTCTACGCGGTGTCGGAGTGTGTGGGGCTGTTCCCATTGTCTGTGGCTCACCGACTCGGGACACGAAAGTTGAGTTTTTATTTAATCTACCAGCAAGTCAAGACTGTTCACATTGTGTCGTTTGGAGTTCGTTGTCGGCTGTTGGGATATTCCCGCGAGCGACAACGTGGTTCGCAAGTTGGAAAATTCTAGCCACCCTCCGGTGGAGTTTCACTGTATTTGGTTATTTAAATTGAAGTGCACCAGCGGAATCTTCTGCATTGTGGCCGTTAACGTTCCGGTTATCTGCCCTGGCCGTTGACGTAATTTCAGGCAGTGTAGAATCCTCATCATGTTGTTGCTGTCCAGCACGGTGTGTAGTTTGACAGCTCCATGTATGATTTGCTGTTTGCGCCAATATCTTCTACGTTGTTCCGTTGAACTCCCTGTTGTGCTCTGGTCGAGCGAAGTGGAAGATATCTTGTCGGTGGGTCCGTTGACTGTCGGTCGGTTGGGCTGTCGTCGGATCGTGAATGGTTGGCCCGACTGCCTGCCTGTCTCACCAAATTTTTTTTTTTTTCTTTATTGTAATTTTAGCACCTCATACAGGCGGGCTGTCAGCAGCATAGTACGCCGCTCTTCAGACTTAAGTGGTACAATCATATGACAAAGAGGCGACATAGACAATACAATGAAAATGGCGGGCAAAAAAAGTAGAGACAAAAAACAATAAACATGAAGCCGTTCACGCTGGACGATAAAAACACTAACACTTGTTGACTTGGCGCACAGAACATGGAGGACGGCGACGGCACATGTGAACAGTGGAGTTGTAACTGCGAAAGAACGCGAAACACAAAACGAAGCACATACACGAGACACTGATGGCGATGATCTCCGGCGCGCGAATGTTCACTATGCGTGTGCGAGTCCGGGGACCTGCCAAGAGAGGAGGAGGAGGAAGGGGAGTGGGAGAGCGAGAGGGGAGAGCAGAGATGCCACGGGCAGGGGAGATAGGGGGAGGGAGGAAGGGGGAGGGGAAGCCCGGGGGAAGAGGGTTGGAGGGAGGGGACGGGGGAAAAGGAAAGAGAAGGGAAGGGAAGAGAAGGGAGGGAGGGTGCCTAAAGGAAAGGACACCGGAAGTGGGGGGTGGGGCAGGGTCAAAGTTGACAGGAGGGGTAGATGGAGGGGAGGAGGACATCATCAGGGAGGGGGAGCTGGCGGAAGCCACCTTGGGAGAGGGTAAGGAGGGTGGAGAGATGAAGACCGGGTGGGACATGGGAATACAGGCGCGGCAGCGGGCGGGGGTGGGAGAGGATCGGGGAGACGAGCGGATGAGGAGGATCGAGTTTACGGGAGGTGTACGGGATCTGTCTCATGTAAGCGAGCGTTAGTATTTGAATTCCAGGCCGACCCTCAAACATCTGAGCGCCCTTGGGTGCACTACCTTTATTCTTAATTGTTCTTGTTGTTTGTACTTGAATGGCTTCTACTGATTTTTTTTTTAAAATTAAGGTTGTTTTGCCCTTAAGGCGTAAGATTCTTTAGGCCTTGAGCCTAATTTAAAGAACTGTTTCTCGTAAGGCTTTTGGCATTTTAAAGGTTTTAATGTTGTTGAATTTTAAGTGTTGGGCCTTCAGCCGATTTTGAGTTGTTTTGCTCTTAAGGCCTTTAGCCTAAATTAAAGAACTGTTTCACGTAAGGCCTTTGGTATTTTTAAAAAAAATTAATGTTATGGAGTTTTAAGTGTTAGGCCTTCAGCCGAATTGAATTGTTTGCTCTTGAAGTATCTGATTCTTTGGGCCTTCAGCCTAACTAAAGAACAGTTTTAAGATAAGACTTTATCTTTTAACTTTCTGTTTTTGTTGGGTTTTGCCTAATTAAGAACTGTTTTATGTAAGGCATTTTTTTTTAAATTTAATGTTGTTTAGAGTTAAGTGTTGGGCTTTCAGTTGATTTTGAATTCAAATTGTTTGCTCTTGCCTTTTAAATTCCTGATTATGCTTGCGTTTAGCCTTCAGCTTTTTTTAAATTGAAGTGGCATTTAGCTGGTAATTAAGTACCAAAGATTAAAGCTGTGTGTTTAAAAAAAAATTTTTTTTGGGCTCTTGTAATGTTTGATCAAATAATAAAGTTGTATGTTCGAGTGTAACTGACAGCCCCTTATTTTGGCCCCTTTCCACAATCTAAACTACCTGTCGTGTCCGGGTTAAGCAGGGCGTCTCACTACCTATAAACGAAAGAGTGAGTGACTACATCTAACCAAAATCATCCAGCTAGTACACCACCACGCTGTTGCAATCATATAGGGAAATAGTACCCCAACTGCAACTACAATAGATGTCAAGCTGCGCTTCGTTCTGATAACAAATATACGATTGGTTCCACGCGAGAGCAATATGGTTTCGATCCAAAATAGCTTGCTTACGTCAGCAGCCAAACTCTCTTGTTCTGATTTTTGTTCAAACTAACAACTATAATTAAAATTTTACAAGGAAAGAAACCGTCTGAAATCTGATTAATGATGTGAAAGAACTTATTTACTTACATTATTTTTAACGTTCCAGTTAAATGGCACAGATTCGTTATTTGCATTGTCTCGTAAGTTTTTCAGTGCTCTTTCCTCCTTTAAATTTTGCAAAAGAACCGTTTCTTGTGTCCATAATCTCGCAGGATACAGCAAATTTTATTTCTCCGTCCGAAACAGACAAGGACAGGTGCATGGTCTGTGTTTTACAGGTGGTTTGTGGTATAGAGTTCGATGTCTGTTGCGCTTGGTCGGTCAAGAGAGGGACGGTTTATGCTGTTATGCTGTTTGTGGAAGACGCTGGAGTTGTCGTTCGATCGTGTTCTCTGTATGCTCGATTGGAGACAGATCTGGTTATCGAGCCGGCCAAAGCAGTGTCGACACTCTGAAGAGTATGTTGGGCTACAACAGCGCTATGTGGGCGAGCGTTGGAAAACACCTCCTGGAATCCTATTTATGGTTGGCGGCACAGTAGTTCGAATTGGCAGATTAACGTACAAATTTGCAGCTAAGGTACGTGGGAAAACCACGAGAGTGAGCCAGCTGTGATACAAAATCGCACCGCAGACCGTAACTCCAGGAGTAGGTCCAATGAGTCCAGCACGCAGACAGGTTAGTAGCAAGCCCTCAGCTGGACTCGTTCTAACCAATGTACAGCAATCATTGGCATCGCGGCAGAACAGACTTTCGTGAGAAAACACAACAGACCTTCACCCTGCCCTCCAATAACCTCCCGCATGACATTACTGAAGTCGCAAATGGCATTGGTCTGGGTTCAGTGGAATGCTCGCTAAAGGGTACCTGGCTCGGAACTGTCTTTGAAATAATCGATTCGAAACAGTTCGTTGCGCTACTGTGGTGCCAACTGTGCTCAAACTGCTGGTGCAGATGCAGTGCGATACGCCAGAGCCGTACGCCGAACTCGATGCTCTTTCCTCTTGGCTACATTCCTGCCAAGTCTTTCTGCAGTGTCGCGGAGAGAACATCCAGCATCATGTCACGCCATTAAACGACTTTTTTCAAACCCGGTGAGTGCTGATAGTGGCGTCTTTGTCGCATGAAAGGGATTCTTCTATAACATCAACTCAACACGTTCAATCTCAAAGGTTGGAAGAATCCTAAGGAAATGCAATCCGAAAACAAAGGAAGTAGGTTACAGTACACTTGTTCGCCCACTGCTTGAATATTGCTCACCAGTGTTGGATCCGTACCAGATAAGGTTGATAGAAGAGATAGAGAAGATCCAGCGGAGAGCAGCGCGCTTCGTTACAGGATCATTCAGTAATCGCGAAAGCGTCACGGAGATGATAGATAAACTGCAGTGGAAGACTCTGCAGGAGAGACGCTCAGTAGCTCGGTACAGGCTTTTGTTGAAGTTTCGATAACATACCTTCACCGAGGAGTCAAGCAGTATATTGCTCCCTTCTACGTACATCTCGCGAAGAGACCATGAGGATAAAATCAGAGAGATTAGAGCACACACAGAGGGATACCGACAATCTTTCTTTCCACGAACAATACGAGACTGGAATAGAAGGGAGAACCGATAGAGGTACACAAAGTACCCTCCGTCATACGCCGTCAGGTGGCTTGCGGAGTATGGATGTAGATTTAGCTTACGCCCACGGCTATTACAGCGGGTATTTCAAGAAAATCTCATTTTCGTCCTTATATAGTGCTACGAGCGCCACTATCGTACGACAGGCTCCAAATTCTAATAGACATTATACTTCAGATGTAGAAACAGCCTACCAAATTCGTTTATATCGCACGTGTCCTTACTGGTGTTGTGATTTTTTCTCTAGTATTTTGACAGAAATTTGCATTTTCGGTTTTGAATGTGCAGCTGCAGTCAGCTCAAAGGAACGCTACTCATCAAGTCTTTCGTAAGACGTGAAGTGCCGACAGAAAGCAACAGCTTGTTTCTCGTTACAAACAAAATGATTTTTAGAGCGGAATTTTTATGTACGCATTCGATAGAGCGGTCCCAAATTATCACATTGCGATAGTTGTTTTATCGATATGCATTGACAGGGCCAGTAAAACGCGAAGAATAACCATTTGTTTGGGCACACTACAGCTTTTTTTTTTTGTCATCAGTCTACTGACGGGTTTGATGCGGCCCGCCACGAATTCCTTTCCTGTGCTAACCTCTTCATCTCAGAGTAGCACTTGCAACCTACGTCCTCAATTATTTGCTTGGCGTATCCCAATCTCTGTCTTCCACTACAGTTTTTGCCCTCTACAGCTCCCTCTAGTACCATGGAAGTCATCCCCTCATGTCTTAGCAGATGTCCTATAATTCTGTCCCATCTCCTTGTCAGTGTTTTACACATATTCCTTTCCTCTCCGATTCTGCGTAGAACCTCCTCATTCCTTACCTTATCAGTCCACCTAATTTTCAACATTAGTCTGTAGCACCACATCTCAAATGCTTCGATTCTCTTCTGTTCCGGTTTTCCCACAGTCCATGTTTCACTCCCATACAATGCTGTACTCCAGACGTACATCCTCAGAAATTTCTTCCTCAAATTAAGGCCGGTATTTGATATTAGCAGACTTTTCTTGGCCAGAAATGCCTTCTTTGCCATAGCGAATCTGTTTTTGATGTCCTCCTTGCTCCGTCCGTCATTGGTTATTTTACTGTCTAGGTAGCAGAATTCCTTAACTTCATTGACTTCGTGACCATCAATCCTGATGTTAAGTTTCTCACTGTTCTCATTTCTACTACTTCTCATTACCTTCGTCTTTCTCAGATTTACTCTCAAACCGTACTGTGTACTCATTAGACTGTTCATTCCATTCAGCAGATCATTTAATTCTTCTTCACTTTCACTCAGGATAGCAATGTCATCAGCGAATCGTATCATTGATGTCCTTTCACCTTGCATTTTAATTCCACTCCTGAACCTTTCTTTTATTTCCATCATTGCTTCCTCGATGTACAGATTGAAGAGTAGGGGCGAAAGGCTACAGCCTTGTCTTACACCCTTCTTAATACGAGCACTTCGTTCTTGATCGTCCACTCTTATTATTCCCTCTTGGTTGTTGTACATATTGTATGTGGTGTCACCGCCAGACACCACACTTGCTAGGTGGTAGCTTAAATCGGCCGCGGTCCATTTAGTACATGTCGGACCCGCGTGTCGCCACTGTGTGATCGCAGACCTAGCGCCACCACAAGGCAGGTCTCGATATACGATAGAGCACTCGCCCCAGTTGTACGGACGACATTGCTAGCGACAATACGGACGAAGCCTTCCTCTCAATTGCCGAGAGTCAGTTAGAATAGCCTTCTGCTAAGTCCATGGCTACGACCTAGCAAGGCGCTAATTGTAACAGTGCATGTATCTTACGAGTCTCATTTGTATAGTCAAGAGAGATGTATCACAAGGAGTCATTAAAGTTAAGTATAAAGCAGCTACGTACTTTTCTTGCTACCATTCAATAGTTATCCTGTTCCAGAATTCACGCCCGTCTGCGTTAGATAGCGTGCCTATCGGCCCCCTCAAAATAACACTGTGTCGGCACTTCTGTCGACACATCATTGTATATGACCTGTCTCTCCCTATAGCTTACCCCTACTTTTTTCAGAATCTCGAACAGCTTGCACCATTTTATATTGTCGAACGCTTTTTCCAGGTCGACAAATCCTATTAAAGTGTCTTGATTTTTCTTTAGCCTTGCTTCCATTATTAGTCGTAACGTCATAATTGCCTCTCTCGTCCCTTTACTTTTCCTAAATCCAAACTGATCGTCACCTAGCGCATTCTCAATTTTCTTTTCCATTCTTCTGTATATTATTCTTGTAAGCAGCTTCGATGCATGAACTGTTAAGCTGACTGTGCGATAATTCTCGCACTTGTCAGCTCTTGCCGTCTTCGGAATTGTGTGGATGATGCTTTTCCGAAAGTCAGATGGTATATCGCCAGACTCATATATTCTACACACCAACGTGAATAGTCGTTTTGTTGCCACTTCCCCCAATGATTTTAGAAATTCTGATGGAATGTTATCTATCCCTTCTGCCTTATTTGACCGGAAGTCCTCCAAAGCTCTTTTAAATTCCGATTCTAATACTGGATCCCCTATCTCTTCTAAATCGACTCCTGTTTCTTCTTCTATCACATCAGACAAATCTTCACCCTCATAGAGGCGTTCAATGTATTCTTCCACCTATCTGCTCTCTCCTCTGCATTTAACAGTGGAATTCCCGTTGCACTCTTAATGTTACCACCGTTGCTTTTAATGTCACCAAAGGTTGTTTTGACTTTCCTGTATACTGAGTCTGTCCTTCCGACAATCATATCTTTTTCGATGTCTTCACATTTTTCCTGCAGCCATTTCTTCTTAGCTTCCCTGCACTTTCTATTTATTTCATTCCTCAGCGACTTGTATTTCTGTATTCCTGATTTTCCCGGAACATGTTTGTACGAGTACTTCCTCCTTTCATCAATCAACAGAAGTATTTCTTCTGTTACCCATAGTTTCTTCGCAGCTACCTTCTTTGTACCTATGTTTTCCATCCCAACTTCTGTGATGGCCCTTTTTAGAGATGTCCATTCCTCTTCAACTGTACTGCCTACTGCGCTATTCCTTATTGCTGTATCTATAGCGTTAGAGAACTTCAAACGTATCTCGTCATTCCTTAGTTCTTCCGTATCCCACTTCTTTGCGTATTGATTCTTCCTGACTAATGTCTTGAACTCCAACCTACTCTTCATCACTGTGATCTGAGTCTATATCTGCTCCTGGGTACGCCTTACAATCCAGTATCTGATTTCGGAATCTCTGTCTGACCATGATGTAATCTAATTGAAATCGTCCCGTATCTCCCGGCCTTTTCCAAGTATACCTCCTCCTCTTGTGATTCTTGAACAGGGTATTTGCTATTAGTAGCTGAAACTTGTTACAGAACTCAATTAGTCTTTCTCCTCTTTCATTCCTTGTCCCAAGCCCATATTCTCTTGTAACCTTTTCTTCTACTCCTTCCCCTACGACTGCATTCCAGTCGTCCATGACTATTAGATTTTCGTCCCCCTTTACATACTGCATTACCCTTTCAATATCCTCATACACTTTCTCTATCTGTTCATCTTCAGCTTGCGACGTCGGCATGTATACCTGAACTATCGTTGTCGGTGTTGGTCTGCTGTCGATTCTGATTAGAACAACCCGGTCACTGAACTGTTCACAGTAACACACCCTCTGCCCTACTTTCCTATTCATAACGAATCCTACATCTGTTATACCATTTTCTGCTGCTGTTGATATTACCCAATACTCATCTGACCAGAAATCCTTGTCTTCTTTCCACTTCACTTCACTGACCCCTACTATATCTAGATTGAACCTTTGCATTTCCCTTTTCAGATTTTCTAGCTTCCCTACCACGTTCAACCTTCTGACATTCCACACCCCGACTTGTAGAACGTTATCCTTTCGTTGAATATTCAATCTTTTTCTCATGGTAACCTCCCTCTTGGCAGTCCCCTCCCGGAGATCCGAATGGGGGACTATTCCGAAATCTTTTGCCAATGGAGAGATCATCATGACACTTCTTCAATTGCAGGCCACATGTCCTGTGGATACACGTTACGTGTCTTTAATGCAGTGGTTTCCATTGCCATCTGCATCCTCATGTCGTTGATCATTGCTGATTCTTCCGCCTTTAGGGGCAATTTCCCACCCCTAGGACAAGAGAGTGCCCGAACCTCTATCCGCTCCTCCGCCCTCTTTGACAAGACCGTTGGCAGAATGAGGCTGACTTCTTATGCCGGAAGTCTTCGGCTGCCAATGCTGATTATTTATCAAAATGTAGGTAGTGGCGGGGATCGAACCCGGGACCGAAAATGTTTTTGATTATGAATCAAAGACGCTACCACTAGACCACGGGTACAAATTCACTACAGCTACATATTGCAAAAATAAAAATGCCCATATCTGCCAAAACACCAAAGACCTCCTGACGGCTCTGGGACAGATACCGTGTATAGGGTGGCCAGAAACAGTCTGCAAAGCTTGTAAAGGTGTTGGAGGGTAGGTTGAACGTTTTCGCAGTGCCAGTGTCGTTCAGAAATGCGATGCGATGTTCCTTCGGACGTGCATGCATGCCCGAAGGAACAAGCTTTAGAGCGACTACAGCCGTTATGAAATACTTGAAATGTATTCGCAGTTGCGAATTGGACAACCATCAGCTGTATAATGGAATGTCGACAGTGAAAATTTGTGCCGGACCAGGACTCAAACATGGATTTATAGCTCACGATAAGCAGGAAAACCGGTTTCCAGTCTCGATCTGGCACAAATTCTCCTAGTCGTAATTGCAGTATACAGCTGATGGTTGTCCGTATTCGCAACTGCGAATATATAGGAATGGAATAGGTTGTGCAGACTGTTGTAACCTGTTGTAACCGCGACCGAAATGGTCGCGGGTGGCCGAGAAAGCGCGGCGGGACCAAACGGAGAGCGGCCTGCGAACAAACAAACGAACAGAAGGACGGACACGAAACAACGACGGACGATCGAGAGAGACCTTACGACGACAACACGCAAGAAGCAACGGAGTGACAACCAAACGAATCCAAGACGTCCACTAGTAATGAAAACAAAGAACGGTAAACACGCTGCTGTCTGTTGTCGAGGCGATATGTCAAGATTCACGCAAAGATTAGACTCGCTGGCTGAGCTTTTTTTTTTATTTCGATTCCCCCCGAAGGGGGCAGGCTGGCAGCAGCTTAGTACGCTGCTCTGCAGCCTACAGACTTTTTAAAACGTAAGGACAAGTTAAGAAACAATAAAAGCAGGCGATGAAACGGGGACTTAAATTGTAAAAACGGTGGGAAATAGTCGAAAGTTAAAACATAAAGCAAAGGGGTTGGCAAAGCGAATAAAATACACAGGATGCAGACAGGTAACATAGTAGACAGACAATTAAAAAACATGGCGACAGTCTGGTTTCTGTTCGCAGGAGATATAAAATCACACCCAGCGACATTATGATGGCCGTTCGCAACACTTCGGAGAAGACACACAACACTGAACACTCACTGTAAACACTGCACTAAAATGTCGGCACAAAGAGGACACACCACAGCCTAGGGCAGAGTGGGGGGGGGGGGTGAGTGGACCTGGACAGATGAGGGGGAAAACAAGGAGGGAGGAGAGGAAAAACGAAAGGGGGAGGGAACCAAAGGAGGGAGAGGACTCAGAAGAGAGTGGGGGGAGGGGCAGGGCAGACGGGAGAGGGAATGGGAAAAGGCAGAGGAGGGAAATGCAAAAGGACTCGGGGGAGATAAGGGGGCCAGAGAGAGGGTAGGTGAGGAAAAAAGAGGATGGAAGGGGGGGAGGGGGAGCCCAAGAAAGGGAAGGAGGAAAGGAGGGGGGGTGAGGATCAGAGTTGATAGGAGAGATAAATAGAGGGAGAGAGGGCATCATCCCAGAGGGGGAGTTGATGGAAGCCACCTTGGGGAAGGAGATGAAATGGCTGAGCGAGAGGCAGGCCCTTAAATTCACGAAGGGGGGCGCCGCTATTGGCCGCCGGAACCACGTGTTCCACTGTGGTGCCCTCACACTACATGCGTGCCAGGAGGCGCGCGCTGCCACGGCTTACAGCGCGATGGTGCAGAGACCTCTAAGCGTCTTCGACGTCCATGACGTCTGGCGTGTTCAAATTCCGCGGCGCACGGTACCAGACTCTCAAATAATTTTTAAGATAAAATTCGATACGTTGGGCAGTTTCCGAGTTAATTAGCATTGGGGTTATCCAATCAGGCGGTTGCAAGCGCAGATTCAAGGGGCCCACCAGAGACAATGCACCAAAGGTGGTTTCTCCATTTGGTTTCCTAGAACAAGAGAGGGATACAAAAATTGTACATAGGGCGTTCGTAAAGGTCGAACCCAAGGCAAAGGTTGAGCAGTGTCGTGCGCTACTAACTACGCTATGAGAACAACTGACACTAAGTGTATCTAGCACGATCACCCACAGCGACCTGATCGAGTAGCTTCAATGCTAAATAACTCGGAGCGACGCAGCTTGTCGACTTTGGTTTTCTTAGCGGATATTTCTCAGCTCGAGCTCCCCTGCAACCCACTTATAAGCTTTTCAGACTGTTTTTGACCACCTTCTCACTCTTGGGTGGTCACAGGGAGGGATTTTCGGTCAGTGGTACTAGAAAGTCTGTACTCCTCTGCTTTCACTAGAGGCCAAGTTTCCTTGTATGGTATCACATAGTCAAAAAAATGGTTGAAATGGCTCTGAGCACTATGGGACTTAATATTGGAGGTCATCAGTCCCCTAGACTTCCAACTACCTAAACCTAACTACCCTAAAGACATCACACACATCCATGCCCAAGGCAGGATTCGAACCTGCGACCATGGCAGCCGCGCAGTTCCGGACTGAAGCGGCTAGAACCGCTCGGCCACCGCGGCCGACTATCACGTTGTCATTAACTGTGTCAGACCATCTAGCTGACACTGTTTATCACTGAAGAAAGTGTATGTTATTCTTAACTCATTGTTTAATGAGAACACCTTATCTTTCAGAACCAGTAACATTACGCATGGGAGTGTTACCCACCCTTGCATTTTAGTGTCAGCTGTAAAATTTCGTTTATCTAATGTAAGTTTCTTTGGAAAATGACGTACAATTCTTCAGAATCATCATCCTGTCCGTCTTCTGGGGCATATACGAGAATTACCGAAGATATCTTCTTGATCTCTTTATTCTGACCACAAGTATCCGTTTACTGGTGAAGTTCCGTCAGCGTAGCAGTTCCACCACAGGCTCTGTCATTTTGAGGGACTCCACTGTAAATCATGTGACTTGTTTATCGTCGTACAACCTACTGATTTCTGTTTGGTTTCTGTTATAATTAGCAAGTCACTATTTTGTGAATGTAGTTCAGTTTTCAGACCTGCTTCCATATTTCTGAAACAGTGCACACTGCAAGGTCCTTTGAAGAAAATGTCTGTTCCAAATAGTGTGTCCCTTTCGTACACCAAGATCGACTACAGTTTAACCGTCCAGCTCTCTTTTCTGAAGATTCTGAGTAATATTATAATTCGACCTTTACAGGAGACCAGCCTGTAGCCAGGGCAGCTACGCTACTGGCCATTAAAATTGCTACACCAAGAAGAAATGCAGATGATAAACGGGTATTCATTGGACAAATATATTTTACTAAAACTGACATGTGATTACATTTTCACGCAATTTGGGTCCATAGATCCTGAGAAATCAGTACCCACAACAACCACCTCTGGCCGTAATAACGGCCTTGATACGCCTGGGCCCGGGTTCCCGGGTTCGATTCCCGGCGGGGTCAGGGATTTTCTCTGCCTATTGATGACTGGGTGTTGTGTAATGTCCTTAGGTTAGTTAGGTTTAAGTAGTTCTAAGTTCTACGGGACTGATGACCATAGATGTTAAGTCCCATAGTGCTCAGAGCCATTTGAACCATTTTTTGATACGCCTGGGCATTGAGTGAAACAGAGTTTGGATGGCGTGAACAGGTACAGCTGCCCATGCAGCTTCAACACGATACCACAGTTCATCAAGAGTAGTGACTGGTGTATTGTGACGAGCCAGTTGCTCGGCCACCATTGACCAGACATTTTCAGTTGGTGAGAGATCCGGAGAACGTGCTGGCCACGGCAGCAGTCGAACTTTTTCTGCGTCCAGAAAGGCCCGTACAGGACCTGCAACTTGCGGTCGTGCATTATCCTGCTGAAATGTTGGGTTTAGCAGGGATAGAATGAAGCGTACAGTCACGGGTCATAACACATCTGAAATGTAACGTCCACTGTTCAAAGTGCCGTTAATGCGATGTCGCCAAACACGGATGCGACCATCATGATGCTGTAAACAGAACCTGGATTCATCAGAAGAAACCACGTTTTGCCATTCGTGCACCCAGGTTCGTCGTTGAGTACACGATCGCAGGTGCTCCTGTCTGTTATGCAGCGTCAAGGGTAACCGCAGCCATGGTCTCCGAGCTGACAGTCCATGCTGCTGCAGACGTCGTCGAACTGTTTGTGCAGATGGTTGTTGTCTTGCAAACGGCCCCATCTGTTGACTCAGGGATCGAGAAGTGGCTACACGATCCGTTACAGCCATGTGGATAAGATGCCTGTCATCTCGAGTGCTAGTGATACGAGGCCGTTGGGATCCGGCAGGGCGTTCCGTATTACCCTCCTGAACCCACCGATTCCATATCCTGCTAACAGTCATTGGATCTCGACCAACGCGAGCCGCAATGTCGTGATACGATAAACCGCAATCGCGATAGGCTACAATCCGACCTTTATCAAAGTCGGAAACGTGATGGTACGATCATTTTTCCTCCTTACACGAGGCATCACATCAACGTTTCACCAGGCAACGCCGGTCAACTGCTGTTTGTGTATGAGAAATCGGTTGGAAACTTTCCTCGTGTCAGCACGTTGTAGGTGTCGCCACCGGCGCCAACCTTGTGTAAATGATCTGAAAAGCTAATCATTTGCATATCACAGCATCTTCTTCCTGTCGGTTAAATTACGCGTCTGCAGCACGTCATCTTCGCGGTGTAGCAATTTTAATGGCCAGAAGTGTAGGTGGTGGGCCTGCCACCTTTAGGTGTTTCAGAACAACTGCCTTTCTTTTGAGCTTTCCTCCTTTAAATGGTAGCCTTCACTACGGCTATGGAACAATTTTTCCAGGTATTGTAAGATACCCTTCCTTGTTCTTCACCAAAGTAGTCTCTTCTAGGATAGAAGGTTTCCCTATGCCTAAGAGTCCGACTTCTGTATCCTTACGTTGTGTACTGCTTTTCGCCTGACTTCTGCCCACACACCTGTCTGGTTTGGATCGCCCTTCCAGGAGTATACACTCATGACGTCGTAGCTCTGTGGGTCACAGCAGAATCCACAAACCTCCTCGTCACAGTTAGATGGCAGTCCTCGAGTAAGCGCGTGGTGAGGATAATTAGTGCAAATCTTTACTGTGAGGAAGTTACGAAATAGGGTTGCACAATAATAAAAAAAAGAAGGGACGACAACTCTTTCAGCCCTAACCTGATCGTTAGGGACTTCTATCTCTTTTCACACCTGAAAATATTCCTTGGCGTCAAAAATTCAGCAACGATGACGAGCTCAAACAACATGTGAGATGGCGACATCCCAGAGAAAGGCACACAGAAAGTTGTGCCACACTATAACAGGTGTCTACAAATTGGTGGAAACTTTGTAGAAAGATGGTTTAAGAATTCCAGTTTTTTTCATAATTAGTTTTTTCTGTAATGAACTCATTTTATTCTTATTGGCGAAAGGAATTCATTCTCTAGACGTAGCTCGTATAAGATTGCGGGCATGATGTCTGTAAACAAAATTTCGACGTTTTCTAAGGATTCCACTTCGTTTAGGGCGGAATCTGCGCCGTGAGCTCTTCACCTGCATTGTGTTAAACACTTTCGCAAGAGTTGCTTTACACGAAGGTGACAAAAGTCGTGGGATTGCGCCTAATATCATGTTGGACGTCCTTTCACCCAGTGTGGTGCAGCAATTCGACGTGGCATGGGCTCAGCCAGTCACTGGAAGTTCCCTGCTGAAATAATGAACCGCTCGGATTGTCCAGATCCTTCTTCAAGGCAATCGCGAACAACTGTGGTCCACTGACATGCCGCATTAACATCCAGAAAATTTCCGTAGTTTTTTGGGAACATGAAATCCATGAATGGCTGAAAATGGTCTCCAGTTAGCTGAATATAACAATATCCATTCAACGATCAGTTCAAATGGACTAGAGGACACAGTCCATTCCATGTAAAGCCGGCCGGTGTGGCCGAGCGGTTCCAGACGCTTCAGTCTGGAACCGCGCGACCGCTACAGTCGCAGGTTCAAATCCTGCCTCGGGCATGGATGTGTGTGCTGTCCTTAGGTTAGTTAGGTTTAAGTAGTTCTAAGTTCTAGGACACTGATGACCTGAGATGTTAAGTCTCATAGTGCTCAGAGCCATTTGAGCCATTCCATGTAAACACAGCCCGCACCATTATGGAGCCACCGCCAGTTTGCACAGTGTCTTGTAGACAATTTGGGTCCATAGCACCGTGGGGTCTGCACCACATTCGAATCCTACGTTAATGTCATATGACCAGGCCACGGTTTTGTAGTTGTCTAGGATCCAGCCACTGCTGTCACGAGACCAGGATAAATACTGCAGGCGATGTCGTGCTGTTAACAAAAGCACTCGTGTCGGCCCTCTGCTGCAACAGTCCGTTATCGCAAAATATCGTCGCTCTGTCCCAACGGATACGTTCGTCTTACGTCCCACATTGATTTCCACAATTATTTCAATCAGTGTTGGGTGTCTGTTTGATCTCAAAAGTGCGATAACGACGCTACCCTGGCTCGTTAATGGGACCACACCCTGCCTATCTAACCCATGTTTATTTAGGCAAGCATTTGACCCATTTCTGAAAAAAACTATTTGATGCAGGACCTTAATATTTTTACTGTATGTTACATGATGCTAATAGAGTCAACTGTACTAAAATCTACTTCATCCATTTTATAGTTTTTAAGAAATATTTTTTTAAATTTATTAACAAGAAATTTTAAGTTTTTTCTGCAGAAATTTTTTTTGTGAACTTGCTAATGGGGGAATATTAGTGAATGTAGTACAAGAGGTGGATTTTTACGTTATGCAGAGTCTCTGAAAATTTCATTCATTTATCTACGATAGTTTCTGATATAACGGGGCATGTGTACTGAAAATTTCAATTTGTGTAAAATTGACTTTAAAGAAAAACCTTTTGGAATTTTTACTTACAGTTAATTACAACTGACCTGCTGCATTTGATGGCCCTTCTTTGGCCTTTAGCAGGTCATCCAGCTTCTTTTCCACCTTCCTGGATGTATGTCTTGCTTTCATGGCCATATTAGATGCAGACCTCTCTGCATCGGCTATCCTAATTTTATCGCAATGATGCAGTCCAATGATCATATTTTCATTACGATTAATTTCCAGCTTTTTCAGTACCCAACACATTCCAAAATTACCACAATTGAATGAACTCCTAGTTTCATTCTATGCATGCCTTCAAATACCGTTTTAGGAACACGGTTCCAAATTATGCTGTTGAAATATTCATTTGGCTTCTGTGTCTGCCCATGCAGACATTTCCTTAGAAGGTCAGCATGAGCCAAGTCTCTGAAAATAGGTTTAACTGCTGTAATATCAGCAGCAGGAAGAGAATGCTCGTGAGCCCTATTGTATTTGCACCACGAATTTTCTCCTGATGAACACAATCCATGACATGGCTTATCATCAGTAGAGGACTTACTGCAGAATATGTCCCGAACACCTCTCTTCATAGCCTCCACATTTTCTTTATTTCTCCTTATTGCCTGCCTATAGTATACATGCAAGTTTTCTATTTCAGTTTTAGTTAACCGACCCTGTCTGGTCAACCATTTTCCATCTTCAAATTTTTTTCCTCTCATATCAACAGTTAGTTTTCTCAGCCTTGTTCCCAAACGTTTTTGAACATGCCCTATACATTCTGTTTTGCTATGAATGGGATCTCCATATGGCTTAGAGTTGACAGTAGGTGGGTTGACAGTGGATGACAGAAAAGTGGGCGTGGCACATAAACACACATGGTAGGAAAATGCTCTTTAGATGGCCGAAAAAAATTTTTTTCACCAAAATCCTTTACAGAGTTCTTAAATAAAACCTTAATCTATTGAAATATTATGAAAACCAAAAATCGATTTTTTTATACCTGCACCACGGTGTGGTCCCCTTAAGTGAAGATTGTCTGCCACAGCGTTGTCCGTGGTGAGAGGTAATGCCTGAAATTTATTATTCTCGGCACGCTCTCGACACTGTGGATCTCGGGATATTGCATTCTCCAACGATTTCCGAAATGTAATGTCTCAATTGTCTAGCTCCAACTACCACTTCGCCTTCAGAGTCTTTTACTTCCCGTCGTGTGTTGATAATCACGTCAGAGACCTTTTCACATGAAACACTTGAGTACATATGACAGCACAGGCCTTTCACATCTATGCGATACTGTCGCCATCTCTACATGTGTATATCGCTATCCCATGTGTTTTGTCACCTCTGTGTAGAGTGGGAGCGGGCTGGTATGTGGGAGTGAGAGGTGGCATGAGCCCCCTCTCATATTTCTATCTTACTCTAATTCGATTTTCCTCTCCAATTGCATGCGGTGAAAGATTGCTATTCCTTGACACGCGGACTTCCCACGCAGCGTCTCTCGTCACCCGGGTGGTCCAGTGACAGGCAGTTTTGCTGATCTTGAAAGGGTTAAGCCAACGGGCGTGAGGGAGTCAAGTGGATGCTTTCCAGACGCCGACATTGTCATAAGAGTGGGGGCGACACGCCCACAGGGCCTGATGGAGCGGCTGGGCTAGAGATTCTGTTACTTCGCAGAAACTTAGTGTAAACACTTTCTGGCGGGCTACCAGCGAGGTGTGGGAATGACTTGTGTTCCCAGGCAGTCTTGACGGGCAAATTCCCGCTTTTCTGCAAAAATCATAACTGTGATTGGCTTGCTCACGGGATAGCTCCGTGACGTAGCAAAATCGGCGCAGAAATTGGCGCGAAGTATCTCCATTGGTGGAATAGTAGTGTGTCGGCAATAGAGTGGAATTTTCCGCCGGTTTTCGAGTTGCTGATTGGAACGTTTAACTACGGCCACTGTCATTGGGGCGGGAATGTTCTGTGTTCGGCAGGTACGGGTGCTCTTGAGGGGTCGGCTCTCGCCTTTCGGTCAGAGTTGGCTACAAGACTGAGCTCTTGCTGCTCTGGACAGCCTGCCTTCCGTTGGCTGTCTAATATACTTTTATTTAATTGTAACTGTTTGACGATGTTGCTGAAGTTTCAACTTCAACATAACTTTCCGAGTACAGTTGGCAATTGAGCGTTCTGCGTACAAGCGGTCTATGTTGTCCATCTTGAGCAGTTTTGGCTAAAGTTGACTGTATTGGAGTTACTGTGTGACTTCACTTGTTAAAATCAATCACTGTACCGTCAGTGATTGTATGGTGAGCCTTCTTCGTCTCCCTCAGAGGCCCATTTGTATTGATAGCAAGTCTTTAGTCTGGAACAACCAGACCAGGATAATTTGTTTCGGGCTATACTCGTGACATTATCATCACCACGACTGGACGTCGAAGCAACCAGCCATCGTTTCCGGTACGCCAGATCGTGTCCTTGCAGTTAAGAAGACAGCTTGGTAATGTATGTCCGCAGCACCGGCAGATTAGGGAATTTTGCTCTGCGATAATCAGAGCTCAGTAGAGTGCGCTTGTTCCCGTCTTTTCTTATGTGGTTCTGTCTTGGGTGTTCAGTGTCTGAGTTCTCACTACTGTAACAGCAATTAATGTTGGGTTGGCTGGGTGTTTCTGTTAAGATTTGAGTTGCAAGGAATTGGCTCCACCTACCACTTGGTCATAAACGTCACAAGCTAGTTTACAGACAACTTCACCTTCACAGCATTTATTTGAGTATCCAATTTGACGTATTGTAAATGTTTCGTGTGTTGTGTTTATTATTTTGAGTTTAGTCATAATAAATCAAATTGTTATTTTGGACAGAACTTTCATTCTGTAGATCGGTAGAGCAACCCTTTCGTTTCTCACCTCAGTAATGAAACTTATTTATCAAATTAATTTCTATCAAATTAGATTATTGCAGGTGCCAAACTCTTTTCTACTCCACTTGCAGGGTCTATGAGAGTCAGTTCGCGTTTCTTCTTAATCCATGTGCAACAGCAAAAGTCGGAGTTAGAAATGGGGGGGCCTAGAGCATCATTTCCATATGAAGATTCTAGAAAAATTTAAATACACTGCTAGCCCCGGCACCTCGCAGGAGCTAGTCGAAACAGGTAGATCGCAAGGTCTTGTTCCTCCTTGTGAGTGCGGGTGGGAGAAAGACAATCAGAGGGTATTGAGTCTTGCTGCAAGTGGCACCTCGCATCGAGTGTGCGGTCCGCTGAACCGAGCTGGTCGCCGGCGGGCAGGCAAGAATGGAGTGTCAAGGGTGTGGTGGATGGGGGGGGGGGGGGGGGGGGAAGGGAGGAGCTCTGTGCCGAGACCCGCTGGTGATGTGATGAGTGTGGTGGGTGAGGACGGCCGCCGCTCCGGCTACCGGCTAATCCGCCAAAGCCGCCCCACTGCGCCGTAAATCCCTGCCCCCTGCCCACTACCTGCGGGTCCCCTGACAACGAATTGGATCTAATTAAGGCCTCAAGTAGCGCAGGTAGTCCCACCATTCGCTCACTACGTCTGCTTTCCTAGCTGAGAACAACGTGGCAGAGGGCGGTTCGCTTCTCGGAGAAGCGCTTTTAACTTTCGGTCGCTTGTCTGAGAACTCCAAACAATCCAGCATTTTCAATAATACTACAGTCTGGAGTTGTCAGTTGCAGTGGATTGTCCACCAGCGTGCAGTGAACTGTAATGCTTTTGCCAAATTGAAACAGTGCAGGTAAACAATTCCACGCACTGGGCTGCCCCACAGAAGTGTAGCGCACGGTCTGACCACTCGTTCATCGGAGGTGAACAAACGGAAGGTGAGGTATCTCGACTGGAAGGCGCCGAGCATGCGTGACACTTCGGAAATGAAGAACAAAACTGGTTTTCGAGACAATTATGTACTCATTCTTTCCTGCTCCCTGTAACACAAGCGCTTTAGTTGGATTTGGAGAAAAAATGGAACAATTAGATAAAACTACTCACCAGTAATATTACTGGCCAGGCTCTTTATTTTATTCCAGCACAGACAGAACAATTATCCATCTAAGGAGTCGGATGAGGTGCTGCTACTACTATTGTCACTAATAACTAAATTCTCTTCGTATGCTTCCACAATGTTATCCATGTTCCAAATTGATTTTTTCAGTTTTTGAACGTGCTGCACACATTTCTGCCAAACATCCACCCCTTACTTCAGGGACTCCATCAACCAGAAGTACTTTCACGTCGTTCAGATTGAAGCTTCTGTTCCTTACTGCAACATAACTCTCACTCTGTGCCGACACACAAGTTCAATGGCGTTCGCTTCGCAGTCGTGTGATGGCGTTCTTAACACTTGTAAACTGAAAGGAACAACTGCTGTCAGCTACAGCGGGACATTAAGCGGCATTAGCGGCGACGAATAAAAACGTGTACCGGACCAAGATACGAATCTGGGACAGGTGTGTTTACCACTGCGCCATCGGGGACTCAACATTATAGCAAGTGCGCGGACTATCTCGGCACGCCTCACTCCCGATCCGCATTCTCGCCGAACGCCACATGTCCGCAGTCTATTCTTCTCCAGTTCACTATTCTTAGATTGTGGCAGGAGGTCGCACGATGTGCATCCGCAGTGAAGAAAGTGGATCCATTGCCACAGATAGGTGTATCGATTATATGAATGCGTGGTGTCTGCTCTTTGTGACATGTCCGAAAGAACCGACACCAAGCCTCCACAAAGTTCTTAAAACTGTTTTGTTTACTGAACTCGCCGTAGCGTCTACAACATACGAATTATGCCCTAGTTTATTTTCCTGGACGACAGCTAGCAGTTCTCACGTCAACGTCATTCTGAAACGGAACTTTTTTGGGGAAGGCTAGTATATAATATTTTGTTTACTGGAATTTGTGTTCGGAATTTTTTCCGGCTTGTGAGAGTGGTATGGTGCATCATCACATGCAGTAAAACAATGGTTTTCTACAGATAATTGAGATTGTGGGTAGCCTTACAGGTATCTGTGGAAGCCCTGAGTAGGCTGTTGGAGCCTTTTGGAAAAAGAAAAATTTGTTTTGAAAGACATATTATTTTTGGTGGGCAGCTCAACTTACCTGCTCGAACCACTTCCTGATTTTGCCCCGTTCCAAACTTGAAAGGTGGCCCCCTTACTGTAGAGTACCTGTGAGTCCTCCGCGTGCTGGACCGCGCTCTGCGGCCGCCTGCAGCCGCCGCAGAGCGGAGCTAATGGAAGGCCAGCTCTGTCCAGCGGCCGATCGCCGCTGCAGACCGCAGCCTCTGCCCGCTAACAGGCCGCTAATAAATTGCGCTGACCGTGCCGAAAACAGAGTGTCTGATGTCTGCACCACACCATAAACACGGCTCTTGTACAGCCGACTCGCGGCAGTGCGGCGGCACCAGCGAGAAGAGCGCGCGCGACATCGCAGAAGTAAAGATGCTTTGTACAGAGAGAAAGAGAGAGAGAGATACATAGATAAATAGATAGATAGAGAGAGAGAGAGAATGGCCGCAGGTGAAGTCGCACGTGACTAGCTGATTAGGGGGGGACGCCAAGTTGTGCCCAAGGGTCTCTTTCGATTCGTATGTTCCCTGTGCTTTCGTGTACTGGAATATTACTCTCAACGTTTATGAAGTCGACTGTGCGTTTTTGTTTTTAAACCATAAAAACAATTATGATGATGAATTACTTCATAAGAAAAAAAAATGTTCAAATGTGTGTGAAATCTTATGAGCCTTAACTGCTAAGGTCATCAGTCCCTAAGCTTACACACTACATAGCCTAAATTATCCTAAGGACAAACACAAACACACATGCCCGAGGGAGGACTCGAACCTCCGCCGGGTCCAGCCACACAGTCCATGACTGCAAGAGATAAAAATTCAAGCGCCTTAAGTTCGGTGTTCTAGCAGGCCATTGCACAGAGCCATTGTTATCCAACGTCCAGCGACGATGTTGTTGAGGTGTCAGCGAACTGTAATGTTCCGTCATGGAGAAACAACGTAACCTGTTCTATTGCCAAAGGCGCATTCTCAAGCAGTCCAGGTAGTGTATTGTACATCAAGTGCAGGTACGTTCCTCCGTCGAGGCGTTGTGGAGTAGTTACCGGTCTGAATGTGTGGTCGCCAAGAATTCCTCCTCACACATTGACGCTGAATAATGCTGATGAGACGACTTAACCACTGCCCGAGGATTGTCTGTAGCCGACAGATGACGGTTCTGGTAAAGGCTGCTTCCTCGTTAAAGAGAACTGATGACAGAAATCCCATAATTGTCGTTGTCTCGTACAAAAACCATTGACAAAATCCCTGCCGCAGAGCGAATTCCGCTGCTGATAATCCTTGAAACCGTTGCAGGTGATAGTGGAAGTAGCAGTTGTTCAAATGGTTCAAATGGCTCTGAGCACTATGGGACATAACAGCTATGGTCATCAGTCCCCTAGAACTTAGAACTACTTAAACCTAACTACATCTACATCTACATTTATACTCCGCAAGCCACCCAACGGTGTGTGGCGGAGGGCACTTTACGTGCCACTGTCATTACCTCCCTTTCCTGTTCCAGTCGCGTATGGTTCGCGGGAAGAACGACTGTCTGAAAGCCTCCGTGCGCGCTCTAATCCCTCTAATTTTACATTCGTGATCTCCTCGGGAGGTATAAGTAGGGGGAAGCAATATATTCGATACCTCATCCAGAAACGCACCCTCTCGAAACCTGGCGAGCAAGCTACACCGCGATGCAGAGCGCCTCTCTTGCAGAGTCTGCCACTTGAGTTTACTAAACATCTCCGTAACGCTATCACGGTTACCAAATAACCCTGTGACGAAACGCGCCGCTCTTCTTTGGATCTTCTCTATCTCCTCCGTCAAACCGATCTGGTACGGATCCCACACTGAGGAGCAATACTCAAGTATAGGTCGAACGAGTGTTTTGTAAGCCACCTCCTTTGTTGATGGACTACATTTTCTAAGCACTCTCCCAATGAATCTCAACCTGGTACCCGCCTTACCAACAATTAATTTTATATGATCATTCCACTTCAAATCGTTCCGCACGCATACTCCCAGATATTTTACAGAAGTAACTGCTACCAGTGTTTGTTCCGCTATCATATAATCATACAATAAAGGATCCTTCTTTCTATGTATTCGCAATACATTACATTTGTCTATGTTAAGGGTCAGTTGCCACTCCCTGCACCAAGTGCCTATCCGCTGCAGATCTTCCTGCATTTCGCTACAATTTTCTAATGCTGCAACTTCTCTGTATACTACAGCATCATCCGCGAAAAGCCGCATGGCTCTTCCGACACTATCTACTAGGTCATTTATATATATTGTGAAAAGCAATGGTCCCATAACACTCCCCTGTGGCACGCCAGAGGTTACTTTAACGTCTGTAGACGTCTCTCCGTTGATAACAACATGCTGTGTTTTGTTTGCTAAAAACTCTTCAATCCAGCCACACAGCTGGTCTGATATTCCGTAGGCTCTTACTTGGTTTATCAGGCGACAGTGCAGAACTGTATCGAACGCCTTCCGGAAGTCAAGAAAAATAGCATCTACCTGGGAGCCTGTATCTAATATTTTCTGGGTCTCATGAACAAATAAAGCGAGTTGGGTCTCACACGATCGCTGTTTCCGGAATCCATGTTGATTCCTACAGAGTAGATTCTGGGTTTCCAAAAACGACATGATACTCGAGCAAAAAAAAAAAAAAAAACTAACCTAAGGACATCACACAACACCCAATCATGACGAGTAGCAGTTGTCATGCTGTATACACATAACCGTACATTGGCTTACACCTTGTTGGTGGGCCACTTGCTTCGATCTTGTGCTAGGAGTCGTCTGAATATCCTGCAGAACCCGGTCCTCCACATCTGGTGTACGGCAGTCCACCGCCTCCCTGCATGTTCGTTTGTCTGAAAGCACCCATGATCAAACAAACACCCGAAAAGCAGTTGAAAAGTTGTCTGATGTGGTCGGTGTCTCGTAGGGAACTTGTTTTTGTACAGCAGTGCTGCGTCTCTACCATTTCCACATGCTTTGCCGTACGCAAACACCATCTCGGCTTGTTCCCAAGATGAATACCGGACTATTCTGATTCTTACAGTACGCTGCGTCAATTACACAGCTTGAAACGCGGAAGGAGCACAAGGCGCGGTGTCGGAGGAATTGTTCGTCAGTGACACACACCGTGGCAACGATGCATTTCCGGAAACATGTTCATAGGACCTTTTTTCCTTCATTTCCAGTCAGTTTTATTAATGTTCACCCTGTATATGTCTTGCATTCAAAGAGACATATTTGCACCTGGTGGTGAAAACTGGAACTAATTTTTTCCAGCGTAAATGGATTCCGCGTTAACGCATTGGAATATCTACAAAATTTCGCTGCCATACGATAATTACAGCCAACATTGGACCTCTGTGAACAGCTGAATTTTAATAATAATCAACCTTCACTCGACTATTCAAAGACTCTGATACCTTCAGTAATTCATCATCTGGTACAGAACTTCTTTCCGTCATGCTTGCGACTGCCGCACGGGGTAGGTAGCAGCGCGATCTAGGGATTCACGAGGCTCCCCCCCCCCTTCCTCCCCCCCCCCCCGGCCCCTCCCACCATGGGAGGTTCGAGTCCTCCCTCGGGCATGGGTGTCTGTGTTGTGCTTAGCGTAAGTTAGATTAAGTTGCGTGTAAGCCTAGGGACCGATGACCCAGTAGTTTCGACCGATAACCCAGTAGTTTGGTCCCATAGAAAGTTAACCACCATCATGTTTGCAATTCAGAATTCGCAGAAGAGCTAATACTGTGAAATTTGACATTCTAACTAGCAACTTTTACAGTTAAATACCTAGCAGCAAATGAACGACGTAGTTGTTGGTTTCAAGTGAAAGTCGTCTCTGACGAGATGTTGTTGTTGTCTTCAGTCCTGAGACTGGTTTGATGCAGCTCTCCATGCTACTCTATCCTGTGCAAGTTTCTTCATCTCCCAGTACTTACTGCAACCTACATCCTTCTAAATATGCTTAGTGTATTCATCTCTTGGTCTCCCTCTACGATTTTTACCCTCCACGCTCCCTCCAATGCTAAATTTGTGATCCCTTGATGCCTCCGAACATGTCCTACCAACCGGTCCCTTGTTCTTGTCAAGTTATGCCACAAACTCCTCTTCTCGCCAATTCTATTCAATATCTCCTCATTAGTTATGTGATCTACCCATCTAATCTTCAGCATTCTTCTGTAGCACCACATTTCGAAAACTTCTATTCTCCTCTTGTCCAAACTATTTATCGTCCATGTTTCACTTCCAGACATGGCTACACTCCATACACATACTTTCAGAAACGACTTCCTGACACTTAAATCTATACTCGATGTTAACAAATTTCTCTTCTTCAGAAACGCTTTCCTTGCCATTGCCAGTCTACATTTTATATCCTCTCTACTTCGACCATCATCAGTTATTTTGCTCCCCAAATAGCAAAACTCTTTTACTACTTTAAGTGTCTCATTTCCTAATCTGATTCCCTCAGCATCACCCGACTTAATTCGACTACATTCCATTATCCTCGTTTTGCTTTTGTTGATGTTCACCTTATATCCTCCTTTCAAGACACTGTCCATTCCGTTCAACTGCTCTTCCAACTCCTTTGCTGTGTCTGACAAAATTACAATGTCATCGGCGAACCTCAACGTTTTTATTTCTTCTCCATGAATTTTAATACCTGCTCCGAATTTTTCTTTTGTTTCCTTTGCTGCTTGCTCAATATACAGATTGAATAGCATCGGGGACAGGCTACAACCCTGTCTCACTCCCTTCCCAACCGCTGCTTCCCTTTCATGCCCCTCGACTCTTATAACTGCCATCTGGTTTCTGTACAAATTGTAAATAGCCTTTCGCTCCCTGTTTTTTACCCCTGCCACCTTTAGAATTTGAAAGAGAGTATTCCAGTCAACATTGTCAAAAGCTTTCTCTAAGTCTACAAATGCTAGAAATGTAGGTTTACCTTTCCTTAATCTAGCTTCCAACATAAGTCGTAGGGTCAGTATTGCCTCACGTGTCCCACCATTTCTGCGGAATCCAAACTGATCTTCGCCGAGGACGGCTTCTACCAGTTTTTCCATTCGTCTGTAAAGAATTCGCGTTAGTATTTTGCAGCTGTGACTTATTAAACTGATAGTTCGGTAATTTTCACATCTGTCAACGCCTGCTTTCTTTGGGATTGGAATTATTATATTCTTCTTGAAGTCTGAGGGTATTTCGCCTGTCTCATACATCTTGCTCACCAGATGGTAGAGGTTTCTCAGGACTGGCTCTCCCAAGGCCGTCAGTAGTTCCAATGGAATGTTGTCTACTCCCGGGGCCTTGTTTCGACTCAGGTCTTTCAGTGCTCTGTCAAACTCTTCACGCAGTATTGTATCTCGCATTTCATCTTCATCTACATCCTCTTACATTTCCATAATTTTGTCCTAAAGTACGTCGCCCTTGTATAGACCCTCTATATACTCCTTCCACCTTTCTGCTTTCCCTTCTTTGCTTAGAACTGGGTTTCCATCTGAGCTCTTGATATTCCTACAAGTCGCTCTCTTTTCTCCAAACATCTCTTTAATTTTCCTGTAGGCAGTAACTATCTTACCCCAAGTGAGATAAGCCTCTACATCCTTACATTTGTCCTCTAGCCATCATTGCTTAGCCATTTTGCACTTCCTGTCGATCTCATTTTTGAGATGTTTGTATTCCCTTTTGCCTGCTTCATTTACTGCGTTTTTATATTTTCTCCTTTCATCAATCAAATTTAATATTTCTTCCGTTACCCAAGGATTTCTACTAGCCCTCGTCTTTTTACCAACTTGATCCTCTGCTGCCTTCACTACTTCATCCCCCATTCTTCTTCTACTGTATTTCTTTCCCCCATTCCTGTCAGTTGTTCCCTTATGCTCTCCCTAAAACTCTGTACAACCTCTGGTTCTTTCAGTTTATCCAGGTCCCATGTCCTTAAATTCCCACCTTTTTGCAGTTTCTTCAGTTTTAATATACAGTTCGTAACCAATAGATTGTGGTCAGGGTCCACACCTGACCCCGGAAATGTCTTACAATTTAAAACCTGGTTCCTAAATCTCTGTCTTACCATTATATAATCTATCTGATACCTTCTAGTATCTCCAGGATTCTTCCATGTATACAACCTTCTTTTATGATTCTTGAACCAAGTGTTAGCTATGATTAAGTTATGCTCTGTGCAAAATTCTACCAGACGGCTTCCTCTTTCATTTCTCTCCTCCAATCCATATTCAACCACTACGTTTCCTTCTCTCCTTTTTCTTACTCTCGAATTCCAGTCAACCAAGACTATTAAATTTTCGTCTCCCTTCACTACCTGAATAATTTCTTTTATCTCATCATACATTTCATCAATTTCTTCATCATCTGCAGAGCTAGTTGGCATATAAATTTGTACTACTGTAGTAGGCAAGGGCTTCGTGTCTATCTTGGCCACAATAATGCGTTCACTATGCTGTTGGTAGTAGCTTACCCGCACTTCTATTTTTTTATTCATTATTAAACCTACTCCTGCATTGCCCCTATTTGATTTTGTATTTATAACCCTGTATTTACCTGACCAAAAGTCTTGTTCCTCCTGCCACCGAACTTCACTAATTCCCACTATATCTAACTTTAACCTATCCATTTCCCTTTTTAAATTTTCTAACCTACCTGCCCGATTAAGGGATCTGACATTCCACGCTCCGATCCATAGAACGCCAGTTTTCTTTCTCCTGATAACGACGTCCTCTTGAGTAGTCCCCACCCGGAGATCCGAATGGGGGACTATTTTACCTCCGGAATATTTTACCCAAGAGGACGCCGTCATCATTTAACCATACGGTAAAGCTGGATGCTCTCGGGAAAAATTATGGCTGTAGTTTCCCCTTGCTTTCAGCCGTTCGCAGTACCAGCACAGCAAGGCCGTTTTGGTTAGTGTTGCAAGGCCAGATCAGTCAATCATCCAGACTGTTGCCCCTGCAGCTACTGAAAAGGCTGCTGCCCCTCTTCAGGAACCACACGTTTGTCTGGCCTCTCAACAGATACCCCTCCGTTGTGGTTGCACCTACGGTACGGCCATCTGTATCGCTGAGGCACGCAAGCCTCCCCACCAACGGCAAGGTCCATTGTTCCTGGGGGTAGGTTTGACGAGATAAAGAAAGTAAATAAAGTATATCAATGGTTACCGTCATTTTCCACGAAGTATACACGTGTTTCACCGGCAAAAACTGCTTAATTTTACTCTTGACATTTCCGTCCTAACAAGGGAACCTCCCCATCGCACCCCCCTCAGATTTAGTTATGAGTTGGCACAGTGGATAGGCCTTGAAAAACTGAACACTGATCGATCGAGAAAACAGGAAGAAGTTGTGTGGAACTATGAAAAAATAAGCAAAATATACAAACTGAGTAGTCCATGTGCAAGATAGGCAACATCAAGGACAATACGAACTGAGGAGCGCCGTGGTCCCGTGGTTAGCGTAACGAGCTGCGGAGTGAAAGGTCCGTGGTTCAAGACTTCCCACGAGTGAAAGCTTTAACTTGACAAACTCTTATGTTTTCATCACTTTTTTGGGAGTGATTATCGCATCCACAAGAAAACCTAAATCGGGCAAGGTAGAAGAATCATTTTACCCATTCGCCAAGTGTACTAGTTAGGTGGGTCGACAACATATTCCTGTCATCTGACGCACATGCTGTCACCAGTGTCGTATAGAATATATCAGACGTGTTTTCCTGTGGAGGAATCAGTTGACCTATGACCTTGCGATCAAATGTTTTCGGTTCCCATTGGAGAGGCACGTCCTTTCGTCAACTAATCGCACGGTTTTGCGGTGCGGTCGCAAAATACAGACACTAAACTTATTACAGTGAACAGAGACGTCAGTGAACGAACGGACAGACCATAACTTTGCGAAAATAAAATTTTCAGTCGAGGGAAGATTTGAACCAAAGACATCTCGTTCCGCAGCTGCTCACGCTAACCATGGGACCACGGCACTCCTGAGCCCACGCTCTCCTTAATATTGCCTATCTTAAGCATGAACTACTCAGTATGTATATTTTGTTTATTTTTTCATAGTTCCACAGAACTTCTTCCTGTTTTCTGGATTGATCTGTTTTCAGTTTTTCAAGGCCTATCCACTGTGCCAACTTATAACTAAATCTGAGGGGGGGGGGGGGGGGGGGGGGTGCGATGGGGATGTTCCCTTGTAAGTAAAATGAATTTCTACTAGGAAATCGTGAAGTGTGTGGAAGCATCAATTTGATTGTAATTCAGACAGATTTCCCAAACTGCAAGGCTTTTAATGAACGGTTCATACGATCTTCCAGATTACACAAGTTTGTGTTTGGTCTGTGAACTAATAAATTTCAGCTGTTGATTTTTTAACAAAATTGCTGTCCAATAAGCTACAGTCGGAAGCCAGACTTTGCCTAGGGAAAGGTGTACCTGTTGAGAAAAAGATAAAGTCGTACAATATGAGGACGGTTCTCGTGTAATATAACCATCTAACATCTGTGTTAGTCAATAAAAACTTTCAAATACTTACATTAGTATCACAAAAATTCGCCAGTTAGTGGGGTGATCATTAATAAAATTAATTATTTTCACGCCCGCATCTCGTGATCGTGCGGTAGCGTTCTCGCTTCCCACGCCCGGGTTCCCGGGTTCGATTCCCGGAGGGTCGGGGATTTTCTCTGCCTCGTGATGGCTGGGTGTTGTGTGATGTCCTTAGGTTAGTTAGGTTTCAGTAGTTCTAAGTTCTAGGGGACTGATGACCATAGATGTTAAGTCCCATAGTTCTCAGAGCCATTTGAACCATTTTTTTGAACTATTTTCACAGCTTAGTAAGGTACAGAGCGTTTTCACAGGTACCTAACAGTAAGTTGATTTAATAATTACAAGCAACGGTGGAGATTTGAGTAACCATGTTGTTGCTGATGTTACACCCATCAGTTATTATAATATAAGACTGGAGGTGAAATACTCTGTGTCGATAAATACCGTTCGAAGTGAAAAACTGCTTGCAAACAGGCAACAGAGTTTTCGTTTCGCGTCCGCAGCAGTGTGATGCCCGGCAGGCTCACTGCTCGAGGAACAACTGCTGAGCCGCACGGGCGCTCGTGTTGCAAAGAGTGAGTTCTGGGAGCAGCTGACAGCGAGGGCCTCGAGTGCTGACAGGCAGTCCGCTGTGTGGACACAAGAATTTGGTTGAGAGGTTGGTGTCTTTTCCACGGCTGGCAGGTAGCGATCCAGTGGAGGCGGAGAAAGAGGCTTCTGCACTTATAAATCTACGCGTACGTGTATGTTATGATCCTAGTTATATCTAAAAAAGATTTTGCCATCTTATGTTTTGCTGCTGAAATTGTCTATGATCACTGTTTCGCTGGTTATGGGCGAGGACGAAGCCACTGTAAATTGCTAATGTTGTTATCTATGCGAAGATAGAATTTTACTATTTTATTTACTGGAAGATATTTTGTATTGATTACATGCCGCCCAAGTAATGATCATTACAGGCTACAGACATATTTTGCTTCAGTGAAATTCTTCAATTGTTCTGTTGATATCAAATAAAAAAACTGTTACTTAAGCGCTACGTCTGTACAACCTCCAGTCCCGAATCCGCTTATATCTTACGCTACATTATCGTTTGCGTAGCAGATGAAATAAAATTATTCAAGGTACTGGCAGTTAAAAGCTACTTCTTACGTTTTTGCATAGACTGCTGGTCATGATTTGGTATATATAAAAAAAAAATAAAGACACACCACGAAGGAAATACCCGAATGGAACGGAAATCGGTAGATGTGATATGCATGTATATACAGATAAATAACTACAATTTCAGAAAAATTAGATGATTCGTTCAAGAGAAAGAGTTTTATAAAGTGAGCAAGTCAGTAACAAGATTTTAAACGTGGCTGAAAGAGCAACTGTTGAAATTCTTCACGGTAAATGATAACAGCCAAGCAGTTGCAGGATAAAGATTTATTAAAATTCTTGACCGCAGTTTCGGTATATCTAAATATACCTTCATCAGAAGTAAAACACACTAAAATCACATCCTGCAGTGGAGATACATAAAACAATTGTGCCAAAGGCGTCGTCAGTAGTTTACTTCTGATGAAGGTATATTTAGATACACCGAAACCGTGGTCAAGAATTTTAATAAATCTTTATCCTGCAACTGTTTGGCTGTTATCATTTACCGTCAAGTCAGTAACGTTGATGCACCTCTGAACCCTATTGTGATAAACCTTTTGCATTTTCTTTATGTTTTCGTCTTCTTTAAAGGCAAAGAGAGAAGATGAAGCGGTAGCCCATCATAGAGCCTATGCCTACCGTCAGGTATTTTTTGACTTTAAGTTGTTAAAAAACAGAGGATTTTTTCTGGTACCAGTAGGAGGAAGGAAGGATTCGCGCTCAGCTAGTGAACGAGTGAGAAGCACGCCATTTTTAGCGAGTAATTGTAGACCGCTACTTTGGGGTCGCTATGAATAAGTGAGGAGTATGTATTTCATATGTGCACCGTTTAGAAAAATACAGTATTGTTTTATTAACAGAAAGGTCGTGTGAGTTGTTATTTCAAATAGTACAATAATTACAAGAACTGAAGCCCACCTGTGTACTTTGGAAAATTACGAAGATCCGATAATCTTAATAGGAAGACGATCAAGACTTCAAAGGTGAACACGGCGACCAAACGAAGCATTATAATGAATGATAAGCACAAATCTACAGCGGAGAAAGAAACTACTTCGCCCTGCAAAATTATATGAACTAATACAAACTTATTTCCAGGCATAGCTCAACTTATTGTGCTTGTCATTCATGCCGAAAAATTAATCTCATTAATTCAATACATTTTAAAAAGCCACGCATTTCAACATTTTATTATCATCTATTCCATTATTTTAGACTCCTGGAAATTGAAATAAGAACACCGTGAATTCATTGTCCCAGGAAGGGGAAACTTTATTGACACATTCCTGGGGTCAGATACATCACATGATCACACTGACAGAACCACAGGCACATAGACACAGGCAACAGAGCATGCACAATGTCGGCACTAGTACAGTGTATATCCACATTTCGCAGCAATGCAGGCTGCTATTCTCCCATGGAGACGATCGTAGAGATGCTGGATGTAGTCCTGTGGAACGGCTTGCCATGCCATTTCCACCTGGCGCCTCAGTTGGACCTGCGTTCGTGCTGGACGTGCAGACCGCGTGAGACGACGCTTCATCCAGTCCCAAACATGCTCAATGGGGGACACATCCGGAGATCTTGCTGGCCAGGGTAGTTGACTTACACCTTCTAGAGCACGTTGGGTGGCACGGGATACATGCGGACGTGCATTGTCCTGTTGGAACAGCAAGTTCCCTTGCCGGTCTAGGAATGGTAGAACGATGGAATCGATGACGGTTTGGATGTACCGTGCACTATTCAGTGTCCCCTCGACGATCACCAGTGGTGTACGGCCAGTGTAGGAGATCACTCCCCACACCATGATGCCGGGTGTTGGCCCTGTGTGCCTCGGTCGTATGCAGTCCTGATTGTGGCGCTCACCTGCACGGCGCCAAACACGCATACGGCCATCATTGGCACCAAGGCAGAAGCGATTCTCATCGCTGAAGACGACACGTCTCCATTCGTCCCTCCATTCACGCCTGTCGCGACACCACTGGAGGCGGGCTGCACGATGTTTGGGCGTGAGCGGAAGACGGCCTAACGGTGTGCGGGACCGTAGCCCAGCTTCATGGAGACGGTTGCGAATGGTCCTCGCCGATACCCCAGGAGCAACAGTGTCCCTAATTTGCTGGGAAGTGGCGGTGCGGTCCCCTACGGCACTGCGTAGGATCCTACGGTCTTGGCGTGCAACCGGGCGTCGCTGCGGTCCGGTCCCAGGTCGACGGGCACGTGCACCTTCCGCCGACCACTGGCGACAACATCGATGTACTGTGGAGACCTCACGCCCCAAGTGTTGAGCAATTCGGCGGTACGTCCACCCGGCCTCCCGCATGCCCACTATACGCCCTCGCTCAAAGTCCGTCAACTGCACATACGGTTAACGTCCACGCTGTCGCGGCATGCCACCAGTGTTAAAGACTGCGATGGAGCTCCGTATGCCACGGCAAACTGGCTGACACTGACGGCGGCGGTGCACAAATGCTGCGCAGCTAGCGCCATTCGACGGCCAACACCGCGGTTCCTGGTGTGTCCGCTGTGCCGTGCGTGTGATCATTGCTTGTACAGCCCTCTCGCAGTGTCCGGAGCAAGTATGGTGGGTCTGACACACCGGTGTCAATGTGTTCTTTTTTCATTTCCAGGAGTGTATTATACTATGTAAGCAGTTATTCGACTGCGCACTGATTGACAGAGCTGTTGCATGCCCTCCTGAGGGATATCGTGTCAAATTACCTTCAATTGGGCTTTAGAGCGTTAAAATCCCGAGCTGGCTGGAGGGTCCGGCCCAAGATGCTTCAAACGTTTTCACAGTTGGGGAGAGATCCGATGGATTTGCTGGACAAGGAAGGGTTTGATAAGCACAAAGATAAGCAATAGAAATTTTCGCCGTGTACGGGCGGGCATTATATTTCTGAAATACACCCTCAGGAGCGCTTGCCATAAAGAAAGTGGGAATTAGAACATCACCGACGTAGCGCTGTGCCGTATGGGTGGCACTGATGACAGCCCAAGGGTTCTGATGTGAAATGAGATGGCACCCCAGACAATCAGTCCTGGCTGTTGGGCAGTATGGAGAGCGACAATCCGGTTGGTACCGCCGTCTGGAGTGTCTCCGGATACGTCTTAGCTCATCATCGGGGCTCAGTTCGGAGCTGGACTCATCACTGAAGACATTTCTGCCCTACACCATTGCAAACGTGCTTGTTGGTGTACGGAGGCACTCGGCGCAAGGTGCGTCTTGAGCTCAGCCCTCTTTCTGTGAGCTGCCTATTAATGGTCCCTGTAGTCACTGAAGTACCAGTTGCTCAACGTGTCGATAATGATGAATTTGGAACTGTGAGTGCCTTTCAGACGATTGCTCGTCTCCTTAGATGGATCGCTCTCTTCTTGACGCCATGTTTGGCCATGGCTCACCCGCTCCTGTCAACACCGTCGGATGTCGAGCTTACTCCAACCAGCTTGTTTGAGCCCAACTGCACGCTTTGTGCCAGATGCTAACACCTGTGTGCATTGTCCATGCGCCTGTCTGTGAGACGTAGTTATTGTCCACCTGAGCCAAAACATTATGCCTTGGTATCGACATGTCCCCTGTTTACTGTCCTTGCCAGCTGCAAAGTGAAAACGCTACAGCGTCACACGTTCATCCAACGACCGTCAAAGTTTACAATTTTGCATAGCTGTATGATTATGAGTGACCAGTTTGCATAACTCCTTCATGGTGCGTCGTTCTTTTCTGTCTTAGAGTGTTTGTGTTCAAGAAGTATCCATTTCAGTGCGTTGCTGCAGCGTATATACAACCCATTGCGATATCGACATGTAGGCTGCATCTACATCTACATATATACTCCACCAGCCACCAAGCGTTGTGTGACAGAGGGCACAATTCGTGCCAAAGTCATATTTCCGGCCCTCTGTTCCACACGCGAATCGCGCGAGGGAAAAACGACTCTCTGAACGCCTCAGTACGAGCTCTAATTTCCCTTATCTTTAAATGGTGATCGTTGCGCGATTTGAAAGTTGGTGGTAATAATATATGCTCTACATTCTCGGCGAAGATCGGATTTTGGAATTTAGTGAGCAGCCCCTTCCGTTTAGCGCGTCGTCTGTCTGCAAGTGTGTCAAACTTTCTATGAGATTTGTAACGCTCTCGCGATGGCTAAACGTACCAGTCACGAATCTTGCCGCTCTACTTTGGACCTTCTCAATCTCTTGAATCAGACCCAACTGGTAAGGGTCCCATACAGACGAACAATAGTCTAAGAATGGACGAACTAATGTATTGTAAGCAACTGCCTTTGTTGAAGGACTGCGTCGCTTCAGGATTCTACCAATAAACCGCAATCTAGAGTTCGCCTTGAACGATACGTGTGTAATCTGATCATTCCATTTGAGATCATTTCGAATAGTCACACACACATACTTGACGTATGTTACCGCTTCCACAGACTGGTCATTTATTTTGTTCTCGTACATTAATGGGGATTTTCGTCTTGTTATACGTAGTAGGTTACACTTACTAATATTGAGAAATAACTGGCAGTCATTACACCATGCATTTATTTTCTACAAAACCTCATTAATTTGTTCGCAACTTTTGTGTGTTACTACTTTCATGTAGACTAAAGCATTATCGGCAAACAGTCTAATGCCATTGTCAGTACCATCAACCAGTTCGTTTATGTAAATCGTAAAAAGCAGCGGGCCTATTACGCTGCCCTGGGGCACACCTGAAGTTACGCCTGCTTCTGTTGAAGTCTTCCCATTCATGACGACATACTTCTCTCTGCCTGTTAGAAAACTTTCTATCCAACCGCATATGTCATCGGATAGACCGTAAGCGCGCACTTTTTGGAGCAAGCGACAGTGCGGAACTGAGTCAAACGCCTTTCGAAAGTCGAGTAATATGGCGTCAGCCTAGGAGCCGGTATGTAGGGCCTGTTGTATATCATGCACAAAGGCGACCAGCTTTGTCTCGCATGACCGCTGTTTCCTAAAACCGTACTGATTTCTGCAGATGAGCTTCTCAGACTCTAGAAAGGTTATTATGTCTGAACACAAAATACACTCCTGGAAATGGAAAAAAGAACACATTGGCACCGGTGTGTCAGACCCACCATACTTGCTCCGGACACTGCGAGAGGGCTGTACAAGCAATGATCACACGCACGGCACAGCGGACACACCAGGAACCGCGGTGTTGGCCGTCGAATGGCGCTAGCTGCGCAGCATTTGTGCACCGCCGCCGTCAGTGTCAGCCAGTTTGCCGTGGCATACGGAGCTCCATCGCAGTCTTTAACACTGGTAGCATGCCGCGACAGCGTGGACGTGAACCGTATGTGCAGTTGACGGACTTTGAGCGAGGGCGTATAGTGGGCATGCGGGAGGCCGGGTGGACGTACCGCCGAATTGCTCAACACGTGGGGCGTGAGGTCTCCACAGTACATCGATGTTGTCGCCAGTGGTCGGCGGAAGGTGCACGTGCCCGTCGACCTGGGACCGGACCGCAGCGACGCACGGATGCACGCCAAGACCGTAGGATCCTACGCAGTGCCGTAGGGGACCGCACCGCCACTTCCCAGCAAATTAGGGACACTGTTGCTCCTGGGGTATCGGCGAGGACCATTCGCAACCGTCTCCATGAAGCTGGGCTACGGTCCCGCACACCGTTAGGCCGTCTTCCGCTCACGCCCCAACATCGTGCAGCCCGCCTCCAGTGGTGTCGCGACAGGCGTGAATGGAGGGACGAATGGAGACGTGTCGTCTTCAGCGATGAGAGTCGCTTCTGCCTTGGTGCCAATGATGGTCGTATGCGTGTTTGGCGCCATGCAGGTGAGCGCCACAATCAGGACTGCATACGACCGAGGCACACAGGGCCAACACCCGGCATCATGGTGTGGGGAGCGATCTCCTACACTGGCCGTACACCACTGGTGATCGTCGAGGGGACACTGAATAGTGCACGGTACATCCAAACCGTCATCGAACCCATCGTTCTACCATTCCTAGACCGGCAAGGGAACTTGCTGTTCCAACAGGACAATGCACGTCCGCATGTATCCCGTGCCACCCAACGTGCTCTAGAAGGTGTAAGTCAACTACCCTGGCCAACAAGATCTCCGGATCTGTCCCCCATTGAGCATGTTTGGGACTGGATGAAGCGTCGTCTCACGCGGTCTGCACGTCCAGCACGAACGCTGGTCCAACTGAGGCGCCAGGTGGAAATGGCATGGCAAGCCGTTCCACAGGACTACATCCAGCATCTCTATGATCGTCTCCATGGGAGAATAGCAGCCTGCATTGCTGCGAAAGGTGGATATACACTGTACTAGTGCCGACATTGTGCATGCTCTTTTGCCTGTGTCTATGTGCCTGTGGTTCTGTCAGTGTGATCATGTGATGTATCTGACCCCAGGAATGTGTCAATAAAGTTTCCCCTTCCTGGGACAATGAATTCACGGTGTTCTTATTTCAATTTCCAGGAGTGTATATTCCATCATTCTACAACAAATCGGTGTCAGTGAAATTGGCCGGTAATTATGTGATTCCGATTTTCTACCCTTTTTATAGATTGCTATGACCTATGCCTTCTTCCAGTCCCGTGGAACTTTCCGCTGTTGCAATGATCTCTGATAGATCATGGATAAGAATGGTGCAATATTTGTAGCATAGTCAACATATAATCTTACGGGGACACCGTCTGGGCCAGATGCCTTCCTGGCGTCTAAGGATCTTAACTGTTTTACAATCCCATATACACTAAACATTATGTCAGCCATCCTTGCGTCTTTTCGATAGCTGAAATGGGGAATGGTGCTGCAGTCCTCTACCGTAAACGAGTTTTTGAGAACTAGGTTTAGAATTTCGGCCTTCGTTGATCATCATCAGTTACATTACCCGTACAGTCAGAAAGAGAAGGTATTGAACTATTTGTAGCGTTCATAGATTTCACGTAGGACGAAAATGTTTTGGTGTTATTTTTTGAATCTGCTGTTAAAACATTGCTTTCAAATTCGTTAAAAGAATCTCTCATTGACCTTTCGACAGCTGCTTTCATTTCAAATAATTTCTGTTTGTCAGCGGGGCAGTGACTAAGTTTAAAACGACTGTGCAAAAGTCTCTGTTTTCTCAGCAACTTCCTAATATGTTTGTTGTACCAAGGTGGGTCCTTTCAAACCCCTATATTTTTGCTAGGCACATACTTCTCTAGCGCGTGGTGCACGATACCTTTAAATTCCGACCAAAGATGCTCGTTATCTTTGTGTCACTCGGCGAATGCTTGGAACTGACTATGAAGATATTCATTAGTGACACTTTCATTTGCATTACCAAACAAGAAAACTCTACGCTGTTTCTTTGGTTTTTTTTGTAGCTTCCACTGACATAGAAGCCCCAACGACATTATGTTCGCTAATACCTTCTTCTAGATTAAATTCCTCAAAATATCAGGTCTGTTTCTCGCCAAGATATCTAATATGTTCCCATCTCGAGTTGGTTTTTTAACCAATTGCTCAAGGTTGTATGTTGAGAGCGCTCCTAGAATAAATTCACACGAGTCTTTGCTTGTGCCCCTGCGATAAACTAATGGATAATTTTGATATTCATTTCCTACGTATTCCAGACTTTCCCTAGTAGTTATTCGGTCGTCCCCTATAGTTTCTTTGTGTGTCGCTGCCAGTGCTGAGAGAACTGCCCGAGTCACCGTCTGTAGCTACATACAGCCGTTGTGGCGCCACACCTCTGCGCTGCAAAGTAATCAGGGCGCGGCCTCGCTGCCGCCAGATGGAGAGGGGCTGCGGTAGGGGTGACAGGGGTGGTGGGGGCGAACGTAACACCCCCTCCCTCCCACCTTCCGTCTCGGCGCCTACCCGCCCGCCTCTAATTCGTCGACAAATTACGACGACGCCCGATTTCAACTTTCTGTCGCCGTCGCAGCTGCGGCGCCGCGTCTGCGCTGCACTCGACAAAAATTGCTCCGCCACCAGACACCTGACCTCGTTGCGTCAATGTGCCCAGATGCAGTTAGCAAAGGAAGCGGCCGGATGCAGAGAGAGAGAGAGAGGGAAAGCAGTGAAGGACTCACTCTTGCAGGGGACACGTTGCGCTGAAGTTTGTGACAACACATGCTGCTTTTAGGAAATTAGACACTGAGTATTTACCGTATTTTCCAGTCCAAATTCACGATTTTCTTCACCGATGGATAATATGTAAGCGGTAGATATAAGCTTAACGAACAAAATTCTTGTTAGCCTCTTACCTGGCGACGTTCACGAAAAATACACACTACTTAAAAGATGCGCCAATCCACAATTTTGAAGATCAGACAATGAAATTTTGTACCATGCTCTTAATGAAATTAACACATTTACTGTTACGTACTTTGCATTAAATATCCAAAACATTTTTACACAATTTACAAATTTTGTTTTCAAAAATAATATACACTACTTGCCATTAAAGCTGCTACACCAAGAAGAAATGCAGATCATAAACGGGTATTCATAGGACAAATGTATTATACTAGAACTGACATGCGATTACATTTTCACGCAATTTGGGTGCATAGATCCTGTGGAATCAGTACCTAGAACAACCACCTCTATCAGTAATAACGGCCTTGATACGCCTGGGCATTGAGTCAATCAGGGCTTGGATGGCGTATACAGGTACAGGTGCCCATGCAGCCTCAACACGATACCACACTTCATCAAGAGTAGGGACTGGTGTATTGTGACGAGCCAGTTGCTCGGCCACCATTGACCAGACGTTTTCAATTGGTGAGGGATCTGGAGAATATGCTGGCCAGGGCAGCAGTCGAACATTTTCTGTATCCAGAAAGGCCCGTACAGGACCTACAACATGTGGTCATACATTATCGTGCTGAAATATAGGGTGTCGCTGTGATCGAATGAAGGATAGGGCCATGGGTCGTAACACATCTGAAATGTAACGTCCACCGTTCAAAGTGCCGTCAACGCGAACAAGAGGTGATCGAGACGTGTAACCAATGGCACCCCTTACCATCACGCCGGGTGCTACGCCAATATGGCAATGACGAATACACGCTTTCAATTGTACGTTCACCACGATGTCACCGAACACCGATGCGACCATCATGATACTGTACACAGAACCTGGATTCATCCGAAAAAATGACGTTTTGCCATTCGTGCACCCAGGTTCGTCGCTTACACCATCGCAGGCGCTCCTGTCTGTAATGCAGCGTCAAGGGTAACCGCAGCCATCGTCTCCGAGCTGATAGTCCATGCTGCTGCAAACGTCGTCGAACTGTTCGTGCATCATGGTTGTTGTCTTGCAAACGTCCCCATCTATTGACTCAGGGATCGAGACGTGGCTGCACGATCCGTTACAGTCATGCGGATAAGATGCCTGTCATCTCGACTGCTAGTGATACGAGGCCGTTGGGATCCAGCACGGCGTTCCGTATTACCCTCCTGAACCCACCGATTCCATATTCTGTTAACAGTCATTGGATCTCGACCAACGCGAGCAGCAATGTCACGATACAATAAACAGCAATCGCGATAGGCTACAATCCGACCTTTAACAAAGTCTGAAACGTGATGGTACGCATTGCTCCTTCTTACACGAGGCATCACAACAACGTTTCACCAAGCAACGCCGGTCAACTGCTGTTTGTGTATGAGAAATCGGTTGGAAACTTTCCTCATGTGAGCACGTTGTAGGTGTCACCACCGGGGCCAGCCTTGTGTGAATGCTCTGAAACGCTAATCATGTGCATATCACAGCATCTTCTTCCTGTCGGTTAAATTTCGTGTCTGTTGCACGTCATCTTCGTGGTGTAGCAATTTTAATGGCCAGTAGTGTATTTCATTCTTATATCAATCCTCACGTAATTCTTATATTTTGTTCTTGTGTTTATTCTTAAGGAAGATTTGCTACATTCCCTTTTGCTGTAGAAAAATGCGAGACACAGAAATTCCGAACACCCCGAGGGAAGGCAGGTTCGCCACAGTGACATTTTTTTGTACAAACCTCACGCGGGAAAGAAATGTCGTTATCATTAATGAAGATTTCGTGCGTTGGCAAATAATTTCGCAGCAAATCGCGCATAACGGATCACTTTTCCAAAAACTGTCACTTGCATTCGATTATGAATCAACATAAATTACAGCAATTTTAGAGTAAACAATTTTAAATACTTTTCTCATTCACTTATTGTTTTTACGTTCTTTTTTTAAATTCATTCACCAGACTTACAATTAGTAGACAAATGAGAACAACGTTATTTTGATATGCATCGGTAAAAATTTGGTGTAGTAATCTTCCATAGACGTGGGCAGATAAATAAAAAACAAAAATAAATGTAATAATCGGGTTTCGAACGCAGGGTCTCAAAATTACAAAGTTCCGATGCTACCTAGTGTACCACCACTTCGACGGAACCGAAAACTCGCGGAAAGGCACATGAGGCACCTGTAAAACTTTGACCATAGTTTTGTCGGTAACGGTCGGGTATGTAAGAGAGGCCGAGACACCTGTTCGCTTATTTTGACCCCTCTTCCACCGAGTGAAGATTCTGGGAAACTGGTTACGGCATTTGTTCCTCGTAAGTAAAGAAGTGGGATACGGAAGTACTAAGGAATGACGAGATACGTCTGAAGTTCTCTAACGCTGTAGATACAGAAATAAGGAATAGCGCAGTAGGCAGTACAGTTGAAGAGGAATGGACATCTCTAAAACGGGCCATCACAGAAGTTGGGAAGGAAAACATAGGTACAAAGAAGGTAGCTGCGAAGAAACCATGGGTAACAGAAGAAATACTTCTGTTGATTGATGAAAGGAGGAAGTACAAACATGTTTCGGGAAAATCAGGAATACAGAAATACAAGTCGCTGAGGAATGAAATAAATAGGAAGTGCAGGGAAGCTAAGAAGAAATGGCTGCAGGAAAAATGTGAAGACATCGAAAAAGATATGATTGTCGGAAGGACAGACTCAGCATACAGTAAAGTCAAAACAACCTTTGGTGACATTAAAAGCAACGGTGGTAACATTAAGAGTGCAACGGGAATTCCACTGTTAAATGCAGAGGAGAGAGCAGATAGGTGGAAAGAATACATTGAAAGCCTCTATGAGGGTGAAGATTTGTCTGATGTGATAGAAGAAGAAACAGGAGTCGATTTAGAAGAGATAGGGTATCCAGTATTAGAATCGGAATTTAAAAGAGCTTTGGAGGACTTACGGTCAAATAAGGCAGAAGGGATAGATAACATTCCATCAGAATTTCTAAAATCATTGGGGGAAGTGGCAACAATACGACTATTCACGTTGGTGTGTAGAATATATGAGTCTGGCGATATACCATCTAACTTTCGGGAAAGCATCATCCACACAATTCTGAAGACGGCAAGAGCTGACAAGTGCGAGAATTATCGCACAGTCAGCTTAACAGTTCATGCATCGAAGCTGCTTACAAGAATAATATACAGAAGAATGGAAAAGAAAATTGAGAATGCGCTAGGTGACGATCAGTTTGGCTTTAGGAAAAGTAAAGGGACGAGAGAGGCAATTCTGACGTTACGGCTAATAAAGGAAGCAAGGCTAAAGAAAAATCAAGACACTTTCATAGGATTTGTCCACCTGGAAAAAGCGTTCGACAATATAAAATGGTGCAAGCTGTTCGAGATTCTGAAAAATGTAGGGGTAAGCTATAGGGAGAGACGGGTCATATACAATACGTACAACAACCAAGAGGGAGTAATAAGAGTGGACGATCAAGAACGAAGTGCTCGTATTAAGAAGGGTGTAAAACAAGGCTGTAGCCTTTCGCCCCTACTCTTCAATCTGTACATCGAGGAAGCCATGATGGAAATAAAAGAAAGGTTCAGGAGTGGAATTAAAATACAGGGTGAAAGGATATCAATGATACGATTCGCTGATGACATTGCTATCCTGAGTGAAAGTGAAGAAGAATTAAATGATCTGCTGAACGGAATGAACAGTCTAATGAGTACACAGTATGGTTTGAGAGTAAATCGGAGAAAGACGAAGGTAATGAGAAGTAGTAGAAATGAGAACAGCGAGAAACTTAACATCAGGATTGACGGTCACGAAGTCAATGAAGTTAAGGTATTCTGCTACCTAGGCAGTAAAATAACCAATGACGGACGGAGCAAGGAGGACATCAAAAGCAGACTCGCTATGGCAAAGAAGGCATTTCTGGCCAAGAGAAGTCTACTAATATCAAATACCGGCCTTAATATGGGGAAGAAATTTCTGAAGATGTACGTCTGGAGTACAGCATTGTATGGTAGTGAAACATGGACTGTGGGAAAACCGGAACAGAAGAGAATCGAAGCATTTGAGATGTGGTGCTATAGACGAATGTTGAAAATTAGGTGGACTGATAAGGTAAGGAATGAGGAGGTTCTACGCAGAATCGGAGGAAAGGAATATGTGGAAAACACTGATAAGGAGAAGGGACAGAATGATAGGACATCTGCTAAGACATGAGGGAATGACGTCCATGGTACTAGAGGGAGCTGTAGAGGGCAAAAACTGTAGAGGAAGACAGAGATTGGAATACGTCAAGCAAATAATTGAGGACGTAGGTTGCAAGTGCTATTCTGAGATGAAGAGGTTAGCACAGGGAAGGAATTCGTGGCGGGCCGCATCAAACCAGTCAGTAGAATGATGAAAAAAAAAAAAAAAAAAAGTAAAGCTACACGTCCCGAGCAGTGTGAACGGCACAAAAATCATCTGCTTCAAGCTCTCCAGGAGTTGCTACTCTCAGTGTGCGCAGGCTCATTTGAACCAGTTTCCGAGTGAGCAATCCATGCACTGACCAGGTGGAGTCTACTTCACAAAATACCATTGCTTATAGCGTCAGATAAAGCCACTCATCTACTTAGGGGCAAAGGGCTGAGAAACTGGGCAATAGCTGACTGAAGGTGTGTAGTATGGCTTGATGCGTAGTAATTTTGCCCTCCTTTGGTGATGAGGACGCTGAGTACACCCACAGCCCAAAGAGGTGCTTAACCCACAGTATGTGGAGGTTGTCGTTCCGGCCAAAGAGGTTCTGTGGTGTTCAGGGGGTGTCCTACGTTTCCATGAAAATGATTCAGGATGTTTATTTCAACAGTGTAAGCGACTGAGTGTTTGCCCTTCTACATCTTCATGATGCGTTTGCTGTGGACACTTTCCTTCCATGACAAGATTCGTGTTCACGCAGCTGCACCCATACGTTTTTCTTTTGAAAAATATGCGGGAACCCCACTGCATCTCAACTGCCTCCCAACTGTCTCACTTACAAGGAGACCGGGCCTATTCGTCATCACTGATTTCGCCCAAATTTATGGTATAGGCAAAACTTGACCAAAGATGAAATAGACGGAAGTGGGAGTGTCAGATGGCAAACTTAAAGAAACAATAGCGTTCTTGGCTCGGATCGTGGGAGACATCAGTCATTTAAGTTAGCGTAGTATCCAAGCAGAGCATGAGCAGCGGGGAGAGTACACAACGATCATTTGAGAGTGGTGTGACCGAGTCCCTGTGGGGAAACATTTTTTTCTTGTTTTATTTTTAGTTTTTACTTTACTTACACTATATATAAACCGAAATAATGTTCAGTACATTGTATTTATTGATACTTTCGTAAAAGATATGAAAAGAAAAGTCAAAGAAAAATTTGGGACTGCAAATTGATTTCCAGGAAATGATTACATTTATAGATCCACGACGATCGAAACGAGCTTCACAAGAAGGGATTGTAATTCAAGCGTACAGGACCTCATTAAGCGGTGTTTGTTGCCAAACTGTCCGGAGAGAGAATTTATAAATGTAAACCACGTTTGTTTTTCAATAGAACGAAAGAGCAATATAGGTGTGAAAATCCGCTCTTTATACCCTGTGCTGGATGTCGAGAAAGATACTGCTACCCTTGTTGTTATAATGTACATCAGTCCACCACGTGTAAATCATGCACTGTAAAGTAATAAAAGTGCAGCATGCAAAAAAGGCATTTTCTTTGAAACAACTGCAATTTATATACAGCTGCTGCGAAAGTGGCCACTGCAAGTAACATGTAATAAAAGTATCTAACTTTATACATGAAGTTCTCGTCTATGCCTCACAACCCCTTTCTGGAAATGTATTTGCAATTCCAAATTTTATGTTGTCTTTCCCTTTTGCGCTTTTTATGGAAATGTTAGTCAACTGAGTACATTGGGCACTATTTCGGTTTATTTGCAGTGTAAGTAACACAAGAATTGAAAATAAAAAATGCAGCATAGGGCACGGTCTCAAGACCATCGGATTACCGTTCTTTACTCCTTCCAGTGCACCAACTTCTCCCTGGAAGAAAAACTAACATAAAAGGTTTATGCCTCCCCGGACCCCATCAAAAACAGTTTTCTCTAAACGCTCGGCCATATGGACCTGCAACTTCTGTCATTCTCAGTTCAATTCAAGCACTGAATACACCACAAATTTGTGTGAAATCAGTGATGATTAGTAGACGTGTCCCTTTGTTAAACTATGAAACGTCCCCTTTGAACAATTTATACAAGACTGAGCTTAAACTGACACACAATATTTTTAGCGCAACGCAATCTGACTTTAAAAAATCCCTACAAAAGAATGGCCCTGACTAACATTAACCTATACCTTTCACAAATCACTTACCTCACCAAAAATCTTCGTTACTCAAACTACTGCAATACAGCGAGCGCCACTACTGCCAGCTAAATAAAAGATTCAAACTACCGAAGGCACTAACTACTGATAGGCATAGTTAGCAAATGAAAGATTTTAATAGAGAACAAACAATGTATTTGCCTTAATAATGTCGAAAACTCATAATATACATAGCAGTTCATGACACCCAGTTTTAAAAATTTCACAACTCTGCCATTTCTCTCCCCACATCCACCACTGCTGGCGGCTCACCTCCAACTGCGCAACGCTACGCGCTGTTCACATCCAGCTGCCCAACACTACAATGGCAGACAACAATGCAAACTAGCCACAGACTGCACACAGCACAGCCAGTGATTTTCATACAGAGCGCTACGTAACGTTTCCAATAAGAAAAATAAACAGCCTACTTACATAGCCCCCATGCTCCCCACAAAAAATTTTACAAATTGCTTTGAGCAGTGGTCAATAATGATTTGATAAAATTTTTCATAATTACAATAACAAAAAAATCAAAGGCACACACTTATTGATACAATGTTGGTCAAAAGCTAAAATTTTCTCACAGTCCATAAAGACAGTCCTGATCATTCATCACAGTAACATTGCAGTGTTTTTCTCAAAGTCTGAGCAGTAAAAGAAAATGCACACGGAAGTAGTGGATTTCCATGCAGTCTTGAAGAAGTAGTGTTGTCCTTCAAACGGAAAGACAGTACTGACTCTTGACATGCAGACAGGTAATGGGCCACAACAGAGCAAACCCACCGCAGAGCCAGTCGAAGTTTTGAAGAATATTGGTACGTAGGTCATCACAGAGTAGACCCACTGTAGTCCTGGTAGAGTTTACGGTATTGGTGGGCAACCAGAGGTGCAGACCCACTGCAGCCCTTGTAGAAATAATGGTACTGGTGGGCCATCAAAGATGCAGACGCACTGTAGTCCTTGTAGAGACGGCCAGCAGCCATCCGTTGCGACTGTGCAGGTGCACAATCACCATCGAAGATTCTTGCGGAGAATATAGCAAGTCCATAAACCACCACTTGTGCACGCACAGAAAATTTTTTTTGAAATATCCTTAGAACCAGCAATGCTGTTATCCAGTCCCTTGCTGAACTATTAACACACGTGCAAATACTATCAGTCCCTACTTATCACATATTGTCCATATACTATGACCAACAGAAACGTGTGCAGTGAAATGTAACTTAATTTGAAGAACTGGTGTCTATACAATTATAAATTTACAACATGAAAATACAATTACACAGGTACAAAATACATTATTAAAGAACATAATAGTACAGATAACATTTTTAGTAATATGGGCTTTACAAAAGAATCGAAATAACATATACATCAGTGTTACAGGAATTATGACATAAGTAAATATATAAAAGATCAGAATAACTTTTGAAACATCACACATGAGCATTAAAACAAAACAGAATAAATAATGTCTAAACATCTTTACAAAGAAAATAACATAGTATTTGAAAAATTCTGCAATGTATATCTTATTAGCTAAACACATAAAGACAGGAAAAAGACAAATACACAAGGATACATAAACACATAGCGGAATAATACAAAAGGGAAGACAGGGTTCGTTTTCAGGGTAACATTTGGTACTGCAGTCCAACCCAAAACTTCATTCCATAGATCTTTCGTCTTATTTCAACATTTTTTTTTTCACCAAAAAAATCCAATCCAAGCTTGCTTTCTGTATTTATATGTTCACATATTTCTTACCTCATTATTTATTTCCATTATCTTACCTCATCATTTATTTCCAAGAAAATCCTATCTAAACCTGTTGTCCCTAAACCCTACTTTTTTGTTCATATCCTCTTTGAAAATACTTTTTGGCCAGACCATTTTCTTATAACTTTTCAATGCATTTCATCCATTTCATCACAACTCGTTCTCATATATAGTCTACCCCCTCTTAAGCTAAACTTAAATCTACTGAGCTCAGATATATATACCAAGGTATGAGGCAATGCAGCAGCACATAACAAATTAACACAAACAACAATGATAAAAAATACAAATGCCAAAGCAAGCAGCATAAATTAGCAGAGCAATTGCAATATTACATCTAGTATAAGGCAATGTGCAGCAAACAATAAAAATAAATCAGTAGTAAAACTGGCTTAACAGAGTAATATAAAGTCAAATTCAGTAACACTATGCCTGGCAAGCAGCAGCATAAAATGAAATAACTTATATCTAAACATGACAAAGCTCAAGCAGAAAAAATAGTACATTAAAGACAATAATGCAGATAAGGGAAATGTCTATTCACATCTTAATGTCTATGTAATTAAAGTGGTGCACCACAAAAGCTAATTCTACAACAAAATTACCAAGTACTTGAAAAGTACATTATATATGCAGTTACTGTTATTAGTCTCTTCTTATTGTTCTTTCCATTCCAAGAGCTCCTTTTTCGAAGAATGTGGATCACAAAGTAATTATTTAATAGATCTGTTGACAGAAAGTGTTGACATTAGCAAATGCATTTAATTTTATTTTATGAAACCAATGCTGCAAGACAGCTGGAAACCAGACATCAAATGAAATAAGCAACTATGAAAAGCAAAGCATAAAAATATCATTTAATAGTCATGTGACATTTCATAAGTTAGTAGAAATTCTCTCAACTCTCGTAGAAAGACGCTTGTCATAATCAGGGGTGCAGATGTAAGTATCTTTCCAAGTAATGAGCGTGTCGTATTTGCGATGCTTTCTGTAAAGGAATGTCAATGGCGAGGATAATGACCTCTTTTTTTTCTCCACCTAATGGCTTTCTTTTGTCAGACGACTACCTCTCAGCTGGGCACCCAAAACGCATTATGTCAAGGTCACTTACCTTTCTTTCTGAAATATTTACGACAGCAGTTTGCGCTACAGTGACAGTCTCATATAAAAATATTTTCACAGGTTGAGAATTTGCGTTACAAATGTGTAGAAAATAAAATCCTATAAGTATAAGTGTCCAAAAAATTTTCGACAGCATTGTAATACATTCACACATGTGCACACATTTCATAACTCTTAAAGTACGATTCTTGGTTTCCAACATCCTTTTCCACAAATCAGAGTCCCTAGCCACTGCTCATTATTGCTTACCTTATTATACATATACATATTTGTCGACACTTCTTCAATATTTCATCATAAGAAATATGTAGCATAATCAAATTCCTCATATATGGTGGCATCATCTTATTGATCATAAATATATCTCAACAGCATAATAGACATCGTCGTCATAATAATATCATAACATGTCAGTCAAATCTCAAAATCGTCGTAGCTTCCTCCAATAATTTCAAAACCTAAAAAAAATTCTCTGCTCATTTCAAGTGTCATCTACCTCAAACGTACTTTAAAAATCATGATCCCATACCAAATACATCATTCAAAGCTCTTATAGTATCACAATAATTCCGAAAAAATATGAACGATTCATGAAGTACAGACAAAAATACAATTTCGTAAGTGTGAAGTTATCCAACAGTGTAATTCCGTAAACATCTGTCACTGATGTAGTAAAATAAATGTTTGTCTCTCTCAGTTAAATGATCAGATAGCTGTGTAATTTGTGTGTTAGAGAAATCTGGTACCAATGTGTAAAGTTGTGTAAGTATATACCACATTAGCTAGGGCTCCTTGTGCTTGCCAAACACATGGTACACAAAGTAGGCGTGTGCCCCCCTCAGGATTAATGTAATTATACCCTCAGGTGTTACAGATTACAACAATGGAATGAAATGTATTACGAAAACCTTTGTATCATTGTCCTTCAAATATCTTTAAAAATAAATGTTTTAAGTACAAAATTAATCACTCAAATACGTGTACTGTAGCGCTAAATGTGCGTCTTGCTGTAAGATAAGCTCTGTGAAAGTGTCGTAGTTATTGTCCTCTGAAAGCTAAGTTCTGAAGAAGCAATGTACTTACCTCACGATAAACAAAAGTGAAATGCTTTGCGTATAGATATCTTAGTTATTACGCTTATTGCCGTGATGAGGAAAGTACTGTGCTGTAACGTATTGTTGTCCTACGGAATAGGCTGTCTCCTTGTAGCCATAGCACGAAAGTCACCACTAAAACATGTTTTACCTACCAGAATAATACAGAAAAACTGTGCAGATATGAAACAGAAACACCGCAAAAGCAACATTGTCAATTGTCACTCATTAGTAGCGTCGTGATAAAATCGTGTAGCTGTCACATAAACTAACCACTGCGTCATCTGGTGTCTCACAGAAAGTACTTTAAATCCAGAATGTATTTTCAAGTAAACCAAAATGTTGCATAACACCTCAGTCAAATCTCATTAGCAGTACTGGTAAATGTTCTAAGTATGTGAGCCTTATAGTCGTTACGTAATCGTGCAACTAACAAGCAAGAATGTACACACACAATAACACTGTGTCATCTGTTCACAGTAACAATGCATTCGTAATTTCTGTTTAAATAAGTTCTCTTGGTTCTTGACTGGATATTTAACTTCAAACATTGTCGCATGTTAACAGATTCCAAGTCTGACAAAACATACTAGAAATGTGAAGTGAAAAGTTTTATGGCAAAGACAAAGTTAAAAAGCACATTATCTTTCAATAAACGGTTTTACATGTGAAATGTATTGCAATCTTTTACCCTTTCTAGTGCGCAGAGTTTCAGCTTCAACGAAATCATCGTGTGGTATATGTCGGTAAAGACTACTGGAATTTTTCTCAAGGTTAGCAGCTATGTTATTTTTCTCTGAGCCAGCTGGCGCAAGCGGTTGCCTGCTGTGCGAGTCATTGTCTGTCTCTTTGTTGGCGCGCGCCGTTATTGGGATTAGGAGACCTAACTTCTACAAATTCACCGTGACGAGAGGGCCCTGCCCTGTTTAATTCCCGCCAGTTCTGATGCAGTTCAGGTCTGTCGTTACGATCATATCGTCCGTCGTCATGTTGGTAGATTCCATAGTTTCTTTCTTGTCGGTCACGTGGTGGAGAATTTCTCCTTGAGTCGTAACTGCGCGCTGGACCGTTGCATCTAAAATTATTCCGTCTCCCTTGATAATAATTATTTTGGTTCCCATATTGTCTGTTTCTCTGATTGTCTCTGTGATAGTCATTACCGTGGAGAGGTGATCTTTCCCTGTAATTATTACTACTCTGCCAACGGTTGTCACACGGGTGGTGTCTGTTTTGGTCACGATTTACGTTGTAAGAATAGCCTTGTCGTATCCATTTATTATTTCTGTCATCGCGGAATTGCGACAGATGTGACCTGTAATTGTTGTACTCCTGTTTTCGCATTTTGCGATTGTCAGTGTCAATTTCCAGTTCTTGTAACAGTCCCTGAAAATCTTCAATGTCGTCTTTGCAACGTTCTGCTAAAATAATATGTCGTAAATGTTCAGGCAGTTTGATTAAGCAAATGCGGATGAGTTCTGAGGGGCTGTATGGGTTTGAAAGATACTGATTCTTATGCAACATGTCTTCAAAATATTTCGTAAGACTGGAAAATTCAGATTGTTCGAAACGTTTCATCAATATGATGCTGTGTTTTACTCGGTCTTGTGTAGTTTGAGACCAATATGCAGAGAGGAAGGCATGATGATAGGAAGGCATTCTTACAGCTTGGTCATTCTCCAAGTAGCCACACATAAATTCTAACCTGTGCTCCAATGACCAGTTGGGAGGAAAACAATGAGAAAATTGATGAAGCCATGCTTGTGGATGAATGTCGTTGTCAGAATTTTTAAATGTTTTGAATTTACGTGTAGTAATGAACAGCTTATAGTCGAAATCATCGTGTCGGCGAGTCGCACATCGCTCATTGTTACTTCGTTTCGGCAGTTCCATCTCAAAATCCAATGCGCCTAGCCAATTTCTTTCATAATTTCCAAAGTGTCCTGTGTTATTATTTTGTGGTTGTTCCGTATTTCTATGTCCCTCTTCCTGTACTGGAGCGCAAGTGTCCTCTGAAATATGTAATTCTTGTATTACCTGCATCAACTGATCTTGTACTTCCCGGATTTCTCTTTTGTACTGTGTATTGATTTGATTTTGATTTTGTTTGAATTTTCTAATTTGTTCATACTCTTCTGTGTCAGCGAAGGCTACAGGTCTTGTGTCATTCAGATCATCATCTACCTTTGCAGATAAGTTAGTGACCTGATCCGAAAGTTCGGCTACTTTCTCCGATAGTGAACACATTTCCTCAGTGTGTTTTTCTGAACCATGTTTCAGAGTGTCCATTTGTGTTGAAATCGAATCTACTGTGTCCTTTAAGTTTTCCTGAGTTTTTGCAAGTTGCGTAACCGAATCGGTAGATGCAACTGAGTCAGTTTTAGCCCACAAGGTCTCATGATTTTCATGAACAATGGTTTGCAGTTCTTTTATGGCTGCTTCGTGATTCTGTAATGCATTTTCATGCCGCGAAAAAATAGGTTGAAAATGCTCACAAATTTGTGTTTTTACGTCATTACAGACTTTTTGACATTTCGATTCAATGTTATGTAACTCAGTAGTTAAATCTTCACGTGTTTGTTCAAGTGTGGTGTCTAACTTCCGAAGATTTTGTTCCATTGTGTCTAACTGTTGCTGTGTTTGTCTGTGGTGTTGTTCCATTGTGTCTAACTTTTGAAGATTTTGTTCCATTGTGTCTAACTGTTGCTGTGTTTGTTTCTGGTGTTGTTCCATTGTGTCTAACTTTTGAAGCCTTTGTCCCATTTGTCTCTGATTTTGTTCCATTTGTTGCATTAATTGCAATAATGATGTATTAGTGTCTGGAATCTGTTTCTCTATGCTTTTTGACAGTGCATTTTCACCGGCAACATTCACATTTTGACAAGCAGATAATGTGTCTTGACTCATTTGAGAAAACGGTGAGGACCCAAAACCTAAGTCTACAGTATTTGCAATATTGTGTTCTGTCATTTCGGATTCCTGAGGCGAGCTGTTGCCGACCGATCGATCAATAATGCTTCCTTGTTCACTACCTGTTTCACTGTCTACACCATTATTTGCCGCCCGCTCCATTTCCCTATGCACAATTACCAAATTACTACTTCGAATGTCTGTTACTTCATTACACAGTGGTGCTGGTAAGCTACGCTCGTCGTCACTATTATTTCTCAGTTTACTTTGGAGCCTAGTGTTACGTTTTTCACACGCCATTATTGTCACAATATTTCACACGATAACACAGAAAAGCACAATTTGAAGAGCAAAAATAAGAGAACACATTAACATAGCACTGAAAATAATATCCAGTTAATTGCAAGCGCAGCTGCGAAATACTTGCTGCAAATCTACATGCATGCCACAACTGTTTTACTGTACAACAACGAAAGACTGCAACTACAAAGGAGATTCTCTCTACAATTACGCACTAGCAATAAACAATAGCTACACTAATTACACAAACTACAAGAAAAAATCAGAAGATTCCAGTGAGGTATCCTCGGCTAAGGGTCGACATATGAAACGTCCCCTTTGAACAATTTATACAAGACTGAGCTTAAACTGACACACAATATTTTTAGCGCAACGCAATCTGACTTTCAAAAATCCCTACAAAAGAATGGCCCTGACTAACATTAACCTATACCTTTCACAAATCACTTACCTCACCAAAAATCTTCGTTACTCGAACTACTGCAATACAGCGAGCGCCACTACTGCCAGCTAAATAAAAGATTCGAACTGCCGAAGGCACTAACTACTGATAGGCATAGTTAGCAAATGAAAGATTTTAATAGAGAACAAACAATGTATTTACCTTAATAATGTTGAAAACTCATAATATACATAGCAGTTCATGACACCCAGTTTTAAAAATTTCACAACTCTGCCATTTCTCTCCCCACATCCACCACTGCTGGCGGCTCACCTCCAACTGCGCAACGCTACGCGCTGTTCACAACCAGCTGCCCAACACTACAATGGCAGACAACAATGCAAACTAGCCACAGACTGCACACAGCACAGCCAGTGATTTTCATACAGAGCGCTACGTAACGTTTCAAATAAGAAAACATAAACAGCCTACTTACAAAACGCGTGTACTCCTGTAGAAAGTGTCTGGAATTCTTTAGAACAGCGTGTGAAACGAAATAATCAGCATCCCGCAAGATATTAGTTCTACTCAATCAAGTAATCAATAACCGACTTCATTTGGGTATACGACGGCGTGAAGGAACTAATGGGCGTTTTTCGTCGCCAAACTGCTGCCAGTACCTAGGCTAGAGGTATCATTAACGGTATCAGCGCGATGTGTTCTGGACGTGACTAATATCTTGTCCGATGGTGTTGTTTGCTTCCTGCTGTCCACAGAAATACATGTATCCCACTTCTAATGTCTGTTGTTGGATTTACGAACTATATGAAGACAACATACACAATGTGCATGTTTCCGTTATGTTGTTGAAAGAGGGATCGTTGGGATTGCTACATGGATTTATTTTTTTATTTTTTTTTTTTTTTGCAACTTGGTGCCTGAGTCATCCCAAACAACTGCTGCAAATGACGCGAGAGAAGGAGTCGTTTTCTTCTTACAAACAAAATGATTTTTAGAAATAAATTTCAAGTGTTTCACTGTCACTGTTAATAAATATCGATAAAACGAATATTGCATATTGCACTGTGTTAATTCGGGACCGTACAATCGAATGGGCACGTGGAATGGGACAGGAAGATTCTTCACTACAACCAGCAGCTACATGTCTGTAATAAACGAAGCAGGAAGTGTGGCATCACGGCATGGGCGGGCCTGAAATAGCAAAAACACTTTAAATGGAACTTTAATCAAATGAGAAGAAATTACACAGGCATATAAGTATTCACTCGGCTCTGAGTGTTATGTACTATTCACTAAATGAACTGGTTCTGGCATTCACTGGCAGGGCAAGAACATGTGCACGCTCTCATGTAGATTCCACACAAGGAGAGGGCAGCTGCAGCATCAAAATTTGCTGTAGATATTCGCTACCTCCGTTCTGAATTCTTGCAAGGGAATGGAAACGATTGGTAACACAGTATAAGAATGAAACCGAGCTGAAGTATTTGTGGTGGGACCTGTCTGGCGTGGATATAAAAGTAAATCAGTCCATTACGAAGATACGCAGAAGCTAGATTTTCAGTTGCAAAAAGATGCGTTGCTCGACGATCACTGAAGGCCAAAAATCTGATATTTACTGGTAGGCTCATGTACCACCCAACACCACGCAGGAATTTAATGAAATAAGACACAAGTGTCTAACATAACAGAGATCGATTATGATAAAGATAGATATTCATCTAGCACAGCCCCTGCAGACCACGCGCTGCTTCCACAAACTGCCTCCATTCCTTCCTGTCTTGTGCCCAGTTCCTCCAGGTGTCTTCAATTCCCAGGGCTGCTGGGTCTTTCGCAAGGTCGTCCATCCAGCCCTACCTTGGTCGTCCAATTGGACGTTTGGTTTTTGGTTTCCCCGCTAGTGCCATCTTCGCCCGTCTTCCATTTGGCATACGGGCTACACGGCCCACCCATTGTATTCTTTTGCTCTTGTGTAGGATAGTTGGTTGTCGCATCAGAAGGTAGATTTCCTCGTTTTTCCTCCTCCTCCATTCTCCGTTATCTAAAACTGGTCCCCATATCTTCCTCGTTACTCTTCTTTCAAATATTAATAGTTTTTTCCTTTCTCGCTTAGTCATGCTCCATGTTTCTGAACCGTACATTACTGCTGGGCATATCACCGTGTTGTAGATTTTCATCTTAATGTTCACTGAGATCGATTTAGAGCCAAGCGTGTCTCTGAGGGAATGGATGCATTTCGTTCCCACTGCTATTCTTTCCTTGATGTCCATTTTTATGTTGTTTACCGAGGTAAACCAAGATCCCAAGTATTTGAACTGGTCTACTCTCTTCGACCTCTTGCCATCTATCTGAAGAAATTCTACCTGCTCTTGTCTTCTTCCTAATTGCATGAACTCTGTTTTGTCTCGATTCACTTTGAGCCCTACCTTCTGTGCAGAATTGTCCATTTCCTGGTACAATTCTTTCAACTGATGCTTTGATTCACTTAATAGAACTATGTCATCTGCATGTGCGAGACAACTGAAGTTACCGTCCATCTCTACTCCAGTCCACTCCTGTTGCCTACACTCTTTTATTACTTTCTCTCAGATGGCATTGAACAGAACACATGAGAGAGCATCTGTGGCCTGTCTCAATCTCCAATGTTTCTCATATGGTTCCTCGGAAACGTACTCCTGCCTTTGACCCTTCCATACAAGCTTGCACCATTCTCACTAGCTTCTCAGCATTGTAGAGGCTATTCCTGTAGATGCTATGCACGTTGGAAATCGACGAACAGGCTGTAGATATCTTTATCATATTCCCAATGTTTTTCAAACAATTGTCTTAGTGTGAAAATGTGATCTGTTGTCGATCGGTTTGGTTGACAGCCAGCTTGGTACTCCTGTATGTTGTTCTATGAATGATTGCAATTTTCTGAGGATAATTATGGACAGCTCCTTATACGTTACATTCAACAAGTTGATTCCTAGTTACCGCATTCCATTTTGCTTCCCTTCTTGTATGTTGGGTATATTATAGCCAATTTCCATTCTGCTGGCAGTGTCTCCTTCTCCCATATCAACTGGATCAGTTTATATATCTCTAAGTGTAAGTTCTCACCTCCCTCCTTGATTATCTATTATATGGAGACGAAATGGGATTGATAGTGTATCAAAGACTGCGACTTGCAATGGATTTAGTAAGCAACAAGGTTATAAAAAGAAAAGCTTGAGCAGATGGCATGGTGGCAGTACAGACGAGGTTACAGCACCGTCACGGAAATCGTATTTATTTGCCCACACCGAAATAATTAAAAGGAAAGCAATCACGATAAAGTCTCGGTACCATCACAGGGATTTAGGAAATATATTAAGCGCTATGTAACTCAGAGATGACTTCCTGCTCGGATAGCAGTACTTGTTACAGCGCTCTTCTGCAACGGTGAGTTACGCCAGCAGCGCATCGAATGCGCCCGGCGGTGTGTGGTTTTTCGAAGGTTTCCCACATCCCACTAAGTGAATACCGGGCTGGTACCCAGGTCTAACCGCCGTTACACGATTCGCAAACATTTATAAAATTTTCGCTATCTTTCACATGAATAACATTACATGCAAACAGATGGGGTACATAGGAGGGTTGCCCAGAAAGTAATGCACCGCATTTTTTCCTTCAACAATTGTTTATTGAACATAATGAGAATTACACACACGGAAGAATGGTGTTTCATCTACACATCCTATTTTTCCACGAAATCTTCATCCCGTTCTACGGTCTTCCTCTAGCGCGAAGCAATGGAGTGTATGACCTGTCGGTACCAATCCTTGTCCTTGTGGCGGAACCAGTGCTTCACTGTGCGCATAATCTCCTCATGGTTCTCAAAATGTTTTCCAAGAATAGGATCCTTCAATGGCCCAAACAAGTGGCAGCCCGAGGGGGCTAGGTCAGGTGTTACAGCTGTGGATGGTCTTCCCGACCGTTGCAAATCGTGGACCTCCGCCGAACCGCCTTGTGATGACTTCACCCTCCGCGCACAGCGACTAACTGTACTTCGGTCGACAGCAGATGCTCCATGGAATTTGCACAAGCACTTGTGAATTTTCTCCGCAGCTTCTTTCCCTGCAGTGAAAAATTCAATGACGTTGTTTGTAACGCACGTACGCTACAGATGTCATTTCGAAACTGTCCTGCGGCTCCAGTATCTGTCAGAAGTGACTGGCCGGCCGAGGTGGCCGAGCGGTTCTAGGCGCTACAGTCTGGAACTGCGCGACCGCAACGGTCGCAGGTTCGAATCCTGCCTCGGGCATGGATGTGTGTGATGTCTTTAGGTTAGTTACGCTTAAGTAGTTCTAAGTTCTAGGGGACTGATGACCTCAGAAGTTAAGTCCCATAGTGCTCAGAGCCATTTGAACGATTTTTAGAAGTGACGGAAACTTGGCGCACCAACTCAGGAGACTTCCAATAGCACATACGTAACGTTTCGCATTAGTAGCATATTTTTCGGCTGAGAAAAAAACTGCGGTGCATTACTTTCTGGGCAGCCCTCGTATTTTACGTTCCAGTGGGTGACAGTGGCGACAGGAAGTGTATCCGGCCACACCTTAAATTAAAACTAAACTCCGCCCGAACAGGCCTTGAAGGCCAAACGGTGCCGACCGGCAGCCGAGTCATCCTCAGCAAGCAGGCATCACTGGATGCGGACATGGAGCGACATTCTCCCGGCCGTATGTGAGTTTACGAGACCGGAGCCGCCACTTCTCAATCAAGTAGCTCCTCAGTTTGCCTCACAAGGACCGAGTGCACCCCGTTTGCCAACAGTGCTCGGCAGGCCAGATGGTCACCCATCCAAGTGCTAGCCCAGCCCGACAGCACTTAACTTTGGTGATCCGAAGAGAACCGGTACCCCTTAAAAATTATACCAAATCCCTTAGTAACCCTGGCGACGCTCCGACGAGGGGGGAAAATGCAGAAAACCGAAAAAAGAGAAAAAGATAACTCAAAGGTGAGAGACATTGGCATACGTCAATCCGATGCTAGGACCGAGTGTTCACAATAACACGACTGTCTTCACATGCCGCTGTCCACAGATTTCCGTTCCTCATTCGCGGCAGAGCGTTCTCCGTCTAAAACGGTAGTGAAGAGGCTAACTGCAAGGCTTCTTACCGACCTAATGTTACGAATGCAAAAACAAACGCTTCCATATCGATGTGGACGAACCTCTCTGCCCTGTTCCTACCCCATCTATAATTGGTAGAACGACCACACCGCGCTACAGATTCTCGTAAGTTTCAAATTCAGCTCGACCACCCAGTTATGCACTCTGTGTGTCATACACAGGAGGAGGCAAAGGCACACAAAAATTTAAGCACTTATGTGCGCTCAATTGCTCGCTTCTGTTCCAGGCAACTTGTACCGATCAGTGAGAATACTCACACTGTGAGCTTTAAATGCGAACATTTTTAGGTTAGGCTTTACCGTGACTGTTACTGACATTAAATGAAACAACAAGTTTACTGTTACCAGTCACCGTTTTATTTTTTCCACGACGCGTTTCAAAGGTTTAAACCTCCATCATCGGGTGGATTTACATTAGTTAGTATTACATATGTGTGTATGTTGTGTTACGACATTTGACCACTGCGGGCAGTGCCACAAGTTCCTCCAAATGTCGTAACACAACATACACACATATGTAACACTAACTAATGTAAATCCACCCGATGATGGAGGTTTAAACCTTCGAAACGCGTCGTGGAAAAAATAAAACTGTGAGCTTTACTAAATGTAACGAATCTGACTGACCTGTTTAGTTGTTACAGCAGTGTACGTCGGCAAGGAGCCGTTTCTACTATTTTATTTTTGTGAGAGATAAGATCAACGAAGAAAATTTTTCCTTTATCCTTCCCGTCATTTGCTACATATGTATTGTTGAGAACGTGAGGTCACTGGTAAATGAGTCTTGATATAGTCAGGCGGTTTTGCTTTCGAGGCAGTCTATGCAGATGAATTAAATTTTTATCCATTTATTTGTACGCACTGAATCATCTGCATTTCACAAGTGTGCTGTTTTTACAGTGTCAAATTTGAAGTTAAGAAATAGCACTCATCACACGGACCCGTAACAATGGTGATCAATGTGATGAAGTGTCTTTTCTTTTCTGATTTTTCATAAGACGTCTTTCAGCTGGATGAAAGATAAAATGATAGGGGCACAAGTTTTTCTCACAAAAGTAAATCAGTAGGTGGTGCAGGAAAGCTTTTTACGGTAAAGGTCATTAGGTGACGATTCAGATACTTCAGCACAAGAAAACAAGGGACAACAATTTCTCAAGCAGTTACTGCAAAATACGAGAGCAAGTCAGGAAGTAACGCCTTCCTTCTTTGCTCCTCCACTAAAGCCCCTTCTGCATGATCGATGGTCTTGCTTCATTCAACTACTCGCAACAGGCGAGTCTACTTTAGCACCCATGGTGTTTAACTACTGTACTGGGTCTCGTCTCATTTTTGTTTGCCATTTCCATATACACGTCAGCGCTAAAACTGCGTGTTAGAGCTGTCTGCTTTGTAGTATGGCACCTGAACGATAAAATTAGGGTTGTGAGAGAGTACCCTTTTTACGAAAACATGGAAATATAGTAACAAAATGTAGTAACAAGCAAAAATGATAAGGTTTATGTGGTGTCACCGCCAGACGCCACACTTGCTAGGTGGTAGCCTTTAAATCGGCCGCGGTCCGGTAGTATACGTCGGACCCGCGTGTCGCCACTGTCAGTGATTGCAGACCGAGCGCCGCCACACGGCAGGTCTAGAGAGACTTCCTAGCACTCGCCCCAGTTGTACAGCCGACTTTGCTAGCGATGGTTCACTGACAAATTACGCTCTCATTTGCCGAGACGATAGTTAGCATAGCCTTCAGCTACGTCATTTGCTACGACCTAGCAAGGCGCCATTATCAATTGCTATTTATCTTGTGATGCATGTACCGTCAGACTGATGTTCACCAATTATGGATTAAAGTTAAGTATTCCAGCAGCTACGTACGTTATTGGCTATATTAATTACCTTGTCCTGTTCCAGACCTCACGCCAGCCTGCGTGAGCTTAAACGCGTGCCTTGGATGTCCTTGCAAAAGGTCGCGTTGTAAATCCTTTAAGCTCCTGAGAACTGAAAGAATAAGAAAAGTGTCGTCCAAAGCTTTATTTGCTCGAGGAAGTATAAACTTGCAAATCTGCAGTCTCATCTGCTGGAACAGAACTGTCTTCAGTGATAAGCCCCGCTTCGTACTCAGCCTCGATGAGCAGCGAACATGTTTCTGGAGACGTCCCGGACAGCTATTGAATACCAACCTGATTGTCACCCGCCAAATGGTCCGACAGTCAAGAGTCATGGTCTGCGGTGCCATTTCATTTCATAGAAGGACCCATTTTGGGTGTTGTCCGCAGCACTCTTACAGCACACTCTTACGCCGACAACATTCTACGGCCCTTTTTGTTGTCCTTCATGGCGAGCCATTCTAGGCTTACATTTCAACGAGATAATGCCCGCCTGCACGTGGGGAGGGTTTTCTACTGCTTATCTTCGTGCTTGCGAAACATTACCTTCGCAAGCAAAGGCCCCTGACCTCTCCCCAATCGCGAAAGTTTGCAGCATTATGAGCAGGACCCTCGAACGATCTTGGGATTTTGACGATATGACGCACCAGTTGGATAGAATTTAGCACAGTATACCTTAGACGTAGATTAAAACTGAAGAAGCTGCAAAAAGGTGGGAAATTAAGGAGATGGGACCTTGGTAAACTGACTAAACCAGAGGTTGTAGAAAGTTTGAGGGAGAGCATAAGGGAGCAACTGACAGGAATGGGGGAAAGAAATACAGTAGAAGAAGAATGGGTAGCTCTGAGGAATGAAATGGTGAAGGCAGCAGAGGATCAAGTAGGTAAAAGAACGAGGGCTAGTAGAAACCCTTGGGTAACAGAAGAAATATTGAATTTAATTTATGAAAGGAGAAAATATAAAAATGCAGTACATGAAGCAGGCAAAAAAGGAATACAAACGTCTCAAAAATGAGATCGATAGGAAGTGCAGAATGGCTAACCAGGGATGGCTAGAGGACAAGTGTAAGGATGTAGAGGATTATCTCACTAGGGGTAAGATAGATACTGCTTACAGGAAAATTAAAGAGACCTTTGGAGAAAAGAGAACCACTTGCATGAATATCAAGAACTCAGATGGAAACCTAGTTCTAAGCAAAGAAGGGAAAGCAAAAAGGTGGAAGGAGTATATAGAGGGTCTATACAAGGGCTATGTACTTGAGGACAATATTATGGAAATGGAAGAGGATGTAGATTAAGATGAAATGGTAGATACAATACTGCGTGAAGAGTTTGACAGAGTACTGAAAGACCTAAGTTGAAACAAGACCCCGGGAGTAGACAACATTCCATTAAAACTACTGACGGCCTTGGGAGAGCCAGTCATGACAAATCTCTACTATCTGGTGAGCAAAATGTGTGAGATAGGCGAAATACCCTCAGACTTGAAGAAGAATATAACAATTCCAACCCAAAGAAAGCAGGTGTTGACAGATTCGAAAATTACCGAACTATCAGTTAAATAAGTCACAGCTGCAAAATACTAACGCGAATTCTTTACAGACGAATGGAAAAACTGGTAGAAACCGACCTCGGGGAAGATCAGTGTGGATTCCGTAGAAATGTTGGAACACGTGAGGCAATACAGACCTGACGCCTTATCTTAGAAGAAAGATTAAGGAAAGGCAAACCTACATTTCTAGCATTTGTAGACTTAGAGAAAGCTTTTGACAATATTGACTGGAATACTCTCTTTCAAATTCTAATTGTGGCAGGGATAAAATACAGGGAGCCAAAGGCTATTTACAATTTGTACAGAAACCAGATGGCAGTTATAGGAGTCGAGGGGCATGAAAGGGAAGCAGTGGTGGGGAAGGGAGTGAGACAGGGCTGTAGCCTCTCCCCAATGTTATTCAATCTGTATATTCAGCACTCAGTAAAGGAAACAAATGAAAAATTCGGAGTAGGTATTAACATCCATGGATAAGAAATAAAAACTTTGAGGTTCGCCGATGACATTGTAATTCTGTCAGAGACAGCAGAGGACTTGGAAGAGCAGTTGAACGGAATGGACAGTGTCTTGAAAGGAGGATATAAGATGAAAATCAACAAAAGCAAAACGAGGGTAATAGAATGTAGTGAAATTAAGTCGGGTGATGAAGAGGGAATTAGATTAGGAAATGAGACACTTAAAGTAGTAAAGGAGTTCTGATATTTGGGGAGCAATATAACTGACAATGGTCGAAGTAGAGAGGATATAAATTGTAAACTAACAATGGCAAGGAAAGCGTTTCTGAAGAAGAGGAATTTTTTAACATCGAGTATAGATTTAAGTGTCAGGAAGTCTTTTCTGAAAGTATTTGTATGGAGTGTAGTCATGCATGGAAGTGAAACATGGACGATAAATAGTTTGGACAAGAAGAGAGTAGAAGCTTTCGAAATGTGGTGCTACAGAAGAATGCTGAAGATCAGATGGGTAAATCACGTAACTAATGAGGAGGTATTGAATAGAATAGGGGAGAAGAGGAGTTTGTGGCACAACTTGACAAGAAGAAGGGACCGGTTGGTAGGGCATGTTCTGAGGCATCAAGGGATCACAAATTTAGCATTGGAGGGCAGCGTGGAGAGTAAAAATCTTATAGGGAGACCAAGAGATGAATACACTAAGCAGATTCAGAAGGATGTAGGTTGCAGTGAGTACTGGGAGATGAAGAAGCTTGCACAGGATAGAGTAGCACGGAGAGCTGCATCAAACCAGTCTCAGGACTGAAGACCACAACAACAACAACATACCTTAGACGGACCTCCAAGAACTCTGTCAATGTCAAACCGAATAAATACTTGCGTAAGGGCCATAAGTGGATCAATGCATTACTGACTAGCACAATTTGTGAAGTTCTTTCTTTCTCCTGAATATATCATTCAATTTTCTGAAATTGTAACCATTTGTTTGTCTGTACATGTATATCACAAGAGCCCGCATCTCGTGGTCGTGCGGTAGCGTTCTCGCTTCCCACGCCCGGTTTCCCGGGTTCGATTCCCGGCGGGGTCAGGGATTTTCTCTGCCTCGTGATGGCTGGGTGTTGTGTGCTGTCCTTAGGTTAGTTAGGTTTAAGTAGTTCTAAGTTCTAGGGGACTTATGACCACAGCAGTTGAGTTCTATAGTGCTTAGAGCCATATCACAAGTACCGATTTCCATCCTGTTCAGATAATTCCTTTGTGGTGTATGTGTGTAGCCGGCCGTTGTGGCAGAGCGGTTCTAGGCGCTTCAGTCCGGAGCCACGCAGCTACCAGGGTCCCAGGTTCGAATCCTGCCTCGGGACATGGATGTGTGTGATGTCCTTAGGTTAGTTAGGTTTAAGTAGTTCCAAGTCTAGGAGACTGATGACCTCAGATGTTACGTCCCATAGTGCTTAGAGCCATTTGAATCATCTGTTTTTTCGCTTTTAGTGTAGTATTTGGTCTCTCTTGTAGAAGATCAATAGTAGGAAAAATACATAAAATGCGCAGATACGATCTTGGAATTGAAGCATTGTATGTACCGGGTGATCAAAAAGTCAGTATAAGTTTGAAAACTTGATAATCAATGGCCTAATGTAGATAGAGAGGTTAAAAATTGACACACATGCTTGGAATGACATGGGGTTTAATTAGAACAAAAAAAAAAAAAAAAAACAAAGTTCACAAAATATCCGACAGGTGGCGATGGACAGCAAAACGTCAGTGACTGCGCATGACAATCGTGTATAAAAGGAGCTGTAATGAGAGAGAGAATGAGATGCGCCAGCAGTCGCAGCATGTTGACGTTACCTGAAAAGGCACTTTCAGTGAAGCTGTATTGTCAGAATGGGGAATGTGCGTTACGATCCTATCGCCATAGGAAGGGGATTCGAACGGGGAAAAGGTCCGTTGACAAATGCAGCTGTGGCGAGAATGATTTCGATTTCGAAGTCACGGTTTGTTTAGACGATAGACCCCGTAGTGGCCGACCGAGCACAACGCGTAATGCTGCTGAGACTGTAGCGGGCCGGCCGAAGTGGCCGTGCGGTTAAAGGCGCTACAGTCTGGAACCGCAAGACCGCTACGGTCGCAGGTTCGAATCCTGCCTCGGGCATGGATGTTTGTGATGTCCTTAGGTTAGTTAGGTTTAACTAGTTCTAAGTTCTAGGGGACTAATGACCTCAGCAGTTGAGTCCCATAGTGCTCAGAGCCATTTGAACCATTTGACTGTAGCGGGTTCGTCTATGCACGGGGAAGTCAGCGCTCGTGCAGTCACACGCCGCACAGGCATTCCATACACTACTGTTTGGTTGGCAGTTAGGCTTAACGTCCGATGCTATCTGTACAAAATCCATCGGCATCATGAACTGTTACATGGTGATTTAGTGAAGCGGAGGGCATTTGCGGTGTGGGCGTTTCAAAAGATGGCGCAAGATGACAATTGGTTGAGTAACATGTTGTGGACCGACGAAGCTCATTTCACGCTCCGAGGGTCTGTCAACGACCACAACTGCAGAATGTGGGCTACCGAATATCCTAGAACTGTCGAGGAAACTCGATTGCACGACGAGAAAGTCACGGTATGGGTTGGATTTACCACATCTATCGTTATCGGACCTTTTTCTTCGAGGAAATGCGTGATTCTGGTTTTGTAGCTGCCACCGTGACGGGTGAGAGGTACGCCGATATGTTACAGAATCGCATCATCCCCAGCCTGGCTGATAAACACCTGCCGGAACGTACGATGTTTATGCAGGATGGCGCTCCACCTCATATTGCTAGACGCGTGAAAGATGTCTTGCGTCGTTTGGTGATGATCGTGTGCTCAGCCGCCACTTTCGTCATGCTTGGCCTCCCAGGTCCCCAGAGCGCAGTCCGTGCGATAATTGGCTTTGGGGTTAACTGAAGTCGCAAGTGTATCGTGATCGACCGACATCTCTAGGGATGCTGAAAGACAACATCCGACACTGATGCCTCACCATACCTCTGGACATGCTTTACAGTGCTGTTCACAACATTATTTCTCGACTACAGCTATTGTTGAGGAGTGATGGTGGACATATTGAGCATTTCCTGTAAAGAACATCAGCTTTGCTTTGTCTTATTTTTTTATGCTAATTATTGCTATTCTGATCAGATGAAGCACCATCTGTCGGAGATTTTTTAACTTGTGTATTCTTTTGGTTGTAATAGGACCCCATGTCATTCCAAGCATGTGTGTCAATTTGTACCTCTCTATCTACATTATTCCGTGATTTATTCAGTTTTCAAATTTATACTGACTTTTTGATCACCCAGCAGATCCAAACTGCTACATAAATGAATTAAAAAAAGCGAACATCACAATAAAGATTAAGAAGAGACGAAAGCATACTACCCATTTGTATAATAGTTCGGCGAGAATAAATTTCTTATATTAGCAATCTATATACCACTGACGTCATAGACACACTAGCGACGTGGTGAGTTGTTGATTAACATGCATGCGCGAATGGTGCACGCATTTTGAGCAGTCGATTTTGATCAGAACGTCACTTGCGTAAAACTTCTTGAAACGGCATTGAGTAAGAGATAATACGAAACAGCTAAATATGCCGAAATGAATGGTGTTTGCTGTATGAGGTCAGAGATAGAGCACCAGCACGGTACAATGGTCTCTGGCCGTAAACAAAAGTCGTATAATTCTGCGACAACATCGTCTTAATCTTGAACTTTGTTGGCTTGCTTTTTTTTTGGAAAACGATCAACAACCATGCTGCTGACTGTCACTTGGTCATCGAATCGAAGTGATGGCAGTTGCTTTCGTCTCACGTAATGATGCGGATATCCAAGAATGCTTGTGCATGGTACTCCGAGCGAGTCCACAATAACCCTTTGCTGACACTTTCTAACAGCTTTACAACATAAGTCCTGAGGGTGTAGCAGTTAATGGTGACTTCTTTTAAGGCCGGTAAAGGTATTTTGTTTGTAACTGTCGTTTCCTTCATTTTCTGAGACCATTCCCGACCTTTCAGATGCACCTCGTATGTTATATTTTTGATCACTCAGTGGGACGGAGCCTCGAGTCAGACATATGTAAAGTTTACTTAACTTTCTTGGCACTCTTTTCTATTTCCACTGTTGCCTCGATCACTCCGTAGTTTAGATCGATGATTTTACACGTTTCTTTCCATCTTGCAGTAAATTATACCTATTGCTAATGTTGCATTTCAAGAGGCTCAAAAGAATGCATGTAATGAACATCACATATTTTCTGTCCACTCATCTACGCCTTTTACTTTAAATCAGGACCCTACTGATGCCAATGTCACTGCTAAATCGTAAAGTTCTCTCCTTACACTATAGAACCCTTCGGGCTACCAATTGTTTGGTTATTGGGCGTCTATATGAATTTTAGTGGTTTAAAAAAGAAATCCACAGTCAAATAATTACTTTGTTACTTTTTAAATACTACCACATAGTGCAATGAAGTCAAAAAGTCATTACTTGTAATTTAATATTTTCCTCTGTGTAAAGCATTGTACTTGACATATACACCTATTTCAAGCACAATGCTTTACACAGAGGAAAATGTTAAATTATAATTTGCTAGATTAGTTTTTATTAGTGTGTAACGCCCTGTACTTGACGTATAGACGTATGTCAAGCATAATGCTTTACTCATAGAAAAATATTAAAGTTCACGTAACCATATTTTTTTTAAGTTCATCGCATTTTGCGGTAATACTCAAAACACAACATCGCAATTCATTTTATGTGGATTCCTTTTTTAAACCATTAAAATTCGTATTTTGACAGATGTTGCGTTCTCTATCTTCCTCACAAATGACAAAGTATTGGCAACGTCTGAAATGATCACCTACCTAACCACATTTTATAAGCTTAATAATTTAATCACTTTAATGTATGTAACTGTTCATAACACGGTCCAGAATACACTCATACAATGTTGCAAATCAACTCATAACCGAAACATAGCCATTTCTGCACCTTAACTTTCGACATGAAAATGGCTGTGTGGTTGTTGTCATAATTTTGAAATTATTCTAATAAAAACGATTCTAGCACAAATTACTGTCGCACTGTGAATATGATTCTGAAAAAACTCCGTGTATATAATGAGATTTGCAATTCTTAACTAAGACTTCAAGCAATCATTTGAAATGCTGTAACTTATAACATAAAACGGAACCTTCTCCCAAGTTTTACACACCATAGAACAGGAAAATTCATAGAATTTAGCCCTTCTGTCAGATATTTCATAATTTATTTCTTGAAAAATTTAATTTTAACAATTAATATAAATGTAGCAGACAATACACCTTAGTTCACAGGTATTTACTGTCTCACTGCTGTACACAGTCTGTTGCAGACTGGCTTCAGTACTGAGTGAGCTGAATTTCGAAAAAGAACGTTAAGTTCAAAAATGCTACGTGATTCCCTGTATCAAATAAGATTTTTTCGCAAAGTGATGTGAATATTCAGAAAAGGCATGCAAATCCCGTACATTCAAAAGCACTTTATATAAAAAGATTTGGTAAAGTGAGGCAGGCCTAACACTATAATGTACTATTGTTTTCCTCTGTCTATTTAAATGGCATAAATCTTGATGGCTGTTCATTTTACTTTGATAGCTCGGTTTTGAACGTTTTCTTTTGTACACTGCCTGAGGACTTCCCTTTGCATTATTTACCAGTAGTCAGCTATCCTACCGACACTTTATCGGCCATGATATTTCCGTCCCTTTTCTTTGCTACCCTGGTAGACGTTTCTTCCCGTTCCTCACCTATAGCACCAAGATTTTCTGGAACATAGCTGACATGGGAGTACAGGAAATGCAGCTTTAACCTGATACAAGCAACCAAAACTTGAGGTTTCCAGCATGCTTCTCACTGTGTTTTATAATCAGGGACTTGTAGTACTGCGACAAATTGTTGACAACATTTTTAAATGATGTATAACATTTCATTTTGCTTCATTTCCTCTTTAAATTTGTCTCCTTTCATTACCTTCCAAATGTCAGATCCGATCAGAACTGCTTCTCTCAGTTTAGCTTCAGTTAGCTGCGAAAATTTACTTGCCACACACTTGAAAGTGTCACTATCTATTGGTAGGGCTTTAATGAATTATTTCATAATGCCAGTTTGATTTGAAGTGGACGTAGGAATAGTTTTGAAGGGTCCATCAAAAAATTAAATAGTTCATTCACCCTCCAACATTTGATTTTCTATTTGGCCAAATTTTCTTTAGGCCAGTATTTCTCTTCTGTAAGACGATTCTCTTCGAACGCGAAGTAGGTACCTGGTATAGCCACCTTGTTGACCAAGGCCGATGAAATGCACTAACACTCTAATGGACGATTGTTGCCTCTGACAACAGACGAAATTTACGTAGTTTGCGGTAACTGTACTACAGACTGTAAAATAAGACAACTTTTTTTTAGCGAACTCCATTACAAAACATCGCAACACAATACTGGTGTTATTACAATGTTTAAATTGCACCAATCTGAATAGATAAAAGAAATTCTTAATCAGTATCAAAACTGGATGTGGTTGGCTAACCTAAGAACTTACCCAAAAATGTGCTAGAACACAATTTTTTCTTAAGGAAAAAAATCGGTAACATGAAGTGCTACCTATTATCTTTTGGATGTCATGAGTGAAGAGAGAAGGCAGACGCGGATCCAGGGATCGGTTCTGAAGGGGGAGTCACAATTTGTGATTGTCTCTCTTCCTCCCCGCGTGCCCTAACATGCAATAAATTTCTCGCCACCGCTTCTTTCAACGCGCCATAGACGCCTACTATTTTAATAATAATAACAACAAAATATACAAATTTCAGGGTATCTTAATAGTAAGTTATTTGATAAAAATGAAGCAAGTAAAATGTTTTAATAAAATGACAGGGCTCAGTAAAACACTTTAGCGTAATGTCGAAGAAACAGTTCAGAGATACAAGTGTAAGACAGAAAATTTAAGGTGTACGAGTGTCATGCAAGTAATATAAGAGCTTTAATAACAAAGTCTAACAATTCTGACAACACAACAATTTACAAAATCCACAATCCAAGTGTGTACTCACAATTCTCAGTATTTCATTAAGCAGTTGGAATACAAACATAGCTCTGCATACAATTGGCCATATAAGCGTGTAAATGAGGGGTAAGGTGCACATTTCAGTCTCGCATTCGGGAAACCAGACTTTCTTTTTTCTTGAGCTAGGCCTTTCAATTTTTATCTTCCCTTATTCAGCTTCCTGTTGTTTGCAGGTTCCACCTACTGACTCACGAACCGTGTCGCATTTGTTGTTGGTGGCAGCTGCCGTCAGCCTGTTGATGTGTGCCTATCACTGAATGCACAAAATGTATTTGCATTTACGAATGTGGACTACCATTAACTGTATAATGGAATGGAGACAGTGAAAATTTGTACCGGACTGGGGCTCGAACCGGGCATATCCGAAGGAACTTTGCACCCTTGAACAACACAGGCCCAACGATATCATATTTAACTGAAGGTGGAGGAGTCATGGCGGAAGCTAATTAAAGCGGGCAGGTCGTCACGGAGGGAACTGAAAAGCATCCTATGTCAGATGTACCTGGTACTTTTAGAATTCCTTGTCGTTTTCGAGACTGGTAGTTTCCGTCGTACTTTATGAAAGCTATACATGGTATCTTGAGAACCAAATGAGGAAAGGAACCTGTGGAAGCTGTGTGTTTCATAGTATCGAAGAGTATGTTTTCAGGTACGCATTTTAGGGCCCATGTTTTTTAGACATTTTATTCTTGTTTTGAACCGTACCACCACCTCTGGAAGCTGCCTATCCTACAATCGTAGCAACAACAATACCGGCACATTATTCCACTGACAGAGGTATTAAAAGGATGTTCACTTGTAACTTTAATCATCATTTACTACCGTACTTTAAGCGTAAGTTTAATTACTATAGCACAGACAAATTAATTTTTAGAGCTGTCAGCGAACTTTAAAGGCAATATTTCATGCTGTCAGACAACTAAAAACTGTATATTTCGATGATGCCTTTGTCCATTTGAAGTGCGACTTGTGGCTGTTTTCGAAAACTTATCTAAAGAGCGTGTTGGGTTACAACAGCGGGACCTGAGGAACGTTATCCTGGTGGAAAACATCCCCCGGAATTCCGTTCGCGAATGGCGGGACAACAGGTCGAATCAACAGATGACATAAAAATTTGCAGTCGGGGTGCGTAAGGTAACCATGAGAATGCCCCAGCTGTCGTACGAAATTGTGCCTCAGACCTCATTGTATTCCAGATGTAGGCCCAGTGTGTGTAGCATGCAGAGAGGTTGGTTGCTGGGCCTGAAGTGGCCTCCTCCTAGCCAACAGACTGGCTCTAAGGCAGAATCAGCTTTCGTCAGAAAACACAACAGATCTTCATCCCGCCCTCCAACGAGTCTCGCCTGACACCATCCAAGTCGCAGATAGTGCGTCAGTGGAACACACGCTAGGGTTCATCTGGCTCGGAGCTCAACTTGAAGTAACCAGTAACAATTCGTCCTCTCATAATGGTGTGAACTGCTGCTCAGACTGCTGGTGCAGATGGGGTGCGATGCACCAGCGCCATACACCGATCACGATGATCTTCCCTCTTAGTAGTGCCACATCACCGGCTGGCCCTCAGTCTTCCTGCGGCGGTACATTCTCGTGACCACTGCTGCCACCAGTCGTGTGCAGTTGCTACATTTCCGCCAAGTCGTTTGCAGAACGAACATCCAGCTTCTCGTACTCCTACTGCAAGACCTCGTACAAACTCACTGAGATGCTGATAATGGCGTCTTTGTCGCGTTAGGGGTATTCTTGACCAACATCAACTCTCCACGTCCAATTCGAAGGTAACTAACGCTCACGAGCGTCACAGCATGCATTTAACGCAAACCTCATAGTGGTGCTATTAGCACCACTCTTATGCGTCTTGAGCGAAATTTGAATAGACGACTTTCTAAAGGTGTAAGAAACACGCCTACCAACTTTGGTTTTGTCGCACAAGTCCTTGGTGCTGCCATTTTTTCCGGTTGATATATATATATATATATATATATATATATATATATATGAGTGTGTGTGTGTGTGTGTGTGTGTGTGTGTGTGTGTGTGTGCTGTAAATTTTGGCTAACCAGAATAAGCTTCACACGAAAAAATGTGTAGAATCTAAGGTTGAATACTTTCGAGGAGCACATCTGCTGGTGCTAAAAATAGCCCGTCATCCCAGCCCCCTGCAGGTGGGGCGGGACGCAACCTTCAAATTTCAAACGGGAACCCCCCCTTTTTTTTATTTCAGAATGAGATTCTACATAAAAATCTACGTACATTTTGTTTTGATTCTTGGTAGTTGGCGCTGTAATTCAAGAAAATTCATGTCCTCATTTTTGGGTGGAAAATGGTTACGGGTAAATAAAAAATACTTATTTACTTCGAAAATTTTGATTCGCTTAAACTAAAACTCCCCCTCTCTCCCCATAGGCTGGTGTTTGAGAGAGAGTTTTACAGATGTTGACCCAAACACTGTATTGATTTTTTTCCGCAGATTCGGATAAGTTTTGTTTGTTTCGTGGTCATGAGGCCAGACAACGTTTAATTATCAAACAAACCATCTGACTAGATAACTAACTAACCAAACATCCTACTTACTAACGAGTGAACTCATTTTTTATTTATCCATAACCATTTTCCACGCAAAAATGAGAACATGGATTTTCTTGAGTTACAGCGCTAACTACCAAGAATCAAAACAAATATTTAAGACAAAATGTACGTAGTTTTTTATGTAGAATCTGATTCTGCAGTAAAAAATGGGCGTTCCCATTTGAAATTTTAAAGTTGCCTCCTGCCCCACCCCCAGTGGGCTGGGGTGGCGGGCTAATTTTACCACCAGCAGGTCCCCCTCGAAAATAATCAACTTTGGATTCTACACATTTTTTTGTGAAGCTTATTTTTCGACTTATTCTGGTTTGGCAACTTAAAATTTATATATATATACCGGGTGATCAAAAAGTCAGTATAAATTTGAAAACTTAATAAACCACGTAGTAATGTAGATAGAGAGGTAAAAATTGACGCACATACTTGGAATGACATGGGGTTTTATTAGAACAACAACAACAACAACAAAAAGAAGGTCACACAATGTCCGACAGATGGCGCAGGACTGCAAAACGTCAGTGACTGCGCATGACAATCTTGTATAAAAGGAGCTGTAATGAGAGAGAGAATCAGATGCTCCAGCAGTCGTAGCATGTTGACGTTACCTGAAAAGGCGCTTTTAGTGAAGCTGTATTGTCAGAATGGGGAATGTTTTAGTTCAGTGTTACGATCTTATCGCCATAGGAAGAGGAATCGAACGGGTAAAGGTCCGTTGACAAATGCAGCTGCGACGAGAATGATTTCGAAGTTATAAGCCACGGGTTGTTTAGACGATAGACCCCGTAGTGGCCGACCGATCACAACGCGTAATGCTGCTGTGAGAGTTCAGGAAGAAATGGAGACTGTAGCGTGTTCGTCCATGCACGGGGAACTCAGCGCTCGTGCAGTCGCACGCCGCACCGGCATTTCATACACTACTGTTTGGTTGGCACTTAGGCTTACCCTCCGATGCTATCCGTACAAAATCCATCGGTGTCATGAACTGATACCTGGCGATTTAGTGAAGCGGAGGGCATTTGCGGTGTGGGCGTATCAAAAGATGGCGGAAGATGACGATTGGTTGAGTAACGTGTTGTGGACCGACGAAGCTCATTTCACGCTCCGACGGTCTGTCAACGCCCACAACTGCAGAATTTGGGGTACCGAAAATCCTAGAACTGTCGTGGAAACTCAATTGCACGACGAGAAAGTCACGGAATGGGTAGGATTTGCCACATCTATCGTTATCGGACCTTTTTTCTTCGAGGAAATGCGTGATTCTGGTTTTGTAGCTGCCACCCTGACGGGTGAGAGGTACGCCGATATGTTACAGAATCGCATCATCCCCAGCCTGGCTGATAAACACCTGCCGGAACGTACGATGTTTATGCAGGATGGCGCTCCACGCCATATTGCTAGACGCGTGAATGATGTCTTGCGTCGTTTGGTGATGATCGTGTGCTCAGCCGCCACTTTCGTCATGCCTGGCCTCCCAGGTCCCCAGAGCTCAGTCCGTGCGATAATTGGCTTTGGGGTTAACTGAAGTCGCAAGTGTATCGTGATCGACCGACATCTCTAGGGATGCTGAAAGACAACATCCGACACTGATGCCTCACCATAACTCCGGACATGCTTTACACCGCTGTTCACAACATTATTCCTCGACTACAGCTATTGTTGAGGAGTGATGGTGGACATATTGAGCATTTCCTGTAAAGAACATCAGCTTTGCTTTGTCTTATTTTTTTATGCTAATTATTGCTATTCTGATCAGATGAAGCACCATCTGTCGGAGATTTTTTAACTTGTGTATTCTTTTGGTTGTAATAGGACCCCATGTCATTCCAAACTGGTTTGTCAATTTATACCTCTATCTACATTATTCCGTGATTTATTCAGTTTTCAAATTTATACTGACTTTTTGATCACCCGGTATATATAGAGAGTCTGAGAGCAACTTGTGTTCAACACGATGGTTGCTTGTGTTGTGGAGAGCATGCCGATTCCTGCGAAGAACTATGTGACTTGGAGGATTTGGCGACTCAGACAAATCAGCGACAGAGTGCGGTATCGGATTCCAGGAGGTGGGCGTTGCGTTCCAGCCGAGGGTCGTGTCGCGTCGACCCGTGTAGTGCGCGCCTGTCCCGGACGTCGGCGACGTCACTGGTAAAACACCCAGCGGCAGCCTCCAGCGACATAAACCCTCGTGGCGGACAGGGGGCCGCGACCGGGTCAGGGGTATCAAGGGGTGGGGGGCTCAGACTGGCGCCGGACAAGGCGGCCTCTGACGGTGGTCGGCTCTGGAGCGGGCGGGGCCGGCCGCAGCGGCGGCGTCGGGTTCCCAGCGGCTCCCAGCGCCGGCATCGACTCCCCGGCATCGAAAGCGATCCGCGCGATGGGATCTCTGGGGGGGCCGCACCTCTCACCTCTTTCCTCCGCCGACAGCTCACCCCCGGCTGGCCGCCGCAGCTTCTCACGTTGCCGTCCAGGCTCCTGCAGGGGGCGCCGAGCACACGGGTGGGCGTGCAGTCGGAAGGTCTGTTCCATTTACTTTCTTTGTTATTCCTACCCACTTGAATGCAGTTTCTTGAATGATCTCCCGTGTATAGTTTTAGAAATGGCTCTCAGCACTATGGGACTTAACTTCTGAGGTCATTAGTCCCCTAGAACTTAGAGCTACTTAAACCTCACTAACCTATCACACACATCCATGCCCGAGGCAGGATTCGAACCTGCGAGCGTAGCGGTCGCGCAGTTCCAGACTGTAGCGCCTGGAACCACTCGGCCACCCCGGACGGCTATAGGTTGTAACCTCCCCACCGAAAATTTAACGATATTATTTTAATAGAAATGTGAGCCAAACGTAACCTCCCTAGCAATTGAATTTAATGACAATAAAAGTGAGAATCGCAATCTGACTCAAATATAAGTTCTTCACAAAAAAATTAAAGTCCATTCAGTGATAAGAAAATCTCAGTAATAATGATAATTCAATTAAACCGAAATATCGGTCTTTGGCCCTGTGCAAAAATCAGAATTAAATTCTTACCTCATTGTAACTGCTAGTCAAATTTCTGCTCTTATTCTTGCGCACGGCTTGGAGTAACTGCATTGCAAATAATAATATTCTTTTTTTTTTTGTAATTTAACTGAAAACTGAAACTTTTCTTTAAGGGAAGTGGAACGAAATCGTTAGTTCAATTAAATAAATTTTTTTTTGTAAAATTGCTTTTGAAATCAAAATTATTATTGGGGCACTTGTTGGAAATTAATTACAATAAATAAACTTTACATTATCTGATGATTACCTTAATTAACAATATACCTTATTCAGCATCTTGACCAGTATTGCCGACAGACTACATCACACAACCGCACTGAGCTGCTACTACCGACAGAGTGCTCTGCATGACGACTACTAGCGTACTCCACAACGACAACTGAACAGAGCTACTGCTCGCAACGACTACTGACAGAGTGCACTGGCCTCCTGCTACTCGCGCACTGCTCGCAACACTCGCGCGGTCAAGCGCATACTAACCACGATAATAGGCTCTCTGGCCAAAGATTTTAACGTCCTCACCATCGCTGCTATGTTACATACGTGTTTCATAACCCTCCACTGGGGGGGCAAAAATTTGGCAGCGATGGTGAGTCATTTGGACTTGCCATCGCAAGAAATTTTTACAATTTGCAGAATATTTAAATGTAGTACATAAATTAAATGTTGTGCACACGCACCGAGTACAAAATATATCAGACAAAAACAAAGTGATTACAAAACATAGTAGCAAATCAGAAAACTGTATATACAAATTATTTGACAGATAACAGAGTGCACACGCACTGAAAAAAAAACAACATACACACTAAAGTATTGAACATACAGAATGAGTACAAATCATATTGAAAAATGAGAAAAATGCACAGGCACTGAACTTCAGTAGAAAACATATTAACACCTAACATAAGTGCACATGCACTGTAGTTCAGAACATATCATCAAAATAAAAAATGTATATACAATATAAAAGACAAGAGTGTACATATACTGTACTTCAGAACAAATCGAAAAATGTCTTTAGCATTTTCACAACAAATAAACATAATGGCAAAAAAATCATATCGATAAGTGACACAAATGTACTCGCACTGGAGTTCAGCGAATCGAAAAAAATGTATAACCCATGAACATAAATAATATTAGCAAAAAATGATTTTCACTATGTGACAAGAATTAGGATAGGAAAGGGAAGGATTGCATCATGGTTGTAGCACTTTAGATTGCACACAGCTGTTCTGAAAGTCCATATCTTCCCACAGAAGTACAACACCAAGTGACACAATTTGAAGTTCTTTTCCCATCATAATTTATCAGTGTAGCCAAGACACTGAACTGTCGTAGTAATGTTCCATGTTCTCATTTTGGCAGTACACTAGGTACACCAAACAGTGGGACCATAATAACGTCTTCATCGCTCACGGTGGTGGACAGCATGTCGTGTCAACACCACGCTCTTACAAGGCACACCAACGTAGAATTAGTGCAATACCAAAGATAGTGCTCCATGATCACTAGGATAGACAGGACAAATGGACATTGCAGTAATTCAGGGTAGTTAGCTCATACGGTGAAGGACATTAAGTCACATAATATTGTCAATTACCGTAGTAGTTTGCGGCATTCATAGCCCAGTTATTGAACATTTCTGTACCATGTATGTAGTATTACAGAAAAATGTTCATTAATTGTTTTACATAGAATCAGTAGCCTTCTTTTCCTAGTTACAAAGCATTATGAAATAATCGCATTCTTTTCCAGTAACAAAACATAGCATAGTTAATTAATCATTTGTCATTCCAATATAGTAAGAATCATTAGCCTTCTCCTAATTACAAAGCATTATTAAACAGTCGCATTCTTTTCCAGTTAAAGCATAATTAAGAATCATTATCATTCTAATTACACTTAATTAATCATTTGTCATTCCAATATAGTAAGAATCATTAGCCTTCTAACTACAAAGCATTATGAAACAATCGCATTCTTTTCCAGTTACAAAGTATCAACATTGAAAACAAGAGCTAATTAATGGCATAATTAATAACATAATTCGTTGAGTGATATTAATTATTGGCACTCAGTGGCCAGCAAGTATTGAATAGAATAAAACATTGTTCCTCATTCAGTATTATTCAGATCATTACGAAGTCATTATTAAAAATCAGTTAATTAGAGTCATAGCATTAATAATCATGGGCATTTTAAGTAGTCTCATTACAATAAACACTGGCAGTCCTTAGCCAGTTACAAAGCATTATATATATATATATATATATATCATTAAGAAGTCATTACTCAAGTGACATACTAGTCAGAGCTAATCAGTATTATTCAGAATTATCATAAACTAGTGACATTATGTGGGACTGGTAATACATTTTTTTTTGTTTGTTAGCATTGCATTGCGTTGGGATCGATAATTAATTGCTGAGGCATAACACTATTTGCTTTTGACCTATTGCTGCAAATGAGGATAGCTAACGTCATTCGTCATAAGTCAGCTGTAGCAAGGTTATGTAACAAAGCAGTATATGTGATCACATTTATAAATGATAGACACAAATGGGTAAAAAAAATAAAAATGCAAGTACTAGAACAGGTATAATAGGTAACAGGTTTAGTAAGCATCATGAAAAGCTTCTCCTGGAAAAAATACAAAATGGATTATTGACCTGAAAGAAGAAACGCACACTATGCTGAAAAGTAGTGAACTTCGAATTAACAGGTACTGAAATGCGTATAAAAATGTATTCCATAGCTGTCCTTTCCAAAACTTTCCGTCATCCTACTATGCAATATAACACCTGCTGTCAAAACAAACTGCAACAAATACTTAAATAACTACATAGCCTAAATACATAACTTCAACATTATCCTCATCTGTAAAGAAAAAGCTTCATTATCAGTCACTTCGTTATCCATATTGTCATAACTTCATTATTATCATCACCTATAAAGAAAAACTTCATTATTCATAATAGCATATTCTTCATCATTATTCATCAGCATTCATTATCATCTGCAAAAAATCACTTCATTACTCATTACACAATTATTCCTTATGTCTAGCATATTTCATCACTAAAACTAAGATGTGTAGTTCTGTCTGACAGCCTGCATCAATCACCTTGTATTCTGAAAGAAAAAATTAGTTAAGACTGCTATTCTACGATGAGTATAGTATATTCTTGTTAATGCTTGTTAATCCTGATCCATTTACTCTTCCTCATAATGTTATTGCATCCTCTTTCGTTTATTCCGTAGGTGAAATTCCCATTTCTGTTGAATTTATTTCTTACACGCATCATTTCTTTCTGAAATTGATGAACAAAGATTAATGTCTTGCATTTAAATCATATACCCACTAAATAATGACTGGTTTATGGTAACATAATTAACCATACAGCATAACATGACACAAAACGTAATATGTCAAAGACATTGACAGTGTTCAGATGCAAAATGTATAGAGAATATCACAATGCAGCACCAAAAAAATGTAAAACAGTCATGATCTTGAGATGGCATAGGGCAAAAAATGTCAAAGTCAACTGGTGTGTGTTATATCTTAACTATTTCACAGTGCATATAAACAAAACTGGAATACAATCGTACATAAAAAAAAGTGGAAAATGTGCACGGTCTGATGTGTAACGACAAGAAAAGCGACCTGCTAACCTTACCTTGCCGGGCACTTGCCAAGAAAAAATACGATAATCATCAGTAATTAGTCAGGTGAATATAATTGCATAAGTGGTCATAAAAATTAGTAAATGTCATCATAGTGTGTCGAATCATAAGGTGTCTTCATTGAATAAACGGTTTAATGTTTGAGATATGGTGATTGCCTTTCGATTTTCTGGTTCTCAAAGTTTCGACGTGTACAACATTGGGGTGAGGGATGCTGCGAATCCGATATGGACCTGCGTATAGAAGTTCAAATTTACTGCACTTACCTTTTAATTTACTGGATAAATAATGTGTACGTACTAATATTTTCTGTCCAACGTGAAAGTCTCGGCGTCTACAAACCTGTTTTTGCTGTCTTCTCCGGCGCTCTGCGGCACGTTTGATGTTGTTCAGCGCAATGTCAATTATTTCGTGGTGTCTTAGTCGACGACATTTAGGGAAGTTTACTAATTCTTTAATTTTGTTTGGTGGTTCAACGTTTTTCAATATAACAGACGGAGATAGCATAGTGGATTCATTTGGAATGGAATTAATTACATCTTGGAATGAGAGTATGTGTGTATCCCAATCAATATGTCTTTTGTGGCAGTATATTCGGCACAGCTTACCAATTTCTTTCATTAATCGTTCACAGGGGTTCGAAGAAGCATGGTACTTGGATATATAAATCGGAGAAATGTTTCTAGCTCGTAACATGCGTGTCCATATGCTAGAACGAAATTGAGATCCATTGTCAGAAATTACTTTCAACACATGCCCTACATGAAATAGAAAATGTTTTACAAATGCTTTCGAAACAGTTTTAGCAGTAGCTTTGCGTAATGGAGTGAAAGTAACAAATTTTGAAGTGAGCTCAACAGCGACAAAGATGTAGCAAAAACCTCTGTTAGTTCTCGGAATCGGACCAAAAATGTCTACTGCGGCCATATGTCTTAATTTAACAGGTATAATGGGATATAAAGGAGGAATATGTGAAGTGGTGTCTGATTTAGCTTTCTGGCAAATTTTACAAGACGCTAAAACTCGTCGTATACGTTTCTCCATGTTGGTAAAATAACAGTTCTGTCTCAGTATAAGAAAACATTTTCTTGCTCCGTAATGTGCGTAACTTAAATGAGTGTACCAGATTAATTTGTTAACCAGTTCGTCAGGAATGCATAATAACCAATTATCGCTGTCAGGATGAGAGCGGCGAAACAGAATGTCATTGCGTACAGTGTAATGATTTCTAATCGTAACATTATTCTTATCTTGCCAAAGGTGTTTAATTTCTTTCCACACGTTGTCTTTATTTTGCTCTTTTGCTATGTCCTGTAATGACGATGAAATAAAGTTTTCAAATGCAACTTGCTGAATGTACATGACACTGAAATTTGCTTTGCAGAAGTTGGTTGCTACGTCTTGCTGATTGTTGCCGAGAGAACGCGATAGTGCGTCTGCTATAACATTTTGCGTGCCGGGAATGTGAACTATTGTAAAATTAAATTCCTGTAAATAAAGTTTCCATCTGCTTAATCTGTCGTGAGTGAATTTGGCTGAAAGCAAAAATTGTATAGCTCTATGGTCTGTGTAAACGGTGGTATGTCTGCCATAAAGAAAGTGCCTAAATCTCGTGAAAGCCCATACAACACATAATGTTTCAAGTTCTGTAACAGAATAATTTCGTTCAGCAGGTGACAGAATGCGACTTGCAAATGCGATGTTTTTAATTACTGTAGAACCATCTTCTTCAATTTCCTGGAAAATGTGTACGCCTAAAGCGGTGTTGGAACTGTCGGTGGCAATGGAAAAATTTCTGGTAAGATCTGGGTGCGATAACAGTGGTGCATTCAACAGAGCATGTTTCAGGTTCATGAATTCAGAGTGTGCTTGCTTATCCCAAGACCAAATAGTATTTTTACCTGTTAATTGGCACAATCTGGGTGCGTCTAAAGCATAATGATGAATAAATTTACGAAAAAAGTTAATTAAGCCCAAAAAACTGCGTAATTGCTTCTTTGTCGTAGGAACAGTAATGTCACGTAGAGCTTGAAGTTTTTCCGGATCAGGTGCAATGCCTTCTGCTGAAATTACGTGTCCAAGAAATTTTATAGAAGTTTTGCCAAAGTGCGATTTACTGAGGTTAACTGTGAGTCCTTGTGCATGAAAAGTTTGTAACAGTTGTTCAAGAATCAGATTGTGTTCAGACCAGTTAGCTTCTGCAATAAGAATGTCGTCTACATACGTCGTAATTCTGTCCTTAAGTTCTGTCGGAAGTATTGTGTTCAAACCGCGAATAAAAGCTGCAGAAGAAATAGTTAAGCCGAACGGTAATTTGCAAAATTGATAACAGTCGCCAAAACAGAGAAAAGCTGTATATTTTCTGCAATTCGGATGAAGCTGAATTTGCCAAAATCCCGATTTTAAATCTAATGTGGAATAAATAGCTGTACCATGAAATTTCTGTAAAAGTTCCTCTAGTGTCTGTGGTCGATCTGTTTCATTAATAATAATGTCATTAATGTGACGTGAATCAAGTACGAGGCGAAGTGAGCCATCTTTTTTCTTAACAATATGTAGCGGGTTTATGTATGGACTAACTGCCGGTTCTATAATTCCTTGATCAAGCATATCCTGCAATTCTTTTTTAACTTGTTCTCTGTGAATATACGGAATGGGATAATGCTTTGCTTTAAATGTGTCGTGCTGTTTCACTTGAAATTCATACATAAAGCCGGACATAGTACCAGGAATGTTATCAAAAACTGGAGCTTGCTGTAAAAGAATTTTGTGTAATTGCGTTCGTTCGTCGTCTGTAGTTGCACTGCTCTCTTTAACCTTATCAGAAATCAATTGCATTACGTCGTAGTCAGCTTCGTCTGGAGTATTATAGTTGTGTACGTACGTATCCGTGAACAATGTGGGATTACAGTCTATGTTAAGTGTTGCGGAAATGATCTCTGTGCGGTTAATTGTTTGTTCTTCCGCAGATAAAGAGTGCTGAAATTCTAAAGCCAATTGTACATTTTCATCCTTTAACATTAAATAAGAATTTTGAAAATCGATAACTGCGTCGTGTTGTACCAGAAAATTCGTACCTAAAATTACGTCTGTTGTCAATAAAGGAACAATCCAAAAATTAGAGTGGAAAGTATGACCTCCAATACAAAATGACAAATGCGTCTGTAATTTAACGTCTACTCCTTTACTCGGTACTGCTCCTTTCACTTTTGTTTTGCCTAAAGGTAATGTAGGATAGGTATTCTCTTTGTTGCACTCGTTGAAAGTCTCCTCATTTATTACTGATATAGGTGATCCGGAATCAATTACTGCTGAAAATTTTGATGAACCAATTTTAATTTCGATAACAGGATGTGAAATAGTTTTCTGAACGACTGGTCTTTGCTGTAAAAGAGTGTCTCGTATGTCGTCAAAAGTAATTACATTTTCACGAACAACATTTTGCGTGTCAAAGGTAGTGCTTGTATTATTGGAAGATGCGTCCTGTACAGTATCTAGTCAGATTCTATCTGACGTGTTATTATTATTAGGAGGATTCTGTGGCATTTCGACTATTTGAACTGTCCTATTACTTCTTCCAGACGTGTTACGCTCTGGATGGTACCTACTGTCGGGTTCATTCATTAGAATATGTTCTTGCGTATGATTTTGCTGTTGGTGAGACCGACTGTTATTATATGTACGCTGATAATTGTGCTCATCGTTTTTACGTCTGTCGTAATAATCATTCCTATACGGTGCATTACGATAGGAATTGAAATACTGTCTTCTTTGTACGTAGTTGTTTCGTTGCTGCCGTACGTTACTATTTCTTGTATCAGGGACTACACGTGCACGCGGCGAAACATTAAAGCCTGGTTGACCTTGTGCATTCCATTGTTGGTTAGGTATGCTAACCGGCTGGTTTTGATGTTGTTGTGAAACACTTCTATTGTTACTAAAGTGTGGTTCCTGTTGCTGAAAATTTTGACGATATTGATAATCTGAAATTTGTCTGTGATTTAAGTTCTTGTAGTTGTCGTTCCTAAAATGTCTGTTACTTTTCCTATTGAAATTACGTCCCTGATCATAATTACTGTAAGTTTGTTGACCTTGGCTATTATACGAAAAGTTTTTGTTTACAAAAGAATAATCAGATTGCTGTACTTCCAAGAGCTGTAAAAGATCTCTGAATGCTGAAATGTTTTCTTTTTGCTGGCCCGTTAGAAGTGACACTCGTAATGACCGTGGTAATTTAGAGATGCATAATTGTATAAGTGCGAATTCACTGTACGGTTCACTTAGGTACTGGTTTTGTTGCACCATGTGCTCAAAAAATTGCGTCACACTGGGAAAATTTGAGTTCTCGTAATTTGGCAAACTAATTAGTTGATCTTTAATTCCGCGCTGTGTCGTCTTCGACCAGTACGCTGATAGAAAAGCATTCTGAAATTCCTCTACCGAGTAACACTGTCTCGCGATCGGTCTCATACGAGTTGCCGGTTTGCCTTCCAAAAAACTGCAAATAAATTCAAGTTTATGTGTTACAGGCCAAGTCGGTGGAAGAGCAAAGCTAAATTGTTGAATCCAATCCAGTGGGTGAATCTGCGTTCTATCGTTTTTAAAAACTTTAAACTTTCTCACTGACAGAAAATGTTTGTAATCGGAATTATCATCTCTGTGTGATGGAACAGGTTCAGGATCGTAAGAGAATCTATTGAACTGTGGTTGATCGGAATCTAAGTCCCGTACTCTCTGTAGATTACCCAAATTATACGCGCTGCGTGAGTCTAACAAATGTTCATAAAGTGGCGTCTGTTGTGGTATGTTATTAACTGAAATGTTTTTCATCTCTGTTACTTCTTGTTGTAAATTTGACAACTTCCTACGTAACGTGTTGTTAGATGAATCGATCTCATTAATTGTCTGCTGTAAATTTTGAAATTCAGGTGTTTGGTTAAATGAAACCGGTGCAGTATCGTCTGATTTATTGTCATTAGTATTTTCGATAACATCAATACGACTGGCCAATTCATCACATTTTTCAGTCAGTATTTTAACCTGATCATCGGTTTTAGAATCAGACGCATTAATCTGTTTTTGCAACTTACGCGTAGTTTCGCTCAGTTTTTTAACATCAGCTTTGATGACATCGCAATCCTGTGTTAGTTCTAATTGTTCGAATCTGTCTGTCACTGTTTGAATATTTACTGTGTGTGTATCTGTTTTTGATTTAAGATCAGAAATTTCATTCCGTAATTCCGCGTTCAATTGTTCTATGGTATTAATTTTGTCGGACACTGTAGTAATATTATTGTCTACATACGTCTTCGCTTTCGCGAACATTTTACGTTTGTCCTCTTGTCTTTGTGCAGTGATTGTTTCCATGACTTGTCGTTTTACTTTGTTTTGATCTTGAATAAATTTGCGGAAACGCGTATCACTGTTTTGTATGTGCTGATTAAAGCGCTCGTTCATCTGAGTGTTCTGCTGTTCGAATTTCGCGTCGATCTTTGCGTCCACTGTGCGCGAAAGTTCTACCGTCATTGCTTTAAACTTTTCCCGTAATTATGTAGCTTTTTCAGAGCATTGTTTAGCGACTCCGCTAATTTCGTCTCTGAGTGTGTCTGTTGCGGCTGTTTGCATTTCCCTTAATTCCTGCGCAACAGACTTAATTTCTTCGCTATTTTTTCTTGAACAAGCCTCAATTTCCGCGCGCAACTGTTCCTTAGTGTCATGGCACTGCGCGGCAACGTCTCTAATTTGTTCACTAAGCTGTCTGGAATCTTCACTCTGTTGTCTCGCCTGTTCACTAAGTTGTTGTTTGAGTTTTTCGTTATCTTGTTTGTTCTGTTCTTTAAGTTGTCTGAAATTGTTGTCTGTTTTCTCACTCTGTTGTTTGTTTGATTCAAGAATTTGTAGCAACAATTCCTTAAGTGGATCCGACACAAAATTAGCATTTCTATTCTCCGTGCTATTTAATGGTGGATCTGAAATTGTCTTGTTTTGCGTGACCATTTGGTCATTCTGTAATTTACAGAAAGGTTTATCAGTCGGATGTACACTGTCAGACATTATTTCGAAATTAAATAGATCCATCGTACTTTGAGTATCCTGTTCATTTTCATTAGACAAATTTGTCTGTACATTACTTGAGTTTTCCGAATCGGGTGTGTTAAGCTGGGCAGCGCTCATTACAATAGACCGCTCCGCGTCATCAATTGTCGTCAAATTAACAGACGAGACAATTGAGTTTGTTTGTTCATTATCAGGGTAAAAGTCATCACTAGTGGTTGGAATGCACTGATTGTTAGTGAGCGCAGGATTGTCATCATTACACTGCGTGTCATATGTCCTATCGGTAAAGTTGTTTGCGTCGGTAATTTCATTCATAATACCTCGCGACACACTATTCACAGTCTTTCGCGGCATTTTTACTATAGTCAAAATTTTTCACAAAATAAATAAGCACAATGCAAAAACAACACACAAATACAACAGAGCAAACGAATTGTCGTTGATCTGTGGAAAGAAAGTCACAAATTTAGTAAAAGCGTAGCGCCAAAGCCTAATTATATCTAAGCAAATAAGAGCAGATATCTGACTGTTGTTCAAAAGATTCTCAACGAAATTCGATCCTGGACTGGGTGTCGCCAAGTGTAACCTCCCCACAAAAATTTTATAAGTCAATATTATTTAGAAATGGAGCCATGAAGCAATATCGTCCCCACAGAAATATTTAAATAAAAAATATAATAATAAATGGGACCCAAGAATAACCTCCCTGCAATGAAATGTACTGACAAAGGCAACAAAAATGTGAAATTCGCAATCTGACTCTGGTGTAAGCTCCCACAAAAATAATGAAAAACAATTCAGTGCTAATGAAATTCAATTAAACCGAAATATCGGTCTTTGGCCCTGTGCAAAAATCAGAATTAAATTCTTACCTCATTGTAACTGCTAGTCAAATTTCTGCTCTTATTCTTGCGCACGGCTTGGAGTAACTGCATTGCAAATAATAATATTCTTTTTTTTTTTGTAATTTAACTGAAAACTGAAACTTTTCTTTAAGGGAAGTGGAACGAAATCGTTAGTTCAATTAAATAAATTTTTTTTTGTAAAATTGCTTTTGAAATCAAAATTATTATTGGGGCACTTGTTGGAAATTAATTACAATAAATAAACTTTACATTATCTGATGATTACCTTAATTAACAATATACCTTATTCAGCATCTTGACCAGTATTGCCGACAGACTACATCACACAACCGCACTGGGCTGCTACTACCGACAGAGTGCTCTGCATGACGACTACTAGCGTACTCCACAACGACAACTGAACAGAGCTACTGCTCGCAACGACTACTGACAGAGTGCACTGGCCTCCTGCTACTCGCGCACTGCTCGCAACACTCGCGCGGTCAAGCGCATACTAACCACGATAATAGGCTCTCTGGCCAAAGATTTTAACGTCCTCACCATCGCTGCTATGTTACATACGTGTTTCAAGGTTGAGAAGATGCAAGTCTTCTCGCCTTTGCTGATATGAAAGTACAGATATAAAAATGTCTTTTGGTGTGTAAAACTTAAACACTGACATAACTTTCACATGAGATGTAAATACCAACTCACATAGCTCTATGAAACTTGGACCATACAACGAAAGTACTGCTACAGTATAATACACTACTGGCCATTAAAATTGCTACACCAACAAGAAATTCAGATGATTAACGGGTATTGATCAGACAGATATATTATACTAGAAGTGACATGTGATTACATTTTCACGCAATTTGGGTGCATAGATCCTGAGAAACCAGTACCCGGAACAATCACCAATGCCCGTAATAACGGCCTTGATACGCCTGGGCATTGAGTCAAACAGAGCCTGGATGGCGTGTACAGCTACAGCTGCCCACGCGATGCAACACGATACCACAGTTCATTAAGAGTAGTGACTGGTGTATTGTGACGAGCCAGTTGCTCAGCCACCATTGACCAGACTTTTTCAATTGGTGAGAGATCTGGAAATATGATTCCTAGGGCAGCAGTAAGACATTTTCTGTGTCCAGAAAGGCCCGTACAGGACCTGCAACATGCGGTCATACATTATCGTGCTGAAATGTAGGGTTTCGCAGGGAGCGAATGAAGGGTAGAGCCACGGGTCGTAACGCATCGGAAATGTAACGTTCAATGTTCGAAATGCTGTCAATGCGAACAAGAGGTGACCGAGACGTGTAACTAATAGCACCCCATACCATCACGCCGGGTGATATGCCAGTATGGCGATGACGCATACACGCTTCCAATGTCCGTTCACCGTGATGTCTCCAAACACGGATACGACCATCATGATGCTGTAAACAGAACCTGGATTCATCCGAAAAAATGACGTTTTGCCATTCGTGCTCCCAGCTTCGTCGTTGAGCACACGATCGCAGGCGCTCCTGTCAGTGATGCAGCGTCAAGGGTAACCGCAGCCATGTTCTCCGAGCTGATAGTCCATGCTGCTGCAAACGTCGTCGAACTGTTGGTGCAGATGGTTGTTGTCTTGCAAACGTCCCCATCTGTTGATTCAGGGATCGAGACGTGGCTGCACGATCCGTTACAGCCATGCGGATAAGATGCCTGTCATCTCGTCTGCTACTGATACGAGGCCGTTGGGATCCAGCACGGCGTTCCGCATTACCCTCCTGAACCCACCGATTCCATATTCTGCAAACTGTCATTGGATCTCGACCAACACGAGCAACAATGTCACGACACGATAAACCGCAATCGCGATAGGCTACAATCCGACCTTTATCAAAGTCGGAAACGTGATGGTACGCATTGCTCCTCCTTACACGAGGCATCACAACGTTTCACCAGGCAACGCCGGTCAACTGCTGTTTGTGTATGAGAAATCGGTTGGAAACTTTCCTCATGTAAGCACGTTGTAGGTGTCGCCACCGGCGCCAACCTTGTGTGAATGCTCTGAAACGCTAATCATTTGCATATCACAGCATCTTCTTCCTGTCTGTTAAATATAGCGTCTGTAGCACGTCATCTTCGTGGTGTAGCAATTTTAATGGCCAGTAGTGTACATAAGTTGACTGAAAGAAATACGCAATGAGACGAACAGAAATGAAAATTTTATTCACAGGCAATAATTACAGATGCTTCTCTGTAAAATACCAAAACAGAACTGAGAGCTGCTTTCTCAGGATGGGGAAGGATAAGGTTACGATTGTGGATGGGGCCGTAATCAGTTACTCTCGGTTGCACAACAAATACGTAAAGTTTATATAAAGAAATTAAAATTTTAAAGCAATCTCTTAAAAAAACCACAAATGACAATATGGTGGCTCAAGGCCTTATCACAAAAAAACTCCACAATTTTAGGGCCGAAGGCCACCAACAATAACCTCAACAACAAACGGCTGAAAACCTGAATTAGAAGTCAAAAGAACAATTCCAAATAGCACATATTAATATAAATATCGATATTTAAACCAAACTGTAACGCGGCTGAAAGCCTTATTATAAAATAAGTGAAATTATTGCTCGGCTGAAGACCACACCAATTTCAAATAAACGGCTGAAGGCATGACTTAGAAGTCAGAAAAACAGTTCCAAGTAGCACTTTTAAAATAAATCCCTTGCTTTCAGAACAAGTTTGCTTAGAAAAAGAAACTTGCTGTAACACGGCTGAAGACCTTATCACGAAAGAAGTGAAATTATTGCTCGGCTGAAGGCCACACCAACAATAGTTAAAAAATTACAAATATCATTACAACAAATATCACAATCTAAGGAATAAGAACAAGGAGTTTTCAGCAAGTGTTCCAAGGGTCGGCCTGGGAAGGTAACTCAAACACAAGGTAAGGTGAGACAGGCATGCAAGAATGAAAATTTCACTCTGCAGCGGAGTGTGCGCTGATATGAAACTTCCTGGCAGATTAAAACTGTGTGCCCGACCGAGAGCTTCTGTAAAGTTTGGAAGGTAGGAGACGAGATACTGGCAGAAGTAAAGCTGTGAGTACCAGACGTGAGTCGTGCTTCGGTAGCTCAGTTGGGAGAGCACTTGCCCGCGAAAGGCAAAGGTCCCGAGTTCGAGTCTCGGTCGGGCACACAGTTCTAATCTGCCAGGAAGTTTCAGGCATGCAAGAGTTGTACTCACATAACAGGATGGCAACTGTAACTAGGGGCAGCTTAAGCGCCGACCGACCGACTACCGAATCCGCCTAACATCCTATCACCGGTACAACGAGGGAATATTTTTAGGCAATGACGAAGAGACAGGTAACACTACGTCTTCAGAAAACACCCAGGACCGAAGGAAACACTAGAACCAAGGTAGACGTCCCCAAAAATATGCACAGTACAATACAAGAGGCTGTGGAACTAAACACCGTGTCGGACGGCATCAACACGATGAGGAAAGGTACACTGCCGCAAAAGTACGCTAACCTCCAGGGAAAGTAACTGGGGCGTTAGCGGCCACAAGGCACAAAATATCGCCGGTCGCACTTCACTAACCAGAATAGTACTAAATTCAATGATGAATAACTAATAGAGAAAGACGGTTGCAATATTTCACCGCCTCGAAACACTTCACTCGTTGCTGCCAGGCTCAGCGGCCCTGGGAGCAACAACCCGCTGACCAAAGGTCAGATCTCAGAATAGTTGAGGTTGCATCAGCAGTTAACTCTCCACTCAACTCAAACGTCCAAGGTTCGGTGTGCAACGAAGTCGTCGCTCTCGCAGCTACCCCTCCTCGATCCGGCAGTGGCAGCACGCCACCAGCGGCTCCGGCTTGACCTGTTCGCTGCTGCGCCCCAACTGAACTGATGTCCGCTCGTAACTCCTCTCCAGTACGCAGGCAGCATTAAAATAGTTGCTCATTCAAAAGCACAAGATACACACGGATCCGGGAAGACAATTCCACCAACATCTCACAATACTAAAACCAGTCGCTGTGAAACAACACGGACGAATTATAAGTCGGCCCAAACACAGAAAAGCCAGAACCGGTCGGAAGAACAAACGCACGTCGTCCGCTGCGACGACCAACCGGACGACCAACAAACAGTCGTCCCCACTCAAGTCAGCCACGGGGAAGATCTCAGTATAAATCGTCGACTGACAACTTATTGCCATGAGGGCACTTCGACAGGCGGACACACACACACACACACACACACACACACACAGGTGAAAGTTGCACTACTCGAATATCACGGTCCATTCAACTAAAACTCGCTGAATCCGGTCGGTCCTTGACGTGGCCGTGCACTCTCGCGACCACATCCTTCCGTCGTACGGTGCATGTGTGTCGCCAGCGGTCGGGCGAGTACTGGCTGTCCGAACATCACTGCTGCTCCGTCCCAACTCCCCTAGCTCGACACGCGACGACCCGGAAATACAAGAGGCCGCTCCAAAGATGGTACCACAGTACACGCTATCGATAAGCGCTGCTGCTGCCACTCATGGAGAGATAAGGCGAGCGAACGTAGTGGCTCCGTGAACACACTAAGAAAACGAGACGCCACTATCGCTATTACAAGATGCCAAACTATGAACGGCATCAACGCGAGCCGCACCCGGCTCAAGAACATGGTTCTTAACAAGACGTGTGATCTCCACAGACGTAAATGCATGCTCTGCAACAAGATGTCGTGCTGGTCAGGAGACTGGTAAGCTTTTTGGTAGGGAGTTCCATTGCTCCACCAGTGTGGTTCAGAACCGCTGTATGGCCGTTGGTACATCTGGACGTGCTCCAGTACGTCTCTTCAATGCGTCGAACACATGCTAGAGAGATTCAAATTCGGGGAACAACCAAGCTGGTCCATCCGCCGAATATCTTCTTGCTCGAAGAGCTCCTTCTCCTCCCCCTCGTGCTCTGATTGATGCCGTCATGCATGGGCATCCATAAAAATGAAAAAGCCGAATCCACCCCTGAAAAGACGCACAAATGGGGAAGCAATACACTATCACAATAACGCAGAACACTGTGCAACTTCTTCAAAGACTTGGAAGTCAGTACACCCACTCAACATTATACCTCCCTGCGCCATAACACCTGGTCTACGAAATCGATTATGTTCGCCAATGTTCTTGAGTCCATTACGTGTTCGCGTTTCTCGTCGGAGAAGAGTTCGTCCGGTATTGTCGAAATTCATCGTTTTGGTGATCCAGATTTTATTCTGTTGGGGGACGTAAAGTTACATAGCGAACTGACCTCCAAATGCCGGCCACTGTGACCGAGCGGCTCTAGGCGTTTCAGTCTGGAACCGCGCGACCGGTACGGTCGCAGATTCGAATCCTGCCTCGGGCATGGATGTGTGTGATAACCTTAGGTTAGTTAGGTTTAAGTAGGTCTAAGTTCAAAATGGTTCAAATGGCTCTGAGCACTATGGGACTTAACATCTATGGTCATCAGTCCCCTAGAACTTAGAACTACTTAAACCTAACTAACCTAAGGACATCACACAACACCCAGCCATCACGAGGCAGAGAAAATGGTCTAAGTTCTAGGGGACTGATGACCTCAGATGTTAAGTCCCATAGTGCTCAGAGCCATTTGAACCATTTGACCTCCAAATCTTCGAACACGGTATACTCACTAGTCGACGTCATAGTGACACTCCTTCCCAACGTACGTCATTTCAAGGATGTATTCAGCCGCGACTTCATTGTTATGGATGAAAATGCGCTACCTCTTCGACCAGCACAGGTAAAGGAGATCCTGGAGCGTTAGGGTACTCGCCGAATGGACGGCCTGACCATTCCCTCGACTTAAATCACATAGGAGATATGTGCGATACGTTGAGGAGATGTATTGTAGCCCGTCCACATGCGCCAAGGACTATTCAGCAGCTGTTAAAGACTCCGGTGCAGAAGAGGAACATCCTACCACAAGAAAAACTTGCCAAACTCGAGGCCAGCATAAGAGCACGTTGCAAAGGAGGTACTGCCGTCTGTGATCATCACACACCCTACTAAGAATCTCGTCCCGTCGTTGGTAATGTCCAGGCTACCGTAACGAATCGCTGCAACTTCAGTGTCATTATTGTATTTGAATTAAACCGTCATTTCTGTTCGTCTCATCCCGTTTTTCTTTAAGTTAACGTCTTTAATACACTGTAGCAGTTCTTTCTTTGTAGCATCCAAGTTTCATCGAGTTTTTTCTTGGTAGTGACACATCATGCGAAAGTTACTTTCGTCCCCGATATTGTGTCCCACTGTTTAGCGGCACAAAATGCATGGGTGTTCTCAGCTCGTTACTAAATGCAAATAAGTAGGAGGCCTAGTTGATAGGAGCTGAAGGAGGCCAGGTTGCAATAATATGCGGTACGGCACACTGTCAGAGAGAAGGATTATTATTCAAGAAACACATAGTACAATGAAATTACTTATCTTCAGTAGTTTGTAAGACTGCAGCTGCGGCTATGAACTGACAATCTCGTAACATGGAGTACCATGAACTAATACAACATATTCTCAGGGACTAAGCCTGATGGGCCCTCCTCAGAGAGTCAATGCAAACATTACAGAACTGACTGAGGGCCGATTATGATAGTGCGTCTGCCTAGGTTGAAATCTAGCTAAGAAGTGAACGAGGCACACTCCAGTTCCGTCGAGCTGCACAGCCCGGTAGAGTGTGCTGTGCTCGGCAGACGACGGGGTGCCAGCCCTGTGTTGGCGCGGCGTTGTTGCAGTATCTGTGGCAATGATACTACACCCGATGTTGGGATATCAGTGTAATAGCACACCTCTGAATGAAATGGGGTGAAATGAAGTATTCGGGAACGTCATGGAATGGCTCAAGACAACGGACTGAATTTTGACAAGTCTCAATACATACGTTATTCACTGGTAAGCTAAAACATTAATACCACTGCCCACCACGACGTTGGATGCCGCCTGGTACCGCTGTGGGCACGTGACGCGGTATCAGTATGTAAGCGGAACAGACACGGACAGGACATCACTCTAGCGAAGATATGGGCAAAAAATGGGGAAATCCATTAAGTGACTTTGAGAAGGGCCAGATTATTGTTACGTAGAGCCTGTGAACGAGTATCTGGAAAACGGCGAAGCTGGTCAGATGTTCACGTGCTACTATCAGGAGCATCTATGGGAAGAGGTACAAGGACGGTGGGCTCTAAATGATTGGACGTCCACAACTCTTCACAGAACGGGGGGTTCGGTGGCTTATCTGCTCTGTAAAGTACTCGTACGATAGATAGTGTTCTGTGGCATCTCTGCCGAAAATGCGCATTGGAGGCGCACACGCAAGTGTTTCGGAGCACACCGTTCATCGTACATTGTTGAATATGGAGCTCTGCAGCAGACCTCCCTTTCGTGTTCACATGTTGACGCAACCACATCGCCAGTTACGATTGCTGTGGGCCTATGACCGTCCGTATTCGACCGTCCATCAATGGAAACATCTCGGCTCTTCTGGTGAATCACATTTTTGTTAAATGCCGTCATAGAGGTGGTGAACGGCGGCTCGAAACGTGCAGCACGCCACGGACGCAGGCTGATGGGGGCAGTAGTGTGCTACAGGAGAGATTCTCCTGAGCTTGCATGGGACCAGTGGTAGTAATCGAAGGCACGCTAACAGCTACGAAACACCTGCATCCCTTCATGCTTGCCGGCCGGTGTAGCCGATCGGTTTTAGGCGCTGCAACCTGGTACCGCGCGACTGCTACGGTCGCAGGTTCGAATCCTGCTTCGGGCATGAATGAATGTGTGTGATGTCCTTAGGTTAGTTAGGTTTAAGTAGTTCTAAGTTCTAGGGGACTGATGACCTTAGAAGTTAAGTCCCATAGTGCTCAGAGCCATTTGAACCATTTTTTTTTTGATGACCACAGATGTTCAGTCCCATAGTGCTCAGAGCCATTTTTTGAAGCCTTCATGCTTGATGTCTTCCCTGACAGCGATGTTATCTTTCAGCAGTATAACTGTCCCTGTCTGGATGCCAGAACCGTGATATTGCGGTTTGAGAACCAATATAGCGACCGAAACTCGGTGTCTCGGAGACCAAATTTACTTGATGTAAATCCTATGGAACCCATCTGGGTCTTCCCGCGCCCGGGCTCCCAGGTTCGATTCCCGGCGGGGTCAGAGATTTTCTCTGCCTCGAGATGACTGGGTGTTGTGTGATGTCCTTAGGTTAGCTAGGTTTAAGTAGTTCTAAGTTCTAGGGGACTGATGACCACAGATGTTCAGTCCCATAGTGCTCAGAGCCATTTTTTGAAGCCTTCATGCTTGATGTCTTCCCTGACAGCGATGTTATCTTTCAGTAGTATAACTGTCCCTGTCTGGATGCCAGAACCGTGATATTGCGGTTTGAGAACCAATTTAGCGACCGAAACTCGGTGTCTCGGGGACCAAATTTACTTGATGTAAATCCTATGGAACCCATCTGGGTCTTCCCGCGCCCGGGCTCCCAGGTTCGATTCTTGGCGGGGTCAGAGATTTTCTCTGCCTCGTGATGACTGGGTGTTGTGTGATGTCCTTAGGTTAGTTAGGTTTAAGTAGTTCTAAGTTCTAGGGGACTGATGACCATAGATGTTAAGTCCCATAGTGCTCAGAGCCATCTGAACTATTTGAACCATCTGGGTCGCTATCGGGTGCCATCACCGTGCGTACAAATGGTTCAAATAACTCTGAGCGCCATGGGACTTAACTTCTGAGGTCATCAGTCCCCTCGAACGTAGAACAACTTAAACCTAACTAACCTAAGGACATATAACACAGCCATGCCCAAGGCAGGATTCGAACCTGCGCCCGAAGCGGTCGCGCGGCTCCAGACTTTAGCGACTAGAACCGCTCGGCCACTCCAGCCGGCTGTACACAAATCATCAGCCCGTTATTTACGCGAATTACATGACCTGTGCAAAGACATTTAAAGCCACATATTTCCACTAACCTACCAGCAAACTGTCGGATTCCTGGTACGCAGAATCAATTATGCATTTCGTTCCAAAGACGGACAAACAAGCTATTAAGCGGAAGGTCATAATGTTTTGGTTCATCAGTGTATATGCAACAAGGTTTCCATGGGGAGCTTCAATTTACATACAATCGTTTTGGACATTTGTCTGTGTCATTTTGAACGAAAAAGTAGCGCTGCAACCTATGTTTCAGCCGTCCTTGCAGCACCCCTCTTCAGGGTGACTAAACTGGTGCTTTTTGGGGCTGGTCTTCCCTAAGCAGGAAAGTATAGCAGATGTTCTAGGAGGTTTCAGCTCACATTAATTCTGATCCTAAACAGAGGTAAAAGAAGAGGACTAGCACTTTAGAAGAAGCTATGAAAGGGCAGTCGTATCACATCTCAAAGCACCTCTGAGGTTGACTAGCTCACCCGTAATCCTGTAGAAGCCTATGTATTCACTGCCACAAGAGATCATTCAGTTCACTTACAGAGAGCCACACTTGATGGATCCCCAAGCCATGAAGACAGGAGTAACGTAGCTTTGGCTCACGAAAACGCTGGAAGACTCGCACCTGTTCCCAGACCGCTGCCATCCTCGCCGTCGATGGTCATCCAGGGTAGTGCAGAACCAGGATCTTCGCTGAACACAGTGCGATGCCACCCATCACCAGTCCATTCTTCCTGGTCACAGCATCACTCCAAAAACAGTTGTTTGTGTTGAGATGTTAACGGAAGCCCACACATGTGACGGTAATTCCCTAATCCGGCTGCTGCTGGTCTCCGACCAATGGAACGGCATGAAACAGAAACTTACAAAAGGTCCAGCTGGTTGTTCTCGGAAGCCGGACGCAGATATGAAGGGATTGCAATGTGATTAGTGCACAATACGGCGATCCTTATTTGCGTGGGTCACAAGAAGTCTGCAGGAAACTTGACGACAAGTATGCCTGCACTCACTCACCCATGAACTCCCACATCGGGCCACTGTCACATCCAAATGTCCCACAGTGCTCATACTTCACGATTTGACCAGCTTACCAAATGGTGGCCCAGAATGAGGCCCCTTTCAAACCATGTCACATGCTGTCTCACACAAGTACCTACGAGAGCTATCCAGAAAGTAGATTACCTTTTCGCCTGCAGCAACAATGGATGGGGCTGGCGCGACCATATTGTCTTCTAAGCGTTTATCCGTTCAGTCGACATCCAGTCCTGAGAGCGTGAGGCTCGTGTCGTTTCCCGTTATTTCAGAATAAGAGCTTTACGTGTTTGCCGCAACTCAACATCCCACGAGTAATGAAGTCCGCTCAATAACAAGATTTTTGTCGGCTAAAAGCCGTAAACCGGTTGAAATTTACCGGGTAATATGTGAAGTGTACGGAAATGATGTAATCACTGCAGGTGAAATGCGCCAATGATGCATTAGGTTTAAAAGTGACGGAACTAATGTTTCCAATGAAGAGCGAGGTGGACGACCAAACGTTGTGACTGATAAACTGGACGCAAACGTCGATGATAAGATTCAAGAAAACCACCGATTCAAAATGTCGGAGATCTCGTTCGCTTTTCGAAAAATTTCATGAATTTTGTTGCATTAAATTGTTGCACAGAAGCCAGACCAAACAAATTTTGTGCAACATGGATACCAAAAATCTTGACAGAAATCCTCAAGAATCGCACTTACTTGGTGCTTTCAAGTGAGAGGTGTTTCCTCATCCGGATCTTGCTGCCGTGACTACCGTCTGCTTCCAATGGTGGAGGTTTGGCTCACAACTCAGTGCTTCCACGACGACGCGGAACAGCGCGAAGGCGTGACTGACTAATTGAAGCCTCAGGTGGCAGAATCTTATGGTAATGTAATGCCAAAGCTCCTTGTCGCTGAGACAGGTGCCTAAATATATGTGGAGACTCGTATTACAAAGTAGTGTCCAAGGTCCGCTTTCAAATCAATAAAATATGATATATTTTTTTCCTACACTTTGTTTTTTTTTTTTAATACCAAAAAGTAATCTTTCTGGATAGCGTTTGTAGTATATCTGCCCTTCACAGTGATCACTCAACATCTGAAGCTGTTCATCGCTCCTTATGTGTCTTACAAACTACGCGAAACACCTTGGTGGCTGTTCTGTCTGTCACAGAGAATTATAACTCTAATGACTCTACGTATCAGCTAATCACGTGTACTTGTTGGAAGTTACAGTGACATCTGATCTCTTTTCTGGGTACTTCCTTTTTTGTCCCGCAGTGTATGTCTCAACCACTGCCACGTGTGGTGGTGGGAATGAGAAGACATGACATGTAAAAATATTCGATATCGACCGTTATTACTATCAAATCCATAATTTTCGGGGTCTCTAGACCTATTGCGGACAGTCATGATGACGTTTCACGCACTAGAGTTCGGGGTATCTAAGAGGAAGGGGTGCAAAGACTGTGATAACATCTGAAGGATTTCTACAATACTTGACACACGTTTCTTCTGGTATGTGGAAAAATTTGTGTGGAAATTAGACAGTCCTCGTACCCCTATCCTGAGGTTACAAGGGAAAAAGCCGAGACATACAAGCGTAACCCAGCAACGCATGACGCAAGATCAATTAATTTTGGTATAAAGATGCCTCATTATTTGCATAAAATTGCTTTGAGAGTAAGATACGCCTAGAACCGCTAGGTGACGAGACGGTTGACGACGAGAAAGTGTGACATGTAGAAACGTCCGAAAACGACGCATTGGTATTCCTTTCTTTTAATTCGTTTATCTGGAATACTTTTAAAACATAAAACGCAATATCTCTGTCATTGACTGTTATTCAATGCATCAGTCACATCCACTTTGGGGCCAAAGATCATGCGTCAAGGGTCAATAACACAGACAAATTTAATTTAACGTCTTCTCATGGTGCCAACTGCACTGCAGAATAGCACCAACTCTAGTCTGGAAATATTTTTATGAGTAAGGTAGCGATGAAGAACAATAAGTTATTTGCATTAAAGGATGAAACGTTTGTCTGCCATTTCTATGAAACAATAAAGGAAGTAGGAAATTATGGTGACAGTAATAAATTAAGTACTTGAGAAAAGGTCAGTCATAGTGTTCAATAAAATAAGAAGTAGGTATGTGCTGCCTGTGTCACGAAAAACATAGTTCTTTAACCTCAGTTTTCACTCTTTAGCACTGACTGTTCATAACGCCCAAATAGTTGTAGGATCCATAATTTTAATATGTTTTTCGAGCAGAGTTTAAAAAAGTTAGAATCAATACTGTTGGTTTTGTGTAGTATCCAACCACCTACCGGTTTTCGAGAAAAGCACCGAAGGGGGACGGACTAAAGTCCTTTTACTTGTCCATTTGATTTAGTATTTTGATTCTCTGTATCTTGAAACTGAGGGAGTCAACATTATTCACCTTTGTTCGATTTCTACGTTTATTACATACATGAAATATTAGAAATAAAAAACCGAAAATCGGTTACTTCGGAAACAATTCATTTTGACCTGTTTTAACAGTATAGTTAAAGCGGCGTGAAAAAAACGGATATAACCGAAAATCGGGTGTTTCAGCGATAACCACCATCCCTACTTTTCACACCTGTCCTTAAAAGAGCAATAAGATATATGCTATGGTCAGTGCACATTCCGTCTGAATTGAGACTAGTAGAACAGATCAAAAGAAAGTACAAGAATCTTTGGGAGAAGACACTAATCAAGATTACAATAAAGAATGTTAGACTTCTTGTTCAATGCTCAACTCGTGAAAGAAAGAAAATTCGAGATCATTCGAAACTATCCAGCCCACAACATAACTGATCGGAAAGGTGAACAACTGGAGGAAATTTGTGATAGGTTTGGTTTCATAATGAAATCGGCAGCATTTAAAAATCTGACAAGAAACCAGAAAATATGAACATCTGCAAAAGCTATACCAATCGAGATCATGTAGAGATTTTGAGACATACGGAGAAAGAAATTCAAACTGTCAAAGTCGTGAAGGGTGTAAATTTAGATTCAAAACACTTTCTTTCATAAATTAGGGTCAAAATTCTACCGATAGCCCAGAACACTAAAAACACAAGCCCTATCGTGAAGAGAAACTTAGAACTAGCAAAAATTCTAAGAAGAGCTTCGATCAGAAGAATTCTCAAGGACGGGAGTAGTTACAAGGTTCACTAATTGACAGAGCAAAGTAACGAGTCTGCCTGGACAAAAAGAGGAGACACGCATCGTGGTTTTCAGAAGGGGGTAAGGCAATTAAAGTGCGTCGGAAAACGTAAGTTTATTGGTCTTCTCAGGAAACACCAGAAAATCAAAATAACTTACGGGAAGTAAGGAAAAACACTGCCGAAACTATCAGGAACCTCAAGAGATAATTCGAGAAAGAACGCTTATCCCAAATAGAAAAGCACATCCGAAATAACAACACGTGAGATATTTATAAGAATTCAAGATCAACTTAAGTATATTCACTGAGGAGCCAAAGAAACTGCTACAACCGTCTGGTATCGTGTAGGGCCCTAGACTAATGTCTTAAGTAGTGCTGATGGGAAGTGCAGGGCTGTCCATAAATCCGTAAGTGTACGAAGGGGTGGAGATCTCTTCTGAGCAGCACGTTGCAAGACATCCCAGATATGCCCAATAATGTTCATGCCTGGGGAGTTTGGTGGCCAGCGGAAGTGTTTAAACTCAGAGGAGTGTTCCTGGAGGCACTCCGTAGCAATTCTGATTTGTGGGGGGTCGCATCGTCTTGCTGTAAGTCTCCAAGTTCGTCCCAATGCTCAGTGCACATGAATGGATGCAGGTGATCGTACAGAATGCTTACGTACGTGTCACCTGTTAGAGTCGTATCTAGGCGTATCAGAGGTCCGATATCACTCTAACTGCACACGTTCCGCACCATTACAGAGCCTCCACCACCTTGAACAGTTCCCTGCTGACATGCAGGATCCATGGATTCGTGAGGTTGTCTCCATACCCGTACACGTCCATCCGCTTGATACAATTCGAAACGAGACTCGTCCGACCAGTCAACATGTTTCCAGTCACCAACAGTCCAACGTCGGTGTCGACGGGCCCAGGGGAGACGTAAAGCTTTGTGTCGTGCAGTCATAAGGGGGTACACGAGTGGGCCTTTTGCTCCGAAAGCCCATATGAATGATGTTTTGTTGAATGGTTCGCAAATTTGCAGCAATGTGCGGAACGGTTGCTCTTACGTCGCGTTGAACGAGTCTCTTCAGTCGTCGTTAGTGCCGTTCTTGTAGGATCTTGTTCCGGTCGTAGCGATGTCGGAGATGTTTATGTTTTACCGGATTCCCGATATTCACAATACACTCGTGAAATGGTCGTACGGAAAATCCCCACTTCATCGTTACCTCGGAGATTCTGTGCCCCATCGCTCGTGTGCCGACTCACTCAATAACGTGCCACTGTGGCAGCAGTAAGCGGTTTAACATCTGCACCGACACTTGTTGTCTTATATAGGCATTGCCGACCGCAACGCTGTATTCTGCCTGTTTTCATACCTCTGTATTTGATTACGCATGTCTATGCCAGTTTCTTTGGTGCTTCAGCGTATCATCCCCCAAACCGCAGCTTTAAGGACAAAGAAGGAAAACCAGCATGTGCTGACTGGAAAACAGTCGTATCTTGGCCAAGCATGTTAAAAGCTCTTAAACTGTGGAACAGCATTTGAACACTCAGCTATAACAAGAAAGAAACAAATCCCGTCCTAGAACCATCAATTGCACAGGAGGGTAGGAACATCGTAAATACAAAGCTCCTGGCGAAGATTGGATCATTGCAGAACTCTGGAAGTATGCCAACGAGAACACCGTCAGCGAATTAACACGTACGTCAAATCTGGGGAGAAATTTTCAGAATCCTATGCACAAGTAAGGATGTATTCAGAGCACAGGATCTACAGGGGAATATAATACTAGTGACCTAGAAGGTATTCTCAAAATCATTGCTGCACACAGTGTAAATGCAACTAAATTCAGAAAGTGTAGAGCACTGAGGAGGTTACAGAACGGGCAGATCATGCGCAGCACAAATCTTGATACTGAAACTTGTAATCGCGTCTTGAAAATAAACGAGCAAGGATTTCGTGCTCACATCCGTAGACATAAAGCCACTGTTCTAAACTTTGGAAGAGACGATTTGGACAGAAAATCCAATGAACTGATTAAACAGATCTTAAGTAAGACAACATGAAACGTCAAGTTCAGAAGAATGTTTTGAGAGATTCTCAAGAACAAAACTGAAACCAGACAGGGAGCCCCTTTGCTCTGTTCTCGATAGGTGATCAGTGAATGGCGACGACAAATGAAAGGAGGGGTGGAAAACGAAAGTTGTGCAAGAAAAAAAGAATACGGATAGATTGTCTGGCATTCGTAGACCATATTTTGATATTGTCAGAATCATTAGAAGATGCCACTATCCAAGTCAGAGATCAGAGGCTAAAGCAGGCCTAGAAATCTCTGTGGAGAAAGCATGGAGCATGACGGACATCAAATCAGCACCTACATGCATGAAGCCAGAAGAAGACGGAATTCAGGATATGGGGATTTTTAAATACCCAGCAGACCGGATAAATACTCGTCTGACATGAAACGAAGCAAAGAGAGCACTAAGAAACAAAATAAATTTAGCATATAAAATAACTATGAACAACTAGAGCCAGAAGAGTATTACCTGACATTGGCCCATCCTGAAGGAGTAGAAAGCCTGAACCTAGTAAGAAGTAACCAAGAGACTATAGATTGACAAATGAAGGGTTCTTGGAAGAAATTTGGGACCTGTAAGAACAGGAGACGGTCAAAATAGAAGACGAGCATTCCAAGAAGCGTAGACGCACATAGAGAGAATCTCGAACATAATCAGGAAATAAAGGAGCATGTTCTTCCGGCATGTTCTTAGAATGGTCCAGGAGGAGGGGTTGACGCATCAAGTAATACAGTTTCTTGTGAACAAAATATCAAAGAATGCTGGATCGAAAGTAACAGGGAGGAAGAAGGGAAGAGGGCTTTAACATCCCGTCAACGTCGATGTCATTGGAGAGAGAGCAAAAGCTCGGATTTTGTCAAGGATTGGGAAGGAAATCGGCCATGCCCTTTCAAACAAACCATCCCCTTTGAAAAGCAGATCCTAAATAACATTCAAGATCAGGACATTCAAGATCAACTTACGGTAAGTATATTCACTGAAGAGCCAAAGAAACTGGCACACCTGTCTAATATCGTGTAGGGCCCACACGAGCACGCAGACGTGACGCAACACGGCGTGGCATGGACTAGGATAATGTCTGGAGGTAACTGACACCATGAACCCGGTAGGGCTGTCCATAAATCCGTAAGAGTACGAGGGGGTGAACAGCACGTTGCGAGACATCCCAGAATGCTCAATATGTTCATGGCTGGGGAGTTTGGTGGCCAGTGGAAGTGTTTGAACTCAGCAGAGTGTTCCTGAAGGCACTCTGTAGCAATTCTGATTTGTGATGGGTCGCATTGTCCTGCTGTAAGTGCCCAAGTCAGGCAGAATGCACAATTGACATGAATGGATGCAGGTGTTCAGACAAGATGCTAATGTACGTTTCACCTTTCAGAGTCGTATATAGGCGTATCGGGGTCCCAAACCACTCCAACTGCACACGCCCCACACCATTACAGACCCTCCACCATCTCGAACAATGCCCTGCTGACATGCAAGGTCCATGGACACATGAGGTTGTCTTCATGCCCATACACGTCCATCCGCACGATACAATTTGAAACGAGACTCATCCGGCCAGGTAACATGTTTCCAGTCGTCAACAGTCCAATATCGCTGTTTACGGGCACAGGCGAGACGTAAAGATTTGAGTCGTGCAATCATCAAGGGTACACATTTGGGCCTTAGGTTCCGAAAGCCCATGTCGATGGTGTTTCGTTGAGAGGTTCGCACGCTGACGCTTGTTGATGCCCCAGCACTGAAATCTGTAGCACTTTGTGGAAGGGTTGCGCTTCTGACTCGTTGAACGATTCTCTTCAGTCGCCGTTGGTTCCGTTCTTGCAGGATCTTTTTCCGGCCGCAGCGATGTCGAAGATTTGATGTTTTTCCGGAATCCTGATATTCACGGTACACTCGTGAAAAAATAGTACGGAAAAATCCCCACTTAATCTCTACCTCGGAGACGCTGTGTCCCATCACTCGTGCGCCGACTATAACACAACTTGATAACCTGCCATTGTAGCAGCATTTGTTGTCTTATATAGGTGTTCCCGACAGCAGCGCCGTATTCTGCCTGTTTACATATCTCTGTAATTGAATACGCATGGCTACAACATTTTCTTTGGCGTTTTAGTATAGAATTAGTTTTTGGATGTGAGGTCCGCCAGTTATGCAAAACACCGTTTTTCTCAGAACCCAAACATGTTTCGGCACCACTGTGCCATCATCAGTAGGTTTTAGTTTTTTTATTTATTCTGCAATGTGAACATATTGTTAAATGATTATAAAATTATGTGCATTTTTACTTCAAACAACAGATCATGTTAAGGCATTTACAAAAATAAATGATCTGTTGTTTGAAGTAAAAATGCACATAATTTTATAATCATTTAAAAAAATGTTCACATTGCAGAATAAATAAAAAAACTAAAACCCACTGATGATGGCACAGTGGTGCCGAAACATGTTTAGATACTGAGAAAAATGGTGTTTTGCATAACTGGTGGACCTCACATCCAAAAAATTTTAACTGCAAACACTGCCAATACAAGGAGCTGCATATCAAAAGATGGGTATTTAGAATTAGTGTATACCTCGATCCTTTAAATTAGAATTTGTTTCTAGTGAAACAATTTGTATTGCGTCATATTCCCGTTGTCACGTGACAGCTGACATCATCATGTGAATGAGAGGCTACTGAAGTAATAGAACACACCAGCTGCACGCACAGACAAGATGACTACAAGTTGCCGACGGTCTGGCTGCCAGCGATCCCAGTCGATATCGCCCTGTGTATTCTGGAGCCATCATCTCTTCAGGATCTGACCCGGACACAACCACACAAACCAGCGGCCACAGGAGAATAGAGATGGGAAAAACCGACCGGTTAAAATCGATACTGGTGTTTTAGTTCTGAATTACCTGTATTTTTCGGTATATTATTGGTCGTTGTTATAACAGGTGTTTTATTTTTTACTAATAACTGGATTTAAAACCGAAATATGAATTAGCCATAGCAGCATTGCCAAAATTTTTCATTTTTAATAATTTTACGAATAAAAATCACGTGTTCTTTAGTGTAGAATTAGTGTATACCACGGCCGCTTAAATTAGAATTTGCATCTCGTGAAAGAATTTGTATTCCTTAAAAAAGAAGAACACGTGATTTTAATTCGTAAAATTTTCATTGCTTTGAGATATTGCGTTATTAATGAAAATGTGAAAAGTGATCAGTCTCATTTTCATAAGAATACCGACAGAAACGAGCAACAAACACTTGGCTTAAGAACTGGCACAGAAATGCTGAGACAATAATGTACGTGTTACCATGTGGTGTGGCCTATTAGATGGTACAAATTTACGCGCATTGTGCTACACTTGCCCTATCCGGCTTTTACGGTAGTTTCAAACTCTCGTCGTCGAAAATAGGGTGTATTACAGAACGGCACCATCTCTAGTGTGGTAGTACCTTATGACCTGCGGTATCAATGAAGTACAATGATCCATTTGCTTTAAAAGATTAAACTCGGGAAGAACCACAACCAACTAGTGACGTAATTTAAGGATAAAATGTAAAAATTAACAGTTCATTCATAGTTTACACTAAAGACAGGAAGCAATTGGTCTGCTTCTAGCCCTAACGGACAAATTAACGCGAAAAATAGAGTCCTTCAGCTTCAGTTTTCACCCTTTAGAATTGACAATTTCTGATGTCCGAACAATGGCACGATCGCCGATTACAGCATAATTTTTGAGCAGAGTGAATTAGAATCAATAGGGGAATGCTGGCGATTTTTTTGTAGTAATCACTTTTCGAGGAAAGGCGGAAGAATTAAGTTTTCTTTTGTTTGCCTAGTTAATTTAATGTTTTGATTCTATGTAACCTGAAACTGAGGGAGTCAAAATTTTTCAGTCTTTGCTCGATTTCCACGGTTGTTACAGGAAGTAATAGGAGTAAAAAACCGAAAATCGGTTATTTCAGAAATCGGTTATTTTGAATTGCTTTAATAGTCGGTTAAAATAGCATTGAAAAAGAACTGATATAACCAAAAAATGGTTGTTTGAGAGATAACCGCCATTTCTGCAGGAGAATTAACGTGCCTTTAACTTCTCTCCCCATTAAATTGAAGTTAAATTATTATGACGGAATAGTATCTGGTTCTTCAATGCAAACTTTCGGGTGAGAGAAGTTGCTTCCTCAATACTGAAGACACAAATATCTCCCACACTCCGAAGTATTAGTTTAATTTCTTTTTGAATACTCTAGTCTATAAAGAAAAATGACTAATTCGTAATCATACTCTGCCTCTTGATGTCGAAGTCAGCACCTGGAATAAAATTTCTGTGCCTCTGCGCAAATCCAGCTTTCGTCAACTCTGAAACTTCTTAAAATAGTCAGGGGCACAATCGTACGCCGTGGGGAAGCCATCTTGGGTGCTATGACGTGCAGCATGGGAATCAGTGGCCAAGTTATGTATCAGCTTCGATAAAACTCCAGAAATTAATCTCTCAAAATAGAGCATAAACGACTATGGAGCAAGTTTGACTGTTTCCCGGATACGAGGTTCCCTACGACTTACTACACACCAAATGAAGTTCCGAGCCATAGACACGGGAGAAGTCAAAATAATCAAAGTATTAAATGTACCTTTTCCATTTATGAAATTATATTTTTCCATAAATGATCTTCATAGCTACATTTCAGAGACATCATCCACTTGTGTGAAATGAAATGTTATCGTAATTGCCGGCCGCGGTGGTCTCGCGGTTAAGGCGCTCAGTCCGGAACCGCGCGACTGCTACGGTCGCAGGTTCGAATCCTGCCTCAGGCATGGATGTGTGTGATGTCCTTAGGTTAGTTAGGTTTAAGTAGTTCTAAGTTCTAGGGGACTGATGACCACAGATGTTAAGTCCCATAGTGCTCAGAGCCATTTGAACCATTTGTTATCGTAATTAATCAAACTACACTCCGTATTCAAGCAGCGATCGTGCCATCCGATTTCTCTACGCAATTGCTAACTCAGGAGTAAGTAAGTTCATCGTACACGAAGTGATCCACACTATATCAACAGAGTTTTTATATCCCGAGTCAGAGATAATCTCTCTCTCTCTCTCTCTCTCTCTCTCTCTCTCTCTCTCTCGCTCTCTCGCAGTCGTAATGAGTGTTTGATCCAGATAGACCACTTGCGCAGTTACGCTTAAACATTTTCGTTTAAAGAGAAGAAGTGACAGGGAAAGTGCAACACTGCACAGCGAGCACAATCTTTGGCGAGCACGAATTAGAATAGCATAGTCGACCCTCTCCAAACATTTCGCCATAGAGCCAATGAGACGGAGGTAGTGACGTTCGCTGAACCTTACTTGCACTACCTCATCAAAAGTGTACGGACACCCGTATGTAATGCAGAATTGACCACTAGATATCACGGAGCAGAAGGTAAAGCTGTTGCGTACGCTTTCGGAGTCTTTCACAACAGAAACAGGCGTCTGTTGGATTTAAGCGAACGTGGACGTCTGACAGTTTGTAACCCTCTCCTCCCACACGTATGTCACGGAATCTGCTGAATCTAATAACACTAGCCATCAGTGAAAATGTAACTGGAATGAAATGAATGTTTGTTAACTACAGGATCTCGCTGATAATGCCTGTTACAACCTTTGTCCCGTTCGTGTGCTGGAAGTACGAGGTACTGAAATGTAGTTAGTGGGTCTGGTCGTTGTAACTCCTGTGATTCAATATGTCTCGCAAATGCGTAAAATGTGCCGACAATTTTTGCTGCATATATATGGGCAGGCTACACTGAAATCTCAATAGAGGCCAATAACGCCATATATTAGGAAGGCGTACAGACTTTACTTTGGCTGTGAAATCGGGGCCCATGACAAGCCCTATGTTCCTCATGTGTGTTGCATACCCATGATGTGACGAGAACCATAAAATTATGTGTATGAGTGTTACTTTTGCGTGACAACTACACACACGCATGGTGTTCCCAAGAAGAAAAGTGTGCCTTGATAATCCTAACATACACTGGTTAGCCAGAACATTATGACCACCGGCGTAGCAGAGTGACCTGGCGACTAATGACCGCTCGTCAGACACACGTATGATGCATGTAGTATCACTGAGCCTGCTGTCGTGTGTACAATGGTAAGGGCTCGACCGAGGGCAGATTGTGATAGCCCAGAGGCTCGGCACGAGCATTTCGGAAATTACTCGAATTGTTAGGGGTTCGAGGAGAGCCTTGCTGAGTGCCTTCAATACGTGGCGAAACCAAACTGAACCTAGCTCTACACGTCGAGAGACTGGGCGGCCATCCCTCATTACAAATGTCGGGCGTCGTAGGGTGGGCAGACTGGTAAAACAGGACAGGCGGCGAACTGTGGCAAGAAAAACATCAGACTTTAATGCTGGATAGAGTACAAGTGTGTGTGAACACACAGTGCACCAAACAGTCTTAACGATGGGCCTCCGCAGCCGCCGACCCATGCATGTGCCAACGTTAACACCGCGACATCGGCAACCACGACTGAAATGGTCATGTGACCATCGGCGCTCGACATTGGCAAAGTGTCCCAGCGTTGCATGGTCTCCTGAATGCCGATACCGATGGTAGGGCGCGAAACTATCATATTCCAGGGAAACAGCTCCTTGACACCTGTACTGCAGGACGGAGACAAGCTGGCAGCTTGGAGCGCGTTCAAGGCAGCATGATGACCAAGGAGTATCGTACACTGATTGCAGACCACGGACACCCTTTCATTATGATCATGTTTCCCGACAGCAATGACATGTTTCAACGAGGTTGGTTGGTTCATTTGGGGGGAGGATACCAAACAGCGAGGTAACCGGTCCCATCGGACTAGGGAAGGATCGGGAAGGAAGTCGGCCGTGCCCTTTCAAAGGAACCACGCTGGCATTTGCCTGAAGTGATTTACGCAAATCACGAAAAACCTAGATCAGGATGTCCAGATGCAGGTTTGAACCGTCGTTCTCACGGATGCGAGACCACAGTGCTAAACACTGTGCCCAACTCCCTCGATTTTCCAACGAGCTCATGCGCCATGTCACAGAGTCAGGAGTGTGTTGGAGTGGTTCGAAGAAGACAGTGACGGATTCCAGTTGACGTGCTGGCCCCCTCAACTTGCCAGATCTGGAACCGATCGAACACATCTGGGATGTAATTGAACATGGCATTAGAGCTCATGGAATTTACGGGAATTTGGTGACTCGTGTGTGCAGATGTGGTGCCAACTCCCTCCAGCAATCTAGCAAAGCCTCAATGTTTCCATGCCATGAGGCGTCGCCGCTGTTAGCAGTAACAAAGGTGGACGTATCGGCTATTAGATTGGTGGTAATAATGTTCTGGCTGATCAGTACACCGTCGGCCACGCTACCACTGCCTAACGGAGACGGGCTGGCTGTTCCACTTGACCGTGATACTGACAGTTCGGCAGTGAAACGAGTGCTGCATCATCACCTTCAAATCCCAGTTCTTCGAAAGATCCTGATTGTGTGTGTAACGATGAGTGTACAGAGGTTCGCAAAATAATACCGTGTGAAATTAATGACTTAGTGAGAGATCTGGAATTGCCGAAAGGTAAAGCTGAACTTTTGGCGTCAAGACTACAATAGTGGAACTGCCTTGAAGAGGCAGCTAATGTGACTGCGTTCCGTACCCTCAATATGCCGCTCCTTCCATTTTTGGAAAGCGAAAAAGACTTGGTGTTTTGTAGTGACGTACATGGACTTATGGCAGCTATGCGCACTGAGTATAAAAGTGATCAGTAGAGGTTGTTCATCGACTCCTCCAAAGGAAGTCTCAAGCGTGTGCTAATGCATAATGGCAACATGTTACCATCGATTCCGATTGGGTATGCACCTTAAATGAAACAAACATATGATAACAGGAAACAATCGTTATTGTGGTTGAAATATGATAAGCTGAAATGACAGATTTCCAGGGATCTCAAAGTCACAGGCATATTCGACTACACCAAATTCTGTCGCTTCCTGTGCCTCTGGGATAGCCTCGTCAAAGGATTTCGTTACGAAGATTGGCCTAAGCGTCAATCGCTTGAACCAGATCTCACAATGTTATGCACTAAGCGTTTGTTGAACCCAAGAACATAATTCTCCCAGCTCTTCAGATAAGAATGGGCCTAATGAAAAACTTCGTTAAGGCCAAGTATAAAACCGGGGAAGCATTTCTCTGCTTGCGCGAGAAATTTCCACGTCTTAGTGAGGCGAAAATAAGGATTCTTGTGGTTTCCCAGAAACGCAACCTGTAAAAAGATCAGCATTTTTACACTATTCTTACAAGTGACGAAAAGTTAGCATGGGGTGCCTTTATTCAAGGGTCAACAAAACTTTCTAGGAAATAAGAGGGCAGAAAACTATAAGTATGTTATGGAAAATCTTCTACATTCCTACAATAGACTAGTGTCCTTAAAGTGAAAATTTCTAAATTTCCACCTGGACTTCTTTCCTGCCAACTGTAGTGCTTTTACAGACGAGCGCGGAGAACTATTCCACCAGCGAATTTCGGACATAGAAGTGAGATACCAGGAAAAGTGGAGTGCATCATTGTTGGCTGATTACTGCTGGACACTAATCAGGGTACCACCAGCAGAAAACTAGAAAAGCCAGGCAGAGCAGTGGCGCCTTCAGTACCTCCCTCCGAGGGATAACACACAGTGACAATTATTGACCTATATGAAATAATCATACAATGAAGGCTTTCACGACCGGATGATTCAGCTGCTGAGAATCCTTCCGGGTTGTATGGCCGTGATCAATGGAACTCTTCAATCCCTGACGTTTCGTCCGAGGCTACGTTGGACATCTTCGGAGGTGCTGCTAGTTGTACTAGGATAGAAATAAATTTTTTTTGAATTCATGTTAATATAAAATATTTTTTCTTATAGGGATGAAGAAAGTATGTTGAAAGACTGGTCATACCTTTTTGTTACATCCAGAACCGACAACAAAAATTTTGATTTCATAACAGAATGTGCTTAATTTTCTTACCGATTCCTAATTGATCTCAGGAATAAAGAAAAGAAGAACAGTAATACACCGAATTATCTTTCATTACTATATAGCGCCCCATACTAGTATGTAATAATAATATTTTTCCAAGCGAAGTGAGACGTACACAGACTATAAAAAAGGGCCGTATGGATACGAAATGAATAAAGACAGTGTATTATGCGAACAATTACGAAAATAGCTTAAAAAACAAAGACAATAAAGATGTATCTGAAAAATAAACTATGTCATAGGTGTTCATCTGCGGTCTTCATGCGATTTATATCTGTAAAGGTTTACAATTTCTCGCTTTCTCGTTCGCACTCTCTCTTGTTGTCTTCCGAAGCATTATTACGTACACTGCTTATCCAGATCCGCAGTGTAATGTAATTTACTGGGCTTTACTAAGTTAAGTGTGAGTTGAGTTTTATTTGTACATGTCGAAAATCCAAGTTTTTAAAATTATTATAGCATTCTCTGCATCGGTGCGAAAAGAGCATCGCTGGAGCGCTGCAGTCCGCTGCCTCTACGCGGCAAATTTACAATTTACGTTGTTGTTTTACAGGCGCGTTACTATCACCGCTGACTATTTAATAATTTTTCTTCTATCAAATCTGTAGATCTGTGCCAGTTTAAAGACGAATTTCCCAGGCATTGTAGGGTATCGAGTGGAACTAGGTCCTCGCCTTTACCTAGTCTAAAGGAGGACGCCTTTCATTACAAAGAGTGAGCATTATATTAGATGTAGCACGTTGAAAAGGAAGGTGACAGCTAAAAGCATACTTGTTTTCACGAATGATTATCAAGCTTGATTAGGTTGTGTTTTAATGTGTCCGTAAGGTGTCGCTAGATTGTTTTTACTGTTTTATCAATTGCTCCAATATTACACCATATACAGACATTTTCGCTGAAATAATAATAGTAATATTTAATTTAGATAGTAACAACGTTTTCAAAGAATATATAACCTATAATTCTGCCAGAGTACGGGCACATTAACACACCACTGACATTGTAGGCGGTGAGGTCCAGAAAGGTACCATTTCAAGAAGAGGAGCATGACCCACGTATGACTTGCATATCTTTTCTGTCTGTGGGGTGAATATTGGAAGCCGAAAGGAGAGACTCCCAAAGTACTTCCACAACAACACTTTTTCCTTTAGGTCACGGCGCATTTTCAAAGAGAGTTACCCGTATAATGTATTCCAGCGATGTTCCAGAAACTTCTGTTACGTAGTGAACGCTCTCAGTGGCAACTCGTTTCTCTTCGCGGAGGAACCACCGCCTCAAACGGAACAAAACTCTTTCGGTTTCCAGCCGCACGCGATCCTCGAAAACAGGCGAAGTTTGTGTTCAGCTGTCCGCGGGAACGACGAGCCCATTCGTCACGCCGCGCTGAAGAACACAAACCCCTCGCGCTCGTAGATAAATTAACTAATAAAACCGGCAGATATTATTTAAGGGGACAACCGTCAGAAATATTTTCCGTTACTATCGCTCACAGACGTCACTCAGAGCGAATGAAAATTAAAAATATTGCCCCGAAATTGTACAGCACTTGTGTTGTCAGGAAATCAGGGCAGAACAAATCTTCCAAAGAAAAATATAAAAAAATCTACAATCCGTCTGTGAATGCGCTCATAAAACTCTGCCCCTTGACAAAAAAGGACCGCGTCGTATAATAAATGCGATTATTTGCCTAATGCTCTTTGTTATGACAAGACCGAGAAATACGCTCGGTGTAGAGGTGAGGTCCCTTTTGTATTCTATGCGCGAGACGGCCCTTTTGTTGTTCATCGCGGAGTAATTTGAATTTATTAACATCATACGCCTCGAGAGCCGCGCGCGCAGGCGCACGCACGCGGCCTAATGAATGGCGTGCCGGTGACGGCCGCCATAAAATAATGTCCCACGACTGTCAGCGGCTCTCGTCACAGGCAATCGCCCGCCATTGTTTCGCTGACGTATAAATCAGGTCGGTTCGAGGCCCGGAGAGCGTGTGACGGGTCGCTACGCTGACTTTTAAGAGCAGATCGGACGACTGTGATGATTCGCTAGCCGACTTCAGGTCAATTCATCTCTTAACACGTAACCAGCAGATATTCACAAAATCCATGCTGGTTTTATTGTGAAAACGAACTGGTTCTTTAATTAAGTGAAGTAATGGCTTGGTTCAAATGGCTCTGAGCACTATGCGACTTAACTTCTGAGGTCATCAGTCGCCTAGAACTTAGAACTAATTAAACCTAACTAACCTAAGGACATCACACACATCCATGCCCGAGGCAGGATTCGAACCTGCGACCGTAGCGGTCACGCGGTTCCAGATTGAAGCGCCTTTAACCGCACGGCCAAGTGAAGTAATGAATACTAACGACAGTGAATCTCCAGTTGATGCCATTTTCTAGATTTGATACCGTTCCTCACAAGCGGCTTCTAAACAAATTGCTTGGCTATGGAATATCGTCTGTGTTGGTGACTGCATTCGTGATTTTCTGTCAGGAAGGTCACAGTTCACAGTAAATGACGGGGAATCATCAAGCTGGAAGGGATACGATATCTGGCGTTCCCTAAGCAAGTATTGTATGCCATCCGCTCTTCCTAATATATGATTCTGGATACAATATGAGCAGAATCTTAGATTGTTTGCTGTCATTTATCCTCTAGTAAGGTCTTTGGGAGATCAAAAGGAATTGCAACATGATTTTGACAAGATACCTGCATGGTGCGATATGTGGCAGTTGAGCCTAAACAATCAAAAGTGCCAGTACTAAAAATGTTCCATCAAATTTCTGTTGCGTGATAAATAACTAAAATTTAAACGTAATGGATTCACCTCTATACCTGCGGGTTACAATTACAAAGAACTTCACATAGGAAATTTTACTGAGAAGGTGAACCAAAGATGAGTTTTATTGAAAGAACACTTTTAAGATACAACCCACCTACTAAAGAGACCACCTACACTACTCTTGTCCGTCTTCTGGAATACCGCTGCTCGATAAGGAATCCTTACCAGACAAGTTTACGGAGGACACGAAGAACCTCAAAGAAGTGCAGCTCGTTTCCTGTTGCCAAAACGTGGAGGAGTCTCAAAGATATGATAAACTAACTGGCGTTGGTAGTCACTAAACCAAAATCGTTTTTCGTTGTGGCGAGAACTTTTTACAAAATCCCAGTCACCAACTTTTTTTTCGGAATGCTAAAATATGTAGTTTACATCCGTCTAAGTAGAGAGAAATGACAATCGTAATAAGAGAAATCAGAGCCCCCAGGGAAACACTTAGTTGTTAATTTTCCCACATGTTATTCGAGAGTGGAATGATCTCATTATAGTTTGAGAGTGGTTCTGTGAACCCCTTATCTCTTTTCCATCTACGTCTATGTGACTACACCTAAGACCTTTGCTGAAGTCACGTAGACGTAGATGGAGAAGAGAGCTCTTACTAACTAGTTGTATGTCGTTATCGCATGATAAACTAAGTATACATTATTACATTAGATGTACTTTTTGTTTCATAAACCCAAATTCCTGAGTTCCTCAAAGGTGTAGAACATTTCATAAAACAGGAATAGATATCTACAATAAGGGAAATACGCAAATGTCCTTTCCACAGATACCATGTGAAATGGTCTTTATACATGTAGATTAAGTCAAACAAATCTTAAACATATTTTCATTTAAATGTCACAAAATAAATAAACATGCAACTTACTGAAGGCCACACGATAATTATAATGCAGCCACGCACCACCAAACAGCAAACCAGTATATAACACTTTTTTATAAACAGGTATATATATATATATATATATATATATATATATATATATATATGTAATAATGTATACTTAGTTTATCATGCGATAACGACATACAGCTAGTTAGTAAGAGCTCTCTTCTCCATCTACGTCTACGTGACTTCAGCAAATATATATATATATATATATATATATATATATATATATATATATGTCGTGACCGGCCAAATATCTCACGAAATAAGCGTCAAACGAAAAAACAACAAAGAATGAAACTTGTCTAGCTTGAAGGGGGAAACCAGATGGCGCTATGGTTGGCCTGCTAGATGGTGCTGCCATAATTCAACTATGACTATTACAGCGCCATCTATCACAAAGCGAAAAAAGTGGTCCAACTAAAACATTCATATTTCTTTACATACTACACGAATATGTAATAAAAATGGGGGTTCCCATTTAAAAGAATGCAGTTGATATCCGTTTTCGTTCTTTGTAGTTTTTCGTTTGATGCTTATTTCGTGAGATATTTGGCCCGGTCACTAGCAATGGACCACCCTGTACATGCATGGTTTCCATGCTAGAGACCATTTATTCATCCATACATTGTTCCAGAGACTGCGGTATAATACGCGCTGTACCATGCAGCCACAATTATAGTATGTGCTGAAAAAGGTTTCCATGTTGCTCAAAGCTTGCGTGTACGCGCCGTAGTTTGTTCTGTACACACGTTCACATCGGCCAGGCTGCATCCGAACAGTGTCAGAGGTAGCAAGAATACGCTGCTCCAGGTCTCGTGATCTGGGACGGGCTTTGTATACACAATACTTTTGAGATAGCTCCGAAACCAGAAATGACACGAGTTGAGATCCGGTGAACGGGCAGGCAATGCAGCTGTACCCACTCGTCCGATCCATCGACTAGGAAAGACATGACTGAGATGTGTTACGGAGAAGTGGATTGGAGCACCAACATTTAGCAGGCACATAACCCTTCGAATCATCAGAGGCACTTCTTCCAGCAGGGGAGGGAAAATCACCTGCAAGAAACGCCAATTGTTCACGCCTGTAGGCGACGTGAAAGGAAGACTGGTCCCAAAATACGGTCGCCAGTTATCCCGGCCCAGACATTACGGCTGCACAGATGCTGATCGTTCGCTGTCACCGTACCACGGGGGCTGTGTATAGTATCCTACAGATGATTGTTATGAAAGCTCAAGATACTACTGTGCGTTAAGGTGACCTCATTTGTGAATAGGATGGATGACACAAATCCTGGAATCGTGGTTGCCTAGTGAAGAAACCAGTGACACAACTGCTCCCGATGTGGAAAGTGGGTCGTCAGTAAGCCGTGCACATGCTGTAAGTGATAAGCATAGTAAGAATTGTCATGGAGAATGTTCCACACGGTCGTCTGTCTTACCCTGTACCAGTTGGCCAACTGCCTGGTACTGACATGGCGATCGTCTTCAAACGTTGTTAATTACATTATCTTCCAAGTCTAGTGCCCGAAATTTTCGGGAACATCCTTAATGATTTCCTGCTTCCTGAAACGACCCTGTCTCAGACAAACGGCGAAGCACTGTTGCAAACATTGAATGTTGTCGTTGTTGTCGGCGGGGATAATTCTCCTGATACAATCTTGCTGCCCGCCGTTGCCATTTCCCTACCCGTAAGCAAACATCATGTCGCCAAGCTCTCGTTTCGAATACGGAACCATTGTGTACAACGCTGCATCACATCCACTACAAGGTGAGTCAGCAAGAGAAGTGAACGGGACACATTACTATAGCAGAAGAGGACGCTAGGGCAAGACGTATGAGTACCACCCTCTAGGAGGGAACCATGCATACTGTAAATGTGGCTGGTACTGCAAAGAAACGATGCATTTCCGGACATCATTAGACCTTTTCTGTTCCGTGTCCTCTCACTGATCAATCCCTAGAGTTTGTATATTGGGGCGACAAAGTAAATGTCATGGGATAGCGACATGAACATATACAAATGGCGGCAGTATCGTGTAGGCTGGGTATAAAAGCGCAGTGCATTGGCGAAACTGCCGTTTGTACTCAGGTGATTCACTTGAAAAGGTTTCCGACGTGATTATGGCCGGACGGGAATTAACAGGCTTCGAACGCGAATTGGTAGTTGAGCTAGATGCACTGGACATTCCATTTGGGAAATCGTTGGTCAGTTCTGTGGTGTCACCGCCAGACATCACACTTGCTAGGTGGTAGCCTTTAAATCGGCCGCGGTCCATTAGTATACGCCGGACCCGCGTGTCGCCACTGTCAGTGATTGCAGACCGAGCGCCACCACACGGCAGGTCTAGAGAGACTTACTAGCACTCGCCCCAGTTGTACCGCCGACTTTGCCAGAGATGGATCACTGACTACTACGCTCTCATTTGCCGAGACGATAGTTAGCATAGCCTTCAGCTACGTCATTTGCTACGACCTAGCAAGGCGCCATAGCATTTGATATTATTTTACATTGTGGTTATAACATGTACCGTCAAGAGAGATGTTCTACAATTATGGATTAAAGTTAAGTATTCTACCAGTACCTCCTGTTTTGCTAGTCTTATTTCTCTGACCTGTTCCAGACCTCACGCCAGTCTGCGTGTAATTAAACGCGTGCATTTCGGCCTCCTCTAGCAACACGGTGTTGGCTCTTCTGCCAACACTACAAGTTCAATATTCCTAGATCCACAGTGAGAAAAGTCTGCGCCGGCCAGTGTGGCCGAGCGGTTGTAGGCGCTTCAGTCTGGGACCGCGCGGCCGCTACGGCCGCAGGTTCGAATCCTGCCTCGGGCATGGATGATTTTGTTGTCCTTAGGTTTAAGTAGTTCTAAGTTATAGGGGACTGATGACCTCAGATGTTGAGTCCCATAGTGCTCAGAGCCATTTGAACCATTTGAAAAGCCTGCCGAGCCGAGAATACTAAATTCTTAGGCATTAGCACTCACCACGGACAACGCAGGGGCCGACGGCCCTTAGTTAACGACCAAGAGCAGCGGTGTTTGCGTAGTTTTGTCAGTGCTAACAGATGAACAACCCTGTGTTAAATAACGGCAGAAATCAATGTTGGCCGTCAGGGAAGGGCGGAGAAATTTGACGTTAATGGGGCTATGCCAGCAGACGACCAATGCCGTGCTTTTGCTAACAGCAAGAGACTGTCTGCAGCGCCTCTCCTGGGCTCGTCGGTTGGACATTATAGACGACTGAAAAACGTGGCTGGTCAAATGAGCTCCGATTTCAGTTTGTAACAGCTGATAGTAGGGTTCGACTGTGGCGCATGTCCCACGAAGCCATGGGCCCAAGTTGCCAACAAATCGCAATGAAAATAATGGTGGCTCTATAGTGGTATTGGTGGTGTTTATATAGAACGGACAAGGTATTCTAGTCCAACAGAACCGATCATTGACTGGACATGGTTATGTTCGGCTACTTGGACACTATTTACATTCATGGACTTCATGTCTCCCAAACAACAATGGAATTTTTATGGATGGCAATGTGCCGTGTCACCGGGCCACAACTGTGCATGTCTGGTTTAAAGAACATTCTGCACAATTAGAACGAATGATCTGGCTACGCAGATCGCTCGTCGTGAATCCCACGTAACACTTATGGGACATAATCGAGAATGCAGTTACTGCCCAAAATCCTGCACTGACAACACTTTCTCAGTTATGGACGGGTGTACAGGCAGACGGCTGAGTATTTCTACAGGGAATATTCAGCAAGTTGTTGAGTCCATGCCACGTCGAGATGCACTACGCTGGCTAAAAGTATGTTCGACAGAATGTTAAGATACATCCCATGACTTTTGTCACCTCACTTTAATGAGCAAATTACTGCACTGAAGATGTGCGAAAACTAGCTGAACTCCTAGTGATTCCGCCATTTTAGTGCCCTGCATCACAACGGAAGGGTATGTTGTTTGATATTTTAGTATTATTCATTCACGATATATCATACTTCATGAATTTTGTGAGTAGCGTTTGAATACAGCAATGTATTACGTGTTTCGGTAGTTCAGCCTTGTTTGCTAAGTGGTACAGATGCCCAATTTCGAATACTCGTAGAGTGCCTAATTTCGACCATACAAAAATTGGGCCCCTTTAAAGATTTCTGATTTTATTCTTTTCAGTAGATGTTTGGGATGAAAAGAGGTCATTGGGCAGTTAGAGAAAGGCGTTGCATACATGAACTGTGAGCTGCGACTGAGAAACATGGCTGAAAGATATACAAATGTAAAAACTGCAAATGGCGTCTAAATTGGAATTCCTAGCAGTTACTATTTCTCAGTGCTTTTGTTAAAGTGTCCTACCAGATTAGCACCACGCTTTGTTCTATGCACTCGTTGTTCCCTGTTACTCCTATTCGATACGATACCAACAAACTTTAACAGTATTTTAGTGCGCAGCATGAAATGCCTCAAACTGTTGTATCCCAATAATCTTCCAATAAATCGCTGCTGTCATTCGTCCACATTATTGACTGATATTTGCATGTCATGATTGACACTAGCAAAGACTCATTAATCGTGCAATCAAAATCTGCCACATTCTTAAATTTTTGAGATGCACTCTGTTTCATTTCTCTCCATTAAGAGCTGATATTCACAGTATTTATATCAGTCTGACAATTTTTCAGTATCTATATCCATATTACTACCATCTTTATCAAATAACACTACTACACAGAAACTGAATCATCCAAGACTAGCATCAGATTACTTTTAATAATACTTAATAAACTATTAGTTATAACGTAAATAGGTCTTCTCACACCATATTTACTTGTGTGTAGTTACATGATTCATGATTGCTCTTAAGGAAATTTTCAATCCAATTGAAAATCTTCTTATATATATGAAGCTCTTTCTCTAAACTGAGATACACAGCCTGTATAAAATATTCAAGTGACGTCAATTTTTCTTCATTTGGTTGTAGTTATTAAACACAAGTCTACATGTGTCACACAGCGAATTTTCAGCTGATCAGTACGTGCTTATAACCCTAATGTAGAAGTCAAGGAAACAGGATTCACCTGAACTGTGTGAAAGCTGTTGTTGTTGTTGTTGCAGTCCTCAGAAAGGAGACTGATTTGATGCAGCTCTCCATACTACTCTATAGGTTGCAAGCCTCTTCATCTCCGAAGAACGAGTGCAGTCGACATCCTTCTGAATCTCTCTTTACTATATCCATCACTTGGTCTCCTTTTACGAATTTCAGCCCCGACACTTCTCTCCAATACTAAACTTGTGGTCCTTTGATGCATCAGATTGTGTCCTATCGACTGATTCTTTCTTTTGGTCAACTTAGGCCTCAAGTTTCTTTTGTCCCCAATTCTATTCAGTGCCTCATCATTAGATAAGCGATCTATCCACCTTACATTCAGCATTATTCTGCAGCACCAAGCGCCAAAAGCTCGTATGCGCTTATTGTCTAAACTGTTTCACTTCCATACGTGGCTGCACTCTAGGCAAATACCTTCAGAAAATATTACCAAACAAATCTACATTAATTGATGTTTCTTCTCAGGAACAATTTTCTTGCCATTACTAGTCTACATTTTACATTCTCTCTACTTCGGCTATCGTCAGTTATTTTACTGCATAAATAGCAAAACTCATCTTCTACTTTAAGTGTCTCGTTTCCCAGCCTGATTTTCTTTGCATAACTTGATTTTATTCGACCAAATTCCATTACCCTGCTTTTGCTTTTGTTGATATTCATCTTATGTCCCTTTCAAGACACTGCCCATTCCGTTCAACTGTTATTCCGAGTTATCTGCTGTCTCTGACAGAATTACAATGTCATCACCAAACCTCAAAGTTTTTTTTCTTCTCCATTAACTTTAATTCCTACTCCAATTTTTTCTTTGTTTTCCTTTACTGCTTGCTCAGTGTACAAATTGCATAACACTGAGGATAGGCTACAACCCAGTCTCATTCCCTTCTCAACCACTGTTTCTCTTTCACGCCCCTCGACTCTTATAACTGCCATCTGGTTTCTATACAAGTTATAAATAGCCCTTTGCTCCTTATATTTTACCCCTGTTACCTTCAGAATTTCAAGGAGAGTGTTCCAGTCAACTTTGTCTAAAGCTTTCTCTACGTCTACAATTCCCATTAACGTAGGTTTGCCTTTCCTTAACCCATCTTCTAAGAAAATTTGTAGGGTCAGGATTGTTTACGTGGTCCTACATTTCTCCGGAACCCGACGTGATCTTCCCCGAGGTCTGCTTCTACAATTTTTTTTCCATTCTTCTGTACAGAATTCATGACTTATTAAACCGATAGTTCGGTAATATTCATAACTACCATCACCGGCATTCTTTGGAACTGCAATTATTACATTATTCTTGAAGTCTGAGGGTATTTCGCCTTTGTCATACAGCTTGCACACCAGATGGAATAGCTCTCCCAAGATCATCAACAATTCTGACGGATTGTCGTCTACCCCAGCGGCCTTTTTTCGACTTACGTCTTTGAGTTCTCTCGAATTCTTCACGCAGTATCATGACTTCCACTTAGCTTCTTCATTTACGTCCTCTTCCCTTTCTATAACGTTGCCTTCAAGTTCGTCTCACTTGTATATACCATTTCTATACTGTTTCCACCTTCAGATTTATTTGGCACTACTAGTCTTCAAACCTTCAAGTGAAGGTTGTTAATTACTCCTCCTACGTGCGTCCCACTCCAGCAACTTAAAATGAACTATTACACTGAAGAAAGTGGTACACCTGCCTAATATCGTGCGGGGCCTCCGCGAGCACACGGAAGTGCCACAACACGGCGTGACATGGACTCGACTAATATCTGAAGTAGTGCTGGAGGGAACTGACACCATGAATCCTACAGGGCTGTCCATAAATCCTTAAGGGACTGAAGGTGGTCTGTGGCATCACTGTTGAAAGAGCACAATGCTGGTGCACGCGCAAGTGTTTCGGAGCACACGGTTCATATATTGAACATGGAGCTCCGCAGCAGACCATCCTTACATGTTCACATGTTGACCCAGCGATATCGCCAATTACGATTGTAGTGAGCATGGGACGATCGGGATTCGACCGTTGATCAATGGAAACATGTCTGCTTTTCGGATAAATCACATTTTTGCTACACGTTGTCGATGGCCGTCTTCACAAACGCTGCCATCGAAGTGAACGGCGGCTCGCACCGTGCAGGTTGGTGACAGCAGTATTGTGCTGTGGGAGACATTAGCCTGCGCTTGCATGGTTCCTGTGGTGGTAATCGATAACACGCTGACAGCTGTGAACCACCTGCATCCCTTCCTTCATGCCTGATGTCTTCCCCGATGGCGATGTCATCTTTGAGCAGTATAATTGTCCTTTGTGTCGGAGCCAAATGCTACGTGGTTCGAGGTCTATTGTAGTGAACACACTTTGATGCCTCGCCTGATTTAAATCCTATGGAACCCCTCTGTGTCAAAATGGTTCAAATGGCTCTGAGCAATATGGGACTTAACTTCTGAGGTCATCAGTCCCCTAGAACTTAGAACTACCTAAACCTAACTAACCTAAGGACATCACACTCATCCATGCCCGAGGCAGGATTGACCTGCGACCGTAGCGGTCGCGCGGTTCCAGACTGAAGCGCCTAGAACCGCTCGGCCAATCCGGCCGGCTCCCGTCTGTGTCGTTATCGGGCGTCATCACCTCTTACGCAGATCAGCGGCTGTTATCTACGCGCATTACATGACGTCTGTATAGACATGTAATGACACATACGTCCTCAAATCTACCAACAACCGGACCACTGACACGCAGAATCAGTGATTTATTTCGTTCCAAAGATGGACAAACAAGCTGTTAAGCAGGTGTACGTCAGAGCGAGAGTAATAGCAGGCTTTAATCTAACCTCTAACAGTGGAAAACTGGAAGCGCGAATTCGAAGAGTTCGTTCACACATGGAGCATCATCAGTTCGACAATGACAGACGGACCACACACGAGCCCTGCGGCATTTGGGACAATTTGCCCTGACAAACACAACTCAAACTTTTCCTATTAATTAATTACCCTCAATATTCAAGGATAACGCGATCTGACTACTACTTAACACAAAAGAATGACCCTGAATTAGATGTAATCCTAACAATAACCAATACATTTCACAAGTCACTTACCTCACAGAAAATCTTCATTACACGAACTACAGCGATACAGCAAGCACCAGTACAGCCAGATAAATAAAAGATTTTAACTACTGTAGGCTCCAACTACTAATACGCAGGTGGTTAGCAAACTGAAGATTTTGTTGCAGAGCGAACAATGTATTTAGCAGATTTTACCTTAATCATGTGACAACCAGTTCAAAAATTATATAATCGTCCGTGACATCCAGTTCCAAAAGTTATATAATCGTCAACAAAATTAAACCTCCTTGACGGACACATCCAGACCGTTCGCTAACACTTCAGACCTCTAACCTCCATCACTGCTATTAACTTCCAACTTCCAACACTGCTGGGTGTCCCCTTCCAACTGCTAATTATTAACCTCTAACCTCCATCACTGATGGCTACTAACTCTAACTTCCATCACTGCTGACTATTAACTTCCAGCTTCGAGCCCGACCAGCCACAGAGTCTCTTACAGACGGCGCACAGCGCTGTCTGAGTTATTAATGCAGTCTATCGCACTGCCAACATACAAACTTATAAACAGGCTACATACAAGGTGTCTCGTTGAGAGAAATGTCTTCGTCACTAGAGTGACAATGTTGAAAAATAAGTATGTAGACATGAAAGTTTTGGAATGTTATTAAAGTATGTTTTATTTAAAAGTAGTGACGATTTAGGGGGAAAATAAGGTCAAGATATGAACTGAAGTTTGTGATGGGAAGGGAATGGGAGTTGGGTAGTCCGTGCAGCAATGCTAGCCACAGAGCTCTGGTGCTGTAGTGGTCAGCATTTCTTCGTTGTAAGCAAGGAGACGCGGGTCAAATCGCGGCCGAGGCACCAGCTTCAATCACTATTTAAAAATGAGTTTTTACATGAGGAATTCGGAGGTATTATTTCTCATCAGGCTCTCGCAAAAGCAATTAGTCATCGTTCACTGGACTACATCAGACCAACTCAACGTGGAACTGCAGTACCACCCATCATCTTCAGACTCAAGTTCCGTAGTTTATGTTTTCATTTAACGAATGATTTCACATTGTTGCTAGTCTATGTTGCCCTCATTCCCGCTGCAGTTTGCCTAAATCCACAACTACCTTCCGCGTTCGGGGGTTCTCTTCACGCAACATTTACGTTGTACGCCAAGAATATTTGGTGTATACAACAAGGTGTTTTTAAATAATCCTGACGCACTGCAACAACTACAGCGGAATAGTGGAAACGCCAATTGCTGCTATAAAGGAGAACTGCTGCACGTCTCTGGCAGTTTGATAAATAGAGCACAGTGCTGCATCGAAGACGACAGTGACTATTTCCAGTATGTTTTGTGATTTTCATAGGCTGGGGTGCATCCCATGTCATTCGTATTGTAAATATACGATCTGCCCGAAGAACATCTGGACACCTGTTAGTGAACATTAATATGCGGTTTGTTCACCTTCGCCCTCTTGACGGCTTCAGTTCTGCTGGGGTACTTTCAGTGAGGTGTCTTACTGTCTGTGCCGAAACCAAAGAAGGTAGTAATGTTGGAAGCAAGGATCTGAAGCGAAGTCGACCTTCGAACCCATCTGAAAGGTGGTCCTGTGGGTGCAGGTGAGGCACCTCGACAAGCCAGTCCATTTCATGAATGTTATTGTCGATAAACTTCAGATTTTACAGAATAGAAAACCGGCTTTGTTGCAAGTCCCTCATTAATAACGGACGGATTTCGCCCGGTTGGCGTACCTTCAGATTATCTCTAACTCGTAATTCGTGACCTATCTAACACGCATCAATGGGATAGCTAAGCTAAAGGTGAAAAGAAAAGTGATTCACTCGACTTGCCACGCGGGGTAGCCGCGCGGTCTTAACGCTCCTTGTCACGGTCCGTGCGGCTCCCATCGTCGGAGGTTCGAGCTCTCCCTCGGTCATGGGTCTGTGCGTTTTCCATAGCGTAAGTTAGTTTAAGTTAGGTTAAGTAGTGTGTAGGCTTAGGGACCCATGACCTAAGTAGTTTGGTCCCATGGTCCCATAAGACCTTACCACAAATTTCAATTTTCACTAGCCTTGAAGACTGGGGACCGCATTACTCTCATTAAAAGCCATTGGCATGGTGGCGTTAAAGTGAAGACCACAATCGTCAAATATGGACACAGAAAAGCCTGATATGGCAAGTGAAAACGTCTGAGTTAAGAAAGTAAAACTATAGCATTCATAACGAGTTAAATCTGCGAGAGCGTGGGATTAGCAACCATGTAGAAACTCACCAAAACACGGTAATAGGGGGTGCGAAGACAGGTTACCGGTCACGGCCTTAAATCACCGTGGTAAACAAATGCTGTTCTGGACAATGCTGAAACGAGTGGGCCACACAGTGGATTAACGTGAGAACGAATCTTAGTGAAAGCGCCGAGTGACGGTGCTGATAGTAAAGAGGGTGTGAATTAAAGTAAATGCTGCACAGAGACAATTAAAACGACAGAATTCAATAAAATAACTATTTCAGTGAACTGACAGCTATTAAGAGGGACCGAAATATCAACCAGAATGATTAGGGGAGGGGTGGAGAGAGGGGAAAGTGTAGGAGCTGGTAAACATATGGAGGGAGGGGGGTAGGAACGAAAAATTAAAAACAAGAAGGCTTAAAAAATATTGGGGTAATAGGAAAACCGATCACGAAACGACGGTTGTTGGAGACGAAGGCAACAGAAGTAAGGCGCAGACCCAAAAGTCACAAGAAAAGGTAAAAGAATACTACCTAAATTTTGACGAAGCTGACGTCGCGGTATCACAGAAAATTTGGTTTTTAGTGAGCAGCTGATTGTTAAGGATTAAGCTTTTTAGCGCTTGAGAAATTTGGCTATCTCGAATTCTTTTCTCTTTAGGTATTATACGTAGAATCGAGCGTCGGTTCACAATGGCCACTAACTTTATGATTTTCAGCGAAAGAAGAGGTGTTTTTTACAACGTGATTTGCTGAAACGTACCTGATGGATGTGTTACTCAGATGACATCCGATGACTGGTCCACGTTCGAAGTCACTCACAATAACACCCCCCTCCCCCTCCTCCTTATATTCTTTCGGGTCCATCTCTCGTGACAGCTAGCTAGCGCTCAGTTCAGCATTACAAAGGGGCCTCCAGTTACTTATGATCAGTGTATTTTCCGGGCCTGTTTTATTTTGTCCACCTTCTGCACTACTCTGGCAAGACAGATGGCGGTATGGACCGAAAACGATTAAAAATAAAAACTTTTTTTGCAATCGAAGACTTTTTCGTGTTATACAGATTTTATAAGAATTGATACCTGTTGTCATTATTTGAGTTCTCATCTAAATGAATATTATAAGGAGTAAGAAAACCGCGTTTCAAGCTATGAAGAAAATGTACACATACATTTCTTTTATTTCATGTCTATGGTCACGAACTTGTAGGTTCTAGGACTACCTGTTTCGCTCAACAATGGCCATCTTCAGGTCTGTTTTATGAAAAACGTGTCCTAATATACTGGAGACGTAGTGGCATCGTCAAGTGCTGGCGCGATTTTGTGTTTAGCATTTGACGATGCCACTACGGCTCCAGCATATTAGTACATGTTTTTTATAAAACAGACCTGAAGATGGTCATTGTTGACCGAAACCGCTAGTCTGAGCACCTACAAGTCTGTGGCCATAGACGTGAAGTAAGAGAAATTTATTCTACATTTCGGGTCAGTGTTCCGTTCGCGACCATATCGCAGATTGTGGTACACATACTTGTTGCGGCAAATGCCCACCTGTTCGTTTTAGTTAGTCTGTTGCTTTAAAAGACGGTTAATCTACGATGGAGGCACGAGGAGCGTGTGCGGTTTACTGCGGGAGTGTCTGGCGTTATCGGAGCAGCAGCCAGACGAAAAGATGAAAGAGCCGCGCGCTGCTCGCTCTTGTTTGGGCTCCTTATAATCCGCGGAGAGGCTGGTTAGCAGAGGCTAATGAGCGCGCTGCCGGCTATCGCGGCTGCAGCTGCGGCCTGGGGGCGGCATTAAAGCCGTCAGTCCCCGCCCCCGGGGGCGGCTGGCTGCTAGATACCGCGGCGTGGCGCCAGACGCGCCGCCCCCTGCTGCACGGCGGGCAGGTAGCGGCGAGGTGAGGTGAGCAGCAGCCGCCTGCCTGTCCCCTGTCTCCCCCCCGGCCCTGGCAGGCACCGGCTGTGTTGTCTGGCTGTGCCCGCGACTGGTGGCTGTTATCTCGCCGCGGCACGGCCTGCTCGGCGCTGCCGGGGCTGGAGGCTCTGTTTCTGCGGAGCGTCTGGCGCCTCGTTAGAGAGTGGCAGCCTTCTTCCTGGAGCGCCACCCTGGCGCCAAACACAGGCACTGTCTGCACTGCGGAAAAAAAAGAACACACACAAAAACAAAAAACAACTCAAAAGCTGCGTGTGTGTATACCTACCGACGTCTGGCTTACGTTGCAAACTACTCCACTAGAGGAGAAGAGAAGCGAAAAATGCACGGGAAGCGGTGAACACGGTAGTTCAGCAAGTTTCTTGGAGTGCTAATTTTCCGCAGGAGCATGAAAACACTCGTTTTACGCACTGAATCGCCTTTTTCTTGCTGTAAGCTACACTATACCTCAAAAGTTTTCGAACGGTCTGAAAGTAGGATAAAATCAGGTTGAAATACGAACAACCATATTGTTTCCCCAGTGTCACGCTCAATATGACGTTTAAAAGCAGTGATCCACGTTTTTAAAAATGAAATCGTTCAAAACATAACTTTCTGTTGTTATACTGTTAAGGTTCCAAGCATTGCAGGCCGCAAATTGTGTGTTGTGGTACCACAATATAATCTTTCCTGACTAGATGGCGTTAAAAATATCTGTAAACACAGTACAGGTAAGAAACGGGCATATAGTTTTTCATGGGATATCAAAGGGTGAAATTTAGTGAGTGCTCAGTGTAAACATCGATAATGGCTGGCTCTGAGCACTATGCGACTTAACTTCTAAGGTCATCAGTCGCCTAGAACTTAGAACTAATTAAACCTAACTAACCTAAGAACATCACACACATCCATGCTCGAGGCAGGATTCGAACCTGCGACCGTAGCGGTCGCGCGGTTCCAGACTGTAGCGCCTTTAACCGCTTGGCCACTACGGCCGGCCATTGATAATGGCATATACTTATATGGATATGTCCGAAAGAACACACACCATATCCAAATAAGTACATAGTTCTGGCAATACCAGCCATGACCTTCTTTTGTGCGGATGCACACATATTCTCCGAACTCTTGTCTTCCACGAGTAATGAGTGTGTTGGATTGGGACACTACGAATGTAATGTGTGGACATACAAGGTGTCTCGCGGGAGGCGTGCGCGAGATAGTCCCTGCAGTCGCCCTATCCTCTCTGTGCTCGGTGGGCCAGGTGGATAGAGCGTCTGCCATGTAAGCAGGAGGTCCCAGATTCGAGTCCCGGTCTAGGCACACATTTTCACCTCTCCCCGTTGATGTATATCAACGCCCGTCAGCAGCTGAAGGTATTAATATAATTCTAATTTCGATAATGGGACAACGAAAGGAGTTTTCAACAGAAAAACGTTCTGAATTTGTGACATTACGTACAACAGCTCTTACTGTGCGACAAACAGCACGCCAAGAACATACAAGTATTTCCTTGGACTGTGTCCATTATTTCTTGCAGAGGCATCCGGTTAGTGACCAGAATATGGATCGACCTCGAAACGGTAGATAAAGCGCCACATCAAAAACTGGTGGGAAATATATAGTAGTCACAAGTAAACGTGATAGCTTCAAAACAGCGCTAGTTTTAGCAACAGAGCTCAACCATAATAGGGAAAAGCCAGTGATTGTAAGTACTGTGAAAAGAGATCTTCAGGCAGTGAACCTTAACGGCCGTGTGGCGGCTAAGCAACCATTAGTGACGGCTCTTAACGGGTAGAAGAGACCACAGTGTGCAAGACAACATGAATGTTGGGCAGTAAATCAGTGGAAAAAGATACTTTTCAGTGACGAATCCAAATATTAGATCTTTGGCACCAAGCGACGCATGTCTTTGCAGGGCGAATGGATGTTACACCAATGTGTATCTCCAACATTAAAGCATGGAAGGAGTTCCCTCATTTTCAAGGGGTTGTTTTGCATACGGTAAGACTGGTGATCTTGTACAAATGAACGGAAGCAGAAAGAGGATTGCCAACGCATTCTACGGTATCTTGCAAAACCATGTGGAAGACGTTTGATGTGCATAGGAGTCGTGCTACAGCAAGATAACGACCCGAAACACACTTCATAACTGTGTAAACCGTATTTGGTAAATTTAGAAAAAAAAGAAGGAACTGAAAAGTATAATCTGGGCGCCCCAAGTCCCCGTCTGTAATCCTACTGAACTGCTTGTAGATCACTTGGAGAGAGCAGTTAAATCAAGGCCTATCGCCAACGTTCATCACCTCTGGTCCAGACTACAGGAGGAGTGGCGGCAAATCACCGAGGAAACCCTGATGTAGCTGACAGCAAGAATGCCTCGCAGACTAGTGATTAAAGCTAAAGGAGACTACATTGAGGAGTGTAAAATTTGACTGCATGCATTTACTTTCAATAAAAGATTATTCCAAATCTGACTATTGGAACGTATCTACAACAAAGCCTACGTTCGTCTGTGAAAATGATAAGCAACCTGAGCTATCAGTAATCGGAATCTGACCTGCATGACACTGTGTACGTGTTGTATGAGGGTGTTTCATCTCATTCAAGCCCTCAACAGATCGTTACATTAAAACTTAAAAGTAACATTTGGATAAGCTATCTGACTGCGCATTTGAATACGAATTTACAAGTGATACAGAATCTGGCTTGTGCAACGGAATTTACTGAATTAGAGTACATGACATGCTGTGGTGTGCCAGTGTCTGTGTTCTGGCCCGAAGTTTCGCACTCACCTCTTTAGGTGACTGCCTTTTGCGAAGTGGTTTACAGAAATACGCAGCAGCATCAGCGTCTAAAGCTTATTGTTACTAAGAATGAATTTAATAAAAAGGAGTTCGCTTGAGTCCTGTTAGCTACCAAATAACTTTAAAAAATCTTTATTTATAACTTTATAATAATTATACAATCTTAACCCACTTCCTTAAGTGATTATTGGGACTTAATTTTATACAGCATTAATTGCAGCTAATTACAAATTTAATGAGTGAACTACAGCCATAACTGGATTAACAATGGGCAACTAATTTATGATTATTATTAATATTTACTTTATAAAACCTACGCATAACTAATCCCTACTGCCTGCAGCGTCACAGGTGTGTCAATAGTTTACAAACCTACTTGTAGAGCCTTGCTCATCGAGGTAATCCCGATGAGCGTGCCCTGACACTGAGCTGCCCAAGGATGTTATTCGCTGCAGGTTCCTAACTAACTAATTTCCTAAATCTAAGTCCTACTAACTAGTTCTAATGTAAGTCATGTCCGGTGTTTGTCCTATATCGGTGGTGTTGTACCCCACTCCCCCTAGTCCTGTACGCGGCGGATTCCAGACTGTGAGGAAAGTCGGTCTGTCCACGCACAGGCGGTAACTTGTAAAAAGGGATTTAATAAATTAAGTCTGTTTAAAAACTTCAAAAATCATCATGGCCAATAATAGTTTGACAAGTATTAATAATGGCGAAAAGCCTGACAGTGACTTTATAATCATCAATAATGGCTGAGTACCACATTAATAAATTATTTCAATTTGAAACTTACATTAACATCTAACAACCACAGCATATCGGGTGATCAAAAAGTCAGTATAAATTTGAAAATTTAATAAACCACGGTATAATGTAGATAGAGAGGTAAAAATTGACAGACATGCAAGGAATGACATGGGGTTTTATTAGAACAAAAAAAAAAAACCCTATATTGCTAGACGTGTGAAAGATCTCTTGCGCGCGTCGTTTGGTGATGATCGTGTGCTCAGCCGCCACTTTCGTCATGCTTGGCCTCCCCGGTCCCAAGACCTCAGTCGGTGCGATTATTGGCTTTGGGGTTACCTGAAGTCTCAAGTGTATCGTGATCGACTGACATCTCTAGGGATGCTGAAAGACGACATCCAACGCCAATGCCTCACCATAACTCTGGACATGCTTTACAGTGCTGTTCTCAACATTATTCCTCTACTACAGTTATTGTTGAGGAATGATGGTGGACATATTGAGCATTTACTGTAAAGAACATCATCTTTGGTTTGTCTTACTTTGTTATGCTAATTATTGCTATTCTTATCAGATGCAGCGCCATCTGTCGGACATTTTTTGAACGTTTCTATTTTTTTGGTTCTAATAAAACCCCATGTCATTCCAAGCATGTGTGTCAATTTGTACCTCTCTATCTCCATTATTCCGTGATTTCTTCAGTTTTCAAATTTATACTGACTTTTTGATCACCCGGTATTTATGAATTAGATGTGGAAAATAATTATTATTATTTGAAGGAGCCTTATTTAACTGATAAGCAAAACATGGGATTATCGAAAAACTCGAATCACGAGCCTAACCCAGCAATTGCGCTTTGCGCTATGCTTCCGAATTTTACCTTGAATTACATCTTCAAGCGTAGTTAAGCCATCTAAACCTCTCCTGGTTACATAAATGAAATCAGGCCTTGAGTGTGGTAAGACCTGCCATCACCGACGTGAGAGCAGCGTGACACGTCTTCCGTCTCCGAGCTCTCTAGCAACTCTATTGAAATTTTACTCTCGCGGATAGACCTCGTCTCACCAAAATGCTTAGAATCGCGCTCCCATGTTTCGCCCTCAGATTGTTACTATCGATATCTGAACCTTAAGTTGGCTATATTGCGTTGGATAATGAATGTCACATTTAATCAATGTAATGGAGAGTTGTGACACACTTCTTACACTGTGAGTATTTCTAACATTTGTGGTTCCAATTTGCACTTTTTCCTCAAAAAAGAAAAGACACTAATGTTCAAAAATTTTTGAGCGATAGCGTACACTTGCAAAATAAAATACACACCCGCTGAAACTTCCTGGCAGATTAAAACTGTGTGCCAGACCGAGACTCGAACTCGGGACCTTTGCCTTTCGCGGGCATGTGCTCTACCAACTGAGCTACCCAAGCACGACTTACGCCCCGTCCTCAGAGCTTCACTTCTGCCAGTACTTCGTCTCCTACCTTCCAAACTTTACAGAAGCTCTCCTGCGAACCTTGCAGAACTAGGACTCCTGAAAGAAAGGATATTGCGGAGACTAGGCTTAGCCACAGCGTGGGGGATGTTTCCACAATGAGATTTTCACTGTGCAGCGGAGTGTGCGCTGATATGAAACTTCCTGGCAGATTAAAACTGTGTGCCGGGTCCCGAGTTCGAGTCTCGGTCCGGCGCACAGTTTTACTCTGCCAGGAAGTTTCACATCAGCGCACACTCCGCCGCAGAGTGAAAATCTCATTCTGGACACACCGTCTTTTCTGACTGTAATAAAAATCTTATTTAGGCTATACCCGTTACGTGGTTCGGTTTGTTTTAAAGCACCTTCAGTGGTCACAGGAACAAAGCGATTTTTCTTACAAATATTTTTTGCCAAAATCGTAAGCACTTCTCATGTTTTTAATTATTACTGTTACAGAGTATTAAAATAAACGGTACAGTAACATTAACGTGACCACCGCCAATGTCTCACGTAGACGTGCAACAACCGCTCACAGACTGTAGGTCGCAGCACTACCAGTGGAGGTTATGTAAATCGTTTCCGTGCGGAAAGGGAGCGATTTCTCTGACGTCGAAAACGGCATGAACATCGTCTTTCTGCCAAGGGTGGAAGCATTTCCGAAACAGCTAAGTTTGTAAACTGTTAGCGTGCCACCGTGGTTAAAGCATACCGTGCATGGCAAAATCGTGGCGCTGAGCCAACTGTAGCGCACCGCGGGCCACAGATGACAGGTGTGAAAGACTGCTTTAGAGTTGTGTACGGGCAAACAGACCTGCAACTGTTGACCAATTGACCTTCCAGATGAGCCGAGGGGCTACCAGCGACGAGCTACTCCTCACACTCAACGAGCGTTCAGCGAACGTTGCTGCGTACGGGGTCTCGGCAGCAGGCGTCTGATTCATGTACCCACGCTCAATTCTGTTCACCGGCGACGGACTGGAATTTTCACTGCAGTACAACAGCTGGACATCCGCCAAGTGGCGACAGGTCGTCTTTTCAGATGAATCACCTTTCACGCTTTGTCGGGCAGATGGCTGTTGTCATGTACGGCGTGAAATGTCTGAAAACAAACCCACTGCAACAATTGACGGAAGGGTCGTGGCCGGAGGATGGAGCGTTATACGGTCCGCGCTATGTTTTCGTGGCGTTCCATGGGTCGTCTCGTCATTCCGGAAGGCACAATGGGTCAACACAAGCACGCGTCTATCTCTGGGGGCTATAGTGATGTTTTTTCACAGGTGGTCACGTCAATGTGATTGGACAGCGTACTATTGTTACTCTGACTTGTTTGTTTCATAATTCAGTCCTGACGTTCTTCTACACGCAAATGTTCAGTTATAGTATATGCCACTTCATTGGCACGGAATACGCATAATGTATTGATCCATGCAGACTTCATGCACTTCGTTTCGATATTGCAGGGTTTGATTCTATTCTATTTTATTTTGTTTCGTTTTGTTGTTGTGTATGCATCCGATATTCTTGTGTGTGTGTGTGTGTGTGTGTGTGTGTGTGTGTGTGTGTGTGTGTGTGTGTGTGTGTGTGTGTGTGTTCAACTGGTTCAAATGGCTCTAAGCACTATGGGACCTAACATCTGAGGTCATCAGTCCCCTGGACTTAGTAGTACTTAAACCCAAGTAACCTAAGGACATCACACACATCCATGCCCGAGGCAGGATTCGAACCTGCGACCGCAGCAGCAGCGCAGTTCCGGACTGAAGCGCATAGAACCACTCGGCCACAACGCCCGGCTGTGTGTGTGTGTGTGTGTGTGTGTGTGTGTGTGTGTGTGTGTGGTGTTGGCAAACAGATCTGTAAGAAGAACGACATTGTTACAATGACAACTAAAGATGTTTTAAAACAAAGAGAAATGTGTTTGGTCTGAATAAGACTTTTATTACATTCAGAAAGGGCGGGATATATCTTATACTACTTGCGAAACTGCGAATGCAAGACAGAGGGGTGAAAGACATGCGCTTACGCATGTTATAAATCAAAGTCCCCTGCCGCACTTTTCTGCGTGTATGTAAAGGCTAATCCAAAGATGTATCGTGGGGGTTTTCATACAGTTTTCATTAATAGATAGACTGATTCACGAGGAAGCTTTTTGTTTATGATTTATTACCGTTACGCCAGACATGACGTGCGCTGCCTGTGATAATACGGAGTGAGTCCCTAATAATCTACGTATATTTATGTTCCAAACGCATTTAGACTTTTACATTAAAAATTTTTCGGTGGATTTAACCTCGAATAATACAGTTCTATTTCTGCATGCCATGGCTAGAGATTAGGAAACACTTGACGCCATAGTTTTTACATTAATAAATCATTACCCACAGTTGTTCATTTATCAGCCTGAAAACTGTATATCCTCTCATCTGATCATAGGAGCGCTTATGAAACACCGACACATTTTCACGTAATGGGCTTTTTGTCTCGTTGTTTTGTTACTTCGTACCCTAACTAGCAAAATAAACATTATTTATGACTATTGCGTTAATATTTATTATAAACGGCCGTTCATTGAATAATGCTCCAGATTTTTTCTCAAAAAATATTTATTCTGAAGAGGTAAAATTTAATTACACTTTCAATCAATATTTCTTTTTCACGTTTTATTGTTTCCCGTAGTCTCAGTCATGTTGTATGACTTTCCGTCAGCGTTGTTAACAGCATGTATTACGTTGTTGGTAAATCCTTTTGTTCTGAACTCGTAGCCATGTTTTCACAGCATCCGTGACAGAAAGTCTTCTCCATTGTCCTGAATTTAACCTTGTCTCTTTCGAGCATTCATGGAAACTATCATGAGCATACCTTTGAATATCCAAGTGTACTAGTCATTGCACACGCACTTTCTATACTCACCGATAGTTGCAGAGCCAGTTGTGAAGTTGAGATGTGCTGGTCTACACGAATAATGGAATGCGATTCATCATGACGAGAGCAGTGGCTGTGACAGGATGTCTCTGGCGTGGCTGGTCAATGAGCTCAGTTTTTGCGCTTCGTGACGCTTTCTTTTCCCATCACCTACAATACTCCTATCAACTGCATCATTGCCCTATACGTTTTGGGATATCCACCACGGTTTCTTTTCCGACAACGAAGAATTCACTTACAGCACTTTGCCTGTAATGAGTGTCTTACTAGGCGCTGCTTTGGTGGTTCACTTCGACTGTGCTATTTGTACGAATTGACAGAAAATTGACACAAGTTGCAAAAGAACCATATGATTTCCAGTACCTGAAAGGTCATGTGCCTATTACCGACTGTAAAAAATAAGGCGTGCGTTTTGTTAAAAGACCGTTGTGTAAGCTCTGTCGTCTACATCAGCGAAGACAAACACTTGGAATGAATTTTAACCTACGTATAGGACTACAATGTTTGTATTTTCACCGTCCGGTCTTATAAGGGTATGTCTTTTAGATATATGCACATAATACCTTTGGGGTATTTTTTGCTATTACGTATAGGATCAGAAACGTCATTTCATTTTCACAAATGTGTCCTCTGTCGGAGCCAACAAATATCAAGACGATTACGATACGATATTGCAGTACCTGTTTGTGAAGACGTGCGAGGCAGTGTTCCTCCTGATACGCATGCATGTCCAAAGGAACAGACACTGCTGCACTATAGTCGTTGTAAAATAAACGAAATGTATTGGCAGCTGTATAATAGAATGACGACAACGAAAATTAGTGCCGGGCCGATATCAGTTGAGAACTTTCAATTAAAATGTCGTCCCCTGTACGGGAATTACATAACGAGTGTGAGTACAGGCTGTGACGCAGGGACGACAACTTATGGAAGTTTGGCTCTGGTTGTGAGTCGTGCATGGATAGTCAAAGCGGTTAAGACGACCGCTTGCGTAAAGTGGGAAATCCGAGTTCAGAGGATAGTTTTTCGTATTCTCGATTGCGAACACATTACATGTATCCAGATGATTGTCAAATTCATCCTATATTTTTATAGGCCTCTCTGGACTCTCTGCACTCAGTGCTATTGCTATGCAATACACACTGAAGCGCCAAAGAAACTGGTGTAGGCATGCATATTCAAATACAGATATATGTAAACAGGCAGAATATGCCGCTGCGGTCGGCAACGCATATATAAGACAACAAGCGTCTGGCGCAGTTGTTAGGTCGGATACTGCTGCTAAAATGGCAGGTTATCAAGGCGTAAGTGAGTTTGAACGCGGTGTTACAGTCGACGCACGAGCCATGGGACGCAGCATCTCAGAGGAAGGTACGAAGGAGAATTTCCACGTACGAACATTCTACTGTGAATACCAGGAGCCCAGTAAAACTTCAGACCTCCGATATCGCTGTGGCCGCTAATGACCCTGCAAGAACGGGACCAACAACGACTGAAAGGAATCGTTCAATGTGGCAGAAGTGCAACTCTTCTGCAAATTGTTGCAGATTTCAATGCTGGGCCATCAACAAGTGTCAACGTGCGAACCATTCAACGAAACATTATCGATATGGTCTTTCAGAGCCGAAGTCCCACGCGTGCACGACACAAAGTTTTACGTCTCGCCTGGACGCATCAACACCGACTTTGGACTGTTTATGACTGGAAATACGTCGGGCGAGTCTCGTTTCAAATTGTGTCGAGCGGATGAACGTGTGCAGGTATGGAGACAACCTCATGAATTCATGGACCCTGTATGTCGGCAGGGGACTGCTCAAGCTGATAGAGGCTCTGTAAAGGGGCGTGTGCACTTGGAGTGATATGGGATCCCTCATACATCTAGACACGACTGTGACAGGTTTCACGTACGTAAGCATCCTGTATGATCACCTGCATCCATTCATTTCCATTGTGCATTCCGACGGTCTTGGACAATTCCAAATGGGTCTGAGCACTATGGTTCTTAACATCTGAGGTCATCAGTCCCCTGGACTTAGAACTACTTAAACCTAAGTAACCTAAGCACAGCACACACATTCATGCCCGAGGCAGCAGCGCGGTTCCAGACTGAAGCGCCTAGAACCGCTCGGCCACAACGGCCGGCGGTCAAGATTTCAATTTCTTTTGGGTTGTCGTGGAGCCATTCTGACCGATTACGTTGGATAGGGTCAAACCATCACTGACAGATACTACGGCAATATTGTGGACGAGTTACGCGAAACTGTGAACACACAAAAGAACTTGGAAACAGAATGTCATCAGCGTGTTATGCCCTTCGATTCCTATCATCAGTGTGTAACATGCAGTGTCTTTTAGTTACATATTACTCAATGTACACTTAATTCTGATGTATGACATCCTTTTTTGGGAACAAACGCACAAAATATGACCACAATTTTCAAACTCCAGAAAAGAGTCGTAAGAATAATAACCAAAAATACTAGTCGAGCTAATTGTAAAGTTATGTTTGTAACACTGCTGCATGTGAATACATTAACCAGTCAGTTGTACACATGAAAAATAACACTGGTAATTACTGTACAAACAGCTCTGCCCATGACCATGCAACAATATATAGACTCAACTTACATTTACCAAGAAAAAATAAACATAAAAAACAAAACAGCATTTTCTACCAAGGAATAAAACTGTACAATAATTTGCCAAAAAAATTATAGAAATTGCAAAAATACACTTATTTAAAATGCAGCTAAAAAGTAAGTGTTATGCAATAAATTTTGTACATTGAAGGATTACTTGGATAAAACAGTAGGATAAAAAAAAATGTTATACAAGTAAATAATAATAATAGCCAACATTCCACATAACACCTTCACTTTACGTTTTTTTTTTCCTTTCTAGAAATACCCCCAAGCTATGCATAGCACAATACTGACACCTCTTCCTTTTTCTGAGATCAACATATCATTCATTATGGAGGGATGCTGCCTCAGATTTTCGGGATAGCAAATGGGAAGTTTCGGTACAGAAAGTGGCCCAGAGATCGCCAGTGTGTGTGTTTGTTTGTTTGTTTGTTTGTGTGTGAGTGTGTAGTGAGTGATGTGTTATGAAACAATGTGTGTATAGTGTGTGCAGTGACTAACAGAGAGATATGAGTGAACAGTGTGGTAGTACATTATTTAATAAGTTATTTGTAAGAAAAGTATTGTATACCAGGAGTAAATCTAATGTTGTCTCTAGCTAGAAGTCTGTAAATATAAGTATATACGAATTGGCTTATTTTAAATTGATCTAAACTTGTAAATACTTTGACATGTCCTATATCCTTGTAAAAAGAAATCTACGGATGAATAAAGCTACTACTACTACTACTACTACTACTAAATAAGGCCGCGGTATGTTCACCAGAGGCGCTTTTCTTCTGGCTGACTCTGTACCAGCTCATTTACCTCAAGCCGCAGTTGACAAAACGAGTGGTATTGAAAACTTGCAGCATCCGCCTTATTCCCCTGATTTTCTACCATGCAACGATTCATGTTCTCAGAAATGAAGAATTCGATGTGAGGTCGCCTATTTGACAATACAAACGAGTCATTACTGTAGTAGAAGACTGATTTAAGCAAAATGTACAGACTTCTACAATCAAGGCATTCGGAACATCAAGAAACACGTATCAAGGTGGATGGTGCTACGTGCAGAAGAATTAACAACAAAAAACCCACATAAACTCTCTGTTACATTTTTTAAAGAGCGATAATTATACCTTCACGATACTCGCCCGTAAATGCCCAGCATGTAGTTACAGCCATAAGCAAATCACGTACACGTAATAGTGGGCTCATTCCATATCATTTTGGTAAAAAAAGTCATGCACAGAAAAATGTAACAAATTAACTAACTGATCCTATAAATTGGTGAGCCCCTTTATCTAGCAAAATTGGTGAGCCCCTCCTTCATCTAGCAAGCAAGACCGCTAGTCTAGCATCTCACATAGTCTCCAAAAATCGGAAAGCATGTGGTTGCCTTTCTTTTGTCATTTCTTGAATGTGAATGTGGTTAACAGTCATACGCAACTTTCCAAAAGACGTCACTCTCGCCTTTGGTTGTTAAAATTACTCCCCTATTGCAATTGCAGGCTATAGTCGATTTCAAGCGTAACACTACAGAAACATCGTGGTCATTGTAACAAATGAATCATAATATAATGATGTGCTCCGTGCATGAAGCAGCCAATCACGGCACGTCCAGAGCTCTCCAATCCTCCCGACCTCCTGCCATCTCTTTCGTAATTGCGAATGACGCATTTCTCTTGATGTCGTCATTTAGATGGTATCTCCGTCTGGTCCCCATCCCAGTCGCCGTCCCTTTATGACGCAGTCTCTTCTCATCCCGTGTTCCAGCTATTTCACTTTTCGTCTCGGATTGGTTCCATTGTTTGTCTTTTCTCATTTATCCTGTGTAACACAACCTTATTTCTTATGTTATCTGTCCATTTCACACCTTCAATATCCTGGCTGGTTTGATGCATTTGCTACGAATTCCTATCCTGTGCCAACCTCTTCATTTCGGAGTAGCACATCCATCCAATTTCCTCAACCGTTTGTTGAACGTAATCTAGTAGCTCTCTTCCTCGACAGTTTTTACGCACTACAGTCCCTCAAGAAACATGGAATTTATTCCTCGATGTCTTCACATTATGCTTCTATCATATCTATACTCCTGAAAATGTTTTCCTCACGTTATGTTCCTCGACGATTCTGCAGAGAACCTAATCGTGTGATATCAGTCGATGTGATTTTCCAGAGCGTTCCCTAGTACCACACTTCATGTCATTCCGATTCTCTTCTTCTTCGTTTTTCCTGGAGTCCATCAAGCACTTCCAAGCAGTGGTGTGTTCCAGACCTACACTTTCAGAAATTTCTTACTAAATTAAGGCCAATGTATGACACCAGTAGACCTCTTTTCGTTAGGAACGCCTTCTTTTCTGTGCTAGTCTGCTTTTTATGTCATCCTTTCTTCGCCCAAATACAAGAATTCTTTTATGAAACTTCCTGGCAGATTAAAACTGTGTGCCCCACTGAGACTCGGGACCCTTGCCTTTCGCGGGCAAGTGCTCTACCATCTGAGCTACCGAAGCACGACTCACGCCCAATACTCACAGCTTTACTTCTGCCAGTACCTCGTCTCCTACCTTCCAAACTTTACAGAAGCTCTCCTGCGAACCTTGCAGAACTAGCACTCCCGAAAGAAAGGATATAGCGGAGACATGGCTTAGCCACAGCCTGGGGGATGTTTCCAGAATGAGATTTTCACTCTGCAGCGGCGTGTGCGCTGATATGAAACTTCCTAGCAGATTAAAACTGTGTGCCCGACCGAGACTCGAACTCGGGACCCTTGCCTTTCGCGGGCAAGTGCTCTACCATCTGGGCTACCGAAGCACGACTCACGCCCGGTACTCACAGCTTTACTTCTGCCAGTACCTCGTCTCCTACCTTCCAAACTTTACAGAAGCTCTCCTGCGAACCTTACAGAACTAGCACTCCCGAAAGAAAGGATATAGCGGAGACATGGCTTAGCCACAGCATGGGGGATGTTTCCAGAATGAGATTTTCACTCTGCAGCGGAGTGTGCGCTGATATGAAACTTCCTGGCAGATTAAAACTGTGTGCCCGACCGAGACTCGTGAGTCGTGCTTCGGTAGCTCAGATGGTAGAGCACGTGCCCGCGAAAGGCAAGGGTCCCGAGTTCGAGTCTCGGTCCGGCACACAGTTTTAATCTGCCAGGAAGTTTGATATCAGCGCACACTCCGCTGCAGAGTGAGAATCTCATTAAAGAATTCTTTTAGCTCGTCTGGTTCGTGAACCCCAATTTAGCTGTAAAGTTTATCGCTAATCTCATCTCTCCTCCTCCTCCTCCCTATTTTAATGTTTCTTAGGTTAACTTCAAATGGTTCAAATGGCTTTGAGCACTATGGGACTTAACTTCTGACGTCATCAGTCCCCTAGAACTTAGAACTACTTAAACCTAACTAACCTAAGGACATCACACACATCGATGCCCGAGGCAGGATTCGAACCTGCGACCGTAGCGGCCGGGTGGTTCCTGACTGTAGCGCCTAGAACCGCTCGGCCACTCCGGCCGGCTTACGTTTACTCTCAGTGCGTATTCTGTACTCATGAGACTGTTCATTCCATTAGACAGATCCTGCAATTCTTCTTCGCCTTCACTGAGGATAACAGTGTCACCAGCGAATCTTGTCATGTACATCCTTCCAGCCGAATTTCAAATCAAATTCTGAAACTTTCCTTTGTTTCCAGCATTACTTATTTGTTGTATAGATTGAACAGTAGGGCGAAAGGCTACATTCCTATCTTCTGATATTTCTAACCTGAGTACTTCATTCTTGGTTTTCCATGTAAACTATTGTCTCTTGGTACTTGTACATACTGTACGTTACCCGTATTTAGCTATAACTGACTCCGATTTTCCTGAGACTTTCGAACATCTTGTACTATTCTGCGTTCTCGCACTCTGTATGTAGGTCGGAAAACCCTATAGAGATTTCTTGATCTTTTCTTAAGTCTTGCTTTCATTATCAACATTACAAGTCTCTGGTGCCTTTGCATCTTCTAAAGCCAAACTAATCGTCATCCAAGAGATCCTCAATTTTCTTTTCATTTATTCTCTTTCTTCTCCAAATTCACATCTCAAATGCCTCTAGGTATTTCCCCTCTCTCTCTGCTGCAATGTGTACTGTTTGCCAGCAAGCAGGAAAACTCTCCATTCACTTCTAGAAGCTTTTCCTTAATGATTATTTAATGGGGCACAGAAATAGCTATCCTTTTATTACTTCTTGATTACATGCCACATTACTGGTTTTTCATTCTACGTATGTTGAGTTATCAACTTGTTCAGATGGCAAGTTATCTTCTCTATGTTTGAGTAACATTTCTTCGTTGGTGTACGTTGTGCTCACGCAAACCTTCAGCTGCATTGTGTGCTAGTGCAGAGGAGTGGAAGTCGGTATGGTGTTAGGTGTTTAATGGTGTCATGTTTACACAAACATCGTGATACGTTTTCGAACAGGGTTTGAGGAAGTAAGTACACGTCCTATTGTGTGACTTGGGTAGAGTAGTTTGACTGCGGTCTTTAATTAAATATCTTTATTTGGCTCTGTATAACTGACATATGTATATCATCACCCATCAAAATAATGACAAAGGATATCATCTGACTACGAAATTAGGCAAAGATCTCAATGAATTCAGTTTATTAGATACGTATGTAATTAAATTCGCAATAGAAATAGGAACGAACATTGAAATGAGTGGACTAATGCCTTGCCAATTGGGAATCTGATTAAAGCGAAAACATGTCCTGAGAAAACATTTACATTTGCAGAAGTCGTGCCATGATTACCAGAGATTTAGTGTGCACAGACAGAAACACGTTGAACCCTCTAACCACAAACCAATCTTCAGAATGAAGTTTGAAATTACTGAATGTCATTACAGATGATTCGTCTTTCCCTACAGTTCACATCGCTGTGTCGGGTGGATCTCACGACATTCATAATCTGCAAGTGGTGGGTGATATGGTTACTAAATCGATCACTAATTCTGAACCGACTACTCCACTCTATTTGCGCCTAAGTTCAACTCAGTCGGAGGAGAGGACGTCAGCGATGATCAGCCTTGAGAAGTAGTCCGTGAATGAAATCTGCGCATAGAGACGCCAATCTGCCAGCAAGTGGCTTCCTGCAACGCGCTTCCGACAAGGAAAACTTTGTGCTCTGCGTTTTTCGGCGTTCGATAATTTGTGATTGGTTGCATAGTAAATGTCGTGAATCCTGACTAGTAACTCTTGTTTACAGGTGGTTAGCTAGTTACGACAGTTGTTAGTCTTGGCGCTCGAAAATGTGTCCGAATTACTCTCTCTCTCTCTCTCTCTCTCTCTCTCTCTCTCTCTGCCTACTTTCACGCGCTGGCTAGTCTGGAAGGACCTTTGTACGCACAGTCGCACTCCTTACTTCCACTTTCAAATTACTTACGTGAACCAATGGTAGCGCTTTTCCATTTCCTTTACAGTTTGGTTTTGCGACGCCTGAACGATGTGTCGCCATTCCACGATCTTCAAAAGAGTCCTAAACGTTCTGTTCCTATTCCACTTTCTAAGATGTTATGTTAGCAACCCATGGTTTTCGGCGAAGTTTGACTGGACACTGTTTCTATCCACAATGGCAGTTCTTTCGGGAGTCTGCTGTTAGGAGGCACTCACAGCTGTGACCACACAGCCCACTAAGAACAATCTCTGTTGTCTCTGCACATCCTGGAGCTGTAATCTGCGTTGTATGACTTAGAACGGGCGGTGCCACGGTGTCCCCTACACAAAACACCGTTCAGACTCTATGTCTCCTGTCCTCTATCTTCGCAGTGACCGGAGCCAGTAACTATCCTGCAATTGGGGGTGGTTTATGGCCCTGTTACGCTCTCCTCTTTCTCTGTGGAATCCTGCTTGCTTCCATAGTGGTTTCTCATTTATCTGTGCATGAAATTTAGTGTAGGAAATTGTATAGTTGTGTATAGGCAATCAGTGGCACTGATTCACATATCGTTTTCCCACCGGCGTTTAATTTATTCCGATTAGATTTGCCTCTTTCACGTAAGTTATGGAACAGTTTGAACAAAAAAAGAAAAAAAAAACCAGTCGTGTAACAAGTAGAGAAAGTGGATCAGTGAATAGAAAATATAAGGTATTATTTAAGAAAGACATAGTTCTGTTCATTTCTTTGCAACGAACAGGCGGTGGTCATCGTTAACGTCCCCCTCGTAGCTAAACAACATGTGCTTGACGCATCTTTGATTTTCGTTCTGGACAGAATGATATCTGGAGTGACAGTTCAACGGAGCGTGGGTTTCTTGCTGCATTAAGCGGGTTTTCACAGGTACAGCCTCACTAACAAGTTTTGCCACCTATAGTCTACGGCACGTTTCCAGACGGAGGGAGAATGAATGGATAAAAAAACTGTCGTGTGGCCAGAGCCTCCCGTCGGGTAGACCGTTCAGCAGGCGCAAGTCTTTCAATTTGACGCCACTTTGGAGACTTGCGAGTCGATGAGGGTGAAATGACGATGATAAGGTCACCCAGTCCCTGAGCGGAGAAAATCTACGACCCACACGGGAATCGAACCCTGGCCCTTAGGATTGACATTCTGTCGCGCTTACCACTTTTATTTTTATTTTTTGTTGTTGTGGTTCGTCGTTACGGAAGTTACATGATATCCGTTCAAGTTCGTTTGTTGATCCTTCCATTCAGTTTTACAGAGGTCAACCAGCTCTCTGAGCGAAAACGCTGAGCTACCGTGCCAGCATCCACTCAGCTAGCGGGGGCGGACAATCAATGGATGTAGTCGCATGTCATTTGCCTGTGTTCCTGCAATCGAAACGAATCAAACAAAATGGACATTTATATGTCTTAAATCTAAATCTAAAATAGAAAAATAAGGATGAAATTTGTATAATTTCTTACAGAAATAAATCGAGATCTATCGAAGATGACACATAGGTGCGGCAACCTGTCTGAATAAATAAAAAATAAATACAGTACATTGTGTTTTCATAAGATGGGGCCAAAACAGTAAAAGGATTTTATTAATTTTTTGCAGTGAGAACATAGTTGATAATGGCCTACCAGAACCGTTTTAATTGTATTGAAGATAGCACTTAATTATGGGCAAATTGATCTATGACAGCTGATCACCGGAGGCGCGAGGGAGTACTTATCAAGAACGTAACGAGACTGGGAAGCATGGTGCGTACAGCAAAGGAATGTAATGAAGAGACGGGCTCACCGCAAGGAAAAATTCTCACAAGATTGCGCGGCGTTGTGAATGGAGACGGACCTAGATGCCTTTGCATAACTTATCTTTTATCAGCGATTCGCTGGCGGCTTTATACCTTTGCCATTCAAATCTTCCCGCTGAGCAGGTCTGCCATCACTTGCCTCCGTATTTCATCTAAGAACTGGGCAACCCTCCACCTTGATGCTTATCAACAGTCGCAGCCCTCGTAACGCTGTCCTTTGAGGACGAGATATTCACGACGAGTGTGGCCGCGTTGTTCCGGCTTCGCTAGGCTCGCCATGTGCCCCGGAGTCGCGGCTGGAGCCAGTGTAGGCAGCAGCAGCAGCTGGCAGGAATTTCCAGAGAAGCACGCGGCGACAGATGGCGGCGGCTCTGAGAAACGCCGACACAGCCGCCGCAGCCTCTGGCGAGGTCGCGGCCACCGCCTGCGAACCGCCGGCAGCCAGCAGCCAGTAGGCAGCAGCTGGCGCCCCGGCAAGACACGGCGCATCCGCGGCTCAGCCGCTCCCCTCCCCACTAGCTACTTGCCACCAGCCGCTGCCTGCAGCCCAGGCTGCCAACTTGTCAGCTAACAACACAGTGGGTCGCAGTATTGACAGAATCGCCTCGCGAGTTGTGGCTCACCTGTATACGGAGACGCAATGTTTAGAGAGCCGCGACTACCTTCTGGTATCAGTAGCAAACAACTGCTGCTGACCGAGACTCGGCTTCGGAAAACGGCAGACGTGGCGCTACCCGCTGTTGTTATTAACTGGTCACGATGTTACTGCGCTTGGCATCTCATGGCCGTTACCAGAAACACGCGTTGATGTTACAGTAAACAAATATTGCAGTGACTAAGGAAAGCGTATCGCACTGTGACCAATTTCAAGACAGTTGTGCATATACTCGAACTGTCAAGTGGTTCAGCGTGTCCTCTTGAAAAATCTCGTTAAAAAAACACGATAAAACGTTTGAAGCACCCTCCTGAATCCCATGTGCAGTAATACCGTGGCCGACTAGTACCTGACTGTACAGGCGGCGAAGTAAACTGTCCAACACTATCACTCAATGCGGAATCAGTACAATTCCCTCACATTTATATCATCTGTTTATTTATTTTACGCCAACAAGCAGTGCCTCCACACATGAGACAGGGTTCAGATGCCGTTTCTTTTTCCCCTAGTCAATCTAGGGCCCTGTTGTGACGCCTTGTGTTAGCAAACTGGCATTTTCTATTGGATGCAGAGAGGGCAGGATGTTTCCAGGGCCGACAGGTGGCAGCATGTTACTTCAATGCAAAACAGTGAAACAAATATTACAGCTACAAAGTATACACTTACAAGGGGACCCTCCATACTGTAAATCACGAATTTTGATGCGCTTCAAATGTGTTGTAAAGGCACTTAATCTGAGTACCTGGCTATCCGGTTTTTTAGCGACAGGCCTTGGTTTTTGAGAAAATCGAGTTTGAAGTTCATTGCGCGCTTTGTATACCCGTAACATTAGATATTTTCCGAGCGAGTCAGCTTAGCGCAGCGGTAAAAGTTCACGGCTACCATGCTGGAGGTACCGTGTTCGAATCCTGATCGTGTACTTTTGGCTTTATTTTTTCAAAATCGACGGAATTTTTCAACTTTATGTCAAAGAATATCAGCAAACAGTGTAAGGTGTGCGAAATTATAAATATGTTCTTTTGATTCTGTGTTCAACTTCTCTAGTTGTGGATCTTCTTCTGGCTGCACTCCTGCAGAAACACTTGGTTCTCCCAGTTCACAGAATTCTCCCAACACACGGCACTAGAGACGCTTTGCGAGCAACTGACGCTTTAGTCAGATGCGAACGTAAAGGAATGCAACTCGCATCCTCATTGGTCGCAACTAGGAGCAGGGGTTCCCGTTACGCCTAACGGTATTAAATGGGGGGGGGGCGATAATAGGAGGAGCTCGATTTCCGGTAATAGGAGAAGCGACCGTTGTACGAACATTTGTAACTCCATCTACGAACCACAAACGGAATGAGTATTTGAAAAAATTAATAACGAAATATATCTTTATAGTTTCGCACACCTTACGCGGTTTGTTGATATTCTTTGAACTAAAATTGAGAAATTCAGTCGATTTTGAGAAAAGAAGTACACGATCAGGATTCGAACACGGTACCTCCAGCACGGTAGCCGTGAACCTTTACCGCTGTGCTACGCTGACTTACTCGGAATGTATGTAATGTTACGGGTATGCAAATCGCGCAATGAACGTCAAAATTGATTTTCTCAAAAACCAAGACCCGTCGCTACAAAACTGGATAGCCAGGTACTCAGGGTGAGTGCCTTTACAACATAATTGAAGCGCACCAAAATCCGTGAATTTACATTATGGAGGGTCCCCTTGTCAGATCCAAAGAATAATGATTTTATCTGTTGTAAAGCCATCTTACAATTGTCGCATGAATCGGTAGCAAGGATGTTGCGCCACCAGTTTACAGGTAAGTAATACTTTTAGCATAGCATCTGATGTTCCCAGCTACGTCTTGTTGTGGCTTAGTTTCATTTAATGAAAAAGGAAGGAGAGAGAAACTACACGTTTGCAGTAATGAATGGGTGTTTGGTATACATCCTAATTTCGAGGCAATTGCTGAAGAGCTTCCCGAGGTTTACCTTGTTAAACGAACGTGTACTTTTGTGTTTTGTATGGATGTAAAAGTTCGTTTGTTCAAAACCCCGAATCTTCGAAAGCACTTCACCGATTCATTCGAAATTTTGAGACAACGTTGCATTCGAATGCGCACGTGTTTTATAAAATGGCTCTGAGCACTATGCGACTTCTGAGGTCATCAGTCGCCTAGAACTTAGAACTAATTAAACCTAACTAACCTACGGACATCACACACATCCATGCCCGAGGCAGGATTCGAACCTGCGACCATAGCGGTCACGCGGTTCCAGACTGAAGTGCCTAGAACCGCACGGCCACACCAGCCGGCCCGTGTTTTATAAAAATGGTTCAAATGGCTCTGAGCACTGGCGTTAAACGAACTGTGCTACTCAGTGCGCTTGGGTGTATAGGTGTGATACTGTTAGTTACGCAAGCCCATCCAATGCGGCAAGCTCATATCACATCGTATGGGAAAAAAACGGTTTTTAATTGTCCCGAGGCCAAACACCGCATAACAGATATCAATCAAAATCATAGCGGAGTAATAGTTTCCGCGAGACTGGCGCAAAACATGTTGAATATGCTGTCCACATTTTTCTGCAACGAGTTGAAATCGAGAAACAGCTTGTTCCGCTACTGATCGAAGTGTTTCCGGGGTCACGTTCAGAATATGTTGCGCAATGCGTGCTTCAATGCAGCCAAGTTTGCAGTCGAAATCACTGAACGCAACATCTTTCATATAACCCCACAGCCAGACGTCACACGGATTAAGGTCAGGTGATCGGGACGGCCAGGCTGCACGGAAATGGCGACTGGTAATTCTAGCACTTCCGAAACGGCGCTTCAGCAGCTGCTTAACTGCATTTGCAATGTGCGGAGGTGCGCCATCTTGCACAAAAATGATTCCATCCACACATACATGCTTCTGCAGAGCTGGAATGACATCGTCGCGCAAAAGACACTCGTAGCGCTTACCAGTGACGAAAAAATATGACCCTGGAGAAGAAATAAAAACTTTGAGGTTCGCCGATGACATCGTAATTCTGTCAGAGACAGCAAAGGACTTGGAAGAGCAGTTGAACGGAATGTACAGTGTCTTGAAAGGAGGATATAAGATGAACATCAACAAAAGCAAAACGAGGATCATGGAATGTAGTCAAATTAAATCGGGTGATACTGAGGGGATTAGATCAGGAAATGAGACACTTAAAGTAGTAAAGGAGTTTTGCTATTTAGGGAGTAAAATAAGTGATGATGCTCGAAGTAGAGAGGATATAAAATGTAGACTGGCAATGGCAAGGAAATCGTTTCTGAAGAAGAGAAATTTGTTAACATCGAGTATTGATTTAAGTGTCAGGAAGTCGTTTCTGAAAGTATTTGTATGGAGTGTAGCCATGTATGGAAGTGAAACATGGACGATAACCAGTTTGGACAAGAAGAGAATAGAAGCTTTCGAAATGTGGTGCTACAGAAGAATGCTGAAGATAAGGTGGGTAGATGACGTAACTAATGGTCTGTTAGGAGGCTGCAATGCTTGTGAGCGTTCCGTGTTCCGTCTATGGAAACGGGCCTATGAGCTGACGGTTCTATTCCACACAATAAATGTTGACGTTCCACCAGAATAGGCCAGCGGGAATTTTCCACAGACCGATAGTGCATATTTTGGAGGCTTACAGGGCTATCATTGGTAAATATGGCTTCATCACTAAACAAGATACGTGACACACCTGGAGTATTCTGCCTTAATGCCTATGCATACAAGTTAACAACGATTCTCATAAACGTTTCCATGTAGCTCTTGACAAAGATGGAACCTATGTCGAAGGAGAAAGCCTAAGACACTTGCCTCTCGTACCACATCCTCGTGCGACTGCGCGGGAGCAAAAGTACGGATGAACTGCAAAAGCAACAACATTAATTTACCCCTCTTCTGTTGTCACTTGTTTTCTTCTGTTACGTTGTCTAGATGTTACACTTCCACCTTTCACGTAACCGGTGAAGAGATTGACAAATAATTGCCGAGATGGTTGACGTCTATTGGTACATCTTGCCGTATACGTCGTTCAAGAACAAACTGAGTTCTTCCTACACTCTCCATATACAACGAGCATTTCGGGTTTCTCTACATCGGTAAATCCCATCGCCCACTCACGAGCTACTGCTGTCACACACTTACTGACTAGCAGGTCTCAATGCACTCAAGGAACAACAATCACACAGTAAGCAAACATAACAACATAGTAACTAGCCAGGTTGGCCGGCCGGGGTGTCCGAGGGGTTCTAGGCGCTACAGTCTGGACCCCGCGCGACAGCTACGGTCGCAGGTTCGAATCCTGCCTCGGGCGTGGATGTGTGTGATGTCCTTAGGTTAGTTAGGTTTAAGTAGTTCTAAGTTCTAGGGGACTGATGACCTCAGAAGTTAAGTTCCATAATGCTCAGAGCCATTTGAACCATTTTTTGAACTATACAGGTTGAATGGCACAAACAAGTGTCGGTGTGGAGACTTTTCAAAATACGATGTGTCGTAAGCGAATCTCCCTAGAATCTTGCAACGAACATCTGTGACATTCTAATTTACCCTAGTCTTAGTTTGTTAATGTTAAAAGGAATTGTTCCATTTATAAAGATGTATGTTTACACAAAAATACGCTTTCTAAGTAACATTAAATCTGTTTATTGGTGAATAATACGAGCCCCTGACTATCAATCCATTCTGTGGAAACAGCACATGGATAGCACTTTCCATTTCCGTTAAGTTAGGTTAATGAAAACACGTCCGCATTCGAATGCAACGTTGAGTCGAAATTCTGCAAATTGCCACAATCGGTAAAATAATACATTAAGTATAAAAATTTCCTTTTTGCAACATCAACGGCGGAAGGCACACAATAACTTGTAAAATCTTGCAGAGGAGATTACAATAACCTTTCAAGAGCAGAAGGTGATAATGTTTGGACTTGAAGAAAACTCTGAGAAAATGTTTCCAGGGCTGAAGGCCCACAACTAACCTGGCCAATTTAAAAATATAAAAAACAGTTAAATTACAACAATATTAACACTGCCAAAAGAATAATTTAGAGAACGGCACTCAGGAGTCCCCAGTGGTTCGGTCTGCCCTCGTTCACTTAGGCGAGGCAGATGGTGAGTCCGACTACACTTAATTCTTGCGAACCCAACCAAGGGACAGTCACGGAACAATCGACCTACCGCTTGCCTGCCACGACGGAGTACACAAGAATTCAAGGCCCCCCCACACCAAAAAAAAAAAAAATTACAACTATCACTATCCCCAAAGACACGCGTGTGTGAACTGAGCTGCCAAAACTACACACCATGTTTGGCAGCAACAACAGGTGAGGAAAAGACACTGCCTAAAAACTACGTTAGCGGCCATGGCAGGTAACCTGAATACTAACGGCCACAATGCAGAAAATTCCGCTGGTTAAATTAATTTGATCAATTCCACCTGACGGCGTCTGTCTCGAACGCTTCACTCGTTGTTGCTAACAGGAAAACTTCCACGAGAGCAACGCTGGAACCAACAACTTAATGCTCAAAACCACTCAACCTTCATGTCCGGGGTCGGCAAGCGACGATGCTCGTACCGACCGGACAGCTCCAGACAGACTACAACACTGCGCAGACACCGCCAGCGGCCCAGTCGACTATGCCGCACGGAGATTTCCTCGGACCAACCGACCGACCAAGAATCCACCAAAAGTCAGGCCCCCGCTTAAGTGATGCATGGTGGCAACAGTCGGGTGGGCGATGTCCACGCAGGGCTCACTGCTGCTGCAAGCCAACGACTAGCTGGTCCGGGCTGCACTCCAGACGTGTAGCAGCTGACTGCCAGGGCCCAACTCAAGACCCGAACTGCCGCCGTGAACTCTCCTCCTCGCACGTTCCGACTGATTCCCCGACAGATGACAACCGGGAAGTAATAGCAGCCGAGCAAAGATCCTATCAGAGGGGATATATCGATACGCGCTACTAGCGCCGATGACGGTCAGGCAAAACAGGAACTCAGTAACGCCAGTAATTTAAATCAACGTGATGAGATGGAAATACGTTAAAACAAAGTGTAAAATACCAAACGGTTGGACGACGAGCCATGCACGGCTCAAATATATCCTAATTTCCGAAAAGCGTTTGATACAGTATATCTACGCTTGTTATACAAAGATCGGTCGTATGGGATATCAAACGAAATTTGGGACTCGTCTGCGGGTATTTTGGTAGGAAGGACAAAGCAAGTTATCTCGAATGGAGAATCACCAGTAGATGTGGAAGCAACTTCAGCTGTGTCACAGAGAAGTTTGTTTGGGCCTTGCTGTTCATGTCGTGCATAAATGACGTTGCGGCCAAAATTAATAGTAACCTCAGACTTCCAGCAGATGATGCAGCCATTTATAACGTAGTATGTCTGAAATAAACTTTGCAAATATTCAGTCAGAACTTGATAACATTTCAAATTGATGGAAAGATTGGCCACTTGTTGAAACGTAAAACTGTGCTATTTTCAGAATGACAAAATGAAGTATCCTGTAACTATAATATCAGTGCCGCAGTACATGTTCCTTCAGACATGCGTAAATGTTTAAAGTCAAATATCTTCCTTCGTACGGGAATATACCTAATGGTTGGACGAAAACATGGTTGACGACATATGGAAGCTTGGGTCTGGTTGTGAGTCGCTCTCGGATAACCTGATGGTTAGGCAACCGCTCGCAATAACCGGGAAATATGGGTTCGAGTCTCGGTCCGACACAAACAGGCCTTTCCACGGTCTGTCACATTCCTCTTGCAGTGCCACATCTTCTATCCAGTCTTCACTTACTTCATCCTTCCTCCCTCTAATGTCGCCTCCAGGTACATTTACCTTGCACAGGCATTCTACATTAATTCTGTAGGCTCTCCCGGCGAGGCGTTGTCATGTTGAACAATCGTGTTTCTGCCGGTTACTCGCGTTTCTCCTGCACGATATTTCAACTGCGTGACTCGTAGTCTTTCTCAGGCGCTGCCTGGTATTAATTTTACCGTGAACGAGTTCGGTATTTATGCCTACGCAATGCTAGGCGCTCCGTCTGCGGACCGCGCCGCGTCACCTGCTCTGTGCGTGGCATGTGCCGATCAATAGCAGGAACTGTAGTGTTTTCTTCTAGCCGCGGCTGTTCCGAACTCTGTGCGCGTTTGGTTATCATACGTTGTCAGTCTTGTTGTTCAAATGGTTCAAATGGCTCTGAGCACTATGGGACTCAACATCTGAGGTCAGCAGTCCCCTAGAACTTAGAACTACTTAAACCTAACCAACCTAAGGACATCACACAGATCCATGCAGGATTCGAACCTGCGACCGTAGTAGTCTCGCGGTTCCGGACTGAAGCGCCTAGAACCGCTCGGCCACCGCGGCCGGCAGTCTTGTTGTGTGAAGATATAAAGTTTTGAATGATCTCAAGTCATGCTAGACTTTTTGTTGTAACCTGTTGTGACTGTGACCGAACCTGTCGCGGGGTGACCGAGAAAGCGCGGCGGCACCAAACGGAGAGCGGCCCGTGCACAAATAAACGAAAGGAAAGGACGGACGCGAAACAACGACGGACGATCGAGAGAGACCTTACGACGACAAAAGGTGAGAAGCAACGGAGTGACAGAGACAACCGTACGAATACAAGACATCCACTAGTAATGAAAACAAAGAACGGTAAACATGCTGTATGTTGTCGAGGCGATGTGTCATGACTCACGCAACGATTAGACTCCCTGGCTGAGTTTTTTTTTTAAATTATTATTTCATTCCCCTGCCCCATATGGACAGGGGAGGGCTGTCAGCGGCACAATCCGCCGCTCTTCAGCTGAGTGACACGACAACTAAAACAAGAATAAAATGATACATACATAAGGTGATAAAAAAGGGGAACATAAAAAAAGAGTTAGGGGAGAAAATTGAGGTAAAAATACACTGACATGGAGACATTCATGGGGGGACAGTTAAAAAAGTCACCAGAAAGATAAACAGAGTTGGCGATTCGTAAAATACAGAGAAGACACTGAATGCGCATGCATGTGTTAAAAGTCAGCCACAGTATTAAAAACACTTCAGAACAACACACTTAAAACCCACTTGGAGCACACACGATGAAAAATAAAACTGTCAGGTGGGACCTGCCGAAAGGTCAGAGAGAATGGAAAATGAGGGGAGAGCAAGGGGCAGCAGGGGAAGCGGCGGGATGAAAAGAGTAGGGGCATCAGCGGGTACACTAACAGGCGGGAGACACGTGGGGCAGGAGATGAAGAGGGAAGACAAGGCAGGAGGAAGTGAGGAGACACTGAAAGGGGGCACAAGAGAGGGAGGAGGAGGGGGAAGCCGCTCAGGAGGAGGGAGGGGGAGGAGAGGGAATCCTGAGGAGGAGGCAGGAAGATGGGTTAGAGTTGGTAGGAAGGGTAGATGTCAGGGCGAAGCTCATCATCTGGGAGGGGTAGATGGTGGAAGTTGTGTTGGGAAAGGAGATGGAGGGTGTGGAGATGGAGGGAGGGTGGGACACAACGGTAAAGGTGTGGCAACTGGGTGGGGATGGAGAGGAAGGGAGACACCAGGGGGTGAGGGGTATCAAAGCGGCGGACAATATACAGTGTGTTCAAGGAAAAGGAGAAGGTGGAGGAAGGGGATGAGGTCGTAGAGGATGCGCGTGGGGGACGGAAGGCGGATGCGGAAGGCGAGGCGGAGCGCATGGCGTTCGAGGATTTGGAGGGCTTTATAGAACCGGGGAGGGGCGGAAATCCAAGCTACGCTGGCATAACAGAGGATGGGGCGGATCAAGGATTTGTAGGTGTGAAGGATGGTGGAAGGATGCAGACTCCACATCCGGCCGGACAGAGTTTCAGGAGGCAGAGGTGGTTGTGAGCTTTGTGTTGGATGGTAAGGAGATGGGGAGTCCAGGTGAGGTGGCCGTCGAGTGTGAGGCCAAGGTATTTGAGGGTAGGTGGATAGGACGGCCGTAAATGGTGAGGTAGAAATCGTGGAGGCGGAAGGAGCGGGTGGTGCGGCCTGGGTCTTGGAGTGATTGATACGGAGGAACCACTGGTTGCGCCAAGCGGTGAATTGGTCAAGGTGGGTTTGGAGGGTACGTTGGGAGCGTTGAAGGGTAGGATAAAGGGCTAGGAAGGCGGTGTCATCAGGAAACTGGAGAAGATGAACCTCCCTAGCTGAGCGAGAGGCAGGCGCTAAAATACACGCTCGGGGGCGCTATTGGCCGCTGGAACCACGTGTTCTACTGTGGCGCCCTCACACTAGATGTGGGCCAGGAGGCGCGCGCCGCCACGGATTACGGCGCGATGGTGCAGAGACCACTCGGTGTCTTCGATGTCCATGACGTTTGGCGTGGATTCAATTTCCGCGGCGTGCGGTACCAGGCATTTTATTTTCCGACTGTCATCATTTAAGCCCTCCTGTGTTCTAGGACGTTCTGTTACCATAGCGTGCCCTGTCAGGCGTTCCCTCCTAGGGAATGTGGGATGACCTGAATGTACAGCAACCGGGAGTTTAACATGTACCCTGTGACTGTGGTATGGCATCCATCGGCCAGCCGACAAGGACCGTTGACAAGAGGTGCAAAGAACACGAGAGGCACACCAGACTGAGACAGGCAACAAAGTCACAGATTGTCGAGCAGTGTTTAGAACTCAGTTATTTTATGAATTATAATGATGCCAAGATTCCAACACAAACATCGAGTTACTGGGACAGCGTCATCAAAGAATCTGTTGAGATTAAGGTCATGGGGAATGTCATTAACCGTGACACCTGTTTCCACGCGAGCTCTGCCTGTAACCCGGCACTCGATCTTCCGAAGGCGTAACGGAGGCAACGTCAAGACCACAAGGGACACAGGTATGTAGATGGAGTTAGAGAAAACAGCCCAGAACATGTAACAAAGGACGTAGATGAAATAGTATCTCAGACAACAGACCCAATACCTGAGGATGTTCTACCGAGTCTCGAGCGGCAATTTGAACACCTGCGGTCTGAAAATAACGCTGCAGGCGCTTCTGGCAGGAACGGACCTCGGAAGGAACGGCTGTCACACCACGCTACGGGAACAGAACGTCCTAGCTGACAGGAGGGTTTAGATGAAGAGAACCGGCAGATAAAATGTCTAGTACGACTTGGAAGTCATTCAGAACTTCATACAGCCAGACTGACGAAGGATGGTAACCACACAGGACAAGCCCAGAGGTCAGAACAGCCGCGGCTAGAAGAAAACGCTACAGACGCTTACATCGGTCGGCGCATTCCACTGAAAGAGCGCCTGAAACGGCGCGGACTGCAAACGGAGCTCGTAGCACAGATATAGGCATCAATACCGGACGAGTCCACACTGTAATCAGTAGCAGACAACACCTGAAAAATACTGCGAGTCACGCAGAAGAAATATCGTGCAAGAAAGACGCAAGTAGCCCACAGAAACTCGACTGTTCAACATCTTATACTACATACTGCTTACACCTTTCAGCTTTCCGTTGTTCGCTTGGAATTGTTTATCCATCTGAGCTCTTCATATTCATGCATGTCCTTTTCTTTTCTTCAAACGTCTCTTTAATTTGCCTGTACGATCTTTCTTTCCCGTAGTTATATATTTTAGATATGCTTCTATATTCCTACATTTGTCCTCTAGCCATTCCCGCTTAGCCATTTTGTATTTCCTGTCAATCTCATTTTATAGACTTTATATTTCACCTGCTACATTTGCTACATTTTTTATGCATTTTCTCTGTTCACCAGTTAAATTTAGTATCTCCTGCGATGTCCAAGGATTTATAATAGGCCAGTTTCTTACCTATTTTATCCTCTGCCTTCACTATTTCCTATCAAACCTACCTATTCTTCTTCTGTTATATACCTATCCCTTGTTTCAATGAATCGTTGCCTAATGCTCCCTCTGAAACTCTGATTCACTTTTTTGACAACTTACCCAGGTCCCTCTTCGTAATTGCCTACCTTTTAGCAATTTTTACAGTTTCAATCTACATAACCAGTAAATTGTTTTTAGAGTCCACATCTCCCCAATGAAATGTCTCACAATTGACAATCTGGTTCCGAAATCCCTGTCTTACCACTATACACTGCCAGAAAAAAAATGCCACACCAAACAGTAATTAATGTAGAGTGAGCCGTGGCTGGCTCACGCTATGCATTGGATAAACCTTGATTGCTATACTGTGTTTAGTCTCCCACAGTTATCGCGATTATGCTGTTATCCTCTCTTTCCGTGGGTGGCAGCAGCGGCGTGTATCGATATTCGCACCTTGGACCATCTCTGGCCTGGCACTTATAGTTTCCGCCTGGGCTGTGTGCAGGCAGTTGGTCGGTTGGCGGGGAACAGCGAGGAAATTTCCGTGGGGCGCAGTTTGGCTGGGCCTGCTGGTGACCTCTATGCGGTATTGGTGTGTGTGTGTGTGGTGTTGTTCCCATTGCCACGAAGTTCGTGGCTCACCGATCCTGGACATGAAAGTTGAGTTTTGACCTAATCTACCAGCAAGTCACGACTGTTCACGTTGTGTCGTTGTCGGCAGTTGGGATATTCCTGCGATCAACAACGCGTGTTTTCCAGTTGGCAAATTTTAGCCACCCCCCGATGGAGTTTAACTGTAATTGGTTGTTTGAATTCAAGTGCACCAGCTTAATTTTGTGCCTTGTGGCCGATAACGGTCCGGTTACCTGCCCTGGCCACTGACATAAATTCAGGCAGTGTATTTTCCTCATCGTGTTGTAAGCGTCCAGCGCGATGTGTAGTCTGACAGCTGAACTGTATAATTGTTTGTGGGCGCCAATACCTTCTACGTTGTTCCATTGAACTCCCTGTTGTTTGCTGGTCAGGTGAAGCGGAGGTTATCTTGTCGGTGGGCCTGTTGACTGTCTGTTGGTTGGGTTGTCGTCGGATCGATAATGGTTGGGTCGACTGCCTGTCTCACCTAGGCGAGCGTTAGTGTTCGAATTCCAGGCCGACCCTCGGAACTTCTGAGCGCCCTTCAGTGTGCTGCCTTTTCTTGTTTGTTATTGTTGTTTGTACATGTATGGCTTCTAGCCGATTTTTATGTTAGGGTTGTTTTGCCCTTAAGGCGTAAGATTGTTTGGGCCTTCAGCCTAATTTAAAGAACTGTTTTAAGGTAAGGTCTTTGGACTTTCTAAAAATTTAATTTTGTTTGAGTCTTAAGTGATGGGCCTTCAGCCGATTTTGAATTTAAGTTGTTTTGCTCTTAAAGTGTCAGATTCTTTGGGGCTTCAGCCTAATTAAGGAACTGCTTTAAGATAAGGCTTTGCCATCTAAATTTCTGATTTTGGTTGAGCATTAAGTTATTGGCATTCAGCCGTTTTTAAATTAAAGTGGTCTTGCCCTTAAGGCACGAGATTGTACGTCGCATTCAGTCACTAACTAAGTTCCAAAACTAAAGGTGTCTTTTTTTTTTAAATTTTTCTTGGTTCTAGTTGTATGTTCGAGTGTAACTGACAGCCACTTATTTTTGCCCCTTTCCACAACTTAAACTACCTGTCATGTCCTGCGGGTTCAGCAGGACGTCTCATAGAGTAATGAAATTTCGGAAATACGTTTGTCGAGATGACGTATTTAAGTAACTAACAGTGCAAGATGACAGCTTAATCTAAGCACGAGATAAGCAATTGCAAATGAGAAATGCTGTTACAGTAATAACCGGTGTAACATCCAGAATGTTGAATGCAAGCGTGGAAACGTGCATGCATGCATTGCGTTGTGCAGTTGCCGGATGTCAGTTTTTGGGCTGGAGTTGCACACCAGTTACTACTATTTGTGGATGATGCTAGTGTTGTCGTCCGATGAGTGACCAAATTTATTTGATTGGAGACAGATCTGCTGATCAAGCAGACCAAGGCAACACGTCGAAAGTCTGTAGAGCATATTGGGTCACGACAGCGGTATGTGGGTGAGCGTTATCCCGGAACCCTATTCGTCAATGCCAGCACAACAGGTCTATTTACCAGATTGACGTATAGATTTGCAGACAAGGGGCTTGGGATAACCGCGAGACTGCTCCTGCTGTCATACGAAATCTCACCCCAGACCATAACTCCAGATGTAGGTCCAATACGCCTAGTACGATGAGAGGTTCGTTGCAGGTCCTCACCTGACCACCTCCTAAGCAACACACAGCCATTACTGACGTCAAGGAAGAACCAGCTTTGTTCAGAAAACGCAACAGACTATCACCCTCCCCTCCAATGAACTGTCATTTGACACCAATAAAGTCGCAAATGGTGATGATTTGGAGTCAGTGGAATGAACGGTACAGGGCATCTGGCTCGGAACTGTCCTTCAAGTAACAGCTTTGTAACAGTTCGTTGTGTCACTGTTACTGGAGTTCCTCGTGGCAGTGCCAAACGGTGACGTCCAGAGCACAGTCTTCTTGCAACCCTACATTTTCGTGACCACTGCTACCAGCAATGATGTACAGTGGCTGCACTGCTACCAAGTTATTCTGCAGTGTCGCAGAAGGAATGTCTATCTTATCCTAGTCCTATTACACGACGTCGTTCAAACTCAGTGAGGAGCTGATAAAGCCCCCTTTGTCGCCTTAAAGACATTCTTGAGTAACACCAACCCACTAAGTGCAACCTAATGCACACGACCGTTAAGTATGTATTTAAAGCAAACCTTATGTTCATCGTCGTAGTGGTGCTATTGGCGGCAGTATTATGCAACTGGCGTAAAACGTGAAGAGACATCATCTTTCCAGTGTAGAAACACGCCTACCATCTTTCGTTTATGTTTCACAACTCACTCTTGATGCTGAGGTTTTTTTTCGTAACTGTATCATCAGTCTGAAGCGTGCCGGTGTCTCCAGGTTTCTTCCATTTATACAACCTTCTCCATGATTCTGAAACCAGGTGTTAGCAATGATTAAATTATGCTCCGTGCAAAATTCTGCCAGGCAGCGTCGTCTTTCATTCCCTTTACCAAGGTCATATTCACCTACTATTTTTCCTTTTCTTCCTTTTCCTGCTATACATTTTCAGTCTCCCATCACAATTGAATGTCCCTCTCACTTAACAATCAGAATAATTTCTTTTTTCTTATCATAATTTTTTTTCAGTTTCTTCGTCATAGCCGGGCGGAGTGGCCGAGCGGTTCTAGGCGCTACAGTCTGGAGCCGCGCGACCGCTACGGTCGCAGGTTCAAATCCTGCCTCGGGCATGGAGGTGTGTGATGTCCTTGGGTTAGTTAGGTTTAAGGGGCTCCGGAAAGGATCAAAATCATGAAAAGTTCAATTTTTACTTTTTTGCGTTTTCTGAATCTGCAGACTATTACCTTTTAATAGATATATAATTTATTCAATTCCTAAGACTACAACTATTTTTAAATTTTTTTTGAAATGTGTTCTACATGGGCGTGACCCACTGTGGCGCTGTTAAACTGCTGTCAAATGGTGTTATTAACGTCCGTGTTCATCAGGTACATTTTAGTGATGTGAGATAAAGGATGTGTTGTGGCTAACCTGTGATGGTTCAATATATATCGCTGGTGTGATTGTCGATTGTTTCATGTTTATTTACTCTGTCGTTATCTCGAAAATATTTGTAATTAATTCTGTTTCTTGAGTCTCTGTTTCGTTGAAGTATAATAATGAGTAAAAGTAAAGTTATTAGAAATCCTCTGAAGGCTTTTAAGAAAAGGAGAAATGTTGGAAAGCCAAAGGTATGTGTTATTACTGTAAACAATAAAGACGATAACCAAGTGAGTGAGCCTAACCTCTCAAGTACACCTGCCCATAGCAGTCAAAGTGAGAAAGAAAATACTTCACAGAAGAAGTTTGGTTCAATGAGTGAAAACTATGAATGTTTTATGGGCGAATCGGATGTGAATGAAATATTTAATATGTCGGTTCTCAAAGGAATTTTTTCAAACTGTGTAAGATGTATTCATTGTAGTGAAGTTGGTCTGGAACTCTCCATAATAAAGCACGTAGGACTTGTTAGTGAAATACAACTGAAATGTGATAAGTGTTCATACATGACCACCTTTTGGAACAGTGTTGCAGTAACTGCAACTGAAGAAAATGGTAGCAAAATCTACGAACACAACAACGAGCGATGCTTGCTTTAGACAAGGAACGCCTTCGGTCTGCAGACAGGGCTGTAAAGAGTCTAGAAATACAAGCAAGAGTAAACAGGAGGAGGAACAAGAGGAAGCTGGAGGAGGAGTTTGCAGAGGATGAAGATAATCCATCCTATGGACCCGGAATGCACTAAAAAGTTAATCCAATCTTTGTCGCTCGATTCCCAAAACTTTTATTTTCTCATACTAATTACGTGTTTTCTAAGGATCTTCCAAACATATTTGTTTCAAACTTTCAGTAAATGTTACACAGTACCTTCTGCATAATTTAACACAGCCTTTTTCCAAAAAACTGTATATTTTTGAATATATAAATAAAAAATTGCAAAAAAATGTGAATTTTCATTACAATTGAAAAAAAATCATCTTTAATAACTGAACTAAAATTTTGTAAATTCCCTGTGTTAAGTTATAGCCCATATTCAAATAAATAATCTGTAAAAAGTTCAACTTCCTACCTCAAATACTTTGTGAGGAAAGATGTAATTTATAAGCGTTATTTTAACATTGCAAGTATAGGGCGTTCCGGAGCCCCTTAAGTAGTTCTAAGTTCTAGGGGACTGATGACCTTAGAAGTTAAGTCCCATAGTGCTCAGAGCCATTTGAACCATTTCTTCGTCATGAGGGGCGAGTTGGCATATAATCTTGTGCTAGTGTGTTAGGTGTTGGCGCCGTGTCTATATCGGCTTTGATTATGCGTTCACTGTGCTGTTCGTGCTAGCTTGTCCGCATTCGTACTTTCTTATTCATTATTAGACCCATTCCTACGTTACCCCTACTTCATTGTGTATTCATAATCTTGTACTCACCCGACCAGCCACCTAACTTCAGTTATCCCCTCCATATCTTAATTTAACCTATCCGTTCCTCTTTTTAAATTTTCTAACTCACTTGGCCGATTAAGGGATCTAACATTCCACGCTCTGACCCGTAGGTTGCCGGTTTTGTTTTTGCTGATGACATCCTCCCGATTAGTGTCCAAGTGGAGATGCGAATGGGATATTATTTTAAGTCTGCAGTATTTTACCCAATAGGATACTCTCGGGAAAATAACTGCTGTAACTTCTCCTTGCTTTCCGCCGTTCGCAGTATCAGCATAGCAAGGCCAGGTTGGTTGATGTTACAAGATAGTCATTCAGTTATCGAGACTGCTGCCCATTCAGCAACTGAAAAGGCTGCTGCCCCTCTCAACCGATAGTTGCACCTACGGTATGACTGTTTGTACTGCTGGGTTACGCAAGGCACCCCTACGCGACAAGGGCAACGGTCCGTGGTCCATGTAGTTACTTAGTGCTAATACGAATTCATAAGTAATAATTTCTCAGTCCTGATCTATAGAGTACACAAGAAGTTTGATTGGAGGATTTAATGCCTACCATTCACTCTGAAGAATTAGTTAGATTTAGAATGTGTCGTGCATTATTCGTCTATTTGGTGTTAGTTGGCGTTCGTGATCCTTCATTATTAATTCGTTTGGTGACAATGAAGCCTGCATTTATGATTCAGAGATTAAATTTTAATTTTAACTTCATTTGTATCAGAAATCAGATTTACTAAAATTTAATTACACCAGATCAAGCGCACTGCGTATACCAATATATATATACTCTATTCGGTTAATGCATGTACAAGCTATAATTAGTGCCCGCTCGAGGCCGCTTTGAAAAGTTGACGCGTCGCTGTTTCACGTATATTAACACAACTGCGCTTTCTGTTTCACGGAGGTAACTCAATATTGACTTGAGTGGAGAAAAATAAAGGCATAAAAGCTCAAAAACCAGTACGCATAAGAAATGAGACTCTCGCCAGGTGGTAATACGCAAGTTAAATTTACACTTTTTCACAAACGCTTAAGTTTAATAGAATCTCTCGTGATACTAGAGAAAGTATTTTGCTTGTAGGCACGCTGTGTATAGAGTCTCTTAAGTAACTTAAAGTTCTATCGTAATGAGGTACTTACTATTGCTTGGCCATAATGAATAGTATTTTCAGTGCATTAATGAACTATTTAATTGAAGTAAAGTAGGGTTTAGGAAATTTTAATGTAATCTTGCAATGGTTACAGCCTGACTGCAGATAGATAATAAGGATTCTAGTGCTGAAAGTCGAATCAAACCTTAAGGCACAAGGAAATGGCTCTGAGCACTATGGGATTTAACTTCTAAGGTCATCAGTCCTCTAGAACTTAGAACTACTTAAACCTAACTAACCTAAGGACATCACACACATCCATGCCCGAGGCAGGATTCGAACCTGCGCCCGTAGCAGTCACGCTGTTCCGGACTGAGAGCCTAGAACCACGAGACCACCGCGGCCGGCGCACAAGGAAATCAGCTGATTGGAATCGGTACCATCGAGGATCCTGAAGGCACTTAACTCCGTAGGGATCAAAAGAACAAGTAACGTGGCATCAGCGTTTGCTAGTAAGAACAATGAGATAACAAGCAAATCATATGTGATGTCGTGGGACGTCGCTCAGGTTTCGGAGATTACTAAGAAACAAGATTCTACTGCGTCCGAAACTAATTACTTTTCTGCTAGGGAATTGGCTATCTGATGAGATAGCTACTTTCAAAGCTGACACATGCTGGAATTTCTGAAACATTGCAAAACCTTTTCACAGATGTAGGTGAGGGCAGACAGAGACAGATCGCGCTTTCGGAAACCTTTCAGTAGCTGATATCTGACATAGACAATCTGTGTGGTGAGCAGGTGAGCAAGAGCAGGTGACGTGCGACCAATTACAGGGCGCAAAAAAAAGTCTCTCACTGTGACATATAACTTTGAAATTTGGTACAATAGCTTGGCACCCTATGATATCACTCACGGGCTCTGCGAAACTTCACACTGCAGGGTGTCGACAGATCCGATGAAAAAGCCCACAGCTCAGAAGTTCATGAGAGATGTAAGGTGGGTTGATGATGTCACACTGCCACCAGATTTCACCACAGACGCGTCACACGATGTAGAGGTCGTCAGAGACCCTCTTACCAACATTTCATCCCTGCTTTTCAAGCTTCTGCGATGAAGGTCAGAACGGCGACACTCTCGTTGATGTCACGTTTTTTTCTTGTGAGTAGCAGAGGAAAACATGTCAGACACCCCGCGATCAGAATATCCACAAAAAAACCTCGAGGAAGCGGCAAATAGGGCGCTCATGGAACACCCCTTCCGTTGGGACGTTGATTCCCACACATTTTGCGGCCGAAAACCACTGTTCGCAGTGAGATGAGCACCCGTACGATGTTCCGTACTATCAAGTACTATCCTAAGGACGTCATGCGGATGTAATCAAGTTGAACGTGACGTGACCTGGTTTAAATATAGTGGGACCTGAGCCATGATAAAAGTTGCTGTTTTGAAGAGCGCGCCGCCGCGCGTAGTGTAAAGCAGTCGCCCTCCGTTTCTGGCGGTGGCGCTGCTGTGGCAATCGCAGCTTTGGTGTCTCCCTCTGGTGGGAAAGAGGAAAAGTTGCCTGATCACGTGCATTTAAGGGGCGCTATGAGCTCGGTAGTCGGTCAGTCGGTTAGTCGCTCAGTCTGGGAGTCGGTGCAGTGAGGCGACAGAGTCAGTCAGAAGGCAGACACTCGCATGTTAGTCGGTCGGCTCTAAGTCTCAGTCGCTGTTGGGTTGTGGACTGAGTCGGGTTCGTCGTTACTCCGTGGTTGGACGAGTTGGCATTCAGCAGCAGGCGGGTCTCCTCGAACATATCCGCATCCTCTACACCTCCCGCCGTCTTGAACCCCCTCACCCCCTGGTTGCTCCTCTCCTCTCCGATCCCTGCCCCCTGCCCCGTCTTCACCGTTGTCCCCCCCTACCCTCCATCTCTACACACTACATGTCCTTTCCCAAGGTGGCTTCCATCAACTCCCCCTCCCGGATGATGCCCTCTCTCTCCCTCCATTTATCCCTCCTATCAACTCTGATCCTCACTCCCCCTCCTTTCCTTTGTCCTTTTTCCGGGCTCCCTCTCTCCCCCTTCCATCCTCTTTCTTCCCCACCTCCCCTCTCTTTGCCCCCTTCTCTCCCCCGCGTCCTTTTACATTTCCCTCCTCTGCCTCCTCTCATTCCCTCTCGCGTCTGCCCTTCTCCCATCTTTATTAGTCCTCTCACTCCTTGGTTCCCCCCCCTTTTCTTTTTTTTTTCCTCTCCTCCCTCCTTGTTTTTCCCGCTCCTGCAGGTCTTCCCCCCCCCCCCCCCCCCATCTGCCCTTGGCTCGGGAGTATCGTCTTTGTGCTGCCACTTTCGTGCAGTGTTCTACAGTGAGTGTTCTACAGTGCGTGTTTTACAGTGAGTGTTCCGTGTTGTGTTTTTTGGGACTTGTTGCGAACGGCCATCATACTGTCGCTGGGTGTGCCTTTTATCCCTTGCAAAGAGAAATCAGACTGTCGCCATGTTTTTTAATTGTGTGTCTACTATGTTACTTGTCTGATTCCTATGTCTTTTATCTCCATTGCCAACCCCTTTTGCTTTCTGTTTTAACTTTCCGCAATTTTACGCCATTTTACACTTTAAATCGCCATTTTATCGCCTGTTTTTCCTTGTTTCTTTCTTCTTCCTTTATTTAAAAAAAGTCTGTAGGCTGTAGAGCAGCGTAGTAAGCCGCTGCCAGCCCACCCCCTTGGGGGTGAATTGAAAATCAATAAAGAAGAAATATCTTCTGGTAAACCTTCCGGGATGTAAGGTCGTGGTCCATGAAACTCTTCAGCTCCTAACGTTTCGTCCAGAGCTGCGCTGGACATCTTCAGAGGGATGTTTCTCCTCCGGTGAGGAAAACAAAAAACAAAAAAAACTCGGCAGTCGGTCAATCGGTTAGTCGCTTAGTCTGGGAGTCGGTGCAGTGAGGCGACAGTCAGTCAGAAGGCAGACACTCGCATGTTAGTGGGTCGGCTCTAAGTCTCAGTCGCTGTTGGGTTGTGGACTGAGTCGGGTTCGTCGTTACTCCGCGGTTGGACGAGTTGGCATTCAGCAACAGGCGGGTCCGCACGGTCCAAGTACGCGCCGGGGCCGTGGTCGACGCAGACGGAAGGCCGTTGGTCGATCGGTCGGCTGGTCATCGGATGGCGACATGTGGTCTGCTGAGCACTGACACCGGGATCAATCGGGAAGAGTTGGCAGCCAGCAACAGTCAGGTCCGTATGGTGTTAGTAGTCGCCGGGACCGCTGTCGGCGAAAGCGGGCTGCCGTTCGTCGTTTGCTCGGCCGGTCGTCTTAGTCGACGACGTCTTGGATCCTCAGGATGAACACAATTTTCCGCGTCGGGATGTGGTTGGGCCCTGTTGGTTCGTCGGAACTGAACAGCGACGTTGTCTCCACCGCGCAAAGCCAGGTCGGGGCCTTAGCGGCGGGCGCGCGCGGTTGCATTTGGAGGTGCTAGCTGCGAGAGCGACGATTCGCTTTCCTCCGAAGCAGGACCCTCAAGTAGAGTGATTAGTGACTTCTTGTAAAATCTCGACTGTTACGATTGGTTCGTTATTTGTGGATTGTTGCTTCATCAGCCGGTCACGCGTGTGATAACAAGTGGTGTGTGTTGTTGTCTAGAACCCGCCGCCTTCTTCCGTAGTCATTTGACACTTGTGACTTGTGTTAACTGAACTCTTTAAACTTGTATTGAGTGGTGTTTTATGCCTTGATCGTGGTTAGGCCGAGTTAGATCGTGCAGGTATCTTGGTTTCCCTGTTGTTTGTGCAGTGGGAACTCACGGTTGGAAAGCGGTCGGATTGTTGGTCGGAGTGCTAATGTCTGTCTGTCTGTCTGTTGGTCTGCCATATGTTAATAGCGGCCTCTATCATGTTTGTCGGATTCGGTGTTAACGAATTTATAGAATTAAGGTAAAGGCCGAATTCCTGAAATATGTTTTTATCTTGTCTATCATCTTGCTAGGCGGTATATGTGTAATGTAGAGCTTGTTGTACACTTTATGTAAGTCTGAATTTCATGCGTTTTATATAAATAGTTATTTTTATAAAGTTGCCACCTTCCACCGTAAGAGCCCTTTTAAAAACAAATTGCACTTTTGGTGGTTCAAATGGCTCTGAGCACTATGGGACTTAACTTCTAAGGTCATCAGTCCCCTAGAACTTAGAACTATCTAAACCTAACTAACCTAAGGACATCACACACATCCATGCCCAAAGCAGGATTTGAACCTGCGATCGTAGCGGTCGCGCAGTTCCAACCTGTAGCGCCTAGAAGCGCTCTGCCAGCACGGCCGGCGAACTTTTGGTGGAAAATAATTTCTTAGTGTGAGTGTTTGTACCATTTCCATCCCTCTTACGGGGCGCATAGTTAATGTGTTTGTGTGAGTTGTTAAAATTTTTAGTTTCAAGTAATCTGATGCGTTGCAGATTTGCACCAGTGTAGTTTTAGAGAGGTCGTGACTACGGCCGTGTTGAAAGCGAGCGGAAGCTTCTCAGCCCGAAGGCTCCTACTGTAACAAAAAAAAAAAAAAAAAAAAAGGAAAAATTATTCTGCCTCTGAATAATTGTAACTTGATATTCGAGAGTGCTTTTCTGCTTATAATTTTAAAACTGTTTTGAAAAAGCTTTTAGGAATAAAATTCACATTTGTTAAATTGTAACTTGATATTTCAAGGGTGCTTTTCTGCTTATACATTTTAAATCTGTTTTTGAAAAGGTTTTTATGAATAAAATTTCCATTGGTTGAAATTTAATTTGTTTCCATCCTTGGCAACTCCTTCGCGTTCACATAGTGTGTTAATGTTCTTGGTGAATCGCTAGTAAATAAAGTAAATTCTTTAAGAAAAGATTTTAAATGAATAAATTTACTGTTCAGGACCGAAATGTTTGCTCTGACATACAGACTGTAATCACTAGGGACCACTCAGAACATGATCCGAAGCAGCAAAGTGTGTTCATGATTTTTCAGCCTTCCTGTTTCCCGTGGCGCGATCATGGAGGTGTTATAGGAACCAGTTTTAAACTTCCATAAATGTTTGAGTTTAGCCGGTGAGTATAAGGGTAGTACCGTATAACTCTACGCTTTGCTATCCGAGTTTTGAAGTAATTAAGCCAATCCGTCCTTGAACTGGCTTAGCTTGCCTCTGCGCAAGAATTATTCCTATCTGTTACGTGGAGATGCTCTCGTAGTTGTATGTCCCCTTGCAAAGCCGTAGCAGCGTTGTCGGATTCTGAAAGTACAATACTACTGTCTACAAATGGTTAAAATGGCTCTGAGCACTATGGGACTTAACATCTGAGGTCATCAGTCCCCTATAACTTAGAACTACGTAAACCTAACTAACCTAAGGACATCACACACATCCATGCCCGAGACGTAGCGGTCGCGCGGTTCCAGACTGTAGCGCCTAGAATCGCTCGGCCACTGCGGCCGGCCTACTGTCTACGGGTGATATGCAAAATAATGTGAACACCTGTACATACTTCGGAATGGTTTATCAATAAGGGGTTGGACCCCCATTTGCCCCTATCATAGCCGCAATTCCTCTTGGAATACAGCGATATAATGACTGTATAGTCTCCAGTGGAATGTTACGCCACTGTTCGATCAGAACCTCTTCTAACTCCTGTAGTGACGAGGGAGGCGGAAATCTGCCCCAGGGTCTGCACTCCAATACCGCCCACAAGAGTTCGATAACGTTCAAGTCTGCGGACTGTGCTTGCCAGGGAAGACGCTGCAGTTGAATGCTCCTCATAGCACGATTATGCTGTCCTTGAGCCGTGTTGCGGTTCGCGTTGGTGCCGTTGCTAGTTGGCACCTTTTAGTTGGTATAGTTGGTTGTCGTCTTCTTCTTGTGTTCATTGGCGCCACTCCGTCTGCAAGCGTTGTCTGTCCGCTAGTGGCAGCAGCGGCGGTTAGCGATATCTAGTAACAGTGGTATTATCTTCGGGACGACGTTGTGGTGTTTCCGTGTGGTGTGAGTCGACAGTTCGGTTGGGGGCGGACGAACAGCCAGGTCCGCGCAGCGCGAGAACACGCCAGGACCACTGTCGGCATACATGCACTGCCGGATGGAAGTGCTGTAGTCGCGAGGGGTACAGCCTCTTTATCAACCGGACCCAGGAAGTTTAGGTTGGGTCGACCTTAATTCAAGTAGTGAAACCTCCACCATTGTGAGATCTCGCCATTTGCTTGCGTGTTGCTGCTCGCAGTGTCGCCGAGACGAAGAGCAGCGAGTGGAGCGTTTGGGGAAGGCGAACATAATTAGCCTTCCTCCACTTACTACTATTAATTGTTGCATTCTGAACGTTATTATTTGTGTTCAACCAGTGGAAGTATAGGAAAGTGCTTTGTGTTCTAGGTGCTATACTTTGTTAGAGTAGCGGCTGGTAGCTGATCTGCTAATGGCTCGGGGACAGGGGTGGGAAATATCGGCCAGTCAGAATCGAGACCGGTATTTTAGTTCTGAATAACGAGTATTTTTCGTTATTTCTTTGATGTCGCTTATAACACGTATTTTTATTTATTACTAATACCTGATTTAAAAAACGATACAACAATTACCCATAGCAGCAGTGCTAAAATTTTTCGTTTTTAGATAAACCTTTTTTAAAGAACGAGTAACTTTTATTCGTAAAATTTGCATTGCTTTGAAATAGTGCATTATTATAGAAAATGCGAATACCTATCAGTGCTATTTAAATAACGATGGCGACATAAACGAGCGACAACGACATGACTTCGCAATTGTTTCAGCATTGATGAGACAATAATATTCCTAAGTGGCACAGCTTTGTCCCATCCGCTTTATACGGTAGGTTCTCACTGTCGTCGTCGAAAAAAAGTTGTATTAGAGAATGACACCATCTCTAGTGTGAAAGTATTTTGGGAAGCGCGGTATCAATGAAGTACAATGCTCCACTTTCTTTAAAAGATTAAAGCTGGGTGAAGCCACAACAGACTTATGGTTTAATATAAGAAAACAATTTAAAACTTAACAGTTCACTCATATTTACAATAAAAACAGAAAGCAGCTGATCTCAAATGGCTCTGAGCACTATGGGACTTAACATCTATGGTCATCAGTCCCCTAGAACTACTTAAACCTAACTAACCTAAGGACATCACACAACACCCAGTCATCACGAGGCATAGAAAATCCCTGACCCCACCGGGAATCGAACCCGGGAACCCGGGCGTGGGAAGCGAGAACGCTACCGCACGCCCACGAGCTGCGGACAGCTGATCTCCTGTCTGTGGCTATATAGTACGATTGTGTATGTTTGTACCCTTGACAACGGTCCAATTAACACGAAAAATATAGTTCTTCAATCGCATATCTCACCGTTTAGCACTGAGTATTCGTATTGTTAAGATAGTGGTATGATTTCCTATTGTAATATGATTTTCGATCAGAATTCCAAAAAATTATAATCAGTTGAAGAATACTGGTGATTTTTTTATAGTCGTCAGTCACGTACCACTTTTCGAGAAAAGTAACGAACGGTGAATTGATTAAGTTTTGTTTTATTTACCAATTTCATTTAATACACTCCTGGAAATTGAAATAAGAACACCGTGAATTCATTGTCCCAGGAAGGGGAAACTTTATTGACACATTCCTGGGGTCAGATACATCACATGATCACACTGACAGAACCACAGGCACATAGACACAGGCAACAGAGCATGCACAATGTCGGCACTAGTACAGTGTATATCCACCTTCCGCAGCAATGCAGGCTGCTATTCTCCCATGGAGACGATCGTAGAGATGCTGGATGTAGTCCTGTAGAACGGCTTGCCATGCCATTTCCACCTGGCGCCTCAGTTGGACCAGCGTTCGTGCTGGACGTGCAGTCCGCGTGAGACGATGCTTCATCCAGTCCCAAATATGCTCAATGGGGGACAGATCCGGAGATCTTGCTGGCCAGGGTAGTTGACTTACACCTTCTAGAGCACGTTGGGTGGCACGGGATACATGCGGACGTGCATTGTCCTGTTGGGACAGCAAGTTCCCTTGCCGGTCTAGGAATGGTAGAACGATGGGTTCGATGACGGTTTGGATGTACCGTGCACTATTCAGTGTCCCCTCGACGATCACCAGTGGTGTACGGCCAGTGTAGGAGATCGCTCCCCACACCATGATGCCGGGTGTTGGCCCTGTGTGCCTCGGTCGTATGCAGTCCTGATTGTGGCGCTCACCTGCACGGCGCCAAACACGCATACGACCATCATTGGCACCAAGGCAGAAGCGACTCTCATCGCTGAAGACGACACGTCTCCATTCGTCCCTCCATTCACGCCTGTCGCGACACCACTGGAGGCGGGCTGCACGATGTTGGGGCGTGAGCGGAAGACGGCCTAACGGTGTGCGGTACCGTAGCCCAGCTTCATGGAGACGGTTGCGAATGGTCCTCGCCGATACCCCAGGAGCAACAGTGTCCCTAATTTGCTGGGGAGTGGCGGTGCGGTCCCCTACGGCACTGCGTAGGATCCTACGGTCTTGGCGTGCATCCGTGCGTCGCTGCGGTCCGGTCCCAGGTCGATGGGCACGTGCACCTTCCGCCGACCACTGGCGACAACATCGATATACTGTGGAGACCTCACGCCCCACGTGTTGAGCAATTCGGCGGTACGTCCACCCGGCCTCCCGCATGCCCACTATATGCCCTCGCTCAAAGTCCGTCAACTGCACATACGGTTCACGTCCACGCTGTCGCGGCATGCTACCAGTGTTAAAGACTGCGATGGAGCTCCGTATGCCACGGCAAACTGGCTGACACTGACGGCGGCGGTGCACAAATGCTGCGCAGCTAACGCCATTCGACGGCCAACACCGCGGTTCCTGGTGTGTCCGCTGTGCCGTGCGTGTGATCATTGCTTGTACAGCCCTCTCGCAGTGTCCGGAGCAAGTATGGTGGGTCTGACACACCGGTGTCAATGTGTTCTTTTTTCCATTTCCAGGAGTGTATTTTGATTCTTTGTATCTTTACACTCTGTGAGTCAAAATTTTTCAATTTTCGTTAGATTTGTATGTTTATTACAGGAAATAATAGGAATAAAAAAGAGAAAATTGGTTATTTCAGAAACCGGTTATTTTGAGCGGTTTTAACAGTTTGGTTAAACCATCGTTGAAAAATACCAATATAACCGAAAACTGGTTGTTTCTGCGATAACAACCATGGCTACTTGTGGATCGTCCTCGGCACGACTGAAGGAGTTGCCTAATCAGCAGGCGCTCCTAGAAAATGAGGCTGCTTTGGCATTTAAACTCTTCGGTTCTCTCTGACTGAAATGCGAATATGAACAACAAAGGTAGTTAGTTGGATGTTGACAAATATTTCTATCCAAAATGAATAGAGCAGTCATCTGTCTTAGCAGAACGTAGTATCCGTGATTTGCTTCTGGTAGCCTAAATGATAGGAATCATGGACAGAAATTTCCAAACTGCGCAGGTTTAAACTGTTAGTTTATTCGCACGATACCGCTAAAAGAAAAGAGAAATCAATTGAAATATGATTTTCTCAGACGGACACATAAAGTGTTCCGAATGTGCAGCTAACATTAGTCTGGATATGTGTTCCTGTTTTCTGAAATTCACTGTCCTGTACTGACCTGTAGGTAGTGAAAAAAGAACAGCTCCTCACTTTTTATGCCACTATCGCATGTTAGAAATACAGAAGTGAATACGTCAGTGCAACTTTCACGTCACTTATACAAAAGTATTACGCATCTTGCTTTGGTCCTGAAACAAGTGCTGCAAGGAAGTTATGAGTCTTCAGTCGGCAGCGAGCATTGAATTCTGAAGACGAGCATCTTCAAAATCCCCGGCAGACACATTTAGACACACTGTACCGGATATTCAAAAAGTGAATGTATCCCAGAAGGCAAAGCAAAGTTGCTCGCTGAGCACGAAGACAGAGAAAAATGACCAGACAGATGAAAGACTGGAGTTCAGAACATGAAAATGACTGTTGCGAAACTGAAACTGAGAAGGGTCGCGCATTGAACGAGACGAAGTAGTGGAAGATGTACAAGATCGATTCTGTGTTCGACTCCTCGTGGTAAGGGAAGACCTAGGGAACGACGTATTGGAAGGTGGTTTGACATTATTAAGAAACAGCTACTATAGCTGCGAGGACTCTACAGGAACCCAGAAAGCAGATGGCCAACGGGGATCTGGTGAAGCTACGACGGGCCCAACAAACCAGTACTGGATAACCCACTCGCTTTCAACAATCGAACGAGTCTCGGATCAAAACCAATACTGAAACTGACAAACTGCTGAATGTTAACAGTTGAAAATGGTGATGTACTGACAAGTCTGGAAGACGCTCATATCTAGCAGTGGACGAGAAATGGTTGCTGATGATGATGGAAGCAGAAGAAGACATACAATAGATTCAAACGACGGCGAACCCTTTGCTGACAAACAAAAGGAGCATCAGGACAGCTAAATGGTAAGCATTCAATGGTTTCGAAAGGAAGGTCTTTTATATAGACAGATGCCACCCGGAGATTTACAGGGAGAAGCCCACGTAACAGTAATTCACACTCGAAAAAGGTCACATACAAAATCCTGTTGTCATATTATCGAAACATATAGGAATGACTGAAAAAAGGGTTGCACGATACGGCACGGATTTCTGCAGTTAGCGTGCGTCAAAGAGATGCTCAACAAACTGTAGATGGAAACGCTACAAAAAAGACGTGGTGAGTCGTGTGGAGCTTCATTCCGACAGCAAACACTCCAAACTAGTCAAGAAGCACACTGTTTTCTCCGTAGAACTCATGTAACTCTTTTCTTGCATTCCATCATACTGCGTCGGTAATTTATGAGACACTGTTGTGAACGTAGGTTTTGAGAAGCAGTACGTGCATCTGAAAGATAACTTTCGTCACATGTCCATGTTCGATGCTGTCGTAAATATGTCTCCGAGCAGGATTTCTCTGTACTTCCGCCTAATATGTGGTTGCTGCAACCCGGAGCCTCGACGTGTATTGCAGTGATGCGAAGCCGGCAGGCGCTACCCGTGAACGAAAGAGCTTTGACGTACAATTCCTTGGCTTCTGTCTGACTGAAAGAGAATGTGAACAATACAACGTTCTCGCTCCCAACATTGACGACCAAAAATGGAAAATTTAGATGTAGCTGCAGTTTAGTCTAGTTTATTGCAAAGTATCTAAAATTATGCAAGATCATGAAACGAAGTATAGTTAATACTCAATTTATAGAACCGATGCTCTCGGAGATTGTTGATCATAGTTATTCTAAACATTTACAGAAATTATTTTTCATATAAAATGTGAAACAACTCACATTCTAAGTAAATTTCAAGAGCCAAATTTTGTCATTCTTCAATTTACTCACAGCTTTTAGCACCACTTCGCCATCCTGGCTAGTGAACAACCTCCATAACAACCCAATTCAACTTACTATATTCTCTCGTACTTGACCTTGTATCCGCCCCTACATGAACAAATGACAACTGAAAACTACTCCCATATTGGAATTACATTTTGCCAGAGACATGTGAGTCTAAACTTTATCTTCAGTAGATAGACTGAAGCAATGAATTAAAATTTGTGGACGGCCAGGTCTTGCATCCAGGTCTCCTGCTTCCTAGGTAGACATGCTAGTCATTACACAAGCGCAGCGTTGTCACTACTACACACGCAAGTCCAGAGCCTTCCCTAACACGAACATCAATTCAGACCTTCAGTCGATCAGTGCTAGAAGAGGAAAATGGGCTGAAGGTTTGTACGGAAGTTTGCATTAGGGAAGGCATTCGACTTACGTAGTCCATACGTGTGTGGCAGTGACAATACGATGTTGGTGTAATGACTAGCATATCTGCTCTGCAAGCAGAAGAACCTGGTTCAAGTTCTGGCCGTTGCACAAATTTTCATTCATTTCTTGAGCTTTTCTATCCTTATCGAACATATTTCCATATCGTTACAACTTCAATGTAACCTGAGTTACATTGAAGAAGTGTTCGTTTGTAAGATTTTAAGTGCAATATATTCTCATCAAACGAATAACAAATTAGAAATACGTATTTCTCCTGAATAAAATGCTCTCCTGTGCAAAAATTTCCTAAAATGTTAAATATTCAGTCAGTTTTCAGATAGACAAATTTCGTTAATATAAAAAAGTAATTTAGCTGCCTTCAACTGTAGAAGCTGCAATACTAAAGGTTTATTATTTTTTATAAAGAACTGTCTTTAAAATCGTATTGAAGGATAACAATATTCTAAATGTTTAAGTTTTGAACTCTGACTGCGTCACTTCATAGTTCCTTAAAACATTCTATGTATGACACATAAAATTTTCTTTATATGAAAAGAAGTTTATCTTTCTAGATTTAAATCTATGAATTGACTGAACTGAAATATGTCAGTACGAAGTTTCAATTCTTAAAGAATCGTTTTCGTGAGAAACGAGATGATGTACTTCTGTAAGTCTTAAGCTGCTTCAGATGGTTTCAAAGAGTAGACAAACGTGAGATACAGAAATATAACTGTAAGTACAAAACACCGTAAGGAAAATTACAATGTATTGCGGACTTCATTAGAAACACTTGTCGCTTACTGCTATAAGAAAAGCTAGGGCTGTTTCATCACAACAGCAAGGGTTCTCACGCGGGGAGTAGGTATATTTTTTGTCCAAACTAAACATTTTACTTATCTGAACACGGTCTTGCAAGAGCAACTCAGTGTAATTTTGTTTATCACGTTTCTTAAAAAAGTAACTGTCAATGTAATTTTTTCATTTGTAGGAATGTAGATCTGTGTCGTATGAGACATGTATTAGGAAGATATACAGCCAGTGACAGTAGAGGGGAAAATATCAGGCACAGTTCGAGGCTAGAACTTCCGCAACGCATTACAGAATATGTTGCAAGTAATACGTACAAGCTAGAGAAAGATGGTATGAGATCAGAGAAAAAACTGACGAATTAAGAAAACACGGGTTAAATATAATTTAGTTGCACATTGAAAGATACCTATGTATATCGTGTTATTTGATATTGTTTTGTAACGTCATCTGAAATAAACTGTGGTGGGCGTTGAGTAGGTTATGACACCTCATAGCACTGTCACATGTGCATGGCATATCGCTTCATGTAGAATGTTAGACGCACTTTCCTTCTTCCACCACATTCCGTTAATAAAGGTAACAATTTATTCGTAGTTTTTAATTATATGTTTAGCATAAGAATTGTTTTAGCGTGCTGTGTTTTACGTTTAATGCCCAGCACACGAGACTGCATCCGAGTGATGTCCATCCAGAGCGACCTGCAACTAAAACACACAACTGGCTGTCTGACCAGTGGTGCCCCGAGTCTGCGACTGCATCATTTTCGGTAAGTGAAAAAAAAAAAAGAATTAGGAAAAAGATTGTAATTAAAATAAAATTAGTCGCATGATTCTGAATGGTCGTTGGGTTTACTTAGAAATAATATTTTTACAGTGCAACTATGTTCAGATTTGTGTCAAGCGTCTTTTATGGGAGTATGGTTATTGCACAAACAGTGTAATACTATATACCAGATGGTAACTTTTTTACCGCTGTAGTTGACATGCACAGATAGTATTTCCGGGTATTAGAGTAACTGGATTTGTATTGATGGAAGTGAAGTGAGGAAAAGTACGTTTTACTGAGTTTAAAAAAATTATGTAAGCACAGATATTGGCAGGTTGGTTTAACTTTTCTGTGCCTACTATTTCAGACTTCAGAAACACCGATTTGTCTAAATCTAAAACCCTCGAAATATTACATAACTTAAACTTCCAAAAAACTTGTCAAGAAGAGATACTAATTTCTAAAACGTTTATGAAACCGAAAGCACATTTCGGCGCATTTGACCGCTTCTGATTAAGCAATACCATCTCTCACTTATGGAAACTCCTTGAAATTTTACCATACACGGACGGTTTTTACGAGACGCTTAACTGAATGAAGTTTTTTTTTTTTTACATTACGTGCGCTGATGTTACATGTAAGTAAAAGCGTATTTCCACAGGTTATCAGCAAAAGTACGTGAATGGTGAATGTTACATGGATAAAGTGGTGTCATAGTACTGAAGACTGCATATAAAATGAATAAAACTAAGCAAACGCAGACTACGACTTATAGACTGGACTGATTTTTCGATGAATTGTAGGAATCAAAATTCTTACGACACTACCACAGCTTGCATAACATCACAATGGCTTGTAGAGAAACATTTGCATCAGTTCATAAGATTTTTCGTATTCAGTAAGAACGTATGAAAAGGTGTCACAAAATTCTGATCCGTAAATTGTCGCCTGCGTAACTTACGCACACTAAATAGATATGAGAAGACACGGTAACGTGTGAATGAATAGAATTTGGTTATAAAAGTGTAGAAAGTTCTGGTCTTAAATAATGATTTATCATGTGATTGAGTTAGTCGCGATTCCTGTCACGCAAATGTAACATCAATTTGTGTTACGGAATTTCTGTTCAAAAAACGAATCAGTTAGGTCGAATTATATATAAATACACTTTATACGTTCAGTGGGTAATTTAACCATTTCGCAGAAAAAGTAAATGTATGTAGATGCCTATAACAATGTCCAGCATAAAAAACGCCGAACATGTAACACACTTCAGACATCCAATGACAAATAACAATACGTGTTCTTGGCAGTAACATAAGTGCTATACAAACGTGAAGTTGACATGGATAAAAGGAACGAAAGATGTGTATATTTCACAACATGCCATCGGCTGAGTAGACTGCAGTCAAACTAACGAATCAGTAGCCAAAGAAAAATAGCCATCTTGCAGAAAAGGAAGATGTTGCCTTTCCTTTAAAATTCTGTCAAACTTCTGTTTTCGATATTACGTTGTGCGAATGTCGTTAATTACATCATATGGTGTATGCCTCGGCCGAAACTACGGCTGATCCTATCGCGTTTTCATGAGGACTCCGTTCCTCCTGAGGCACTCCGCAGTCACTTCTTATCGATCCTTGACGAATCCCAGGGTTCTGAAGTCATCTATACAGACGGCTCGCTGGTTGATGGTCGAGTAGGCTTTGCCTATGCTCACTCGGCGCATATCGAACAGCGCTCCTTGTCGGATGACTGCAGCGTCTTCACTGTCGAACTGGTGGCCATCTCTCGTGCCCTTGAGCATACTCGTTCCTGCCTCGGTGTGTCCTGCGTGGTCTGCAGTGATTCGCTGAGTGGTTTACAGGCCATTGATCAGTGCTACCCACGCCATCCTCTGGTAGCAAGTATCCAGGAGTCGGTTTATGCCCTCGAACTATTTGGTCGAACAGTGGTCTTTGTATAGACCCCGGGGCATGTCGAAATCCCAGGAAATGAGGTTGTTGACAGACTGGCCAAACAGGCCACTCGTAAGTCGCTTCTGGAGATTGGAATACCCGAACCTGACCTCCGAACGGTGTTACGCCACAAAGTTCTCGGGATTTGGGATGCTGAATGGCGCAGCTTAGTTACGCCCAATAAACTCCGTGCCATCAAGGAGAGCGCAACAGAGTGGAAGTCTTCTCTGCGGGCTTCTCGCAGGGACTCTGTAGTTCTCTGCCGCCTTCGCATTGGCCACACTTTCCTGACGCACTGATATTTACTGCGCCGCGTGGACCCACCTCTCTGTCGATGTGGTTCAGTATTGACGGTGGTCCAGATATTGTTGGACTGTCCGTTTTTAACTCCGCTCAGGGAGACATTTGCGCTGCCTGATGCGCTCCCTGCACTTTTATCGGATGACGCTACAATGGCAAACTTATTTTTGAGTTTTATTCGTGCAGGGGGCTTTTATCGCTCGATCTGAGAGTTTGCCTCTTTTTGTGTGTTGAGTGCAGACTTTGGCCTACGATTTTAGATTAGGGTTTATAGTATGTTTCTTGGTGTTTGGTTTTTCCTTTTTTGTTTCTATTGTTGACCAACCACTGTGCTACTCTATGTGCTTTTATTTCCTTGTTTTCTGGTCTTTGTCAGTGTCTTTCTTGTTCTATTTCGTCCCTTGTTACCTCTTTCACTTGGTTTTACTCCTTGTCTTTTCTTCTGGTCGTGGAACAGGGGACTGATGACCCTGTAGTTTGGTATCTTTATCCCTCAAACCCACCACCACCACCACCACCACCACCACCACGTAACAGTATATTCATTGTTCATGGGCAAAGTATGTCTCAGATTGAATTGGTTTAAATATCTATGGCCTTCTTTATTTGCAGGTAAACTTCTTGTTTCATTTAATGTCAATAACAGTCACGGTAAAGCCATTTAAAGAAAATCTGACAAAGTAAATAATTATGTATATTGTGGGTTAAATATATGGAGCTACCAGCAATTATTCACATTTCAGCACACTGGTGCTGCCCTGGTCATAAGTAGGACTCATCAAACAGATTGACCACGTGAGCACTTTTGAACTCTAGAGCGACAGAAGCAGTGATTCGCATTTATTTCCGAGCTGGTGTGATAAGAATTGGGAAACAATTGGAACACTTTAAATTATCGTGTTATTTATTACACTGGAATCCAGAATCCCATATCTTTCTAATGTTTACACGAAATATAAATTCAAGTGAGAAGAAACACATGTAAATGGTCGTTCCTTGCCATTCTTAATCAATATTAGTATAAATCCTACCAGCTGTAGGCACGAACACAAGGTGTGCAAGGCGCGCAAGGAAAGGTTCTGGTACAAGCACCAGAGGAGGATCTCAACTACGGGACGTTAATCAGAGAAAAGACTTGTTGTAATACACGGTCAAGAAAGTGTACCAAAACGAAGGTATTGCATACAAAGTTGCTGCGCTGATTCAACGGAAACCGAGACAGCCAACAGTGAGCTCGAATTTAAAATTACTTCAGATCATGCCCAATCCTTCGAATGTCACGTGGTTCAATTCACGTAGATTTTCAGATAAAGCAAGCGCCTCGAAGTTAATCAGTTAACCCTAACATTTGCACTAGAATGATAATGAGATCCCTTCCGTAGCGTTCGGCAGGGAGAGACATGCATTTGATTTGAGTGCCTATTAAGTAGCCCAACATACACGTGGTTCATCCCACAAGGAATGCATCCGAGGATTGAACGACTAGCTTAGAAATAAACATCAGAATGCCAAGCAGACTGAATTTCACCTAGAAAACTCAAACTCTATACTAGCACTTATTTGACCTATGGTACATCAAACTTAACCATAGCTCCTATAGTTCATCACACAAGAAAAATATCACCAACACATCTTTCGTCGTATTGGAGGGAATAAAATTTTATACAAGCATTTAAAGAACACCTTGACATACCCGCAGAAGGCGTGCTACCTTGCAACGGATCCTCAAAGTATACCTACACGAACAGCGTGCGTTTCCTTCTGCTGCCAGTAAAACGCACACTGCCTTGAACAATCACCGTCGACTCTCCCAACTTGGCCTGTTATAGCCCAGAATGGTTGTTCAGATACAGTTACTGCCGAGCTAGCGTGATTGATGCCTCGCAACTTTTCTGAACAATGCCTCCGAGCGGAAAACACAGAACCAGACACGCTAGTTAGTTAGTATGAAACTATTAGCTAAAAGTATTAAAGACATCTCAGAGAGACACCCAACTACGATTACCGTGTAGACAAAGGAAGAGGCAAACATTCAAGTTCAGAAAATACTAGTTATGTCTCGGATTACGTAGACCACTTTTGGCTGTATCGGATGTGGGAATATAATCTGGGTGGAGTTTTGAAACCCATCGGCACCATAATAGCCGTCCATTTCAGCAGACATGCTTCGCTAGTTGTACTGGGAGACTTTACAACAAAGGCACTATACATCGTGGAGATCCATATCCACTACCATCTGAGCTCCCACGTGATACACCGAGGCAATGAGGCTACGATTTGTTCCAACATACGTCTAGCGCGATGATCATGTTTCTACAATTACAGACACTTCTCTCCATATATCTTGCAGGAGCGAAATAAGAGGGTTAAAGGTTGCACAGCCTAGGGATAAAACTGAAACACTTTGTACCCTGCGCCACACACCCAACGGTGTCTTCCGTAGTAAAGACATGGAAGGAAAGTTCGTGAAACTGAAAGAGAAGCTACTTCGTCCATTCAAGTTCGCTGTCGTATTTCTGAGTTCCCTGGAGGATTTCTCAGCAGAGCCTCCTTACCTGTGAGTGCTGCAACCCACAGACCGGAACTGTCGTACAGAGTTGCCTCGACTGCAGGCCCTCGCCCTTAAACGAGACAGCTCTGCCAAATAAAACCTACTGTTACCTCCGACTTAAGATGAAATATGAATAATAAGCGCACTTATTTGTTTAATAACTGACGTTTTTATCCGGAAGTGGCTGATTTTCTTATCTAAAAATGTTGCTGGGGGACGGAGGCTCCGTAAATTTAGCTATGATACTTCCTAAAAGAAATAATTATCATTGTAATATTTCGTTCATGTAAGAAATAACTTAAATCCATTCTAAAAATATAGATTACTGTTGTGGTACACATGTTATAAATATATAAGGCGATGAAAATAATTTATTTCCTGTTCATAGCAAAACATCTGTTGAATCCCAAAAGATAATTACGTCATCCAAGGCGCTACCGTTGAAAATGTAAACTGGTGTAAATTGTGGTTTATATTAAGAAAAGCTGTGATACCTTAGAGCTCCAAAACAAATGTATGGTTCTCTGACAAATACTTAAAACTTCTCGTGTTCAGTGACCTTGTACTGCAGTACATAATGAATTCTGTTCTGTAAACACCACATAAATTTACGTGACACACGTCAGAATAAAACAATAACCATACATAAAGTCACCCTGCTTACGACCACACATCTAGTGTAAAGCAAATCGATTACTCTGACATTTCTAAAACATCTTAACGAAACTGTTACGGGTCGGACGTACGACGACAGCTACCAGGCGGTGGGAACTGTCTTTGTCGTTGTCAGGAGGCGTTGACTCCCGCCTGGGGCGTCCTGGATTGGCGTGATAGCAAGAGCGACAGGACAGTAATGTATAAGGCTGCCGAGAAACGATCGACGAACAGTTCTTTATTATTCCATCTGATTTATATGGGTGCACCCTCGTCCCAGGCACGCTTTGGCGTTGTCTCGTAATATTTCCTCTTGACGTGGCAGGCGAGGTAGGTGCGGAAATCGGCTTGCGGCGTTTGCACACAGCTGTAGAGCAGGCAGCTTACACGAAGAATTCTGACTGGAGTACTTGCCACGGGTCTGCTGCCGGGACGGAGTAGCCGGCGGCGTCTTCCAGGTTTGCGACAACGACGGTATTGCCCAGATTCAAACTCTGGACTGTTGGCTGGAGAGCACCGGTGGATAGCTGGGAGTGTCTGGTGGCACGAATGAAGGCGAGACCGATATAGTGGAGGCTGCCAAGAGATTGTGCCGTTACTGATATTTGTGGTTCATGGAGTGGCGATCGCGCTCGTGGTGTTGTCATAGTTATGGTGTTGAACCGAAGACCATGTGAGTAGATCTCATGGCGGCGACTGACACACGACAGTCACTGTTGAAGGCCCTGCCACACTGATGATCTATTTAACTGGGCCGAGGGTTTAAATGCGAACGTCGTAGTGCAACCATGTCGTGCAGATGTGTCTCGAGCAGGAACGATGATCCATGTCCAGCTGTTGCTTCACGGTAGTGGGTCAGACCACAGAAGCTTACTAAAGGTTGGTTATTGTCCCAGTCATTGGTCACTGGTCAGTGTCGCAGCCACTGGTCCGCTTAAGCTCGATGTGGAAATGTCTTGCTGGTGCTGAGGTTGCTCAGGAGGCAGGTCGTAGTAAAGCGATGGTCAATGCTCGGGTCTCCGCGCTCTGTCTATGGCATGGAGCACTGGCTGTGGTCCGCACCATCCCAGCAACTTACAGTATTAATCAGTGTTTAGGATACTGATAAAATTTGTTCTAAAAAATCTGATGTCGTGGATTGTAGATCATACAGATGTAAGCTTTGTGAAGGAGTGCTCAGACATTGAAGACTAGCGAGCAAAACTATGGCAACTGAATGGATACAAATCAGGTACATTATGGCAACTGAATGAGTGCAAACAGGGTGCAGCACAAAGCGAAAACTCCACAGTAGCCGTTCCTTTGCCAAAAATGACATTGCTACTGAAATGAGACTCAAGAACCAGGAAAGTTGGTTCTGGGAAATCTTACTGTAACAGCGTTAAAAGCTGGCCTCAGGTTGTAATAAGACCGCAGTGTTGAATGCAGAAAGAAACTGGCAGTTTGAACGTCAAGAGAATGTGAATATGTATAACTTCCAAAATCTGGGAGAGAGCATAGCAGGTAAGCTACTGGTGTATTTAAATGAGAACATAATAAACAAGTTCCAACCAACGAGTAACGACAGTCTACGAAATTCATACATTTATGCCGGTATTGTAACTACCATGAACATCCTTTTTGGGTCAACATTACGATATGCATAGCAGATTGCGCAGTACATAATAAGAATAATAATAATAATAGAAATAATAACAATAATTAATGAATATGAAGTATTAACTTAGTGTTAAGTAATTTTCTCATAACATTGTTGTCGAATGAAAGCAAGTAATGACATCTGATAGAAATGCGTGGTAGCAATATTGAGAGAGTCAAATTGGAGAACAAGCTGACAAGCTGAGGATGCAGAGGAACAATGTGATAAATTTACGAAATGAGATGTAATGAAGAACACAAAAATATATGGGGAGAAGAAAAGTGTGGATAGTGACAATCCGACAAAGATATTGACTAATTTTTGGGCAGTAAGGAAACAGGGAAAGAGGCTACAGCTTTGGTACCATGTAAAGCGTGTATCTCTTTTTGAATGCAGTGTTACGAGGTAGTTTGTCACTGATGGCTAAAATGCAGAAAGATATGGAAAAATAAATTTAATGTTATGAAACGGTACAGATAACATGTTGCACTTATCCAGTCTGGAATTACAGTTATGGAATCATTATAGGTGTCTCATATCTGAGCAGAGTTGTTCAAGAGACGTGTGACCAAAAAACCGATATAGGAAAAAGAGCTTGTGAAAAATCTCGGCGCCTATCCGTTCGCAACCGACCTCAGTGAAAACAGGAAGGAACGAAGTGATCTGTTTGATGTGTTTGACATCTCAGTGTCTTGTTGATATAATCATGACTCTTATTTTTGTATTATTTGTTTTGTATGGGAGTGTCTTTTCTGTGACGCAAGCTTTATTTTAGTCTATGTCGTTGGAGTCACCATAAATTTTTTTTAGCGTTATCTTTTACGTAATATATTTAACTTCACGGTTTACCTCCACGTTTTCCCTGGCCAGATGGCAATGTGCCACATGTAGTGGAGTTACAATTCATGTATCCGATGGTATGTAAAACTGAATTAATGTTTTCTGTCAAAATTATGTGTGATATTTATAAGCCTGGTAAAATGTATGTAACACTTATAGATCTGAAGACGGCAGTATAACTTTCCCAAAACTGTTAATCAGTGTACATATCAACTGTGTTCTGGGCAATAAAACTTGTGCTTTGGAAGCTTTTTTTTGCATTAAACAACCCGATGTTGAGCCCATTTCTTACAGAAGCCCGAGTCATCTGGATTTTTCACTATACGCTCCTTATTGTACTGCATTACAGGAATAAAAATTTAGAAGTAAGTGCAACACTAATTTATGCTCAATTTGACATGGAAATATTTTTCTGTGGTTTCGTAACTGTTTGTTCTTCTCACTTGGTGTTGTGGTGCTGCTGAGAATAAGAAACATCGTAATGCAAGCAACAACCACGACCATGAGAGATATCATCCGGCTAGAGAAATAAAGACGACATATTTTAAGAGCCTTCTGCGGGCTAGAAATAACAAAATAAATTATAATTTCTTTTTCAATGACTTTTTTTCTGTGATATGTTGGTATATTATTTTAACAGGTTTCGGACATAAACCAGTCAACCTTGGCCCTTCAAGGAATCGATTTTTGATGCAAAAAACAGCTACTTTACAAATGAGTTAATGTGTTAGTATTTGACGTTAAGCCAGAAACCGAGAAAAAGCTCTGATAAAGTTCAAAATTGTGTTTAAAGTTCGCTGAAAGTAGCTAAGAGACCTCGTTATGAAACGCTGGGTGAATGTAGCACAGGTAATTTGCGTTCCATTTTAAGCAGTGACTTGTTTTTCCCGAACCTCAGTATTTATGACGTCATACTCCTGAACTATATGTTGTGGAATGATATAATTTTGCAGGTGTATTCGATAGAATATGTATACACTGTCTGAAAAGCGTGTTGCGAATGGAGTTAGTAGCAAAACAGTAATGAATAAAAACGAAATTCGAGATGCTGAAGCTTTACTACAAGAACAGCAGAAATGTAGGACGTAACCGTTATCCATTTCGTCATTTTTTGTGTGTGTGTGTGTGTGTGTGTGTGTGTGTGTGTGTGTGTGAGTGGGCGGAGGGGCTATAATTAAAAAAAAAGTTTCATAAAGGTTTGAACTATGCTCATTTCTAGTTGGAAGTTGCTAAGTGCTCTCATTCTCAACTGCAGCATTTTTAAGATGAAGTGAAACTCTATGGTAGCACTTGTTCTATTGGTGGTACATGCAACTTACTCACAGCTCACGTGGTTTATCACAAAAAGGAAGTTTCACCGAACTGAACAAAGTTAGCAGTCTGTATCAAAATAATAAGCAAAACCCATCATGCATCGTCCGAGAGAAAAGAATCCCAGGAAAGCATTTAGACCACACTTTGATATACCCGCAGAGGGCGTGCTAGCTTCTAGCGGGTCCTCAGACAAAGTATGCCTGTACGAGCAGCGAGCATTTGCCTCTGATTCCACTAAACGAAAGACACCGTTGACCACTCACGGCCCACCCTCTCTACCTGTGCAGTTGTAGCCTTGAATGGTTCGTCAGATACCGTTATTGCCAAGCTATAGTGAATGATCCCTTGAAGTTTCACTGGCCAACGATTTTGTATGCAGAAGAGAGAACCATACATGCTGCTCAGTTACTTTGAGCTACTGTCTAAAAGTAGTAAAGACAGTTCAGAGAGGATCCCAAGTATGATTAGCATGTTGATAAGGAGGAAGGAAAGTTCACAAAGTATTAGTAATTTCTCGTATTGTGTGGATCCCTTGAGGCTTTATCGGGTGTGGGAGCTTAATCTGGATCGAATTGTGGAACCTAACGCTAAAGGGTAATAGTCGATGCATTCTAAGAGAGATGCTTCAGTAAAAACTTCTTGCTTGTAAGAAAGATGCAGTACAACGTGGAGATCTATTCACACGGCGTTCAGGGCATCAATGTGACAAAAGAAGGCGAGCAGCGTATGATATTCTAAAAACTATCTCTTGAATGATGATAATGCCTCTAAAGTTAGAGAAAAATCTTTCCACACACTTTTCACGAGCCAAGTAACAAGTTTAAGGAGTGGCCAGTCTGAGGATGAAACTGAAACACTTTGCGTCTTCCACAACACACAGTAAGATGGCTCCAGAAGTATAGATGCAGAAAGGCAGTACACGGAACTGAAAGCGAAGCTACATCGTCCATCCATGTTCGACGCTATCTTTCTTGTGTGTTCCCGCCAGCATTTGTGAGCAACCCGCAGGCCGGAACTGTATAACGGTGATGCCTTACCTGCAGGGGTCCCCACAAACGAGACAGCTCTGATATAGAAAACCGTCGACTCTCTCCGATTGAAAACGAAATATGAGCAAGAGTAGTTATTTTTGTAGTAACGGTTGTTTTATCTGGAAACGTTCCTGCAGAAGGGAAGTCTCCGTGGTCTTAAGTGCGATACTTCATAAGAGAAATAATTGTCAATGTAAGTTTTCGTTTACGTGAGAAATAGTCTACACTCATTCTAAAAACGTGAATTGGTTTTTTGTTACATGTATTTCAAAGAGATAAGGCTATACAAAAATTTATTTCTACTTTACAGGAAAACTTCAGTTGATCCCCAAAAGATAATTACGTCAATTGTCGCAGGAGCTATGTTCAATAATGTAAACTAATATAAAATGTGGGTGATGCCGAGAAAAGCTGTGATACCTCAGAACTCCTAAATATATGCGTGGCCCTGTGATAAACGAATTCCTAAAATTTCACGAATTCAGTGACCCTGCACTGTAAGATAACGTACAGTTCTGATATCCAGATTGCCTTTGAATTTACATGACACACGTGGGAATAAAACAATCAATTAAGCTTAAACATAGGCTTTCAGTCAACCAGCTTACGACTCCGCATCTAGTTAAAAGCAATTAGATTACTCTGAGACCTCAAAAACATCCTAACGGATGGTTGGGCGTGCAATGGCCGTTACTGGATGGTAAGAAGCTCCTTCATTGCTGTCAGGAGGGGTTGGCTCCCACCTTGGACGTCGTGCATTAGAAAGATGGCGAGGGAGACCGGAAGACTATGGTAAACAACCAACGGACCAAAGAATTCTTTATTATTCCAGCTGACTTTCGTGGGTAGGTCCCGGGTTCGATTAACGGCGGAGTGAGGGATTTTTCCTGCCTCTCGATGACTGTCGTTTTAATCATCATCATTCATCCCTATTACGATCGGAGGAAGGCATTGGCAAACCACCTCCGCTAGGACCTTGCCTAGTACAGCGGTGCGGGTCTTCCGCATCGTCCCCTACGCTCCTCGGAGTATAGGATCTCATCATCATCATCACCATCGGCCTGGATAGATGTCTGCCTATTACCCATTACGACCATCTTCAACTGGCGGCGGTCTCTGTCAGTCAACAGAAGAGGCCGTCCTGTACGCTTTTGTGCTGCACGTGTCCCTTCACGTTTCCACCTCGCTATCACATCGGAAATAGTGGACCTAGGGATATTTAGGAGTGTGATAATCTCTCGTATAGAGGTATGACACAATTGTCGCCTGACCACGTTCGAAGTCCGTGAGTTTCGCGGAGCACCTAGTTCTGCTCTCTCACGATGTACTCAGGTCGCTGATATGGAGTACCTGGCAGTAGGTGGCAACACAATGCACCTAATATGAAAAACAGCGGTGTGGGTCTTCCGCATCGTCCCCTACGCTCCTCGGAGCCATTTGTTTTGGGCTGTGTCCGGATACTTTTGATCGCATAATGCATCTGCCGTCCAGCTGCGTGCGGCCGCTGCGAGCGGCTAGACCGGTCAACCTCCTCTACTGCAGTGAGAGGCAATATTGAAAGGTAACGCCAAGTCGCGTCTGGGACGAGGACCTACCCACGAAAGTCAGCTGGAATAATGAAGAATTCTTTCGTCCGTTGGTTGTTTCTCTTCAGCCTGCTACCATAGTCTTCCGGTCTCCCTCGCCATCTTTCTAATGCACGACGTCCAAGGTGGGAGCCAACCCCTCCTGACAACAATGAAGGCGCTTCTTACCATCCAGTAACGGCCATTGCACGCCCAACCAGCAATAGTTCCGTTAGGATGTCTTTGAGACCCGAGACCCCGTGCGCAGGAAGCGAGAACGCTACCGCAAGGCCACGAGCTGCGGACCTATCCAGACCATCACGCAGGAATTTCCAAACTGCATCAGGATCCACTTCAAGTATTATGACAGTTAGGCGGGAGGTGAGAAAACTTGGATTTCACTATCGAGCGGGTGCTCTAAAGCCACATATCACGCCGGTAAATGCCAAACGACGCATCGCTTGTGGTAAGGAGCGTAAACATTGGACAATTGAACAGTGGAAAAACGTTGTGTGGAGAGACAAATTCGGTACGCATTGTGGCGATCCGATGGCGGGTTATGGGAATGGCGAATGCCCAGTGATCGTCATTTGCCAGCGTGTGTAGTGTCAACAGCAAAATTCGGAGGCGGTGGTGTTATAGTGTGGTCGTGTTTTCCATGGAGAGGTCTTGCACCCGTTGTTTTGCTTGGCAATATCACAGCACAGGCCTATATTGATGTTTTAGGCACCTTGTTGCTTCCCACTGTTGAAGAGCAATTCGGGAATGGCGATTGCATCTTTCAACACGATCAAGCACCTATTCATAATGCACGACCTGTGGCGGTGTGGCTACACGAGAATAACATCCCTAAAACTTCCTGACAAATTAAAACTGTGGGCTGGACCGAGACTCGAACTCGGCACCTTTGCCTTTCGCGGACAAATACCATCTGAGCTACCCAAGGCCGACTCATGACTCGTCTTCACAGCTTCAATTCTGTCAGTACCTCGTCTAATAACATTCCTGTAATGGACTGGCCTGCATAGAGTCCTAACCTAAATCCTACAGAACACCTTTGGGATGTTTTGGAACGTCGACTTCGTGCCAGGCCTCACCGACCGACATCGGTACCTCTCCTCAGTGCATCACTCCGTGAAGAATGGCCGACATCGGTACCTCTCCTCAGTGTATCACTCCGTAAAGAATGGCCTGCCATACCCCAAGAAACCCAGCACCTGATTGAATGTATGCCTACGAGAGAGGAAGCTGTCATCAAGGCTAATGATGGGCAGCATTATTGATGGAGGGAGTCACGAACTTGTCATTTTCACCAAGGTGTCCGGATGCGGAGAATACCGATTCGGTTCTCACGAATTCGGCTTTCTAGATTTACATTGACGGAAAAAATAATCAGTGTAGTGTACTGAAACATAGGGAATAGGTTTGTCTAGGTAACATGTTTACGTGATTAATACTGCAAGATCACAGCTTAATGTAAATGCGAGACGAGCCATTGCAAATGTCAAATACTGAATCCTTAATAACTGGTGTAACTGTCATAATGTTAAATGCAGGCAACAATCGTGCATGCATTGTGTTGTACAGGTGCCGGATGTCCGTTTGTGGGATGGAGCTCCATGCCTGTTGTACTTGTTTGTTTAATACAGGGACGGCTAAAGCTCGTTGTGGACGACGCTGATGTTCCATGTGCGCTCGACGGGAGATCGAGCAGGCCAAGACACCATGTCGACACTTTGTAGAGCACGTTAGGCTACAACAGCGATGTGTGGGTGAGCGTTATCCTGTTGGAATAAATCTGCCTGCTATGCAGTTCACGAATGGCAGCACAACAAGTGGAATCACCAGATCGAAGTACAAATGTGCAGTGCAGGTATTTGGGATGACGACCAAAGTGCTCCAGCTGTCACACGACAGCGCACCCCAGTCCAGGTGTAAGCTCAGTGTGTCTAGAATGCAGGTAATTTAGTTGCAAGTTTTCAAGTGGCCTGCTTCAAACTAACACACGGCCATCACTGTCACCGAGGCAGAACCAGCTTTCATAAAAAAGCACAACGGACCTCCACCTTGCTCTCCAATGAGCTTTCGCGTGACACCACTGAAGTCGCAAATGGTGGGGGTTTGTGGTCAGTGGAGCCTAGTCTTCTTGCGACCATACATACTCGAGACCACCGTTGCCAAAAATCATGTGTGGTGGCTACGTTCCTGAAACGTCTTACTGCAATATCGCAGAAGAAACGTCCAGCTTCTCGTAGTCCTATTACAGGACCTCGTTCAGACTCAGTGAGGTGTTGATAATGGCGTCTTTGTCGCCTTAAAGTCATTCTTGACTGACATCAACTCACCATTTCCAACCTCGAAGATAACTAACGCTCAGGACGGCTGCAGCGTGTACTTAAAGGAAACCTGATTTGCATCCTCATACAGCGCTACTGGCGTCACTGTTGTCCGACTGGCGCTAAATTTGAGTAGACATCGTCTTTCAGGCGTAGAAACGCGGCTACCAGCTTTCGTTTATGACGCACAACTCCTCGTGGTGCTGCGACTTTCCTTTTCCATCAGTGTATGCTCCTTATTGCAAATGGCTAGAATGTGTCACTAAAATCAAAACATTTATTTAGGTACTCTAAACCTTTTCGACAAATAATATAATACTCCGGCGAATTTTACCAATTGGTGCAGGTGAAGGCAACAGTTCAAATATTTTGCTAATTTCATACTTAAAAAGAAATCTTATTTTCTTTTTGTTAGTCTGTTTTTAAGATTATACATGCTATTAAACAAATCCAGAATTGTTATGCAGTTGCGTTCCAGACATTTAACAGTTTTATTAAACAGTGGCTACGAAAATACAGGTAAATTTCAATTAAGTCATTGTAAGGAAAAAGAAGTTTTGCAAAATAATTTGACTGTTTTCTCCTAACTCTTACAAAATAACTTCTAATGTATTTCCAATTCAGTAATAATGTATCTACACACAGTTAAAAAGGAGTCATTTTGTTCCGACGTGGCATTCCACTTCGTGATCGTTTCGCTCTGCTGATTGTACAGTTTTTAGTTTTGCAGCAGAGTGGGGTAAATGAGTATAAGTTTTCAATGTTAGAGGCTCTGTGTCATACAAAAAAAGTCATAGCATGTTTCATACAGTCGCACTATGTGTGGACGAAAATTTTCCTCAGTCAAATCTCGTTCCAAATCCCCTACATTTGTAAATAAATAATGATTAACTCCAAAATTAGAATTTTTCTTATCATCATTTTGGACTGACTGAAACATGACATCAGCACACTCATCACTATTTTCAGAAGAATAGTTGTGCAAGTAATAAAAGTAGGTTTATGTTTTTCTTGTTAGAAGCGTCAGTTTGTAAGCACTAAAATCAACTGTCAGCAATTAGATCATCGACTGCATTTTGAATAGACATGGCCCCAGTACCTCTTTAATTGGAGCTTCCATTTTAGTTCTAACCAACTAGACTTGAAGTGGTACTTAAATTAATATAAATAATTTTATTCGGTTTTACAAAACTGTCCTTACTTTTGTAGGACAAGTTATATTTCATTGAGTTATATTATGGCTGGCTCATCTGCAGAAACATTTTATTGGTCACTACAAAGTGAATTTTCACATGTGGAAGCGGAAGTGGAGTCTATATATTTGTCCAGAAGACCAGATGTTTTCTTAGATTTCTGATTTGGATATATTATGTTTTGTTTCCAGGTGTTGCTTAACCTGAAAATAAGAAGAAAAAACCGTTCTCGTCAACCACCATCAACTACCAGCCCCGTCAACCATCATAACCATAAAACACAAACACAGGTACATACAAAACATAAGCATACAACACATCCATTATACACAACGCATTCATACAATCAATGGTTCCCCTTCCCTGCCCTACTCTAGCCGAAGCAAATGCAAATGTAATTCCACATAATTGGCATTTTCCACTATACTCGTTTCATGGGTCATCAGTTCATCATTGGACTTACCATTGAATTTTATGTTTCCGTAATTGTTTTACCTTCTGTACCAACGTATCAATCATTTTTGCTTATTCTATTTCATCCATTTCAAAATTGAGAGTACGTTTTGAAGATGTACAGGGGGTATTCAGTCTACTAAAGTTGTATTTATCTTTGACTTACTCTTACTTAAAGGTGTAAAATCGAATAATCGAGCTACTACACTCACTCCGCCTGACACAAAACGATATGAAACACGCAGCACAAGGGTTTGCGAAGCAACAGTAGTGTCGTAACCGTTAGAACGCTGAGGTTGCCAGCAGTATGTCCGTAAGGGAGCGAATTGTTCCGACTACTGCCGATATATAGCGAGCAGTATCTTCGAGATAGTCGGCTAACTTTCTGTCAAATAAATAATCCACAGTGCGGTGTTTATTTACTTTACACTGTCTAGCAAACTCATATGCGGTACTTATTAGTTGCAAAGAATATGAAATTAGTACGTTCCCACTCTTTCTCAGTTCAGACTTCGACAAGTAACTTTGACAACGGAAGTATTGCCATTTCAGGTTACGTTGCGTCATAAATGAGTACTAAGTTCATGGTTCATATACTCAGGTGATCTGTTACACGTAAAATTTTGATGAACTTAAGTCGTTTTTTATGATTTATGTAAAATGAATCCGAGGAAAAATCAAACTACGTGACACAAAATATTATCTTGTACTTTATTGTTTACATCATGAACTATAGAGAACAAGTGCCCGAAATAACTACAGTGCTTATAGAAAGTACAAATGGCAACCCTACTAATAGCGACGCATTTCAAGAGACATCCTTGACTAACTATGTAGGGAGGCAACGTTGTTTACAACAAAGATACTGTAGGAGAGGTTGAAAATACCGCTTCAGTTGTAAATTCAGATACAGTATATCGTGAAGGTCCATTCTCAGGACACTCAGAGCATCAATATAATGCAACGAGGTACGGTGTCTACGATTTCTGCCAACGCAACTATTGGGTGATGACCATGGCTCGAAAATTAGAGAAACGTCATTCCATATACCTTGCACGTGAAAAATAAGAAGGAAAGGTGGTCTGGAGATGAAACAGAGACAGTATCATTTGGCATACATCCCACTTTGGCTTATGAAATAAAGATATGGAAAGACAGTACATGAAACAAAAAGATGATTTCTCATTCACTCCAGGATTTCTTAGCACAGCCGCCTAATCTACGCGTGCTGCAACCCGCAGGCCCGAACTGTTTCACAGTGATGCCATACCCGCAGGCGCTTCCCGTGAACGAGGCAGCTATGACATACAAAACTTTCAGTTCTCCCAGATTGAAAAGGAAATATGAAAAACAAGGGAAATCATTTACGTAGTAATGGATGTTTTCATCCAAAGTGAACTAATTAGTTACCTGAAACCGTTCCTGGATGACGGAGTCTCCGTAATTTCTGCTGTGACGCTTCGTAAATGAAGTAATTTTCGACGTAATATTTCTTTCTTCCAGAATGAGATTTTCACTCTGCAGCGGAGTGTGCGCTGATATGAAACTTCCTGGCAGATTAAAACTGTGTGCCCGACCGAGACTCGAACTCGGGACCTTTGCCTTTCGCGGGCAAGTGCTCTACCAACTGAGCTACCGAAGCACGACTCACGCCCGGTACTCACAGCTTTACTTTATTTCTTTCTTGTGAGGAATAGCCTATAATCCCTCTAAAAATGTTAGTGTCATGGTATGTGCATATGAGAAATATAAGGCGCTGAAAACAATTTATTTCCTCCTCAAAGGAAAACATCACTTGACCTGCAAAAAGCCAGTCGTTCCAAATGCTGTCTTTAAAACATGTAAACTACAGTAAACTACGGTTGACAATGAGGAAAGCTGCGATATCGCAGAGCTGTCTTTAAAAAATGTAAGCTACAACAAACTATGGCTGGTACTGAGAAAAGATGCGATATCCCAGAGATCATAAAAACAAGTATGGTACCTTGATAATGATTCTTTGATAAATCTATTCTTAAAATTTCTATAATTCGTTGACTATGCGAGGCAAGATATCGTAGAATTCTGATTTAAAGATAGATCATAATTTTACATGGCATAAATCAGAACACAACAATAAATTAAGCATAAATAGCCCTTCAGTCTCCCTACTTGCGATCATGCAACTAGTGTAAAGCAACTAGAATACTCCGACATTTCTAACACATTTTAATGGTATTGTAGCGGGTCGGGAGTGCAATGACGGTGGTAGGAGCTGTCTTAGTGGCAGTCATTGGCATTGGCTCCCACTTTACACGGAGAATACTGACTCGGCGGGCGCTGGATAGGCAGCGGCGACCAGAGTACTTGGCACGTCTCCACTGGCAGCACAGGCAACCAGCGGCGATGATGTCGAAATTCAAACTCTGGACTATCGGCTGGAGAGAAATTGCGGGCATCTGAATAATTCCGGCGGCACGGCGGTGATAGAAACGATGGGGTCTCGTAAAGACAGCGGTTGAGCGGAGTCTGTGAACGGTTTGGATTGTCAGGGAGTAGTCAACGGTTCGTGGTATGGTGACTGTGATGGTGGTGTTACCATGATTCCGGTATATACACCAAGGCCTTGTCAGTACATCTCGTGGTCATGACTGACACACGATAGCCGCGTCCTCGGACTTGATATGCCACAAACCCACTCGTCGGCCCTCCGCTGACGTCACGTGGAAGTGTCTCGAACAAGGGTCAGAGACCCAGATCCATTTGTTGGTTCATGGTAGTGGGTCAGACCACAGAAGCTTACTGTAAGCTGGTCAGGCTGCCATTGGCCCGTGGAAGCTTTTGCTGCTTGCTCACCAGGGGGGTCATTCTCCTGTGACAGTCAATGCTCGGGACTCGGCGTTCTGTTTGTGGCACTAATCACTGGTTGTGGTGTATGCCATTACAGTACATTATGTATGTATTGTACTGGGGACCTAGGAACGACGGAGAGGCGTCGTCCCCGCCGTAGCCCTCAGTAGTACACAACCCCACAACAGGCTACAGCTGTCCAATCACCCCACCGCTGCCCCACACTGAACCAAGGGTTATTGTGGGGTTCGGCCCTCAGTGCCCCCCCCCCCCCCTCCCCCGGGAACGTCTCACTCCAGACGAGTGTAACCCCAATGTTTGCGTGGTAGAATAATTATGTTGTACGCGTACCGCCCGGGAAGCAGTGCATCAGACCGCACTGCTAGCCAGGTGGGCTGTACAGTACATTATAGTAACATTTGATAATCAGTGCTTAGGATAGCGACAAAATATCATCTACGCAATACAGTGAGTTGAAAAATAGATGAAGCAAAGAAAGCGTGTGAAACAACACGCTACCTATCCCTTCGCATCCAACATAACTGAGAACTGGCTGGCGTGACCAAGCGGCTGCATGTGCCACGCAAGTCTTTAAGAAGCTTTCAAGGCTAATTCGAGTCACCTGAGTTTTCATTGTTTGCTTTACAGGAGTGAGGATTTAGAAGCAAAGACAAGACTAATCGACATTTTATTTCAGGTGGAAATATTTTTCTCAGTTTTTGGATTAAGTATTGTAACAATTTGTTCTTCCCAATTTAGAGGCTTGTGCACGACTATTGTGAGATCTTTTCCTGTTTTTGGTACGATAATTGGATATCATCAAGGAGCCCTGGATGAAGTTTCATGAAAATTTGCGTTGATCAACTTTCCTATGACTTGCGACTTCTTATGATCTAGTTTAGCTCGCAGGGTTTGTGGCCATTGTGATACTGTTGACAATAAGTAACATAGTGTTATACACTAGAAAGAAGACCACGTGGGCCAAGAAATATTGTATCTGACTCTGGAAGAAAAGAGAAATGTTCTGAGAGACATCGGCGAGAAAGAAATAGCAAGGTGCTTTCTGGATAGATAGATGAAGAAATCATGCGTATGGGGCGTAGAACTATTCACAAGCGTGATACGAAAGAGAAGATTAAGATTGTCCGAGGAGATCACGAGAGAGGATGAGCACTTGTTGAACAATAATGTACAGATATTTCTACTTACAAAGACCTGTAGAAGATCATAGGATTAAAATCATGATTACAGAAGTAGAGAGATCCAAGAGGTACGAGAGAAGACGTACTGGACAAGTCACTAGTGATTGTAAGTTGTCGAAACGTATCATATAGTAAACTTCTTATTGCTATGTCATTTGTAACATTACAAAATTGAAAAATCACTGTCATAATCAAACTTAAGTCATCTACCATATCATCAGTCTGTCGAGATTCGTCTGCTGTACAAATATAACTAGAAGACAAATCTGTTACTTAAGAATAAATGTGTTACTTGGGATTACATGTAATAACAGATTACATTTTCAGGGAATAATTTAATGAGAATGAATGTTAAAAATATTTATTCAGTGTATTAATTTTTAAGACAAAATTCAACGAAATTCTTGCTCTTACTACCTTTTGCATTTGTTCTTCGAAGTGAAAAGTGAAATACCAAACACTTCAATTCAGATGAAATTATTATCGTCTTAACTTACGGATTTCTTGCTCATTAGATGAGGTGTTGGCTCTGTATGAATGAACTGTACTTATCAAGAAAGATATTTTGTACTGATCGTTTTTAGCTGTTAGTATGCTATTATAAAGTATCCGTTGTATGTGTAAATCTCAGTCTTTCAGAAGTGTTTACTATATTACGTTTTTGACTTGTATGGTGCGTTCGCTCATCCATCCAAATAAATCACGATGCAAATCCAATGACTAATATTTAATAACGAGAAATTTTTTGTCTTATACTTCTCGAATATATGGCGCATACTCAGTCTACTTCTTACATTCTCTCTGTGTCGGGTACTTGACGGGATTTTTAGCGTGTACTACAAATTTTGACGACGCATCTTGTCCGCAGAAATTGAAGCTCCCTAGGCAGATACACTATTTATTGTTTTTGTTACTTTTATTCAGTTTCGAGTTCAACTTCGTTAACACGTGCCTGATAAGCTTTGCATATTACTAACTATTGCTTGAGTAAATAATTTTTTGTCGTATTCAGAATATCGTACGTACATTGACATGTCATTTAATTCCAGTTATGTGTTGCATTTCATGCTTCAGAGTGATGGGAAGCAGAATTGCGGTAACCACATGCCTCCTTTAGACTGTAATGCCTGTGGCTCATGACCACATATTACATAATATGTGAGATTTAGATAGCACACAACACCACAATTTCGTAATAAATCTACTTTGAGAATTGAAAATTAGTGCAGACATAGATTTGAGACAGGATTTTCTGCGTGTTAAACATTACGATTTCATTTATTTCAAATGCAGTTGCTTTGTTGTAACGAAATACAGTGAGCTACCCAGTTGTACAACCATTATCAACACATTAGTTCAATTAGTTGCACTGCATACATACAGATTCAAAAAGCGACTTTTTTTATTTGGGGGGGGGGGGGGGGGGATAGAGTCTTCATTGTTCTCACTGGTGTGACGCGGTTCGTCATGAATTCCTCTCCTGCACGAACCTCTTCATTTCAGAGTGACACTTCCACACTACGTCCTCAATTATTTGCTAGACGTATTCTAATCTCTGTCATTCCTTACAGTTTTTTACCCTCTACAGATCACTCTGATGTCTTAAAACATGTCCTGTTATCCTGTCCCTTCTTCTTATCAGTGTCTTCCGTATGGTCCCATTTTCGCCGATCCTGCGGAGATTCTTCTCATTCCTGATCTTACAATTTCACCTGATTTTCAACATTCTTCTGTAACAACACATATCAAAATCTCCGATTGCGTCTGCTCCGTTTTTCCACCGCCCATGATCGCTACCATGCAATGCTGTGATCCAAACATGCATTCTCAGAAATTTCTACCTCAAATTAGCTCCTATGTTTGGTGTTGATATATTTTTTTGGTTTGGAATGCCCTTTTCGCCAGTGCTAGTGTGCTTCTTATCTCCTCCTAGCTTCGTCCGTCACGGATTATTTTGCTGCCAGAATAAGAGAGTTCCTTGATTTCATCTACTTCGTGATTACCAATTCTGATGTTAAGTTTCTCGGTATTCTCGCTTCTGCTCTTTACTTTCGGCTTTTTCCAGTTTTCTCTCAATCCATATTCTGTATTCATTAGACTTTCATTCCTCTCAGTAGGTCCGGTGATTTTTCTTCACTTTAAGTGAGGATAGCAATGTCATCATTCATATACTTTCACCCTGAATATTAATCCCATTCCTGAATCTTCCTTTTATTTCAGTTATTGTTTCGTCGACGTGTGGATCGAACAGTATGGACTGATCTTCCGATTTTATTATTCCCTCTTGATTCTCGTACATCTTCTATATCACTCGTTTTTCTCTGTAGGTTACTCCAATTTCACCCAGAATTCCACGTTGGTGAACGCTTTTTCTACATTTAAAAATCCTGTTAGCGTACATTGATACTTCTTCAATCATACTTCCACTATCAAGCGCAGCTTCGGAACTACTTGCCCGTTGCTTGTATCTTTCTTAAAGCCAAACTGATTGTCATCTGGCCCAGCTTCAATTTTGCTTTCCATTCTTCTCTGTATTACTCTTGTCAGCAGCTTGGATACTTCAGCTGTTACACACTAACCGGAATAGTCAGTCGTTTGCTAGCCACTTCCCCCCAAGATTTTTAGAAATTCCAATGGAATGTTGTCTATCCATTCTGCTTTATTTTGTCTCAAGTCATCCAGATCTCTTTTAATGTATGACGCTAATGGTGGATCCCCTGTATCTTCCTTGTCGACCCCTGTTCCTTCTTGTATCAAGTCATCTGACATGATTCCCCCCCCCCCCCCCCCCCCCCGTTGCAAAAGTGCTCAAATTTATTCTTTTCACCTATGCGCTTGCTCTTTCTTCGTTTTACAGGGGAATTTCTATTGCACACTTAATGTTCCCACTCTTGCTGTCAATTTCCCCGAAGGATGTTTTGAGGTTATTCATGTGCTGAGTCGGTCATTCCGACGGTCTTTTGCTTTTGGATCTCTTCCCATTTTTGCTGTAGCCATTTTGTTTTGGCTGCCCTGTACTTCCTACTTATTTCTTCCCTAATTGATTTATATTGATCTATTTTTGTCTTTCCCTAAACTTTTTTGTTAATTCTCCTTTCATCGATTAATTGAAGCACTTCTTCTGTTGCCCAAGGTTTCTCCGCAATTACCTGTGTCTGACTGTCAAAGATTTCTGATTGCCCTTTGTGGAGATTACCACGCCTCTTCAACAGAACTACCTGCTGTGACTTTCCTTATCGCGCTGTTCACAGCCTTAACGAACTGCAAACGTGTCATACCTTTCTCCAGTTTCAATTTCCCACTCCGTTCCATACTGATTCATCCATACGTTTCTGTTAAACTTCAGTCTATTCTTCATGTAATCCGGCTGTAATGTTCCTCGTCTGTTCCAGATCTCGTGATTCTTAGATAGAGTATTCGATGTTACCATCTGAAATTTATTGCACAACTCAATTAGCCGTTCTCCTCTATCATCTCCATTGCCTAGACCACATTCTCCCGTAACCGTTTTTTTTCTGTTTCTTCCCCTAGAATCACGTACCATTCCTCCACGATTATTAGATTTTCATCTCCCTTTATTACATAATTATCCGTTCAATATTCTCATATAATTTCTCTCTCTCTTCATTTTCTACATGCGATGTCGGCATTTGCACCTGTTGTCGAGGTTCGTTAGCTATCGAATTCGATTAGAACAACCCTATCACTGAACTGTTCACAGTAGCTCACTGTGTGTATTTCATTGCTATCCATAAGAAATCCCACTCCCGTTATACATTTTTACCCCTTTTTACTGCTGTTATATTACTCTACAGTCACCTGACCAGAAATCCTTATCTTCTTCTCATATTACTCCAGTGATCCCGTTATATATATAATCTTTTTGGATATCCCTTTTCAGATTTTCTAGCTTACCTACTACGCTCAAACATGTTTTATTCTTCGCCCCGAATTGTAGAATGTTAGCCCTGCGTTTGTTATTCCATGTATGTCTCATGGTCATCTCCCCAACGACAGTCCTTCCCAGAGATTCGAATGGGGGACTATTTGTGAATCTTCTGCCAACAGAGAGATCATCATGATACCTTTTGCCATTACAGTCACATGTCCTGTTGATACAGATTATGTAGGTTTAATGGAGTAGTTTCCATTGCCTTTCTTCCTCGTGCCATTGATCATTGCTAACTGCACCGTCTTTTGGGGAAGTATCCCACCGCAAGGGCAAAAAAGTGTCCCAAATCTCTATCCACTGCACCGCCCCCTTTGACAACGCCGCTGGCAGAAATGGCGTGAGTTCTTATGCCGGAAGTCTTCGTCGGCCAATGCCGATGATCTTTAGCGACAAGTTAGCCAGTGGCTGATTTCTAGCCCGATACTCTGGAGGTTTAGATTACCGGTGAGGTATGCCATTCCTAGGCCTTGGGTTAAGAATGCACAATACCGAAGCATAACTCATATCTAAAAAAATGTAATTTTAAACGAATAACATAAATAAAGTTTAATTCTTTCTTGTACACATTTCCTCCGTGATTCGCTGATACGCTACTGTAACTGGTTTTAGATGTAAACCAGCAAACCGCCGATTACTTAAAGAATGGGACTGTCATGTACAAAACAGCTTCAAACGTCTCACCTACCTTAGAAGTGTGTTCCTGTGTTATTTGACGTTAAGCATGCAGCCGAGAAAATGCTTAGAAAATGCTGGAAATGAAGTTTAAGGTTTGTTGTAGGTCTCTCAGTGCTTTCATTATGAAACACTGGATGAATATAGTATTGATAACTTGCCCTGTATGTTAAGCAAATACTAGTTTTTCACTCATCTCAACGTTTATGATGTATCACCTGAACCATGTGTCGTACACCGATATAACTGTGCAGGTATATTCGGTGATACATATGTATACCGTATGGAAAATGTGTTGCCAATAGAGTTGGTAGTAAAGAATTAATAAATTAAAAATCATGGAAGGTAATGAAGTTTAACTGAAAGAAGATCGAAAATGTAGTAAGCGATAAAACTTTTCCCTTTCATCTTTATATGAGCGGTCTCGGAGATAAAATGTTTCAGAAGGATTTGAAATTATGTTTAAAGTGTGTTGGAATTCGCTAAGTCCTCTCATTCTGAGATACTGGATGAATATGCTTTAGGCAACTTGCACGTAGCAAGGTGCGCTGCCGCAACACATATAAACAGTTTCAAAGTGTAATTCTTGTCTTACTGTGATAAACCTTTAATATTACATTATAGTTCCTAAGGAATAAATTATGACAGCAATTTAAATTTTTAAATTCGGCCAGTAGTCATATGATATACAGAAAGTCAAATTTTTGTTGCCAATGGAAGACGTTGTCAGGCAACCTGAAACTACAGGACCTTGAACTGGGTTAGTCGGTTAGTGACAGATTAAATAATTTAACTAGCAGAATTGCAGCAACTGCCACTGAGTACATGTTAAGAAATAAAGTGTGTTATAAGTAAGTGAAAATGTGATGCTTATGTTGAAGAAACGAGTGACTTTTTTCGCATTTCGTGTGTCAGTACTACTTCTGATCCCTGGTCAGAGCTCATAGTTCACGGACACATCAGCAAAAGCTGCTCAGCTAAAAAAATTCCCAGTGTAACAGTTTTTACAATTTACCTCAGCCTCTCCTCACGAATTGTATGACAAAGCTCTGGCAAACTAAACATAACAGAGAAAGAGGCACAAAAACAGTATCAATTCTAAAGCACTACACAAGAGCTTAGTAAGATTACTCCTGCATGCTACCCTTTAAGCTACGTAATCGCTAATCAATACTTCGTATTTAACTCAACCGTGCAAGTCAATAAACTGAGTCACGCAATAAAATAATTAGTTTCCTGAAACTTCCTCTGGCATTAAAACTGCATAAAACCGAGTATTTCCACCCGGGGCTTTGCCCTCCACAAGCCACGCCCTGCCGAAAGATATATCGGTGCTAGCAATCTAGTTCCAAAACTTTTCACAAGTTCTGAAAGGGAGGTGTTTTATTCCTTTTGATGGCAGATATTTATCTTTTTTACTTCCTATGGGGTTGCGTTTATGTTCCTCTACGCTAAATTTACAGCCCTGCATGCTCATCGCATTAACTGAGTTTCTGCTACTGCAGTGAATCATTAATTAATGTAACTACTATTATTTTTAAGTGTAACGGCTGAGTGGGACAAGACTCATTTTATTTATTGATAGACTTGTGAGGAAGAAGGAAGTGGACGGCACGAAAGATTCATTAAATTGGTTCCTTACTGTCACTCGTTCTCTAACTCAAGGTTTACACATAGGCGTCATACATACGATACTGGCCATTAAAATTGCTACACGACGAAGATGACGTGCAACAGACGCGAAATTTAACCGACAGGAAGAAGATGCTGTGCTATGCAAATGATTAGCTTTTCAGAGCATTCACACAAGGTTGGCACCGGTGGCGACACCTACAACGTGCTGACATGAGGAAAGTTTCCAACCGATTTCTCATACACAAACAGCTGTAGAGCGGCGTTGCCTGGTGAAACGTTGTTGAGATGCCTCGTGTAAGAAGGATAAATGCGTACCATCACGTTGTCGACTTTGATAAAGGTAGGATTGTAGCCTATCGCGATTGCGGTTTTTTGTATCGCAACACTGTGTGCTCGCGTTGGTCGAGGTCCAATGACTGTTAGCAGAATATGGAATCGGTGGGTTCAGGAAGGCAATACAGAACGCCGTGCTGGATCCCAACGGCCTCGTATCACTAGCAGTCGAGATGACAGGCATCTTATCCGCATGGCTGTAATGTATCGTGCAGCCATGTCTCGATCCCTGAGTCAACAGTCATCTGTTTATGGGGACGTTTGCAAGACAACAACCATCTGCACGAACAGTTCGACGACATTTGCAGCAGCATGGATTATCAGCTCGGAGAGCATGGCTGCGGTTACCCTCGACGCTGCATCACAGATAGGAGCGCCTGCGATGGTGTACCTAACGACGAACCTGAGTGCACGAATGGCAAAACGCCATTTTTTCGGATGAATCCAGGTTCTGTTTACAGCATGATGATGGTCGCATCCGTATTTGGCGACATCGCGGTGAACGCACATTGGAAGCGTGTATTCGTCATCATCATACTGGCGTATCGTCCGGACTGATGGTATGGGGTGCCATTGGTTACGCGTCTCGGTCACCTCTTGTTCGCGCTGACAGCACTTTGAACAGTGGACGTTACATTTCAGACGTGTTACGACCCGTGGCTGTACCCTCATTCGATCACTGCGAAACCCTACCGTTCAGCAGGATAATGCACGACCGCATTTTCAGGTTCTGTACTGGCCTTTCTGGATACAGAAAATGTTCGACTGCTACTCTGGCCAGCACATTCTCCAGATCTCTCACCAATTGAAAACGTCTGGTCAATGGTGGCCGAGTAACTGGCTCGTCACAATACCCCAGTCACTACTCTTTATGAACTGTGGTATCGTGTTGAAGCTGCATGGGCAGCTGTACCTGTACCCGCCATCCAAGCTCTGTTTGAGTCAATGCCCAGGCGTATCAAGGCCGTTATTACGGCCAGTGGTGGTTGTTCAGGGTACTGATTTCTCAGGATCTATGCACCAGCATTGGGCGAAAATGTAATCACATGTCGGTTCTAGTGTAATATATTTGTCGAATGAATATCCGTTTATCATCTGCATTTCTTCTTGGTGTAGCAATTTTAATGGCCGGTAGTACCTCAACGACAAGGGTTGAGAGGCGAGGCTGTGCAGTACTGCGTGCGTTAAAACACCACGAGATTCACTGATGACAGTGCAAATGTATTAAGGAAGAAAGAATAAGGACTTGCATCGGTATGTCTTCAGAGGACCATCTCTTACAAATCATCATATGTTTCCAACAATAAGGGGGAAGTACACTTGAAGAATATATGAATTCTGTGAAAAAACTGTTGCATAGCGATCCCATAAAGCCGCTTATTCACGGAGAAACAGTAATATTAATAATAAACACGATCGATCACAGCCCAATAGCCAAAGGGTGAGGGACAACGTAGTGAAGAAAGCAGAGAACACTAAATTCACTTGCATGCCGGTACGTGCAGGAACCCAACACTTCCCACCTACATTTTGCTGTCTGATAGACGATCAGAGAGCAGTCAGAGGTGTGACTGGCATTCATTGGGCCTGGCCATTACCAAAGGGGATCGATAATACTGAAACCAGAGACTAAGATAAATCCCTCACGTTAGTAGGTAGCCACTGTACTCAGGATTACGCGCCCTATCAATGAACTTAGAGCAAGACCAAATTCAATACATGTGGCGGCCCGAAGTGGAGAATTGACACTATCTTCTGGAAATTCAGACACCGGAAGATGGACAGAAATTTTGCACACATTTAAGTACTAGTTAGATTTTTTTTCTTTGTGATCTACCGTTTTAGCAACACTATTTAGCAATAGCAACAAAGATTGGAATACGTGGCACAACAATTCTCAATAATCACTCCATGAGATGCAAAGATAATCCCGTTAAGATATCGGGAAATCAGGACACCCAACACACGGGCTATCAAAAATTAGATAAAACACTTTAACGTTTTTGGCAAGAACAGGGACTCGGTGGTTCCTCTACTGGAACAAAGTGAAACATTCATAGTTACACATACCTACATGAAATTACGCAAAAATTGAAATAGAAGTGCGTTACGAAACGCTTGCTTATCATTCACAACAAAAATAAGCATGATAAATCATAATCTCAAATTAAGCTAAGGAATGTTAACACCTCTGTCTAGAGTACCAGATGATAATACAAGCGTCCAACACTTACAGAGCCCGGATCCCCACAGAAGAATACCAGAAGGAGCGCTCGTACGAATTTCGACCCTGCATTCAGTGGTACGGTGGGAAGTTCCCATTAGAGCAGAGACCAGCAAACAAGACTGACCTTTCTCCTTTCTCCACCCCCCCCCCCCCACCCGCCACCCCCACACTGACCAGTACCTCCCATAGCTCTAAGAACTTCGGAAATACTGGAGGTAACTTCAGACTAGGCTACCATGTTCGACAATGCTCCTGGCTGCATTACATGTTCCCTCCTCTCGCTTTATCAGGTTACGTCCTCCATTGAAAGGCAAAGGTTCCGAGTTCGAGTCTCGGTGCGGCACACAGTTTTAATCTGCCAGGAAGTTTCATAAAGCACAATCTCCGCTTCTCATTCTGGATACGTCCTCCATTGTCGAACATGATCGTTTTGGCCGCACAGGTGCTACGGTGTGGGGAGGCATCGACCTCAAAATCTTTGAACACGGTTCACTCACCACTCAACGTCATTGTGAGACTGTACTCCTTCCCGATAAACACCTTTTCATGAGTGTATGCGGCCCTGAGTTCACTTTTATGGTCGACAATGTGCAACTTCATCCCACTGCGCAGGTGGGGGAGTTATTGGAGCGAAAGTATATCTCGCGGGTGGACTAGTTTGCCGTCTCCCGAATTAATTCCCATCGAACAAGTCTGGAAAGCGTTGGGGAGATGTGTGGCAGCATGTCCACGTTCACCAAAGACCACCCAGCAGTCGTCAGCCACGCTGTGCAGTAATCTTTGACAGTCATGTAGCCAGCATGGGAGACCGTTGCAGAGAATGCTTTGCCGTCCTTGGCATTGTTGTTGCTGTCGTCTTCAGTCCAAAGACTGGTTTGATACAGCTCTCCATGCTACTCTATCCTGTGCAAGCTTCTTCATCTCCCAGTACCTACTGCAACCTACATACATCCTTCTGAATCTGTTTAGTGTATTCATCTCTTGGTCTCCCTCTACGATTTTTACCCTCCACCCTGCCCTCCAATACTAAATTGGTGATCCCTTGATGCCTCAGAACATGTCCTACCAACCGATCCCTTCTTCTAGTGAAGTTGTGCCACAAATTTCTCTTCTCTCCAATTCTATTCAATACCTCCTCATTAGTTGTGTGATCTACCCATCTAATCTTCAGCATTCTTCTGTAGCACCACATTTCGAAAGCTTCTATTCTCTTCTTGTCTAAACTATTTATCGTCCACGTTTCACTTCGATACATAGCTACACTCCATACAAATACTTTCTGACACTTACACATCATATTAACTGTCGTTAATATGAGGCCATTACCACTGAGTGAAATCAGATACTATAAGTCCACCCTCCCCTCAATCCCCTCCAAATTTTCGACCTAAACTTTAGAATGAAAAAGAATTATTTTGGAAATTTTTATTTTTAAAATAACGAAAGATAAGTGACATTTGTTTTTTGTAGGCGTTTTGCTGAACCACGAACTGAGTCATTGAGACAGTTGGTACTGCATATTTCTAGCAAACTTTTTTTAAGAATGATGAAACAATGCTAATTACATCGCCAGTGATACCTACAACTTTTGTCGGAAAAGAAAACTAACTACTCACATTGATGGCAGACACTTGTTAAAAAATATGCATCCTCTGCGCCACTCATCTCCCTAGCATCCACTGCTTCACCCATGCGGAGGACCACCATTTCAACACAACCAAGTTAAAACGTGCGCTCTACACTTACTCTTTGTAAATCACTCGATTGCTTGACTCATACTTCTGAATTGGCATAAATTCAATGATTTCACGCTGCTAATAATTTGCCCTTTAATGCTACCACCACAAATAATAATAATAATAATAACAATAATAATAATGTATGGACCCAACAGCAATGTAGTGGCAGTTACTTAGTTGCTGTCGTGTTGAACTGTCGGTTAGTTCGTCTATTGTGAAGTGAGTCACGAAGCAATTTATGGTCTATTGTGACAATTTTCATGGGATATATAGTCATATGTGAGGTATGTGTCTCAATTTTAGAATCATAGATGCGTGGTACAAAGTACGCTGTATGTATGAAGTGCATAGGCTTCGTTTCACAAACTGTAACCTCCAGCACAACCTATCATGCACTGAAGGTAGCACTTGAAAAAATATGGTAATTTTTCGTTATTTATATAACCAGTATTGCAGTCTTACAAAATAGTGATTATAGTTGCGATCCTTTAAAAATAATGTAGTATCGTGACTGTAACAGAACTGAACAATTTTGATTTCACCCCTCAGAAAATTACATTTTATCTCTCAGATAGGAATTTTACCCTCAGGTTGGGAATCATGTTATTAACGACCCACGTGCACTCTTTTGTAATGTCCAGGGTCCATCATGAATCGCTGTGAGTTCAGTGTAATTACTGTCTTTAAATAAAAGTTTCATATCTCTTCGCCTCATTGCGCATTTCTTTCATTTACCTCCTGTACTACGTAACAATTCTATGTATGGTTCACCGTGAGAAAGTATCGTTCATCCTGAAGTTTTTTAGAGCACTGTGTATATAAATACACGTGTTGCACTTGACTGCAGCTGAAAAGTGGGATTAATAGTTACAACCCTTGCTGAGTGAAGTAATTTTCTGTTTGTGATCACATGTATTGTTACGACCAGACGAAACTACCATGGTTCAACAATAACTACGAGTTTCTGACTGCTTTGGGAGATGGGGCTCATCCGTACTACAACAGATGAAATATCAGTTCACTTTATTACATGAAAAATAAAAATATTTACTTAACATGATACAATACTTTGCCACAGGACTGTTTGATAATTTACAACTGCCATTCACTATTAAAGCATCACTTGATGCAGCAATTAACGAACTGTTCTCTTGATTTACAATGTTCAACATTAATAAAAGTATGAAGATTGTAACTGTTCTCGAAAGAACAGATACCATTGATGACCTTGCAGCTTCTCTAGAATAAATGATAATCAATTGAAACACTTAGCTGCCGACAGGTGTTGTTAATAGCTGAAAATGTGTGCACCGACCGGGACTCGAACCCAGGATATCCTACTTACATGGTAGACGCTCTATCCATCTGAGCCACCGAGGACGCAGATGAATAGCGCACGGACTTATCCACTGCACGCTTCCGTGAGTAATGAGTGGATGGGCAAATATCTATTAGGTACATTACGTATGTAGATTGTGGACAGTTGGGAATGTGGGTCTCACGGGAAGGAGATCCCGAGTTCGAGACCCGGTCGGGGCACACATTTTCAACTGTCCCCATCGAGGTATATCAACAACAACTGTCGGCAGCTGAGGGTTTCAGTTAATTATAATTTATAAAAGTACATTTGCATCTGAGACTCGAACAACACTTTAGTCCTACTCGACTACTGTTTTAGCTGAGGTCACGAACTGGACAAAATGCTTCCAAGCTCGGCTCTGCATTGACCTCTGTGCCAAGACGCTGCTGTGTTGAAAGAGAGGGCATGTCTGCCGGCCGGGGTGGCCGAGCAGTTCTAGGTGCTACAGCCTGGAACCGCGCGACCGCTACGGTACGAATCCTGCCTCGGGCATGGATGTTTGTGATGTCCTTAGGTTAGTTAGGTTTAAGTAGTTCTACGTTCTAGGGGACTGATGACCTCAGAAGTTAAGTCCCATAGTGCTAGAGCCATTTGATTTTTTAGAGGGCATGTCTTCTTCAGCCTTTCCCATTCAGGCTGTAGTGAGACATTGCTACATGTCTGTGGTATCGCCGCGCGGGATTAGCCGAGTGGTCTTGGGCGCTGCAGTCATGGAACGTGCGGCTGATCCCGTCGGAGGTTCGAGTCCTCCCTCGGGCAAGGGTGTGTATGTGTTTGTCCTTTGGATAATTTAGGTTAAGTAGTGTGTAAGCTTAGGGACTGATGATCTTAGCAGTTAAGTCCCTAAGATTTCACACACATTTGAACATTCATTTTGTCTGTGGTATCGATGTGCATTTCCTGACTTTGGTGTGGCACCACGAACTTTGAACGACACCACATGCATCACATAATTCGGATATAAGTTAGTATCGACACCAAACGTAACACATAATTCAGATATAAGCTGGTATCGAGATCTTTTATAAACGTTGGTATTGAAAATTGCAGTAATATAAACTTACCTGCTACAGAGCAACCCCCCGCCCCCTTTCCCACCTTTTGTTGAATGTAATGACAAGTATCGTCATACAAGTTAAAATCTTGAAACTTCCTGGCAAATTAAAACTGTGTGCCGGACCGAGACTCGAACTGAGTCTACCAACTGAGGTACCCAAGAACGACTCAAGTCCAGTCCTCACAGCTTTAATTCCGCCAGTAAAGCTGTGAGGACGGGGAGTGAGTCGTGGTTGGGTAGCTCAGTTCGTAGAGGCCCGCGATAGACTAAGGTCCCGAGTTCGAGGTCCGGTCCGGCACACAGTTTTAATCTGCCAGGAAGTTTCATATCAGCGCACACTCCACTGCAGAGTGAAAATTGCATTCTGCAAGGTAAGATCTTGTTTTGTTCACAAAACGACGGTGCGGAACTGTGTCGAAAGTCCTATTACAGTCAGTCAGGAAACACAGTACGATATCAGGCATCGTAGTCTGCAGTGCTCTGGCTCTCTCGGATGAGGTATACTACGGTGCTCCGCAACGGCCGCGACGTGGAGGCGCGAGGTGCCACCGGCAGGCGACCTCTTGGCGCCCGGAGCGCGGGCAGCCAGTGCGTGCGCCGGACGCCGGATTTATGCCCCGGCCGGCGCTGGCCTGTAAATCAGACCAGCTGATAGCCATCGCCACCGCAACCGCCATCGCCGGCGGCCGCTGTCGGCATCTGCATAAATCTCATTTCGGCGCTCGTTAATGGCGGCCAGGGTCCGACCTGCTCCGGCCGCGGGCTCTCATTAAACTTGGGACGCTGCGGCAGCCACTGCGCACCCCGTTCTGCGCAGCTAGCTAGCTACCCGTCCAGCCACTTGTTCGTCCGCTCTGCAAAGTGTCGCCGACGGCCGGCGGCGCACTGGTGACCGCACCAGTTCCGCGAGGCGACTGCGTCTCGGGGCCGTAGCTAGGCTGGGGTGACTGCTGCAAGGCCCACGAACTATCGAGGACAAAGGGCTCCTGACACCCAAAAGAAAGAAATATTAAAATTCGTTTTTTGATCGTTGCAGGACATGTTGAAAGGAATGGTTCAAATGGCTCTTAGCACTATGGGACAACAGCTGAGGTCATCAGTGTGGTGTCACCGCCAGACACCACACTTGCTAGGTGGTAGCCTTTAAATCGGCCGCGGTCCGTTAGTATATGTCGGACCCGTGTGTCGCCACTATCAGTGATTGCAGACCGAGCGCCGCCACACGGCAGGTCTAGTCTAGAGAGACTCCCTAGCACTCGCCCCAGTTGTACAGCCGATTTTGCTAGCGATAGTTCACTGTCTACATACGCTCTCATTTGCAGAGACGACAGTTTAGCATAACCTTCAGCTACGTCATTTGCCACGCCATATTCAGTTATTACGAACATATTCTGAACAGATACTATTGTGAATCATGTACCGTCAAAAGCGACGTTCATCATTAAAGTTAAGTATCAAACTAATTACGTCCGCTTTCTGAATTCTAATTCCTTGTCATGTTCCAGACCTCACGTCAGTATAATTCTTCCCTCCTCACGCCAGCCTGCGTGGGCTAAAACGAGTGCATTTCGGCCTCCTCTCGTAACACGGTGTTGGCTCTTCTGCCAACACAACAATCAATCCCCTAGAACGTCTCCCGAATTAAATACCATCGAGCAAGTCTGTGAAACATTGGGGAGATGTGTGGCAGGACGACCACGTGCACCAACGACCATCCAGCAGTCGTGAACCACGCTGGTGCAGTAATCTTTGACAGCCACGTAGCCAGCATGGGAGACCTCTCCAGAGAACGCTTTTCTCTGTTTAATATGAGGCCATTACCACTGAGTGAAATCAGATACTAGAACTCCACCCTCCCCTCAATCCCCTCCAAATTTTCGACCCTAGTGCCTAATTAAACTTTAGAATGAAAAAGAATTATTTTGGACATTTTTATTTTTAAAATAACGAAAGCTAAGTGATATTTTGTTTTTGTAGGTGTGTTTCTGAACCACGAACTGAGTCACTGATACACTTGATAACCTAACTAACCTAAGGACATCACACACATCCATGCCCGAGGCAGGATTCGAACCTGCGACCGTTGCGGTCGCGCGGTTCCAGACTGAAGCTCCTAGAACCGCTCGGCCACTCCGGCCAGCAGGAATGGTCTAATGAGCATAAACTATGTATTGAGGGTAGTCCAAATGAAGAGGAAGGTAACGAGGAGTAGTGGAAATGACTTTAGCCACAAATTAAACAACACAATTGTGGGCTACAAAGTAGACGCTGGAAGCAAAATACAGTATTATTCAGCTGCCCGTACCGCTGTCTTTTTAAGCAACCCCCGATGTTACATCAGGGCATCGGTCTTTCCGCAGTGGATACACCGGTTCCCGTCAGATTACCGAAGTTAAGCTATGTTGGGTGTGGCCTGCACTTGGATAGGTGACCATCCGGGCCGCCATGCGCTGTTGCCATTTTTCGGGGTGCACTCAGCCTCGTGATGCCAACTGAGGAGCTACTCGACCGAATAGTAGCGGCTCCGGTCAAAGAAAACCATCATAACGACCGGGAGAGCGGTGTGCTGACCCCACGCCCCTCCTATCCGCATACTCATCTGAGGATGACCCGGCGATCGGATGGTACCGATGGGCCACTTGTGGCCTGAAGACGGAGTGCTATAATGTTACATCAGGTCTTCAAAAACCATGCACGAGCTTTTCATATTCTCTCGCTCGTTACGCGCAAACTATTAGTCCTACAAAAAAAATGAACATGACTTTCTTGTAGGAGATTTAATTACTTATACTCGTTTTTCAGCGATATGTGTTCACTAGAGGCCACGGTTTTCGAATTATTTAAGAAAAATGTATAAAAGTGACAAACGAAAAGCACTAGTTTGCTTTTGTTCTACAATATTGTAGAATAAAAGCAAACTGGTGCTTTTCATTTATTATTATAATGTTGTTCTACCAAGAACCGACGGAAGATTCTGTTAATATATAAAAGTGACCTTTAAACGTATCTTCATCCCCACAGCGATTCTTTACCAGTCAGAATTTCTAGTAGCACTGTACAAAAATTTCCTGCCACACGTACTACGGCGGATATTCGACCTTTTTCGGCCTTTATTGCTTGGTCTATTACACCACTAGCATAGTCTACTGTTTCGTTAACATTAGCGGCTAATTTAAAGTTGTCCGTGAAGGTAATGAAAGAAAAACGACTTTTCTAAACGTTTCGCTAAAACTAATTACATTGCTAATTCGATCCAAATTTAACCCTTTAGAGCAGTGTAGTTTCGTAGTCAGAAGTCCCGCCGAATACAACAACACATTTGCTTATTTTATGGTGTTAAAATTCACTAAAAGGTTACACATACACCAGTTTTTCAATTTGTAAGCGCTCGTCCATGCCCATGGCGTAATAACGCCAGTCAATGAGGACCGAAGAAGGTCGAACGTGGGAAATAATTCGTGCAGTCGCAAATTTTTGTACAGTGGTTAGGAGGATGTGCCGTGAACAGTTTACTAGAAATCTTGACGGGTCGGAGCTGTGTATGGGAGTGGAGGTGCGTTTGAAGGTCATATTAACACTTTTTTTTAACAACTATGACCTGTAGCAAAAACGTATTCCAGTACTAAAAATTTAATTGTGTGAAATTTCCGACAAAAAAGATCTAATTCTTTTTTTCTGCAAAAAAATAGTTTGCGTGGAGCGAGAGAAAGAATAAGAAAATCTCGCCCGTAGTTCTTGAAGATCAGATTTAATATTGCGGGTTGCATAAAATGGCAGAGGTAGGAGCAACCGAATCACCCCTTACGTGACAGACGAAGCAATGGCCGCACAGCACTAAAGGCCTGCAATCAACTTTTGTAATTTATTACAGCAAGGATGTACAATATTTGTTAATATCATTTTTCAACATAGTCACCCTGCCCTTCAATGCACTTGGTCCAATGTTGGACAAGCTTTCCGATACCCTCTACAAGAAAATTTATGGTTATGCAGCAAACCACGTGTGCACTGCTTCTACATCTATACCTAAATCTACATCAGGACTCCGAAAAGCACATGACGGTGTGTGGCGGAGGAAACGTCTTGTTCCACCAACTGACCCCACGCCCCTTTTGCCTCCTTCATTCGTGAATGGCGCGTGAGATGAATGATTGTCGGTAAGCCTCTAATTTCTCGAACTTCCCGTTGCGGTCATTTCGCGGGACGTATGTAGTAGCAAGTAATATGTTGTCCTACTTTTCGCAGCAAATACTCTCTCTAAATTTCAATAGCAAATCGTGTTGGAGTTTGTTGAGAATCTCAGCAAAACTCTCGTGCCGACTAAAAGATCCTGTGACGAAACGTGCTTCTTCCACAGTTCTATTTGGTAAACTTCCCAGACTGACGAACGATACTCAAGAACCAGTCGGACAACCATATTGCATAGTGGATGAAATACATTTTCTTAAAATTCTTCCTATATTTCTTAGTCTCGCATCTGATTGCCCTCTGATTGTTTTATGTGGTCACTCCACTGAAGCTCACTCCAGATGGTTACTCCTAAATATTTTAAAATCGTTACTGGTTCCAGAAATTTGTCAACGATAATATAGTTTTACAGTAGTGGATTTATTTTCCTATGTATGCACAGCCTGTTACATTTATTTACGTTCGTGATAAACTGCCAGTCCCTGCGCCATTCATCAATTCTCTGTAGGTCCTTCCACATATCATTACCGTCTTCTGGCATTGCTAGATTTTTATCGACCACCGCAATATCTGCGAACAGCCTTAAATAGCTACTAGATCATTTATATACACTGCAAACAGTAACGTAGCTGAACCGACGACCTCTTAAATCATTTTAAAACGGACCAAACAGATGGCAGTTCGTCGGAGAGAGGTGGGAACTATATGCAGGATGCTCGAACACCTCGAAATGCAGAGTTGGTGCGGCATGAATGCCTTCCGGAATCGACCTCTGCGTTTACTGCGAATTGCTGGTATAACAGCATAGCACTATAACGTTTAATGTTTACTGTTGACCCCCGTTCCAGAGTTGGCTCTCGTGAGTCCCATAAACACTGCGAGCAGTACGTTGGCTCTTCCGTTTATTTTGGACTGGACATTCGGGGCGCTTCCATTCCATGGTCTGGCATTCGCTCCATGGTTCGAAGTGATGAATCCATGTTGTATCTTCAGTGACAATTCGCTTCAGAAACGTTTACATTAGAATGGCGGCTTAGTAGGTTCTGACAGATTTCCACACAGTTAACTCGTGGTCTTCATCGAGTTGTTTTGAAATCCATCTCGCGCAGACTTTGTGAAAGTTGAGCCTGGTATGCATGATGTCATGTGCACAACCATAACTAATCTGCATTCAGATGAACACGAAGAAGATCATCAACAGTCATTCGTCTGTTATTCAGAATCAAATCAAGGACTCTTTTAGAACTGGTATAAGCATTTTGCCCATAGCTAGACGACTAGCTTTTTCTTCATCCTTCACGCATGTTCGACGGCTGTCAATAGGAAGACGTACCAAAGATATTACGAAACCTTCCCAATAATGACTAATAGACTGCTGGCTTCTGTTTAGGGATCTTCCGCCGACGTTTGTTTGATAATTTTTCTGACGTTTCGCCAGCACGAGTGGGTGGCATTGTCAACGCTTCGCCCTCAATGGCTGATGGTGGACTGGAGTCGCGCAGATTATGTGTAACTATGGGCCAACTTCCAAGGGCTTTTCCTCAATCATTACCGTTGTGGTTCCCCTCCTTATACCTGTAATGGTCGTCCTCTGAAACACGGGAATCCAGGATCCGTTCATCCTGAGGCTTTCCTTTTTTGCGTTGAAACTGTTATCGTGTTTGTGTCTTTCTGTAGCTTCACATAACGAGGGGGGTGTAATAGCTCTTATCTACAGCAAGAACTTCCGTGTCGGCGGATTTCATGTGCGGTAGGTCCCACACAGCGCGTGCTCCGCTACGGCCGATTTCTCTACCTGCGTAAACTTGCAGTGACGTTAATGTTTGGTGATCCTGGTGTTGGTTGATCGTCCAGTTATTTCAACATAGACTTTTACACATGTACATGGTATTTCGTATATTCCCGACATTGCAAGTGGGTCCCATTTCCCCTTTTCCGATCTGGCATACTCTTTGGTCTTCTTTTAGAGTTCCCAATTATTATAATAACAATAATGCTGACAATAATAAGAAAGATATTGTTAACAATATTAATAATAACAGTAAGGTCATTTAGAATTTCCAGAATGAGATTTTCACTCTGCAGCGGAGTGTGCGCTGCCAGGAAGTTTCAGCCGACCGTGGTGGCCAAGCGGTTAAAGGCGCTACAGTCTGGAACGGCGCGACCGCTACGGTCGCAGGTTCGAATCCTGCCTCGGGCATGGATGTGTGTGATGTCCTTAGGTTAGTTAGGTTTAAGTAGTTCTAAGTTCTAGGGGACTGATGACCTTAGAAGTTAAGTCCCATAGTGCTCAGAGCCATTTGAATTTGAACCAGGAAGTTTCATTTAGAATTTACTAAAACAGAAAATAATTTTAACTGAAGAGGGGTAGTGAGATGCTAAATGAGAGCTGTTTTTTTACTGTGACAACGAAGTTCAGTGTCTAGAACATCTTCAATCTCTTTGGCCACTGCATGCTACGGTGAGAAGATGCAAAAACTTGTAGAATGAATATCAAGGTAACGCTAAAGCCACTAAACCTAACGGCAGGGAGATATTTAAACACTTTCGATGACTATAAAATTACCAAATACGCAGAAACCAGTCGCAAAATCATGTTTTATTTATTCACTTTCGCAAATCGAATTCAACTGATTAACAGCCATCATTGGTGATACAAAAAGAATAAAAATAATTAATAACAGTGAGCAAATGAATAAATGTACATAAAGCAACGTAAGCCAATGAAATGTATATAGACGCATTTAAAATGAACATACAAATTTACCTTGCAACCAATATGTGCCCTGAGTTGTAATACTGTCGTAAGCAGAGGTCAAACAAAGTGATGCATCGAGAATTGACCACGACAACGAGAAACCATAAGGGGACGCTGCGAACCAGACCCACCCTCTATGTCAAAAGAGACAGCTAAAATAAAAATAAAAATCAGAAGAAGAAGAAAGAGGTATGACATACAAAGTGAGGTAAAAAGAAAAATGGTTCAAATGGCTCTGAGCACTATGGGACTTAACATCGGAGGTCATCAGTTCCCTAGAACTTAGAACTACTTAAACCTAACTAACCTAAGGACATCACCCACATCCATGCCCGAAGCAGGATTCGAACCTGCGACCGTAGCAGTCACGCGGTTCCTGACTGTAGCGCCTAGAACCGCTCGGCTACAAGGGCGGCCAAAGTGAGGTAAAATATAAGGATATAATACTACAAAATGTACATGAAATGAATATATTGACAAAGATTTTGTCCACCACCTAGTACAGATATATACGCCAAAAAGCTATTGTACAAATTAGTAAAAAGGAACAAATATAGATGAGAAGCACACCATCGAAAAAATGAAGACAGTATTACTACTCAGGGCACATATTGGTTGTTAGGTAAATTTGTATGTTCATTTTAAATGGTTTAATGCGTCCTTATACATTTTATTGGTTTACGTTGCTTTATGTACATTTATTCATTTGCTCACTGTTATTAATAATTTTTATTCTTGTATTTGTAGCACCGATGATGGCTATTAATCAGTTGAAATCGATTTGCAAAAGTGAATGAATAAAACATGATTTTGCGACTGGTTGCTGCATATTTGGTAATTTTATGGTTTACGGTCGCTGCACGACTTGGGAACCACATGGATCACACCATTCATAGCTTTCGTTGACATTTTCAAGACCTGGGAATAGGAAATGTGATGAACGAAGCCTAGCTGTAACTGCTATAAGCAAACTGAATCCCAGAATTTTATTATCATTTTAGAAATTCGGGGTAACCTATTAAAAGAAATCAATGGAGTACCAGAGTTCCTGCAGTCTGACAGTAAGAACGTTGGAGCTGCACGTGACCTCCGAAGCAGTCCTCACACGGTACGTGTTTCTCATTGTTTGTCACGCCAGACGTGATTTTCTTCGTGGTTGGTGCACGCTTAGAAACGGACGGGTACGTCAGACGGAACGTGGTCCTCATCATGATTTGCGATCGCAGCACGCTCCAGCGGCAGTTGACGGCTGCATCTAGCTCACGGATCACACAGTTTATTGAAGAAAATGTGTAAAATTGTTACGTTACCTCTATTATAACAAACATCTCCTCCCTTGTCCACATTCTAGTCATGTTTTTCTGTCTGTACCCCACACAATATCCTTGAACATGATGTAAAGCAAAAAAGAAAAATTCCATATTTTCTCAAGAAGGACGTCACCATTTATATCTTCCATTATGAATAGTGCGATGCAAATTTATAATAGTCTTAAACAGAAGATAAGGATTACCATCACCCTCACTTTTTAGTGAAACGCTGAGGTCATTCGTAGTAGATCACTACTTCTATTCAATAGCGAAATTTTTGGAACATGTGAAATAGAAGACTTTAAACAAGAGAGTGCAAAGTATCCGGCTGCAAACTATCTAGTAGATAACAACGAAAAAGCATATACGATATTTATAAAAGAACTCTATAGCTCATAATCCGAAAAGTTATTTGAATGAAGAAGTAAATACTAAATCGGTACAGAATCGTATACTCTCGCAGGAAGCAAATTCGCAGTTCGTTGGTACATACTCTCTGGTGTGGTCACCAAGTGCTGAGAGAGTGCGTCCTTACATGTGCGAGGGTATGCTGAAAAATAATGCCTTCGAATTTTTAATGTGATTTCTCTTAAAAGCTCCTTGGATAAAACAAACGTTATTAATATTCTATGTCTTTATTTTTCGTGTCTACATATTTGTTTCTCAACATAGTCCCACGGCCGACGATCACATTACTCCCAACGAGAGGTCAGTTTGTTGATACCATCAGTGTAGAATGTCGGTTGACAGAGCCGCAACCTCATCTCTGTTTTCACCGTTTCATTACTATCAAAGTGATCTCGTTGAAGGTGTTTATTATGGCGGGAGGATATCTCGCTTGTGCTACCTCCACTAATCTAACTCACCCAACCGCCACTTCTTCCTAAGAACGCGCCAAGTTTGAATTCCAACAGCATAATGCATCACACCGCTGTTATCTCTACTAAGCAAAGTAAATCGTGGGAAAATAGCTCACTTGGCCTATCTTCAATAACCTAAGTCACCCAACCACCACCTCTTCCTACGAATGGGCACCAACTTTTAATTTTGGCAGTAAACAAAATTCAATTTCCATATATCTACTAAAGTAAGAAAATGGCGCAAAAGAAAAGACACTTGTACTAACCTCAGTCGCCAGACCGCCACCTCCTCCAAAGGATTCGTGGGAAAAGGACTTGGACATAAGTCTTTATTTAAACAATTCCATGCAGATGTGTTCATCACAATGTCAGGACTCCAACTTACTTAGTACACATTGCCACCACCAGAGGGCGCTCTCGTCTGTGACATAATCCAAACCTAGTGTATTCACCAAGAGCTCCAGACTCCAACTGACTTAGTATACATCAACACCACCAGAGAGCGCTGTCGTGACGTCAGGTGATGACGCAAGTACCGTTATTCGAGATGGTGGCACACAATTTGTTTACCACGAGGGCTAGTACATATTGACACCACCAGAGTGCGCTACTGTCGACTTGAAATGAATTTTCGCAAATGCCATGCCCATCTGGACTTGGAATCGACCGCCACGTCTGCTTACCGACCCATGTTGGCGGGCTAATACGTACTAACGTGCACTTACGTGCACTAACCTATACTAACGTGTACTAAAGGGCACAGCTCATGATGTCATCCAAGATAGTGGGGCGAAATGGTGGCAAAACTTCTCTTAACACAAGTTTTTATTTTGCAGGCAGTGTCTCCACCACAAGATTTAGTGGTCAACTGACCTAGTACATATTACTGCTACCAGAGGGTACTGTCATCCCTCCTATAACCTAATCCCAGATGGTGGTCTGTAGGGGCGAAAATGACTCCGGGTGCGCTGGGCTGCTGGGGAGAGTAAGGAAGGAGTGTACTCTATTTATTTTCGAACATTTTATGGAATATATTTATCACACTGATAAAAAACACACCACACAGCCCACATATCTGTAAACTACTCCAAAATAACGCTCTCCAGACATGGAAACCCAAATAATTTAAGTACAGACATTCAGACCCCTCCTAAATAATGCAGCATAGTGATGTGTAGACACGCTCAGTACATGTAAACTGTCCAAGTAACGCATAGCATAGCCTACAGACCTGCTCGCAAAATAATTCAACAGACACGCAACCACCGTACGCAGACACTGCCCCTGACCACTATAGCGCATGGGAGGCTACTGGAAGCCACACCTAGTGACGTGGCCGTCAGCTGTCAAACCACACACAGCTGACATGGATATATACCTATTCATACTTGACTCTAGAGAAATTCCTAACCAAATACGTGTTCACCTAGACGCTGATGATGATATGATGTTATTTATATGTATTTGACGATGCTGGTGCTGATTCCGCGATTAACATTTGACAATGCCACTATAGCTGTAGTACATTAGGACTTTGTTTTTATGAAACAGATCTGATGATGGTCACTAAAGACCGAAACCGGTAATCTGGAAACAAAAAGTTTGTGACCATAGTCGTAAATTAAAGGAAACTTGCTGTTAAAACCACTCAAAGTTACCGGTTTCTGAAATAACCGATTTTCAGTTTTTTATTCCTATTATTTCCTATAATAAACGTAAAATTCTAAAAAAGACTGAAAAAAAAGAAGTTCGCCCACCGTTTGCTGCTTTTCTCGAAAGGTAATAGGTGATTGACTACTACAAAATAAATAACCAATATTCTCCCGCTGAGTTGTAATTGGGAATCATACCATTACTTCGGCGTTGCGAACAATCAGTGTTCAAGAATCAAAAATGAAGTTGAAGAACTTTATCTTTTTTTAATTTGTCCGTTTTCAGGAGCTACAAACGGATAAAGGAACATTATGTAGACACAGACAGTAGATCAGCTACTTTCTGTTTTCATTGTACACTATCAACGAACTGTTGTTAAGTTTTTAATTTGCGAGGGTGGTTTGAAAAGTTCTCGGAATCACCACGAGAGGACAGCCTGTGAACACGTGGATCTGTTGTTATTCCCATGTAGTGGTTTGCGAAGATGGAAAAAAATGGAGATTCGACCAGTGATTAAGTACTTCGTAAAGAAAGGTATGAAAGCAGAGAACATTCATTCCGATTTCCAGAATACAATGGGGGGCTCTGCTACATCACATTCAACTGTTGCCAAGTGGATAAATTAATTTAAATTTGGTCCTGAGAACTTAGATGACGATCCGCGCAGTGGTCGGCTAAGATGTGTTACTACTCCAGAAATCATTGCAAAAGTGCACAAAATGATCATGGAAAATCGCCAATCGAAAATGCGTGAAATTGCTCACGCTCATCTGGAAGGGTATATCACATTTTAACTGAAGAATAGGAATGAAAAAAATTATCTGCAAGATGGGTGCCGTGGCTCTTGATGCTGGATCAGAAATACGTGCCCTCGCCATGGCAAAATTACACGAACTAAGGCATGAATTGTCGCCACACCCGCGTTATTCACCTGATATGGCTCCATCAGACTTCCATCTCTTCCCAAAACGGAAACTTTTTCTTGGTGGACGAAGATTCACTTCAAACGAAGAACTGATAGCCGGAGTTGACAACTATTTTGCAAGCCTGGAGGAAACTCATTTTCGAGATGGGATCAAGGCACTGGGACGTTGTTGGACCAAGTGCATTAATCTGCAAGGAGACTGCACTGAAAAACAAAAAATGTTTCAGTGATATAAGTACTTTTTTTTCTATTCCGTCCCGAGAACTTTTCAAACCCCTCTCGTATTACTGTTGCCATAATCTCCGTACCTTTTATTATTTCATAGAAATGGCAGACAAATCTTTAATCTTGTAAGACAAACGAAGCATTGTACAGCATTGCTACGTCACTTCGTAAAAATATTTGCATACTGGGTTGGTGCCATCCTGCAATACAACGGACGTCCACCAGCGGCAGCGAGAAGCTATCGTATAGACCAATTGGGGGCGAGTCTTGCACACTGCTCGTTCACGTGTACCTTGAGTCCTGACACATGGTGACAGTGCCATTATTGTATCAGCAATGTTGTACCAATGCCATATCTCTGTTGCTCGTTTCTGTCCATATTGTTATTAAAATAGCACTGATTGCTTTTCCAATTTTCTGTATTTACGCAATATTTCAAATGACTGCAAATTTTACGAATAAAAATTACTCCTTTCTCTAAAAAAAGGTTTCTTTGAAAATGAAAATATTTGGCACTTCCAGTATTTCTGTTCCTTTTCTTTTATGCTCGGTTATTAGTGCCAAAATAAGGAAAAAACACGTGTTATAACCGAGATCAGAAATACCAGAAATTACCGCTTATTCAGAACTAAAATACCGGTATCGGTTTTAACCGCCGAGTTTTCCCATCCCTAGGTCTTTCACTTTTGGCAGCTATGTTGGGGAGACTTACTTTCGGGATGGCTTTTCGGTAATGCCTTTTCGCTGTCTCCTGTTACGCGGCATAATGCAACGTCCATCAGGGCATTCGCGTTTGTTGTGACTGCAAATGTTTGAGCCCTCTGCTTAGATCAAATCAGTAGAAATTCAGTCATCGGTTAAAGTGACGTTGTCTGGGCATCTAATTCACGTTTAGCACGCATGAACTCAGGAAAGCATTACACCACTCTTCACAATTCTCAGTGTACTATATGTTGCGTGACGGAACTGGTTAGTCAGATGACGCTGAACGAAAAAAGTAAGGTCATTGCTGTTGTATTGTCCTAAATTTTCTGGATGCAAGAATAGGTCTTGTGAAGCATGGAGTATGAGTTTGTTAACTGTTTCATTGCTGGAATGCGGTGAGTGATGCCAGCTGCGAGCTTTAGGCCTTGGGTGGTCAAGTAGTCGATTTTTGGGAGGTTTCTCTGAATTCTCCCAAGGACGGCGGTGCCACGTTGGAAGTTCGCCGCAGCTAATGGTGCTCCTATGCCGGGTTTCTGAAAGGTGGAGCTGTACGAACTACGAGTGGTCCTGGAGGGTAGCCAGAAATGGCCTCGAACTTACCTGGAAGCATATGCAGATAATGAGCCACCGCCATTTCACCGTACACAGCATGGGAAACGAGTTGCGTGAGAGATGGTACAGTGCCAACTTCTAGTCTGTTTACGTAAATACGACAAGCGCTTGTGGAGGAAATTCTGCGGGCTTCCTCTACCTGCTAGAAAGTGCGGAGAAATTCTCAGTTGTCACGGTGGCAAAACTCGAAAATTTTCCGCCCCCAACCAATAGCCTTTAGCAGCAGGATGGAACATAGACAGGAGAACACACTTGGTGTTCACCGTTCGGGATCTTCGTCGCGAAGATATCGAGAGTTGTGTGCCTCCCCTTTTGCTGCATTTTTGAGTACCTGTCGCATTTAGCATTGCGCTGCTTTACCGTTGGTCAACACCGAATCTGCGAGTTGATTCCACAACGTGAGTTTGGTTTTTATAGTGTTGTTATATACGACCGTGAGTTGATCTCCAGCATTATTGCATTTACGAGCAGCTCAGACTTTAAAAATTCATTTTTTGTCGAGTATCAGTCTTCCACATAGCATTCACTTGCCTTCAGCATTTAGACAGTGCTTCCAAAATAGACAGGAATTTTGTCTCACTACTGGTTAATGTAATTCATTTTGTAATTTCCCGCTCATTAATTTTTATCCTTGACATAGTCAATTATCACTATAATTTCCGTTGATCTGAGGACCAATTTTTGAGTATCATTAAACAGATGGTTAATTTTAACGAATATTATAATTTTGTTGTACTAAGACTATCTGACGAGGCGACACTTTTTCTTTTAGTGAATATGAACTGTGATCTCGTTGTGACGGTGTTTCTGAAGTGAAATGCATGCCATCAAAAGGAACATTTTTGACAAATCAACGAAGTTAATTGTTTCATTTCCTCTTTTCACGATTTTTTGTATTTATTTTTGGTAATTAAATTACACCTACATCTTCACTGAGCAATTTAAGTGGTTGCCCATGTGATTCTGTAGTGTTGAGAAACTACGAAGCGCAGGACGGGATTTAGGATTAATGGTTTTTTGAGTCTTCTAGTGCGGCAGGCAGGTTGCACTTATAACCGCCGAACGCCAGTTGACTGAAAAAAAAAGATGCGAATAAGAGGTACATTACAGCTAGAAAGAGTTTTTGTTGAAACAATTTAACATATCAGTATAAAGTTATGTTTTTCACTCCAATGTGATTCTTACTGACAACGTCTTAAAATGGTTTACAGTTTTCTCAGTTTTCTTTCTAATGCAACTTAAATACTTCACTAAAATATTCGGTGTTGCCGAGCGGTTCTAGGCGCTTCAGTCCGGAACTGCGCGACCGCTACGGTCGCAGGTTCGAATCCTGCCTTTGGCGTGGATGTGTGTGATGTCCTTAGGTTAGTTAGGGTTAAGTAGTTCTAAGTTCTAGGGGACTGATGACCTCAAATGTTAAGTCCCATAGTGCCCAGAGCCATTTGAATCATTTTACTAAAATGTTACTTTAAGTTGAAATAGGATCTGATCCACTTTGCCCCGAAATTCCACATTTCCGTTTGACGATTGCATACCTAAGTACAGTTTCAAACCTAAGTATAATCTTTCTCACACGCACTGCACATTGCATGGTTTGTTCAGAAGGAACTGCTTCGCTAAAACCGAGTGATTTATTTCAGTTCAACGCGCAAATAAGTGATCCATTACAGGTAGGATGGCAGAGCAGGTCTGAGCTTCATTACCCACCTCGCTCTGCTAAGAATTGTTAACAGGGTCAGGATAATCCATTGTTCGGCGTGTTTACGGAGTAATGAGCATTTATACATTTGTATACAGGGTGATTCCGTGATGACATTACAAAATTTCAGGGATGATGGAGAAGGGTAAACGCATTAATCTGAGGTAAGGGACCTCGTCCGGAAACAACGGAGTCAGATGTCATAAATGAAAACATTCTGATATTTGTTGGAATGGAAAACATATACCGGTACTGTTGTTGCTACGAATGTAGAGTAGGTAACTTTCAGAGGTGGTAATGTGAACCAGAAACGAAAAAAGATTCTGGTGAGCATGGGTTCTAAAATACGAAGGCGTGCTGAAAAGTAATGAATCCCATTTTTTTTCCACTGTTCTCAAAATCGGTAGAGCTTTTACGTGTCACGCATATTATTCGTTCGACTTTTCCCCTTCACTGTCGCAAGTTACAGCCCTATAACGTTGGAGGGCTCGGAACTGCCGCACCCAACGTGGGAGTATGGAATGTAGCTACGTCGATGCGTAACAGGTCGCCAGAAAAGTGAAAGACCGAATTCGAAGAGTTCGTCCAGGCATGGGGCGCCCTCCCCTTCAGCATAACAATGCCAGACCACACACGAGTGCTACGACTTTTGCAAATAATCCGACATGTTGGGGTCGCTGCCATTGATCATCCTCCATACGGTCCCGACTCTGCTCCATCCGATTTTCATCTGTTTTCAGAATCTGAAGAGCGCCTTCGACGACTTTAGTGATGAAGCGGTGTAAGCAGAGGTGAGGTTGTGGCTCCGTCAAAAAAGTCAAGCATTCTACAGGGAGGGCACGAACAAACAAATGTCTCGTTCGGAGAACTGTATTCGTCACCAGGATGACTAGGTCGACAAACAAATAAGTACACACGAAGAATAAAGATGAAAAATGTTAATAACGATTGTTTTATTAAGAAAGTATGAAGAGTTTTCACACAAAACGGTGGGAGGCTTTACTTTTCAGCACGCAGTTTGCCCTCGTACATTCCTTCAGTGCTATTATCACTTGTTTATGTATCACTTGTTTGTCTATGTAGCCTGGACTCTTATTATGGTCACAAAAGTAAGAATAAAAATTAAAATTTTCTATGGTCACAACACCTTCTCTAATAGCACGACATGGATTGCAGCGGCTCTCCAGGGCTCGCGACCGTATGGGTTGGACCGTAGACTACTGCAAAATCGCGGTCTGGTCAGATGAGTCCAGATTTCAGTTGGTAAGAGCTGGTAATAGGGTTGGAGTGTTACGCATACACCACGAAGCTATGGACCCAAGTTGCAACAAGGCACTGTGCAAGCTGGTGGTGTCTCCATAATCGTGTGGGCTAGATACGGTTATGTTCAGCTACTTTGTAGCCATTCCTGGATTTCATATTCCCAAGCAGCGATGCGCCATGTCATGGAGTCACAACTCTACGCGATTGGTTAGTACAATATTGAACCTTGGCGGGACTGGCGCCAGTAGTATCTCTGACATGAGTACGATTGATTTCCTAGTCCAAGGGTTTGGCATTGGGCCGGCTCGAGATATAAGGGAGTGCCGACCGAGATTAGAGAGGACACAACGCTGTGAGAACGGAACGCAGCGGTGCGCGAGTCGGCAATAGGCGGGCAGACAGAAGCGAAGACGGAGTGCCTGGGGCCGGGCCGGGCGTGGTTGTACTGGAGTCGGCGGGAGTTGGCCGGCGCTGTACACTCTCTGGCAACCTTGAGAGCTGTGGATGTGCCCGCTTTCCTGGAGGGCCACGCTGTTTTGGTCTCGCGAAGTGATGGTCTGGCATCTTCGCAAAATCGCCCCAGCATCAAGACACCCAGTTAAATACGCTAAAGCCGGCCTGTGTGGCCGTGCGGTTCTAGGCGCTTCAGTCTGGAACCTCGTGACCGCTACGGTCGCAGGTTCGAATCCTGCCTCGGGCATGGATGTGTGTGGTGTCCTTAGGTTAGTTAGGTTTAAGTAGTTCTAAGTTCTAGGGGACTGATGACCATAGATGTAACGTCCCATAGTGCTCAGAGCCATTTGAACCAAATACGCTAATTGCTAAGAGCACTTGGTTAACTGTGATTGTCATCGCTCTTGGTACAGTAAGACGTTGCACGACGTGTGATGTTACGCTTGTTCCATTTCATTTGGGGCCTCCTACTAACCGTGTGCTCTGCTTCCGCATGATGTTGATGTATTTGCAAATGTGGTTCAAATGGCTCTGAACACTATGGGACTTAACATTTGACGTCATCAGTCCCCTAGAACTTAGAACTACTTAAACCTATCCAACCTAAGGACACATCCCTGCCCGAGGCAGGATTCGAACCTGCGACCGTAGCGGTCCCGCGGTTCCAGACTGTAGCACCTAGAACCGCTCGGCCACCCCGGCTGGCGATGTATTTGCAGATATGTGTCATTAAGTTCTAGTGAGTGCCGGTTCTCGTGGGCCAGTTCATTTCCCACTCTTAGAGTTTGGTTATCAAAAATGGTTCAAATGACTCTGAGCACTATGTGACTTAACATGTAAGGTCATCACTGCCCTAGAACTTAGAACTACTTAAACCTAACTAAAGGACATCACACACATCCATGCCCGAGGCAGGATTCGAACCTGCGATCGTAGCGCTCGCGCGGTTCCAGACTGAAGCGCCTAGGACCGCTCGGCCACCAACGGCCGGCGTTTGTTTATCAAGTACTGTTTCAGTTAAAGGAAGCACTTCCTGGTAAAATTAGTTGTTGTTTAGCCTTGATTTTATAAAGTTCATTTACTGGTCAATCTTCAATGTTGAGGTTAAGAAAGGTTTTTCTGCCTTCTGTCGTCGGGTGTGGTCTCTGTTTCAGTGAGCTGAGGCAGCGGGCAACCAAGGCAAAGGGCTTCCCTTTACATTACAAGTTTGGCTTACGGGTGGTGGACTTCGCCTGAGCTCGTGTGTTCCTTTTCGGTAGCGTTTGCTGCGTTCGCATTTTGGTGGCCTACTCGATGTGGGGTTGCAACGGAGCCACGTCTTGGTTCGAAGTTAGATTTTACTTCTCTAAGTCGGTTCCACTGTTCGTGGTTAAACTTCGGCCTTTCAAGCTAGGACCTTGCTCCTGTTGTTACACATTAATCATTGTACAAAGTTGTAACTTTCTATGCCCTAAAAGTCCATCTCACTAGTCAACGGGCATTTGAATAATTTCAGGTCGCTCTGTAAGATTGACCAAGTTATATATATGTTTTATGTATTCGTGTCGTATTTGAGGTTGTGTGTCAAATGTTATTTTACATGTAATGTGAGGCTTTAATTGAAAAGGCCTTAAATAATGTGTCTTAACTACAGTTGTTTCTTAAAGTTATGGTTACATTCAGCCTCAGTAGCTTCCGTCAATTTCGGTGGAAAAACGTGGGCTACATGTAATGTTAACTGAAAAGGTCTTAAATAATGTGTCTTAACTAGAGTTGTTTATTAAAGTTACTTATTAACTTGTCCTTGATTTATGTAATGAATGTCTCTTAAATAATCTTGCCCGAGTGGCGCTTGTAAAATATTAAGTGAGATTACTTTGGTTAATTAATAAACCCATTGCGACTGAACTGTTCACTTTATTGAGTCAGCCCTTCTACCCCATTTAGATTTAAAGGTTAAACAAAACAGCTGTTAAGTATACCGTTCCAAATATTTTGGACAGTTCAGGTGAGTGATTTGGCTACCCGACATGAATTTCATCGAACTTCTATGGGAGATAATCGAGAGGTGAGTTCGTGCACAAATTCCTGCATCGGCAACACGTTCGCTATTACGGACGGCTATAGGGGCAGCAAGGCTCAATACTTCTGCAGGGGACTTCCAACGACTTGTTGAACTGCTGCAGTCAGCAGGGCGAAAGGATATTACGAGGTGTTCCATGACTTTTTTCTCCTCATTATAATATCTGAACTGATATTAAGGAACAGAAGAAAAAAATTCAGAAACATTACTTTTCACCATGCCCTCGTACTTTGTCCTTCATGTCTGAGGGTACTTCAACTGTTTCATATACAGGGTGATTCAAAAAGAATACCACAACTTTAGGAATTTAAAACTCTACAACGACAAAAGGCAGAGCTAAGCACTATCTGTCGGCGAATTAAGGGAGCTATAAAGTTTCATTTAGTTGTACATTTGTTAGCTTGAGGCGCTGTTGACTAGGCGTCAGCGTCAGTTGATGCTAAGATGGCGACCACTCAACAGAAAGCTTTTTGTGTTATCGAGTGCGGCAGAAGTGAATCGACGACAGTTGTTCAGCGTGCATTTCGAACGAATCCGCGAGAAACAACTCAGTATGAACGTGACTCGCCTAAGGTGAACGTTTTCTGTGCCATTTCAGCCAATAAAGTTTTTGGTCCCTTTTTCTTCGAAGGTGCTACTGTAACTGGACTACAGTATCTGGAGATGTTAGAGAATTGGCTGTTCCCTCAGCTCGAACAAGAAGCACAACAATTCATATTTCAGCAGGATGGAGCGCCACCACATTGACACTTATCTGTCCGTAACTACGTACCTGAACGTCAACTACCCGAGGCGATGGATCGGCCGCCAGGCAGCCCGTGACAGAGCACTTCATCACTGGCCTCCAAGAAGCCCTGATCTTACCCCCTGCGATTTTTTCTTATGGGGGTATGTCAAGGATATGGTGTTTCGGCCACCTCTCCCAGCCACCACTGATGATTTGAAACGAGAAATAACAGCAGCTATCCAAACTGTTACTCCTGATATGCTACAGAGAGTGTGGAACGAGTTGGAGTATCGGGTTGATATTGCTCGAGTGTCTGGAGGGGGCCATATTGAACATCTCTGAACTTGTTTTTGAGTGAAAAAAAACCTTTTTAAATACTCTTTGTAATGATGTATAACAGAAGGTTATATTATGTTTCTTTCATTAAATACACATTTCTAAAGTTGTGGTATTCTTTTTGAATCACCCTGTATTTTGCACGACAGGTGTAACATCATCATGGCAGCCCCCGCTTGAGGACCTAAATAATTCCGAGGGCATGTCATCTCAGAAATCGTACAGATATATATTTCAGCAGCTGGCATCACAAGGAGGGCTGTCATCTCTTTCCTTGGCAATATAATGGCGGAGGAGAATAAAACTAAGTAACTTATGAAAATTCAGAAGAGTAGTGCGGACTAGGGCCACAGGAACGGACGGTACTGAGGAGAGAGGAGTATTTCTGGCAGATGTCGTTCCCACTGTACGGTGTAAGTCTGACGCGGAGGTGACGCCGTCCGGGTGCAGACAGTACTGGCTATGCAAATGCGGAGCTGCAGATGCGGGCGGAACCCTCGGCGTATGCGGGCGCGAGGCAGAGCGCGTCCGCCGTCGACTCAAATAGGAGACCAGGGAGACGTCACGTGTGGGCGTGTGTATATACTGTGCGACGTGTGTGGCGCGCGGGCTGCGCTGTTAAAAGGGACGGGGCGAGGTACGTCTGAGCTGCAGGTAGCTCATGCGCGGTGAACTCGTGAAGGCCCACATTCAGGTACAGTGCCCATGGGCTGCACTCGCACGACTCCGGGAGATTGGTGGCTATGTACAACTGTAATTTGCTGCCTCTGACTTACAAAGTAATATTGCGTTGTCAGATATATTGTTCGGTAGCCAGTGCCCTCGCGGCGATTCAGGTTAAGTGGGGGCTCCTCATGTGTGTGTGTGTGTGTGTGTGTGTGTGTGTGTGTGTGTGCCTGTATGTGAGTGTAGAGCTACGGTTGTGAGGGAGGGGTGAGGATAGAGAGTGGGGAAAGTTGAGACCGGCCGGAGCACGTGGAGAGGGGGTGCGAGGGGAATTAGTTGTTATCGGGCGAGCCGTCGGCAGGAAATGCGCGCGCACTTGCACGGAGCACAGTAATTACGTGAGGCCGCCGGGGAAATGTCGCGGACTCGGCACGTGTGCAGGCAGCGAGTGAGAACAGTGCCGGGAGCGACGAAGGTAACAGTAACGGGAGGCGGCGGAAGATAAAGGCAGATTGTAGGAAAGAGGAAATCAACTGTATTCAACATATAAAAGCTATTCCGTACGTAAGACTTCAGATTACGTTCTGAGACAGGTACCTAATATACAGGCCGTTCGGAAATTCCTGCGACAAACTTCGAGGATTTGTAGAGAGGAGTGAGTACAAAATATTTTGAATAAGAGCCCATGTTCGGGAACGTACCGCTTCGGTTTAGGTTACTGGAGACAGGGAGTATATTTTTGGACAGGTACCTAATATAAAAATGGTTCAAATGGCTCTGAGCACTATGCGAGTTAACTTCTTAGGTCATCAGTCACCTAGAACTTAGAACTAGTTAAACCTAACCAACCTAAGGACATCACACACATCCGTGCCCGAGGCAGGAATCGAACCTGCGACCGGAGCGGTCGCTCGGTTCCAGACTGTAGCGCCTAGACACAACGGGGCACTACACAAAACTGGGGCTAATAGCATAGGCACATAGGAAACACACACGACACAGATGTGTAAGTCCACGGTATTGGTGATAAGTTGAGATAACCGTCCCGAAACACATGTGCTACAAAACGCCACTGTTTCCTGTGCATGTACCCCGACATCAATATGGGATATGATCGCCATGCTCACGTACACAGTCCGCAGAACGGGTTGGCATACTCTGGATCAGGCGGTCGAGCAGCTGGTGGGGTATAGCCTCCCATTCTTGTACCAGTGCCTGTCGGAGTTCCTGAAGTGTCGTAGGGGATTGAAAACGTGTAGCGATACGTCGACCGAGAGCATTTCAAGGTACTCCTCCACGATGGCAGCTCGGTCGGGTCGTACTTTATCATACAAAGTGGTTCAAATGGCTCTGAGCACTATGGGACTCAACTTCTGAGGTCATTAGTCCCCTAGAACTTAGAACTACTTAAACCTAACTAACCTAAGGACATCACACACATCCATGCCCCAGGCAGGATTCCAACATACGACCGAAACAGTCACGCGGTTCCGGACTGAAGTGCCTAGAACCGCACGGCCACTGCGGCCGGCGCTTTATCGTACATCAGGAGGAAGGTGGTACCCACTGCACCCCCGAAAAGGCGAAGATACTGGTGCAATATGACGTCCCGATGCACCTGACATGTTACAGTTCCGCTGTCAAAGACATGCAGAGATGTACGTGCACCAATCATAATCCCACCCCACACCATCAAACCACGACCTTCATACAGGTCCCTTTCAAGGACATTAATGGGTTGGTATCTGGTTCCTGGTTCACGCCAGATGCGAACTCGTCGAGAATAGCTGTTCAGACTATACCTGCACTCATCCGTGAACATAACCTGGAACCACTGTTCCAATGACCATGCAGTGTGTTCTTGACACCAGGCTTTACGGGTTCTTCTGTGACCAGGAGTCAGTGGAATGCACCTTGCAGGTCTCATCTGTAGACTGTGTGTCTGGAGACAACTGTTCCAGTGGCTGCGGTAAGGTCCCGAGCAAAGGCTACCTGCAGTGCTCCGTGGCCGTCTGCGGGCACTGATGGTGGGATATCGGTCTTCCTGTGGTGTTGTACACTGTGGACGTCCCGTACTGTAGCGCCTGGACACGTTTCCCATAATCTTGAGATCACACTTTGTGGCACAGGAAGGTCCCGTGCTACGACCTGCTGTGTTTGACCAGCCTCCAGTCACCCTAGTATTCTAACCCTCATAACGTCATCAATAGGTGTTCTTTGAGCCATTTTCAACACACAGTCACCATTAGCACGTCTGAAAACCTCTGCACACTTACTCGCTGCACCGTACTCTGACATGCACCACCACACCTCTGCGTTTGTGGACTGCTGCCAGCGCCACCGTGCGACGACCGCAGGTCAAATGCACCGCATGGTCATAGCACGAAGTGATTTAATCCCGCAAACCATCTACCAGAGCTTTGTTTCACCATGTATCAGCATTATTCTTAATTTAAGAGCACGAGTGTATTATACAGGCTGTTTGGAAATTCCCACTACAAATTTTGAGCACTTGTAAAGGGGAGTGAGTACATAATATTTTGAATTGGAGCCTATGGCCGGAACGTACTGTTCCCGTTCTGCGACGGTTTCTGTTCGGATGTACTACACGGCAGTACACTTGATCTTCCTACGAAACGTACTTCACCCGTTCTTGGAAGCTGCACCACCGAATTTCCGTCAGGAAGTGTGGCTTCAGCGTGATACCGCACCACCTCACTTCTCACGTGCGGCTCTGGGACTTCTCAGCAGACGGCATGGTGACAGATGGATAGGTCAAGGTGGTCCAACCGCGCGGCCGCCGCGATCGCCCGATTTCTCTTCAATGGACTACTTCTTGTGGGATCGCATGCAACGTTTAATTTACGAGACTCCTGTAGAGACAGAGGAAGATCTGTTGGCACGATTTCTGGCCGCTGCTCTAAAACCTGAAGAGACACGAGATGGGGTAGAGAAAGAGTGTACCAGAAAATGCTCGGTAACAACGCTCGTGGTCGCCACATCGAGCCCCTGTTGTAATGTATCGGTACTGTTCTGTACCTATAGTTCGTTGGGTTCTTCTTTGTTTTGGAGTAATGTAAACACGTAATGTTTAAGTCATAACACAAACAAAGGTGATTAAATGATAAATGGTGTCTCGTTATGTTTTCCTATCGAATTGTTACCTAAAAATTGTGTAGCATCACGCCTAATTCGATTTCTCGAGCAGGAGAGGACGCGTTTCACACTAGAAGTGGAACCGTCGTAGAACGGATACAGTACGTTTCCGACATGCCTCTTACTCGAAGTACAGGGCTATTACAAATGATTGAAGCGATTTCATAAATTCACTGTAGCTCCATTCATTGACATATGATCACGACACGCTACAGATATGTAGAAAAACTCATAAAGTTTTGTTCGGCTGAAGCCGCACTTCAGGTTTCTGCCGCCAGAGCGCTCGAGAGCGCAGTGAGACAAAATGGCGACAGGAGCCGAGGAAGCGTATGTCGTGCTTGAAATGCACTCACATTAGTCAGTCATAACAGTGCAACGACACTTCAGGACGAAGTTCAACAAAGATCCACCACCTGCTAACTCCATTTGGCGATGGTATGCGCAGTTTAAAGCTTCTGGATGCCTCTGTAAGGGGAAATCAACGGGTCGGCCTGCAGTGAGCGAAGAAACGGTTGAACGCGTGCGGGCAAGTTTCACGTGTAGCCTGCGGAAGTCGACGAATAAAGCGAGCAGGGAGCTAAACGTACCACAGCCGACGGTTTGGAAAATCTTACGGAAAAGGCTAAAGCAGAAGCCTTACCGTTTACAATTGCTACAAGCCCTGACACCCGATGTCAAAGCCAAACGCTTTGAATTTTCGGCGCTGTTGCAACAGCTCATGGAAGAGGATGCGTTCAGTGCGAAACTTGTTTTCAGTGATGAAGCAACATTTTATCTTAATGGTGAAGTGAACAGATACAATGTGCCAGAACTGCGAGCTCGCATCAACCATGCTTTCGAGCTCATTGATGGGGACATGCTGCGCCGAGTGTGGGAGGAACTTGATTATGAGCTTGATGTCTGCCGAATCACTAAAGGGGCACATATCGAATATTTGTGAATGCCTAAAAAAACTTTTTGAGTTTTTGTATGTGTGTTCAAAGCATTGTGAAAATATCTCAAATAATAAAGTTGTTGTAGAGCTGTGAAATCGCTTCAATGATTTGTAATAACCCTGTATTATGTACTCATTCCTCTCTACTGGTACTAGAAGCTTGTAGCGGGAATTTCTGAACACCATGCACAGGATCTGCTCCACATAGGCGAATCCACGCGATCAGACATCTGCTCAACAAATGAAATAACTTATTCAGCGTCTCCAACAGCTTGCATAAAATCACACAGTTCAAGTTAGAAATACTATAAAATGACGGAAAAAGACACCCAGTGAGACATAAAGTGTACAAGAAACCGACGTCCTCGAATATCTGATTCATCGAGCACGAAAGAACGCTGTGCCACGTACGTTGATTGCTCGAGTTCACTGGACTCGCGACGCTGACAACCTCCAACATAAACAGAACGAACTCTGGACAACATTTTAGGAGAAGGATAGAGCAACAAGGATACGCAACTAGCTATAAAGCACAGTGAAGATGCGGTTTTGTCATATAATGACATGATGGAGACCGTGGCTGTTGTTTGAAGACAAATGTTGATCGTGTTAGGACAGCAACCAGCCACAAATTTACTTTCAGTTCCTTTATTCAAAGGATACCGTTACCGGTTTCGAATCGTTGTGATTCATCCTCAGACGGTTTACACGCTCTCTTTATGACATGTGGTGTGTTTTTTACAGATTAATTGTCCTAAAATATAAATAATACATAATTATAAACACGCCACACACAGATGGTTGCGTTATAGATTTTCGTTGCATGTGACTTACGTGAAACGTCGGTTTCGAGTGTTTGTTTTCATAACATTCGTCCAACAGATGTAAATGCATTCCCACTGCATCCTTGTTGTTGCACACGTAAATAGTTCTCACTGAACACTTTAGATTTGTCACTGAGATGATTTCTACCACGCACCACATGTTTTGATACATACAAAGAGCTTACAAACATATGAGTATAACAGATGCTATGATATATCGTAAAATTTGACGATGATGTCCTATGTTTGGAAAGGATCATATATTCATTTACACAACTTTAATGCCTTTTACATTAGTACAGAGGCATTGAATTTTTGAGTTGATATTGCTAAATCAATTATAAAGATTTTTATATATATTTAGAACTGTATGGATAAAATTGTATATTATTTAATTACATTTAGCATCATGAGACTTATAGTAACATATAAATTTGCTACTTTATCTGCAGATAGGTGAACTAATATTATTTGCTTTGGAGATTGAAAAGTAATTTTTGGAAGTTTTTCAGGAAAGGAGTGTTAGCTAACTCTGTTTGTTCGTTAAGGATATAGCCTGGGGTGCTGTTTTTGTGTGCGTGTATTTCTAAGTCTTCTATTATATTCATAGTGGCTCCTTTTTCTGCTAGATGCAAAATTTTTAAGTTGTTCTCAATAAAATCCACAATAACAATAAAAACTCCACAACAGAATGCAGACAAAAACCACAGATCCACTTCACAGCAGTCACTTCAAGCAAAATCAGTGTGCCACTGACGCCAAACCTAAATATGCTACTCTCCCATAGATAGGCCCACTTTCATACCAAATAGCAAACTTATTCAAAAAGAAGAAAAATATCACAATCAGTTTTCCACAAATAATAAATTACAACAAAAAGTAATCCATGATGTAAATACCTCCAAGAGTCCCTTCTGCAAATCAGGAATATACAAACTCAAATGTGATACATGCCCAAAATTCTACATTGGACAGACAGCCAGAAGTTTTGAAATTAGATTCAAAGAACATATTGATGGGTAAGACTTGGTAACTTGAACAAATCAGCATTTGCAGCCCATATTGCTGAAGAAAACCATTCAGTGGGAAACATTGAGGACAACTTAAAAATTTTGCATCTAGCAGAAAAAGGAGCCACTATGAAAATATAAGAAGAATTAGAAATACACACACACAAAGACAGCACCCCAGACTATATCCTTAATGAACAAACAGAGTTAGCTAACACCCTTTTCCTGAAAAATTTCCAAAAATTACTTTTCAGCCTCCAAAGCAAATAATATTAGTATACATATCTGCAGATCAAGTAGCAAATTTATATGTTACTATAATTCTCATGATGCTAAATGTAATTAAATAATATACAATTTTATCCATACAGTTCTAAATATATATAAAACTCTTTGTAATTGATTTAGCAATATCAACTCAAAAATTCAATGCCTGTGTACTAATGTAAAAGGCATTACAGCTGTGTAAATGAATATATAATCCTTTCCAAACACAGGACATCATCGTCAAATTTTACGATATATCATAGCATATGTGATACTCATATGTTTGTAAGCTCTTTGTATGTGTCAAAACATGTGGTGCGTGGTAGAAATCATCTCAGTGACAAATCTAAAGAGTTCAGTGAGAACTATTTACGTGTGCAACAACGAGGATGCAGTGGGCATGCATTTACATCTGTTGGACGAATGATATGAAAACAAACACTCGAAACCGTCGTTTCACGTAAGTCACATGCAACGAAAATCTATAACGCAACCATCTGTGTGTGGCGTGTTTATAATTATGTATTATTTATATTTTAGGACAATTAATCTGTAAAAAACACACCACATGTCATAAAGAGAGCGTGTAAACCGCCTGAGGATGAATCACAACGATTCGAAACCGGTAACGGTATCCTTTGAATAAAGGAACTGAAAGTAAATTTGTGGCTGGTTGCTGTCCTAACACCATCAACAGTGAAGATGAAACATACAAAGGAACAGAAGAACCTCTTCCTCTTATTCATTTACCCTATGTAAGAGTTGTTAGCAACTCTATAGACACGAATTACACTAACATTCTAGAGCGTCTGGAAGAGCGAGATCTGTTGCGGTCTGCGAAGGATTCCTTCGACGTTCTCCACACTGCCAGCGTCTACGAACTTCGATGTGAATGTGGTGTAGTCTACCTAAAAACCAGGAGTCCGTAGCAGATTTATTAATTTTCAGGAATCCCTTGTGTTTGTTCGGCAGCCGTGGATGCAGTAACGAAAGGCAGGAGAGACATTCGAAATAATTAGCCTTCTAACAGCATGAGCAGGGGGATAACTACAACGTATCGACGGCCTAGCTGCCAGCAATCCAATTGCAACGGGCCGTGCGTGTTCGCCAACTAGCAGCTCACGTGACCCCGGCTCAACAGCATAAACAAGCGGAACAATAGCACTGTCGTGCGGTATCAGTGTGTCAAAACAAGTACACACAACCCGCAGGGTAGAAGCTGCCGATGCGCTATTGTCTACTTATCACCCGCCAAAGTAACAAAGGCAGTACCCTACCCTATAGCCAATTTTCTAAAGCAATATTTACATAGATTATCGGGTGATATCCGAGAATGCAACGTCGGTAGTAACCTGACAACCGAAATAAAACGGTATATGGGGCGAGAACAAAGCAAGCCGCCGTAGACGGGACCGCTGCAAAGACGATCAAATCATAGGCAGTTGTTTTTACTGTTTCATAACGACGAGGCCTAATATACAGAATGATCTTATTCAAATGGGCGGTTCTGCACGAACGCTAGCTCATTACCTGTCAGGGTCAAATTACTTATTCACTTACAAGCGTACTAGATGAAGCGCAAAGGTAAACACTAGCTCGAAACAATGTCGTCACGTACAATACTTACGGGACCATATTTCGAAAAACGCTATGTCGCTTTAAACTCTGTCCTTATACACCATCGAAGAATTAAAAACCCAGCGTAATGGAACAATATATATCAACAGCGCTGAGTGGCAGTCACGGATTGCGCAGCCCCTCCCGCCGGAGGTTCGAGTCCGTAGTGTGTAAGTCTAAGGACCGATGATCTCAGCAGTTTGATCCCTTAGGAATTCATACACCTATAAATTTATGAACAGTATCTAGACTTGACGAGAGCAACGCCTAGACGTGTTACATCATTCTCGGAGCATCCGTATTGCAGAAGTTCAGTATCAAAAGCCTCAGTGGCCCATAATACACATCATCTTTGCCACGACATTTTTCACTCCGGTTTGTTTTTATCACTTCATTATGACTCCAAATTTCACTTGATGGCAAATGAGGGAAATAGATACTACACTACAGTAACTTCCATTTAGGAAAATACGACTGTCTAAGTACTCCATATATTAATGTATATCGTTTCAAGTAAATGTTCAGTATACGCATATACAATTCATGCAGGAATGAAATAAGTAGGAAGTGCAGGAGAGCTAAGGTGAAGTGGCTGCACGAAAAATGTGAAGAAAAAGAGAAACAAGTGATTGTCGGGAGGACTGATTCGGCACATAGAAAAGTCGAACAACTTTCGATGAATTAAAAGCAAGGGTGATAACATTAAGATCGCAACGGGTATTTCACTGTTGAAAGCAGAGGAGAGAGTGTATAGATGGAAAGAGAATACTGAAAATCTCCAGGAGGGGTTCAATTGTCTGGTGACGCGATAGACGATAGAGAAGAGATAGGCGATCAAATATTAGAATTTAAAAGAGCTTTGGACGACTTAAGAACAAATAAAGCAGAAAGGATAGGTAAAAATCCACGGAAATTTCTAAAATGACTGTTGGAAGTGGCAACAAAGCGACTATTCACGTTGTCTAGAATGCATGAAATTGGAGCTATACCATCAGACTTTCGGAAAAGCATCATCCACACAATTCCGAAAACAGCAGTAGCTGACAAGTGCGAGAATTATCGTACAATCCACTTAAGAGCTTATGCTTCCAAGTTTCTTATAACAATAAAATACAGATAAATGGAAAATGAAGTTAGCAATCTGTTAGACTCTGATCATATTGGCTTTAGTTGAGGTAAAGGCACCATAGAGGCGGTTATGAGTTTGCGGTTGATATTGAAAGCAAAACTGAAAAAAATCAAGACACGTTAATAGGATCTGCCGACCTCTAAAAAGCGTTCGGCAACGTAAAATTGTCCAAGATGTTCGAAATTCTTAGAAAAAGCGGGGTAAGCTAAACGGAAAGACTGGTAACATACAACATGTACAGGAAAAAGGAGGTAACATCGAAGAAGAAGTGATGGAAAGAAAAGAAAGATTAAAGAGTGCAACTAAAATTTAAGGAGAAATATACCAATGGTAAGATTTGCTGACAACATTGCTATGCTCAGTCAAAATAATGAAGAGTTACAGGAGCTGTTGGGTAGAATGAAGAATCTAACGAGTACAGGATATGGATTGAGAGAAAATCGAAGAAAGACGAAAGTAACAAGCAGCAGCAAAAATGAGAAGGGTGAGAAACTTATCAATATTGGTGATCACAAGGCGGACGAAATTAAGGAATTTGGAGCAAGGTGGACGTTAGAAGCGGATTGGCACTGGAAAAATGGCATCCCTAGCCAAGAGAAGGCTACTAGTATCCAACATATACCTTAACTTGAGGGAGAAATTTCTGAGAACGTACCCTGAGATCAAATGGCTCTGAGCAGTATGGGACTTAACTTCTTAGGTCATCAGTCCCCTAGAACGTAGAACTACTTAAACCTAAGGACATCACACACATCCATGCCCGAGGCAGGATTCGAACCCGCGATCGTAGCTGTCGCGCGGTTCCAGACTGTAGCACCTAGAACCGCTCGGCCACTCAGGGCGGCTACGCTGAGATCAGCATTAAGTGGAAGTGAAACATGGACTGTGGGAAAACCTGAACAGAAGAGTAGCTAAGCATTTGAGATGAGGTGCTACAGAAGAATGTTGAAAATATGGTTGACTGACAAAGTGTGGAATGAGAAGATTCTCCACAGAATCGGTGAGGAAAGGAGTACATAGTAAACACTGACTAGAAGAAAGAGCAGGATGGTAGGACATCTGTTAAGACATCAGGGATTAATTTTCATGGTACTAGAGGAAGCTGTAGAGGTTAAAGCTGTAGCGAAAGACAGAGATTAGAATACATTCAGCAAATAATTGAGAATGTAGGTGTAGTGCTACCCTGATATAAAAATTTTGGAATGGGACTGGAATTCGTTGCGGGCCACATCAAACCAGTCAGAACACTGACGACTCTAAAATAAATAAATAAAAAAATGAAATAAAATTAAAAAGTCGTTAGCAATCTCATACTCTGCTATGCTTCCAACATAGTTTTTTTTTTATTTTTCGTGATATCAAGTTTATATTTTTGGATATTAGCAACTGTTCGTTTTAATAAAACGATCTTTTGCCTTAGGCAATTCAAGTTAGTACCTTTTTATTTTAGCCTCCATGTTGATCCGTTCTTCTTTGTAAATAGCAAATTTCGTCATTTTCTTCAACAGTTTCGCGTCAGAAATTGCAGTAGATCTATATAACGCTGTATGGATTGTTACCATATTTATTTTTTGACGTAAATACACTTTTTTACTACTTTTGCACCGATTATTTATCTTTGCGAACTAGATTTCAGGTTATTAGCTCATCGATAATCATTGCTGCTAGCTCCTTGTTTGGTCTTTCAACACTTTGTCCCACGTAATGTTTCTGAAGGTCTAGAACAGGGAAGGATTGCAGATAGGCTAAAATTTACATTCTGGTTATTAGCAATCAGAGACGATTACGTCAGTGATTGTTTTGAATTCCAGTAGCTGCTGTGTGTCATATAGTTTATGATGTCTGCAGTGACATGCGCCGAGCACTTCAAGGATTTTATAAAAGTACGTGTAAGGAAAATATTGTAGATAAAGTGCTGTAGAGTTAATGAAGCGTGAAATATACATATGACCTGTCTCATAGGATATTTAATAAAATAGACTGCCGAGTAGTTATAATTAAACTTTCCCTATTTAACACGTCGTCGTAGTTGTCTTCAGTCCAAAGACTGGTTTGGTGCAGCTCTCCAAGCAACTGTATCCTGTACAAGTCTCTTCATCTCCAAGTAACTGCTGCAACCTATATCCTTCTGGGTTTCCTTACTGTATTCATCTCTTGGTCTCTCTCTACGGTTTTTACCCCTCACGCTTCCCTCCAGCACTATGCTGGTGACCCCTTGATGCCTCAGAATGTGTCCTACCAACCGATCTCTTTTCTGTCAGGTTGTACCACAAATTTCTCTTCTCCCAAACTCTATTTAGAACCTCCTCTTTAGTTACGTGATCTACCATCTAACCTTAAGCATTCTTCTGTACCACCACATTTCATGAGCCTCTATTCCTTTATTGTCTAAACTGTTTACCGTCCATGATTCAGTTCCGAACATGGCTACATTTCATGTGGTGTCACCTCCAGACACCACACTTGCTAGGTGGTAGCCTTTAAATCGGCCGCGGTCTGTTAGTATACGTCGGACCCGCGTGTCGCCACTATCAGTGATTGCAGACCGAGCGCCGCCACACGGCAGGTCTAGTCTAGAGAGACTCCCTAGCACTCGGCCCAGTTGTACAACCGACTTTGCTAGAGATGGTTCACTGACAAAATACGCTCTCATTTGCCGAGACGATATTTAGCATAGCCTTCAGCTACGTCATTTGCTACGACCTAGCAAGGCGCCATTACCAGTTACTATCGATACTGTAATAATGTACCGTCAAGACCGACGTTCACCATTAATGGAAAAAAGTTAAGTATTCCACCAGCTACGTCCTTTTTTTCTAAATTCTAATTTCCTTGTCCTGTTCCAGACCTCATGCCAGCCTGCGTGAGCTAAAACGCGTGCCTTTCGGCTTCCTCTAGTAACCCGGTGTTGGCTCTCCTGCCAACCACAACACTTCAGACAAATACTTTCAGAAAGAACTTCTTGACACTTATATCTATACTCCATGTTAACAAATTTCTCTTCTTAAGAAAGGCTCTTCAGGGCACTGCCAGTCGACATTTTATGTCCATCCTACTTCGACCATCAGTTATTTTGCTTCCCAAATAGCAAAACTCATTTTCTAATCTGATTCCCTCAGCGTTACCTGATTTAATTCGACTACATTCCATTACGCTCGTTTTGCTTTTGTTGATGTTCATCTTATATTCTTCTTTCAAGATACTGTCTATTCCGTTCAACTGCCCATCCAAGTCTCTGACAGAATTACAATGTCATCGGCAAATCTCAAACTTCTTACCTCCTCTCCCTGTACTTTAATTCCTACTCCAAATTTTTCTTTCGCTTGTTTTTTCTACTGCTTGCTCAATATACAGATTGAATAACATCGGGAATAGGCTACAGCCCTATCTCACTCCCTTCTCAACCACTGCCTGCCTTTCGTGCCCCTTCACTCTTATATCTGCCATCTGATTTCTGTACAAACTGTAAATAGCTTTCGCTCCCTGTATTTTATCCCTGTCACCTTTAAAATTTGAAAGAGAGTATTCCAGTAAGCATTGTCAAAAGCTTTCTCTAAGTCTACAAATCATGTAAACGTAGGTTTGCCTTTCCTTAACCTATCTTCCACGAGATGTCGCAGGATCAGTATTGCTTCGCGTGTTGCTACATCTCTCCGGAATCCAAACTGATCTTCCCCGAGGTCGGCTTCTACCAGTTCTCTCATTCTTCTGTAAAGGATTTGTGTTGGTATTTTCCAGCCGTGACTTATTACACTATTAGTTCGGTAATTTTCACACCTGTAAGCACCTGTTTTCTTTGGAACTGGGATTAATATATTCTTCTTAAAGTCTGAGGGTATTTCGCCTGTGTCATTCTTCTTGTTGACAAGATGGAAGAGTTTTGTCATGGCTGCTCTCCCAAGGCTATGAGCAGCTCTAGCGGAATGTTATCTACCCCCAGGCACCTGTTTCGACTCCAGTCTTTTAGTGCTGTCGTATTCTTCGCACACTATTATATCTCCCTTCTCATTTTCCCCTACGTCCTCTTCCCTACCCGTAAATTGCCTTGAAGTACATATTCCTTATATTCCTTCTACATACTCCTTCCACCTTCCTGCTTTCCCTTCTTTGCGTAGGACTGGTTTTCCATCTGAGCTCTTGATATTCATGCAGGTGGTTCTCTTTTTTCCAGAGGTCTCTTTCATTTTCCTGTAGGCAGTATCTATCTTACCCCTTGTGATATATGCTTCTACATCCTTACATTTGCTCTCTAGTCTGCCTGTCAATCTCATTTTTTAGACATCTGCATTTCCTATGTAACAAGTTATAACACGGAAACTAATTACCGTACGACCACCAAACTTGGTAGCATTAATGTTAAATTCTGCAGCTGTGAAACATTATACCTAAACTGAAGTGGATGATTGTTGTCAGCTGCAGCGGTGCATTATGTAATAATAGCGGCGACGAGTGAAAATGTGTACCAGACCAGGATTCGAACCCGGGATCTCCTGCCTACTGGGCAGATGCATTACCCACTGCGCCATTCTGGATACAGAGTAATCGAAACTGTGCAGATTACCTCGCCACGCCGCAGAGCCGATCCACATTACCACCGAGCGCCACCTGTGCGCAGTCTCTGTCCATTGACTCTATGTTCGCTACTCTGAGATTCCCGCAGGAGATCGGACGTATTTGTGTTACGCCTAGCTGGGCAATGGGCCAGCAGCCTTGCCGCAGTGGTAACACCGGTTCCCGTCAGATCACCGAAGTTAAGCGCTGTCGGGCTGGGCTAGCACTTGGATGGGTGACCACCCGGTCTGCCGAGCGCTGTTGGTAGGCGGGGTGCACTCAGCCCTTGTGAGGCAAACTGAGGAGCTACTTGGCTGAGAAGTGGCGGCTGCTGTCTCGGACACTGACATACTGCAGGGGGAGCAGACATGCCCCATCCAGTGACGCCTATGGACTGCGGATGACACGGCGGCCGGTCGATACCGTTGGGCCTTCATGGCCTGTTCGGGAGGAGTTTAGTTTTATTTGGGCAATGGATCCAGCTTCTTCAGTGCTGATGCACAAATACGTCCGATCTCCTGTGTAAATCTCAGAGTATCAAACATGGAGAGGGGATAGGTAGCTGCGATTACGCTATGTGGCGGATGGCGTAGAGGTTAACGCACCTGCCTAGTTAGCAGACGATCCCGGGTTTGAAACCAAGTTCGCTACAGATTTTGCTCGTTGTCGCTAATTCCGTGTAATGTCCCGCTGCAGCTGACATCAGTGATCCCCTTCAATTTACACATCTCTTCTCCTTCCCGACCAAACGTTGAGGGTGAAAAATTCTTCCACCACCAAGACTTGAACCTGCTACATCAGCGACTAGCGCCGTCGTACGGGCGCTCGTTAACGGCCTCGAATGCGGAGGCAAACTTCGTTTAGGTGACTGAGATGATTACATTTAATGTTTGCTGAAAAGATGGCAGCAAAGATGTTACCCAGATTGTGTGGGCCAGTAAAGCGGGCCACTATCATTATTATTACGCAGAGGGACCTGCTGAAAATATATCACGTAACTTCCTTGAAAGTCGTATTACTTAAACTGAATTTTAGATGGAAGGTTCTATGTTAGATATCCATTGATATGATAGTGACTGATTTGAATGAATGCGTGTGGTGATGGCAATGGAAACGTGAGGTTCAATATTTTAAACTGTATATGAAATAACACTAGACAATGTACCGTAGTTGCCAGAAATCAGGTTAAAACAGGGAATCGGTTGTAATTCAGATTGGTTGCGTCTCTCCAGATCCAGTTATCCATTTTAGCTGGGAATCATCAGTTCCTCTGTGTATCTGAAAGGTACGTTGTCAAGGGGCAAAAATAACAGCGAGCTGAACTGCATCCAACGATAAAGTAAATGAAGTTTTAAATGTTACCGTGGGACAGAACGGTGAAAGCTGTACATCCTGTTCGCTACTCAGATGCTGTGTGCTCGAACTTATTTTAAATAGCCAAGATTTAACCGTGATTAATATTTACTTTCGGTCATCAAGTAATTTGGCAGGGTCGTCAAGACATTGAATGGACTCGCATTCACTATAATCAGCGCAGCTTAGGAAACTTATAGTTCCAGCAATACCAACCCATCAATATTGAATAATGAAAGCACAACCTTAATATACCAGGCCTTCATAATTATGTCGTTATAGCTGCTGCCACTTTTAGTCGCAAATTCCATCACGAAGGTGGAACATTTTCGAATTCGTGAAACATTCCTCATAGTGAAATCAGTAGTACATCAAATTCTTTGTAATCAGTTGCGAGACTGCATCGAATTTCGCCTGGATTTTTTAAGAGAGGACCTATCAACACTTCAAAATTAAAATTCATGCTTCTTTGTACATACATTAGAAATTATGAAGTGACAACAACACATTACATTCATTCAAATAAACAAAAACGTTAGATCCATGAACAAAATTGATCAAATTAATCATTAATTATAGTTACACATTAAATTTATCGACGTTTTTAACACTAACTATTAACGTTTCCTACTTTGTACACATTATTCTTTACGAAAGCTTTTCAGTAATCCTACCAAGACAACATTTAAAGCACACTTAATACTGGAATTTTTTAATTGTTTTACAGTCACTTCAATACAAATTGCGAGTGTGTTAGGTTGCTCTGCGTAGAATTCGAATATCCACTTTCAGGTCACAATTTAAGCTGTCCCCGGTGCTGCCGCAGTCGTACTAGCATACCTTAGTTTGTTTCATATTAGTCACAGAACGAGTTTTCATCGACTAGCAAAAGCTTTCCTCGACATTCCGTGCCGAAATGTAGTTACACAAAAAGACAAAGAAAAGGAAAGCTGTAACTGACTTCTCAGTCCGTCCATTACTCCTATTTAAGTTATCTTTACATTGTTTCCACTTCAATATTGGAGACCTGATAGTCAAGGAAGACAGGAATCGGTTACGATTGTGGACGGGACCGTAGTTACTATTGGTTCTCTTTTGCAATTACTCACATTTATTTTTAAAACGGTAATTCCAGACTTAGCGATAAACAAAGATATCACACGTTATTAATGAAGGTATGTGTAATTAATAGTGATTTCAGTGCGTTACAATTTACCAAATGAGTATACAATACAGACTCAGCAAATAATGTTTTGTAAACAAGCCAATGTGATCCCAATTAGAATTTTAAGGCAAGTAACCACAATCACGGCTGAAGGCCTTTAACGCCAAGAACGGCAATTATAAAAAAAATTAACAAACACGCTGTAAAACAGCAGTACAATAGCAAAGGTTAAATTAAAAAGACAAGGCAATTGATCACCAAACGGCTGAGACAAAATGATGGTAAACTTGGTAGCACAACCATTTAAACCTGCTGTAACGGCAAGAATGGCAATTATATAAAAAAACGTACAGTAAAACAGCAAATACAACAGAAAAGGTTAATTTAAAAGGACAAGCAACTGATAACAAAACGGGTGAGAGAAAATGATGGTAAATTTGGTAGCACAATCATTTAAACCTGCTGTAACGCCAAGAGTGGCAATTACATAAAAAATTTAGAAACACACAATAAAACAGCAAATACAATAATAAAACACACGAGCCAGTCACAGACGGTGCACCTCTGAGTACGTCTAGCAGAAAACACCTACGCGAGCGATGAGATACGTAGCCAAGAGTTGCATTCACTTCACAAGATGGTAACTCAGACTAGTGGCAGTCTAACGAATGACTTATGATAATCTAGCTGAGGTCACCTGATGTCCAATAAACCAAATGCAAATATGTAGAAATACGCAAAAGCCCGAACCGGCGGTCTGGACTCCGCCAGCAGAATACTGCGCTTAGAGCGCCTGGAACGAGAAGGGAATCACTACCACCAGAGTAGAAGAATCGCCAACCAACCTACAATCAAGAAAGCTGTCAAAACAACACGCCTCACCGGACAGCAGCGGCAAGGCGAGGTAACGTACACTGCCCGTTACATACACTAACCCCCAGGGCAGGTAACTGGGGCTTTAGCGGCCACAAGGCAGGAAAAATACCTCTGGTTGAACTTAACAAATAGTAACAAACTTAACGCCATAAACAGTAATTAGAAGTACAGGAAAGCTAATCAGATCTGCCTTCCCCAAGCACTCCACTCTTCGCCTCGGCAACACTACGAGTAGCAACACGAACCCAAGTCACTGGAGAATCGCAAGATCTTACAATGGTGGAGGTTTCTCTACTTGAATCCAAATGCACTCAAAGCTTGCAGGATCCGGTTTACGACGAGGTCGTGCACCCTCGCGACCACCGGCCTTCGATCCGGCAGCCCATGCATGCCACCAGGGGTCCTGGTGTGTTCTCGCACTGCGTGGACCTGGCTCCTCCTGAGTCCCCCCTGCCAAACGGCACACTGAGTCGACCCGGAAGAACAACGACCCACCCCAAAGATAGGGCCACAGTTACTACATACCGATAACCGCCGCTGCTGCCTCTAGCGGACAGGCAACTCTTGTGAAACCAAGTGGCGCCAGTCAACACGAGAAGAAGACAAACAACCGCAAACGTGTCAACTAAACGATATGGTCTGGCCTCCAACAGAGGACGGAAACCTACAGACAGCACCAATGCGAGCCTCAGCACGGGTCAAGTATCTTATTTATAATGTTCCGAGACGTTTATCCGAAACTCGTTCCCATTCGTGACAAAATACAGTGGAGGGAAGAAAGAAAAAATTACGTTGCGCCTGCTTATAAACTTGTCACACCAAGTAAAATGCAAGTCCTCGCTTTTGAATTTTACATGTCCTGTTGTCTATTTAGTTGTCCGGCGACCATACTTTTTGCGGGAGACGACTTACTGCGGATCACGTCCGATTCGATAATAAACCGTCTAGGTATTGTGCGTGACGTGTCTGTAATTAATTGTCACAGACTTGGTAATTACGCAAGATCAGGATCTGTTATAAATCACAACGCGATGCGTGCAAAGTTAGTTTATTGGTTCCCAACGATGTGTGTTTCTACGCCTTCTACGCCCTAATTTTTATAATTCGCACTGATAATTTGTCATTCCCGGTTAGCCCCCGTTTACGTGACCTTGATTCTTTTAATCTACACTGGTTTTAACTATTAATGAAGTATCTTATAGATCGTTAATCCACGCAAATCATAACTAGTAATTTAGGTTCTACTCACATTAAAAAGTTAACACTCGCTCCTCCTTAACTTGTGCATATGTACTTACTAATCAATAACCATTCGATTTCTTATTACAGTTCTTTCTCTCAACTCCACCTTTAGTTTTTACTGCAACCGATGTTCATCTTTACGATCGCACAAACAGTTCTAGCTCCAGACACCGACCTATTCGCAAGTCCGTTCGTTACGCACTGGTGGTCTGGCTAGAACACTGCCGATGCGACTTGGCTCTGAGCACTATGGGACTTAACTTCTGAGGTCATCAGTCCCCTAGAACTTAGAACTACTTAAACCTAACTAACCTAAGGACATCACACACATCCATGCCCGAGGCAGGATTCGAACCTGCGACCGTAGCGGTCGCGCGGTTCCAGACTGAAGCGCCTAGAACCGCTCGGCCACGCTAGCCGGCGCCGATGCGACTTGATAATGCCTCCTCCCCCCCTCTCACCCGTCTAGAAAAAGCGCGTAGAATGCTGAAGATCCCAGGATGTGAAACTCTACGGCCAGCACATGATAAGCAAAGTGTAAGAGTGTATCTGACACAGTACACACAGGGGAACGCGTGAGCGCGAGTTTGTCTTTGTGTGTGTGTGTGTGTGTGTGTGTGTGTGTGTGTGTGTGTGTGTGTTTCTAATGCTGCACAGCAAAGTGACTTCGTTAGACAGTCGTTGTTACGATAGACACAGAGACTTGAAGGGGCTCAACACACACACGCAGACATATATATATATATCTAGTAGAGAGTGTGCAGCGACAGATTTTATGGTATTTTTCTTCTTGTCAGCGGCAGATGTTGTCATTTCGACGTCTTCAATTGTTTTATATATCGTCTGTCTTGCACGGCGACGATATCTTCTGTATGGCATCTTGGCAGCGTTCAATGCAGTTGCCTGTGCAGCAGCAGCAGCGCGAATGATCCGCTCCGCGGGCAGCGCTCGCTTTTATACCCGCGCAGTGGCGCGGCGAGAGATAAGGGACTTAGAAAATTTCACAGTGCCAGCCGAGTGTTATCCCGTACGCGGGCACTAGTCGTTCTAGGTGCCCGCGTACGCTGTTCGTCAGTCTTCGGCGGCTGGCGCGCTGCCAAGATGGACTTGAGCCGCCTTATCGGCGGCCGTGCAAGACAGACAATATATAAAACAATTGAAGACGTCGAAATGACAACATCTGCCGCTGACAAGAAGAAAAATACCATAAAATCTGTCGCTGCACACTCTCTACTAGATGGACCTGCAGTCTTTTGTGGATGTAGACTTAACTTCAGTATTGATCTGAACGATACATTCTCCCATGGTAATGGTTGGCTAACCGTCGCAATTGTACGAGGTGGTACAGGCGTACCCAGTGTATCGGGACTGAAAGCTTCATCGACCGTGACGTCATAGCCTACCGCACATTCCACATATGTGAAAATGCAAATAAAGACTTTGGGAAATCATCATACATGTCACCCTCACCCTTTTCCTTGTATACACGTAATAGACGTAAGATATCTGTAAATGAAACTGTATTTATTTGGATTAAAGGTAAAGGTACTTTTGAATACGTAAAATTTGTTGGAGACTGTACTTTTTATATATATATATATATATATATATATATATATATATATATATATATATATATATGTGTGTGTGTGATGCACGTAAATGGCTGGAAACATGCGATGTCGTTTGACTACCTGATTATCAAAGAGCTACGTATATAGTAGCAAGGGTGCCTATATCCGTGGTTGCCGCGGACCTCCTAGTCCTCTCAAAGAGGAAAAAAAAATAGTGTAGTCAGGTGTTTTTCTAAAAAAAAAAAAAAACGAGTTAAAAGTCAAAACTACGCAGTTTCCTAACAGTGTCGCAAATAGAATTTTTTATGCGTTTACATGTCGCCACTCATCTTCCAGAATATTAAAAATACTCCAAATTCCCAGATCTAGTCCCACTCCCCTTGGCGTTCTTGGCTGGTAGATATGGATACTCGGGGCGATTTAAATGGGAACGGTAACATTTATGTGTGTCACTGTGGAAAGCTGTGTTGGAAGAATCCTAAGAACGTGCAGTACTTGAGTGAACGAGGTCACTTACTAAAGTCTTGTCTTACCAATCCCACAGCATAGTTCAATAGCCTCTAACTGAGTATCTAAGATATCGGTGTGTTTTTTTCCTTGTTTTTCCATTTGTTTCCTGTCAACGCCAGCAAGAGAACGGGATGCGTTCCCCAGGGTACCTGTACTGTGTGCTGCTACTCAAAACCAATTTTGTGTTACTTTTCCAGCAGCGCCATGTTTATGTAAATGGTACACTGTGATACGCTTCTGAACAGGTCTTGGGTAGAGAAAGTGGATTAGCGAAAAAAATGTAAGGTGCTATTTAAAAAGTAGTACAGCTGTTCATACCTTTGTAACGAACAACGTTATAAGAAACGCAGTCATGCTGCTTAATGTTCCCCTGGTAGCTAAGCATATGTTCGACACATTTTTTTACTAGTTGATAAAGGCAGTCTTCGCTTGGCCTTCAGTTTCATTTATTTCTGGAGAACATTTTAGATCACTCGTGAACTTCATAAAAATGAACACTGAGAAAAATCTCGAAGATACGCTTAGTATTCATAAACCGACGTAACTATTCAACAACCCCAAAATTTGAATAGAGAACTCTGTTACTCACTTATTCATTTCCTTATAGAACACCAAGAAAATTCCGAAACAGTCAATAACGTTCCATAATTCGAGAACATTAAAGCAAACTCTAGAACTCTGCCAAGGAAATCTCTACTTCTTCTACTTTGTACTTGATCTCTAATGTTTTGTTTAGAACCTTGCAATCTTCGCCTTTCACGAACTTCACTCTTTGTATTTCTACTTTGCTCATTTTGTACGTTTGTTTCTTTAGCAGCTTCTCTATGTCTTCTAGCTCAATATTTCATTTGAACCTCTTCTCTAATTTCATCTCATTGTTCACCTCTTAAGTTTTCTCTCATTCTAGATATTCTTTGCCATTCTGAACCTAAATGTGCTTCGCGCTCCTAATCTGTTCGAGTCTTTCGCTGTTCTTTCTATTTCTGATTTTAGGTTCACCACCAGCAAAATTTCCTCCTCTTTTAGGTTTTGACCTCCTGTTAAATGTTGATATTACTGAATACACCAAAATTCCACTTTAAAACACTGTTTGCTACCCTAAAAAATTCACTTTCACTGAAATTTATTTAATTTTCTATTAAGTATTTTTTTTCTTAATCCGCTACACTCGATTTCCAAGAGTATTCTGTCTCGTCATATGTATATAGCCTTCTGAGCTGTAAAGTATCATTATTACAGCAGGACAATGGGATATTCGAGAACATCCTGGAACATTTATAGAGCATTCTTGAAAACTTTCGAACTGTCTCGAACAATATGGGACAGTCTAAACATTCTGGAACATTCTAGAAAGTTCTCAAGCCTTCTGGTAGACTGAATAACAGTCTGGAACATTCTTCGGTATTCTCCAACATTCTCGAGGATTCTAGTACAGTCTGGAGCATTCAGGAAAGATGTGTTGGAACATTCGAGAACATTTAGAAATATTCTGGCCAATATCTGCGACTTTTGCACTCGATTTGTAGCTGCTTCGTCTACTTCGCATAAGATATCAAATGGCGCGATACCCTCTCTTGACACCCATAATTTCGAACCTAACTCCTGTAGTTCCAAAGCGAAATATTCTTAATGGATTGCAGACGGAGGGTTATCATATCTCATGACCCTAACGCTGCTATTGGAGTGGGTTACGTAGTTATAGCGACACACATGGACAAACCATACTGACATTTGTTGTTTAGATTTTCCTTCTGAACAAGAAGTTGTTTTGGATGGTCAAAATATATGGGATATCCTGTATAGAGATGCCGTATTTTCTTGTTAGAAGTTTCCTTTTCTACGTATGTGCTTTACTTGTAGTACTTCATGACTTCCATGTATTTTCGGCCCCTGGTCATTAAAACAATCTTTCTTGAATCGTTTTAAATGATTGTGGAGATAGACGTTACTTTATCTGTCGAATAAGATCATTTACACGCTATGCATGTTGCTTGTTTTTGGCTGCAGCACGTTCGAATTTTATGCCTTCCCGGCCTAAGCAGGTATTTCTTCAACGCTACATGTGCAAATGGAATGGCAAGAAATCTGATCGGCTTTCTGCAAAATATTTCAAACCCAAAACGACATACATTCTGTCAAAAAGCGCTTTGAAGTGCAGCACAAGGTGCGCTTCAGACTGTTCAACGCATTATGGCTTCGTACCATTCCATCGGGACATGCAGCCCGGGAAGAATATTTGCATACGAGAGAAACAAAGTTTTAAATATCGAGCGAACGGCAGCAAATCACTCTGCATTAACCGTAGTAATAACAACGTATTCTCCAGAACTTGTATTTCCCAGGGGAATGGAGGGCAACTCGATGCCAAATTTCGTTAATTGTTGTTAACTTTTATTAAGAACTTGCATTTTAAATAGGTACTGATCGATAAGTAGGCGCCGGCCGGTGTGGCCGTGCGGTTCTAGGCGCTTCTGTCTGGAACCGCGTGACCGCTACGAATCCTGCCTCGGGCATGGATGTTTGTGATGTCCTTAGGTTAGTTAGGTTTAAGTAGTTGTAAGTTCTAGGGGACTGATGACCTCAGATGTTAAGTCCCATAGTGCTCAGAGCCATTTGAACCATTTGGTAAGTACGCCTATAAGCTGAAAATATCGCAGCTCAATCCTAGCAGTACCATTTTCCGAAATGAGTAGACCAATGGAAGAGTTACCCTATGACCAAGACAAGAAAGATTTAAAACCGCAAATTTCGCTATCAGTCGTCGTTGACTTTTATTCAGAACATAATTTTTAGAGATGTATAAAGGCTAAGGAAGTCCAGAACTTGAAAACATGAATATGACATTTATTGTCAAGTCACATTTTGAACGATTACGGAAGCTGGTATAATAAATCATTAAAGCCAATATATATTTTTTTCATAATATTAAAATGTGAAGTATATGACTAGATTAAGAAGTGGCCATAAACGGTATTGTGAGGGTTAAGTATAGAATTGCGCAAGCAATATACGTTTCAGAATCAGGTTCAAATGCTTCAGATGGCTCCGAGCACTATGGGACTTAACATCTGAGGCCATCAGTCCCCTAGAACTTAGAACTACTTAAACCTAATTAACTTAAGGACATCACAAACATCCATGCCCGAGGCAGGATTCGAACCTGCGACTGTAGCGGTCGCGCAGTTCCCGACTGAAGCGCCTAGAACCGCTCGGCCTCACAGACCGGCTCAGAATCAGGGAAAGGATATAAAAACATTTGTTTGAAGAGCTGCGCTATATGGCTCGGAGACGTGGAAGAGGGAGAACGAAAGAGACTACAGGTTTTGAAGACCGGTGCTGGATTTATAAAAGAGCCCTAAGGGTTTCATGAACAGAGAGAGTGTCCATTGAAGGAATCTTCAGCAACATAGCACGGAAAACACTGTTGAGGACGGCTATCGAGAAACGGAGCGACGAATAGGTTGGACACCTAATACATTGAAATTGACAGAAGGAAAAATCTCTGCGAAGAATGCACGAGCAAGGCATTCGGAACGTCAGACAGATACTGACAACATACTAGGAATTGAAGAGACTTTACAGAACGTGGTGAAAAATGGGGACCGGGAACTGCTGCCGACCAATCTACGGGTTGAGAAGAAAAGGAGGATGTGGATGTCCTTGAACATAACAAGCTGTATGCGCTCGAGACATTTCTTTTGCCACTTTTCGTTGCGAATCGGGTGAAAACCGAGCAGAAATTCCGACCGCAATTCGTTAGCCGGACCCGATAGCTGGGAACGCGAAAGAATTGCTCACTCCTTCGCCGACACGTCGCAGATCTGTGCAACGCACGTTCTTTCGAGTGCAGGAACATGTGAATCCAAATTTAATACAGTAGCGGAGCGCACGAAAGGGGAGAGAGAGAGGGAGAGAGATGGAGATGGAGAGAGAGAGTGAGAGAGAGAGGGAGAGAGGTGTATGTAAAGGATTGCGGCGCTGCGCGTCGCGGGAATTCACTAGCGCGGACTCTGGCTCCCTCACTTTAGCGCTGAGTGGTTTCGGCCCGCGCGCCGCGCTACTTCCTCAGGACGACGTATAAATTTCCAGCCTCCGTTTCGTGTTCCTCTGGCGCGCCGGCCTTATCACGGCGCTGCCTCTTCCTGGTCTAATTAAGCGAGGCGACACGCTTAATAAATAGCGCGTCACGCCGGCCCGTTTCAATAACTCGTAGCGCCGGGTCTCGGCCAGCGGTTGCGGTGTGCCGTCCGCCGGGGACGCCCCGCCCGGCCTCATTAACGATTTTAATTTATGCAGCACGGTAGCCGAGCAGCGGCGGGGACTCCCCCGTCTCCTCACTTTTCCTTTCTCAGCCTTCTCTTTTCTTCTTTTTTGTTCCCTCTCTCTTCAGTCTCCTACCTGTCCGCGTCCATTTTATTAGCTGCATGTCCCCCTATCGTCGGAGATAATTGAGACGATAGCAGAGCGATGTTCGCCGGATAAAACGCGTCTCCCGGACTTGTAAACAGACGGGAAAAATGTCCGCCGCGCAGCGAGGGGGAAGACAAATGACGGTGAGGAGCGGTAATGGTCTTAGTCGCTACCAAGGAGGGCACAGTGGGAGACGGTGAAAAGCAAGACTGCAATGAACGCGATTTCTTTCTCCGCGTGCCATGGCGTCCAGCATATCTGACCACTGCTGATAGAAGCTATCTGATTGGTCAGTACCCAGACCACGATTTCGGATCGATCTATTTCAAGGAACTATTTATTTATTTTATCTACCACAAGATTTTTAAGCACAATATTAAATATAATACAGACAATAACATATGTAGTTTACAGACATCTAAATCGGTATATAAATAAAAGTGAATTGCCGCATGTATGAAAAATCGCCACATCAGAACGACTTGCCCGATTTGGTTAACTTTCTTGCGTGAGTATTATTGTCAAATGTTCAAATGTGTGCGAAATCCTAAGGGACGAAACTGCTAAGGTCATCGGTCCCTAGACACCACTTAAACTAACTTAAACTAACTTACGGTAAGAAAAACACACAAACACATACCCGAGGGAGGAGTCGAATCTCCGGTGGGAGGGGTTGCGCAATCCGTGTCATGACGTCTCAAGCCGCGCGGCCACTCCGCACGGCTTTTATTGTCAGGTCAGAGTTTCTGCGAAAGGAAACTTCTAAAAAATCCAGCGGGAAAGTAAGAAATTAACATCAATTGCCACACGTATGGAATATCATCCATTAAGAATGGCTCCCGAGATTTCGTTGACTTTTGTCTTTGTTGTGTTCGTCACTGTCAGGACATGATTTGTATTAACGAAAATTTTTGGAAAATCCAGCGGAGAAGTCGGAAGTTATTATGAGAAATTCTGAAGTATCATCGCTTGAGGACGGCTCGATCGATCTCATTGACTTCTTTTTTTTTAAATTGTGTTTGCAATTGTAAATAATAATGGCATTTTTATATGAAAAAGAAAATAAAAACTCGCATTCAATTTGACAGTTCTGCTGTCACATATTTTCATAACAAAACAACTTTTGACATGTCGTCGACTCACCTCGGAAGATGTTCTCCGTAGTTGAGAACGAAACGTCAGGGAGAAGAAGTTCTACAGATCGACCACGGCAACTTAGCCCGGAAGAGTTTACTGATAAAGACGCCGGCCGTGAAAGCCTACATGGAATGAGTTATATACAGGGTTGTCCATTGATAGTGACAGGGCAAACACACTACAGCCCATTAAAATTGCTACAC